>NC_081413.1:256386981-257036981 GCF_030272615.1 Cryptomeria japonica
GCAGCGAACTAATAGGCTCAGTACCCCATACACTCTATTCATAGTGAATGAAGAGAGAGAGAGAGAGAGAGAGAGAGAGAGAGAGAGAGAGATTACGCACTTGAGAGGGGGAGAGAGGGAGACAATACACATACATACACATCTATGTGTAAATATATACTTATTATATTATATATTATTATATACATATATATAAATATTATATATTATATATTTATATATTATATATAAATTATATATTATATGTATATACACATATTATATACAATATCATATTACACACTGCTAAAATTTAACTAAAAGTAGTGTGTGCTGTTTATAATTAAGATAGAGCGTATGCACTTCTTACATCATAAGTACCCTATACGCGCTTTTTATACCATAGGTACCCTATACGCTCTTTTTACTGTTTAGGATTGGAAATAGGCCTGGATGACAAAGCTACAGTTTGCAAGTTTGATTTCCCTCCATTTCCCTCCTTTTTGACATGTTTTATTTATAAACTTGGTTTGTCGACTTTATCATCATCAAGTTTACACTTCATCAAGTGGGTATTTCTAAAATTGCCACCATATTTCACCCATCTTCTGAGCTTTCTAACCATAATTATTTTTTAAAATTTGAACAACAATAACATATTATTATTGAATTTCTTTTACCAGTGTCTGCATAGTTCTCACAGACATACGTGCACCATTTTTTTAATAACTTTTGATATAAATATCCAAATTTTAAAAACTATTATATATTATTGTAGTGCACTTGATTATGTACAATTTAAAAATATATATATTTTCCATTTTTGTAGTGCAACTTATGCTTCATGTACGAACAGGTACCTAATTTTCGGGATGTGCTCGATTGAAAAATCATTAAAAAAATATTCAACAAAAAATTACAAAAAACTACACATCTTCTAGTGCTCACTCTTAACAATCTTTCTACCAAAGAATTTGTCAAAATACTAAATCAACTATGACTTTTTTGATGCGCACGTCAGACACTATGTTATGTTTTTCCAAATAAGTTAGGGTTGCTTTTTGTGCGCGAAGGATTTGACAAACTTAATCTTATCCAAATTTGAAAAATATTAGTATTTTGGAAACTAGATTCAGAGTACTATAATATTTGTTCTTTGATTATCTTCATATCTTGAGTGGATGACTTTCAAATTTTGCCTCCAAGTTTAGGTTCACCTAATTTTAGAAAAAAAGTGTCCACGTATACCCCCCTTTTTGACCACCATCTTTGTGCACTTACTCAGATTGAAGACGTGGTTATTTAATTCTATCAGGAAGATATACATTGAATGAGATGCATAAGATGGATTAGATCAAATCAAGCCATGTAAATGCTATTATAATATTGTGGATGATATGCTTCAGATATACGTGCAAATATTTAAAAGTTGCAAATATTCTTTCAGAATTATCTCAATTGGATAAGAAAAGGAAAAGGACAATGAGATAACTCATAAGTCATATTCATGACCAATGGCAGATTGAAGTGAAGTACATGTGCAGTATAATCAACAACATCTGTTTTTTAATTTTATTTTTTTGTTATTTGAACAATAAACTAGAGTTGTGAAATATCTTTAGATGTACTCTTAGCTCTTTTTTTATTTTCTTTTAAACATGGATTCAATGTGTAATGCCTTGTCCAATTTTGGTCCAGTTTTCCTCCTAGTTAGCTTATTATTTTCTTATTCTAGTTTTCTATAGCATGGATTTGTAATAAGACTAGTCGAATGCATGAATTCACACTATGTTTAGAAAATTCTTCCGCTATCTTTTAGTTCATTGACGGTCAAGACTTTGATTTACTTTTCTTAAATGTAATTTTCTCCTAGATGATACAATCAATCAGAATTAATACATTTTGATTTTTATCTCTGTTCTTTGTATAGTGCAGGGCACTTTTATTTTTGAGCTATTGTTGTTCAATGAGTTCTAAGGAGAATTCTCCAAGTTTGATTATCAAATCTTTGTGAATCTTCAATTTACTTTTTTATGTTGTTATCAGTATATTATTTACGTGATAATGTATTCTTCATTCCTTCAATTGATCAAAGCTAGTTTGAAACTCCTTTAATTTTATACTTGTAGCTCTTCTTTTAGAAATCTTAGAATGGAAAATGGGAACAATATTGCATTCTAGTTTCTATAGTTCACTAGAGACAACTATGAATATTGAAGCATAAAGATGAACACCCTACCATTTCCTTGACTCCTCCACTTCCTTATGAATATCATCTCCTATGATCTAATAAAAACATTGAAAAAAAACTAGATGGAAAAACATTCCAACAAGGGGCCTTATCAGGGTTCATCTGAAATATTACATTTTTCACCTTCTCAATTGTTATTTATTTGAAAATTTCATGACTCTGATGGTCTGAGATAATTTTGAAAATTGCTTCTAGAAATTTCTTCCTTGCTTATATATTCAAAGGTGAATCTTAATTTAAGATTTCTTCAAAGAAACTTGTTCCCAACTGATTGAAATCATCCAAAGATTGTGTCCTAGAGCGATCTGCACTGTTAATTTTTGTGATTCTACTCCTTTCCTTCTTTTCTAGGGAGGACATGAATTTTTTTTATATTTTTATCTCCCTCTTGAAGCCAAACCTCTCTAGATTTTTTGTCTCCAAAAGCATTCCTCTCTTGTAGATATTTCAAAAACAAATTCTTTTAAAATTTTTTCTCTTTCATATTCCTCTAATCCCATTCCTCCCTTAATTGTTTTCTCGTTGGGAGTTGCTAGTTATTTTTTTATTCTCATTTCCTCTTGGAAAATATTCTTGAATTGAATTTTATTCCATTCTTTCAGTTTCATCTTAACATACTTTAACTTTCCATTGAGCTGAAACATGTGTGTATGTTCTTTAAAGTTAGCCTCCTTTCATCATTCTGCAATTAGCTTTTCCAAATTTGGATCCCTAAGCCACATGTTTTCAAATTTGAATAGGATTCCAGTTGAAAGGTTGTTTTGAACTAAAGTCAATTGAATAGAGAAATGGTCAAAGCCAGTGAGAGGAAGCACAAAGACTTCATAAAACTACATTAGATTGTCCAAATTACCAGCCATCATAAACATGTCTAGCCTTTCTAAAATATTGGTAAATCCTTTCCTTTGATTGGTCCATTTGTAAACATTGTTCGTTGCCTAGAAGTCCTTAAAATTATTAATATCTATGAAGTGTTGAAAGTTAGTTTGAACCATTGTTATTTCCCTAAATCCCCCCAGCTTCTCATGATTATTTATAGTAGCATTGAAATCCCTTGCTAATCTTTCTTCTACAAGGCCTTCAAGCCTATCTAATAGATGTGACCATAGTTCCTTTTTCTGCATTGTTTGAGTTTGGCCTTAGACATTGATTACAAATAAAACCTCATTTTTTGTAGTATTTTTCACTAAAGAGATGTCCACTATTTATTGTCTTTCATTATTGAACCTTCTATTTTACAAGGGTTTCAAAAGACACCTAAACCCCCTAAGGCAGAATTTTATCCCACAAGATTCCCTTTCCAATGGTTCCAATAACTAAGGCTTATCACTCTCCTCCTTTTTGAGTTTAGTTTCTTGGAGAAGATAGATATTTGTTTTTGTTTGATCAATTTGGCACTTAATTAAGCACCATTTGTTAGGGGCATTAATTTCCCTAAGATTCCAAGTAATAGTCTTCATTGTGATTGGGGAAGGTTGAGCACCTTCCTAGAGCTTGTGATAGTTTTCCTTTTTCTTTTGTTGTCTTCTATGATAGCAACATTCACTTTGGATTTCTTCATGGTTCTTTTTTTACTCTTTCACTCAAATATCTTAGCGCCTCTATTCTTTGATTTGATTTGTTCCAACAACCTTTCTTCAATCCTCATTTCATCTATATGATTCCAATACTTATATTCCTCCCCTCCATCTTCATCACTTAGACCCTCCATGACTATCTTATTTCTTTCTATCCCTTTCACTTATGATATTTGAGCGTTATTGTCCTCATTGCCCACCTCCTTTGCCATTTGTGAATTTTCAACAAATTCCATCAGGTGTGAGATAGTGTCCTGAATGTTCATATCATCCCCAACTATTAATGGATCAGTCTCACAGCTCATTTCTTCTCTATTATCCATCTAACTTCCTTTAAATATTGGTAGAGAGCTTGTCTTAAATCATCTATTTCTTTAGGTAATGCTACCATGTCTACTTTGTTGTTTAATTTTTCCCTTGTTGGTTGTTATTATCCGTTCCTTCCTTCCAGTTTCCTTGAATATTGTCTGTTATTCTTTCCAATTGATTCTCATTTTTTCTTTTCTTAAGAGGAATTCCTTATACACCTCTACCTTCTAGGTTTGTATCCCCCTATTCTAAATCTTCCAGTTCTAGGTTCATATCCCCCTGATCTGAATCTTCAGAATACTCATTTGTATCTAGGGCGTTTAAAGTTCATTCTTGCATTTTTTCTCTAGCCAGGAAGCATTCTGGGTAATTTTCATTCAAATTTTTTATTGCTTGCTTCCACCTGCCCCCATCTAAAATAATTTCAATCTCATTGTATGTCCCCAAATCCATGTCAATGTCTGCACAAATATTTATCGTATCCCTTATTTTTCATTTTAATAAATCCTCATCCATTCCTATGAAGGAACCCAACAAATCTCCTATTCTAATGATAGCCTCTCCACTCCAATATTCAGCCGAAAGACCCACCAGACTCACCCAAAACACTTATCCAATATTCTTACAAGAGTTAGATCAAGCAGATGATCATATTAAGGCATCTTCACTAAAAACTAGATTATTTATCCACACCCCACCTTTTGGTGATTTCGATGTATGTGTCCTCACTCAATGGGTATACAAACTCATCACGTAAGCATAATAGTGTGAAACTATAGCTTTTATGTGATTGTTTCAAAAACAATTTATTAGTTGTGTTGTGTCCCTTAGGTTAAATTTTTGCAATGACACTTAATACCAAATGATATAATTAGGTTTATTAACACTAAGGAACATAACCTATAATTTTTAATCCCATCCAAGTGATGGATCATCTAACATCATATAATACGAATTTATAAATAATGAATAAAAATGAGAATTTATGATTTTTTAAGTTAAGAATTAGAACAAGGATACAATATTAATAACATTTGAGTGACTTTTAGAATTATTTTGAAATATTTGAAGTAGTGGAAAGGGATGAATTAGATAAATAATTCAAATTCTCTAAGAAATGATATGAAAGACTTTGTTATATTGACCACCATACAAAAGGATATCATTAATTAACTAGAAAACAACTCATTTACTTAAAAACAATAATATAAAAAATAAATAAATTATCTTGAATTCCTAATAGAAGTTATAGTTCTGACAATAGTAGGTCTGAACCATAAATATTTTATATTAATTTTCTTACTAATTTCATCTATATACTTAGGAAATTATACTCAAATGATTCCTCTATTCATATGAAATAGATAATTTCACATCCATTTATGATAGGAAATTATCTATCCATATGAGATAGGTGTTCTTACTCTAGCAATAATTTGACTCACGATGAGCTTTTCTTTACATGATGTTAATGCTTTTGTCATTTATAATATTTACATTATCAGCAAGTGAAATATTAGAAGAAGATCATTCAACACAAATCCTCTATTTGTAATACTTTGAATCACCTTATCGGTAATGTAAAACTATAATACAAAATTTTTTATGAGAATAAAAAATTAGATTTATCTCTTCCATATTTTCTTATTTGTTTTAAATGAATATAGTTAAAATAATTATAACTAAAGAATTTTTTTTATCAATTATCTTGCAAAATAGATTACTAAGAAAAAATAGATTCTACTTGTTAATCCCATAATCTATAAGGATACTAATATAAATAATTTTAGATTTACATATTCCTTGGTCCACCATTGACTACCATCTGAAGAAGCACCATCATATAATTGATTAAAATAAAGGTATAGTAAAACACAGTATTTGTCAACACTTCATAAAATATAATAATAATTTACTCCAAGGAACAATTAAATATAAAAATAATTAAATTGAATTACATGTAACACACAAAAGAGAGTATAGAATACTTGAAGGAGGCAAGCTGGTGTGTAAGCTTATTACGTTGATTACAATGGTAGAGTCACATTAATCTCAAATTTTGGTATGTAGAAGTTAATACATATCTTTACTCCTAAAAGGAGAGCTTATCCTTGGAGGGTTTTCTATTCATTAGATGATGTAGCCATTATTCATAGACATAGAGGTATTTCTAGTCATAGATGTTGTGGCCATCCCAAACTTTCTAGATTTTCTTTCACAAACACCATTGAAATTTAGTTTATACCAATCTTCTTAAGGTAGTTGTCATTTTGACTCCATTTGTTTAATTTCAGACTTAAGTCTCCTAACACCATTAATAGGGAGACCTTAATATTTGTCCATCTTTGGGACATTAGATTTTTCCAAAATATGAATTTATTCTTTTAAAGGCTTTAGAACTAACTTTTTTATTTTCCACCTCCACTATTACAATATCCACCTTACTTTGAAAACATGGGAGTGAAATCTCTTTATTTTAAAAATTCTCCTACTTTATTTTTCTAAATTTTGTAAAAAAGAATAAATGGTTAGATAATCCAAAGGCAGGAAAAGATTGCATTATTCATCAAAATACTTTGACCTTTGAAAAGGTTAAGAATGTCATTTGGTGAAATTCAAGGTGACTCCAACTCCACACATAACCATTTGCAACAATCTTGTGAGAATTGACAATCTATAATAAAATTATCTAAAGTTTCCTACAATACCTTGTATAATGTAAATAGATATAGAAAAATATAAATTATGAAAAATAATGTAACATTTTCATTAAAAATAAATTAATAAAGAAATAATAATGTAAATTATTAAAAATAACTAAATAGTTCTAAAATAAAATGAACATATTTACATTTAAAAATAATACTCCAAAATGATATTTTTCAACATATTTACACAATTTTTTAAAAAAAATCTACTATTTTTAAAAATTAATTGGTTGGTCTAATAGATCCTAGTGAGATGGTGGTGTAGAGGAATAAAAGAGTCTACAACTGTGCCAAGACAAGACACAACAACACCATAGGAAGACTTTTACTAATGTCACATTGATTTCTCCAATGAATGTGGATGTATTATCGAATGTATTGACCCATACACCCCTATAAATAAAAATAATATTACCATCTATTGACATCTTTGAGAAAGTAGTGAAAAATATATTTAAGGGTACAAAATTATATAAGGTAAGAATTGCATTTATTAGTGTTAATTATTTGCAATGTAAATTAATTTCTTTTAAAATATTAAAAATTAAATATGAATGATTGCAAAGTAATTGAAAAATATAAATTGTACAAAATGTCTTATAAATAAAAAATAGATCTGAATTTAGAACATATTTATTAAAAATTTGATAATCAGAAATATGATTTATCATTTTTAATCATTTATAATTTTAACTATGATTATGTTGATACCAATTACACCTCTTACTACTAAACAATATGTATAACATAAGTTGGCTATATGTCCTATTTATTAACTCGACAGTTTTTTCATTATTGCAATACTATAAAGATGGCAAGTACTAGCCACTATGTGACACTTGTTAAAAATTAAATGATGGTATCTTTATATAAATCTTAATACAATTATAAATTAAATTAAATTATATCATTTTAATTAATTAATTTTTTTATATTTTAATTAATTATATTTTACATATTATTTTTATAATACTATATTTTTCTTAGCTTTTAATCTTTTTTAGAAATTTTAAATACCCTAATTATATACCATCATCTTTAATTTTCTAAAATCTCATTATAAAATTAAAAACAAAAATTTAAATTCCTAAATTCTCTCATATTTCATAGACATGAAACATCTCTAATAGATTGAAAAAAAGTTATTATATTTTCACATAAAGGCATGATCTATTTATATTGCAATACTATATAGATGGAAAGTATTGGCCACTACATGGCACTGGCACTTGTTAAAAATTAAATGACATTATCTTTCTATAAATCTTAAAACAATTATAAATTAAATTAAATTATCATTTTAATTCAATAATTTTTTTATATTTTACATTTTATTTCTATAATTCTATATATTTCTGAACTTTTAATCTATTTTTAAAATGTTAAATACCCTACTTATATACTGTCATTTTCTATTTTCTAAAATCTCATTATCAAATTAAAAACAAAACTTCAAATTCCTAAATTCTCTCATTTTTCATAGACATGAAACATATCTAATATATTGAAAAAAAAATATTATATTTTCACATAAAGACATGATCTAGTTATAATTTAATCTATTTTTCCAAAATCTAGTATTTTCTTCCTTATATCTAATCCTTTCTATAATGATATTTTATTTTAAACTTCTTCCAACCATTCATTCTATTTTTAACATGATTTTTTATATTTTTAAAAATTAGGCATAAAACCTCGTTTCTAAAATAACCATAATCTTAAGTGTAACTTTAAATTGTATTCCTAACATGAATTGAACTTAATTATATATAAATCTAACTATAACCTTAACCCTAATGCTGACCAAAATCTTAATCTTAAAATCATAAGCCAAACCTAACAATTTAACTTGGAAAGAACAAAGTACATATTGACATATCTATTACATTAGTAAAATATTGACATATTGTATGAGTTGAGAATGGGTTTATTATGTGACAGATTGGGGGATACTTTGAATGCATTTTAAATCTTGCTAGATTCGGTTCCCTCATAGTTTGTGGATAAAGCATTGGTAGTTCTAATGGGTTTACATTCTCTGCTATCTTTTGGTTTTTTGGCCTCAGCTCCTCCACAGCTAGAATTTCCCTTGCAAACTATCCCTCCTTCGAGCATGGATAGAGAGTCTCCTATTGAGAGCTCAAGTTCTTGGTTTCTGATTTAGCTATTTTATGCAGATATCGGTGGGATGATGTCTTTTTGATGTAGGTTTTGGAACGGTTGATATGCTTGAATTTTTGGCGAGCCTGGGAAGCTTTGATGCTATGACCCTCTTCTACAGATCACATCTCATAGGCTCGGTGGCTCTCGCTCATGTTTTTTGTTGGTCATATGGACAATTATATATATAGCTTTAAAAGTCATGTAATGGGAGGGTGATCAAAATCAGGCATGTAATTGGGTGTACGGGGTTTTTAATTTTTTTTCATTTTTGGGCCCCAACCGGAGGTTTTCTTGCGGGTTCTTTCCTGTTGGTATGCCCTTTGAACCCGTTTGTATAAAAATTCAAAATTAATAAAATATAGTTTAGTGGCTTGCCCACTTTTATCAAAAAAATAAAAAAATATTGTAAAATCACTACATAATGAGAAAGGTTAAAAATTTATTATCTTCGACTTCTTTTATCTAAACACAGTAATTTATGATGAACAAAGTAATTTATGATGAATAGAGTTACCAATAGATAACTAGTTATATGGCATTGCACATCATTAAGTGAATAGTTGATTAATAATAAATGAAGATTTTATTAAAATATTTTTTTGTAAATTTATTTATATAAGAGATATTATAAATATATACTTTTAATTAAAGTTAGACTTGTATAGTGTAGTATGTAAGAACTACATGTAAAATTGAAAAAAATATTCTATAGAGAAAACAAATAAACTATTCCCTATAACAGTGGGCCAAAATATGGTCTTTTAAATCTACATTAAATAAATTTGATAATAAAATTTAAACATGCTAAATATTATTTAAATGTCCCTCAAAAATTACCTAAAAAAATTCATTCAGAGAGTGCATCCCAAAAATCCACTAATAAGATGTAAATTTTCCAAGCCAATTATATTGGAGAATTTTTTTTTTTTAATTTAGAAACTTATAAATCATACATCTTAACTTTATAAAAATTAAAAAAACATAGATCAAAACAAAAATAAATATTTCTAATTGGTGGAGAAACAATTGAATAATAATGAGTTAAAGAAAATAATTCAACCGATTGCAATAGTACTAGCCTAACAAGACAAGTAGCAGCAATATCAACCACAATAAAAAATTAAAAAAAATAAAATATTTATATCCACAAATAATCAATTGGATAAATTTATTTATAAATCATTTATAATGAAGTCAAATGGTTACTTGATCATTCCATCTAATTTGCACAATCAATTTCATGCCTACTCATTCCACCTAAGTTCTACAATCCATTTCCTAAAAACATATGGTAGATAATACCATCTACATATCCATTTCCATAATTACTCATAATTACTTGTATGCTTTAATTTAATCTTTTACAATTTTCTCGGTATTTATAATTTCTTTATATTTTGCCCAATGGTCACATGATTGTTTGTCTTCCCTAGACTCTTCATTTCATATCTGATATGTTTATATAAATGGCTGAGTGCAGCCCATACTAGATGTACCGTGAATTGATATTGTTTAATGAATAGTTTTCCTGTGTTTCTGGTGGACGTAGCCACTTAGTGGTGAACCACATTCAACTTGTGTTATGCGTTGTTATGTGTTTATATCGGCTTTAGTTTCATTCATTATGTTTTCTCTGCTTGTCTTTAATCTTTACAATTGGTATCAGAGATGAGGTTAAGTCTTTGAGCAGAGATGGAAGAAGATGACGTGGATTGCATCATTGATGAGTTTCTCAATAATTTAGACTCGGAAAGGAGTGAAGTTGTGCAAATGAAAGCTAAAACAATTCATCATGTACATTGGTGGGCTGGCTCGAAAGATGAAGAAGAAGATGCCAAGTTTGTGGACAAGATCCAAGAATATGATGATGAAGAAAGAGGGATGAGAGAAAGAAATCAGGAGAAATTAGGTCAAACTATAAACCTAGAGATGGTAGTTGTTAGTATTGTTGCAAGAGAGGCCACATCAAAAGGAATTGTTAGAATTATAAGAAAACTGATGTCCTCCTTGTTCGTGGCAAAAAGAGCCAGTGTAATGAGCCTCCTGTCATAGACCAAATTGAGGAGCTGACTAAGGAGGATTCATGGTGCTTGGTGGTGGGAGATCCCAGGAGATTAGGGGTTACAAAGCTTGAGAATGTCACTAAGGGCATCTTGCTCATTGTGTAGGATATTTTGGTTGCAAAGATAACCTCTACAAATCCCATGGGATCATCCTCCCTTGATAATTTTGGTTGGCTAGATAGAGCTCTGTGATTTCTCTCACCACTCAATTTTACACACTGTGCATATGGTGAGAGGAGGATGAAAGTGGAAGGGGCACGAACAAGGGTGAGGGAAAGGATTTGTGCCATTATCCCACTTCTCTCATCCTATCTTTCTCTGAAACATAGTGAAGGACAGAGCATAACCCCATGTTTCGAAGATTCCAACATGTATTTTCTGAAGATATGACAAATACATAGGAGATAAGCTAGTGGATTGATGCTGAGTCATAGATCAAATCTCTGTTTTTGGTTTTTTCTAGATAAAACGACAGTTTGGGAACTGCTACATAAACAATGTTTTCTTAGATTTAAAACAGTCTTTGATACTTGTTTTTTAATGATTTTTAGATTTTCTTTATGTTTTAGTCTGATTGTTGTAGAAGATTAGCACTCTTTACAAACTAATATATGGTTATTGTAACTGCTAAATTTTTTTAATATATAAAGATTATCAGTTCTAAAAATTATTGTGTCCTTTTTTAGTTCTATTTTTTCTATGTGTTGTAATTTTTAATCTTTCATGTGGTATCAGAGTAGGTTGCAAGAGTTTTGAATGTGCAGGTTGTAGGTTAGAACAATAGTTATTTCTATATGGCTAATGCAAAATATTTAGCATTTCAGCTTCCATTGTTTACTGGAGAAAACTATTATTATTGGAGTATCAAGATGAAGACCCTACTTTTATCCCAAGATCTCTGGGAACTTATGGAAGGTGGATACACAAAACCTATTGATCATAATACATTCAATACATGGACACCACAATAGAAAAATCAGCTAAAAGAAGATAACAAAGCTCTTTTCACCATTCAATCTACCTTGGATGTCTCAATTTTTCCTCGAATTGCTAGTCTCACAAAATCAAAGGATGCATGGGAGGCTCTAAAAACTACATACCAAGGTATAGATAAAATCAAATTGGTAAAACTTCAAACTTTTTGAAGAGAATTTGAAAATTTGAGGATGAAAGAATCTAAGTCTATTCATGAATTTATTACTAGGACTCAAGGTATTGTGAATCACCTTAGGACTCAAGGAGAAACTATATCAGATCAAAAAATAGTAGAAATTTTTTGAGGTCTCTTCCTCCTAAATTTGATCCAGTGGTAATTGCTATTGAAGAAAGTAAAGATCTAACTACTTTCAAAGTTGCAGAAATAATTGGTTCTTTGCAGTCTCATGAAGAGCGCGTGCAACATTCTATGGAAAGTTTTGTTCAAGCTTTCTAGTCTTCTATTAATATTGAAGAAAAATTCAAATCTCCTCCCTCTCATATTGCTAAATTTCAAGGTGAATCTTCTAGTAATAATAGAGGAAGAGGTAGAGGAAGAGGAAGAGGAAATAACAGAGGAAGAGGACAAAGTTATGTTGATAGAAGGAGTATACAGTGCAGATATTGTGAAAGATATGGGCACCATGAATCTAAGTGCAGGAAGAAGAAATTTGACTTGAAAAAGTCAAGATATCGTTATGGAGAAGAGTCTTCTGACGCAAAGAATTCTACTTTCTTTGCATGCAATTTGGCAAAAGAACCCCAAGAGGATGTCAGGTTCTTGGACAGAGGTTGTTCAAATCACATGATAGGTAAATCTGATTTCTTTGTCAAATTAGATGATTCAATGAGGAGTAAAGTTAAATTTGGAGATGATAAGGAGGTTGATGTAAAGGGAAAAGGTACCCTTCCAGTCAAGACTAAGCAAGGAGACACTACAAATATCCATAATACTTTCTTTGTGCCAAAATTACAACATAGTCTTTTGAGTATAGGACAACTTCTAGAAGAGAAGTATAAAGTTGTATTTAAAGACAGTTGCTGAAAGATTATTGATAAATCTAACAATCATCATCTTGTAGCAAAGACTTATATGACAGAGAATAGATTGTTTCCTCTCAAATTGGTTTCTAGTAAGTTGCATGCACTAAAATCAACCATAGATGAATCATGGTTATGACATCAACGATATGGTCATCTAAATTTTCAAGAGCTAACTTTGTTAAATAAGAAGAATATGGTGAGAGGTCTTCCTCCAATCAAGGAAAAAAAAGAAGTTTGTTCAAGGTGTACACCTAGCAAGCATCACTGAGACTGTTTTCCAGTGGGAAAATCTTGGAGAGCCAAATCTCCTCTAGAGCTTGTGCATGCTAACATTTGTGGTGATATGCAAGAGGCATTATTATGTAAGAACCTTTATTTTTTGACATTCATTGATGATTACTATTGCCACACTTGGGTTTATTTTTTGAAGCAAAAAATCTAAAGCCTCTGCATGCTTCAAGAATTTTAAAGCACTGGCTGAAAAACAATGCGGGTATCCGATCAAGATACTTAGAACAGATAGAGGGGGAGAGTTTACTTCTAATGATTTTTCTGATTTTTGTGCTAAGAATGACATCTAGAGACAGCTTAATGCCGCATATACACCTCAACAAAATGGTATTGCTAAAAGAAAGAATTGTACCATTATAGAAATGGCACACAGCATGTTGCAGACAAAAAATATTCCAAATAGTTTTTGGAGAGAAGCAGTTGCCACTACAATATATATTCTCAACCATAGTCCCATGAAAGCAATTCAAAATCTAATTCCAAACGAAGTCTGGAATGGTCACAAGCCTTCAGTGGCTCATCTTCACATCTTTGGATGCCTGGCATATGTGCATATTCCAGTTCAAAAGTGGAAGAAGTTGGATGCCAAATCCCAACTTAGTATCTTTGTGGGCTACTCTACTGTAACTAAAGGCTACAAATTCTATAATCCCAAGACAAAGCAATGGATAGTTGTTAGTCAGGATGTGATTTTTGATGAAGGGGGAGTATGGTAGTGGAAAGATGATTTGCAAAAAAATCCATCAATAATCTTAAACATGGGAGATAATAGTGTTCCTCCTCTTGTCCCCACAAGATCAAGTGGAAGTTCTAGCTCCAGTTCTAGTCCTCCAAGCTCACCTAGTTCTTCAAGTAGCACAAACTGAGGTGAAGGTTCACCTCCACCATCACCTCCGACATCTGTTCCACAAAAGGTACGAAGTTTGGATGATGTTTATCAGAGGAGTACCAATATAAATCCAGTTGCTAATTTTGCTTTGTTTAGTACAATTAAAGTTGAACCCTCTGTGTATGAAGAAGCAGTAAAAGAATTTGTATGGGTTAATGCTATGAATAATGAAATGAACTCCATTCATAAGAATAATACTTGGGAATTAGTTCCACTTCCCAAAGGTAAGCAGGTGATTGGTGTGAAATGGATTTACAAAGTCAAATATAATGCAAATGGTTCAGTAGAGCACCATAAGGAAAGACTAGTTGACAAAGGGTTTGCACAAACTCTTGGAGTGGATTATGTAGAAACTTTTGCTCATGTGCCTCAACTTGACACAATCAAGATTATACTGGCTATTACAACAAAATACAAGTGGCTAATATTTCAGATGGATGTGAAATCAGTATTCCTTAATGGTTACATAGATGAGGAATTTTTGTAGAACAACCTATGGGTTATGAAGTTCCTAAAAAAGAATAGTTAATCGGGAAGTTGAAGAAAGCTCCTCATGCTTGGTATGCTAGAATTGACAATTATTTCATGAAGAAAGGATTTGATAGAAGCCACTCAGAACCCACCTTGTATGTCCAACATATTAGTAATGATATTCTCATAGTTTGCCTCTATGTTGATGATTTGGTTTCTACAGGTAATAGGAAAGCTCTCATGGAGAATTTTTAAGAAGAAATGAAACAAGAGTTTGAAATGTCAGATCTGGGACTTATGTACTATTTTCTTGGTGTGGAAGTACAACAAACATTAGAAGGTATATTTATTTCTCAATCCAAGTATATAGCTGATTTATTGAAGAAGTTTAACATGGTGGCATGCAAAGTATTTGCAACTCCCATAGCCCTTGGTGAAAAAATAACTAAGGAAGATGCTAGTCCCAAGGTTGATGCAACTTGGTATAGGAGTTTGGTTGGTAGCCTCATGTACCTCACAACCAATAGGTCTGATATTATGTATGTTGTGAGCCTCATATCTCGGTTCATGCAGGATCCACATGAGTTAGATTTGCGGGCTACTAAAAGAATTTTGAGGTATGTGAGTGGTACACTAAATTTTGGCATTCAGTATTCTCCCACTGACAAGTTGGAACTAGTTTGTTAGATAGATTCAGATTGGGTTGGTTCAGTGGATGATAGGAAATCAACATATGATTATGTAATTTCATTTGGCTCTAGAGTTGTATCCTGGAGTAGTAAGAAACAAGCAACAGTAGCTCTTTCTTCAGCAGAAGCAGAATACATGGCAACTTCATCGACAAGTTCTCAAGCGGTATTGATAAGAAGGATATTGACATATCTATATTTGGTTTTGAAGCATCCAACAACCATCTATTGTGATAGCAACATGACTATAGCCATGACAAAGAATCCAGTGTTTCATGCCAGAATGAAACACATTGAGATCTGACATCGCTACATTCATCACTTGGGTCAAGATGGACAAGTGGAGTTATAGTTTTGTCCTTCATCTAAACAAGTTGTTGATATCTTCACCAAAGCTCTTCTAGTATCGACTTTTGTTACTTTCAGAAATCAATTGGGTCTTACCTCCATTGATCATTCAGAGGAAGATTGAGGATATGACTGATACGTAGGAGATAAGCTAGTGGATTGATGCTGAGTCAGAGATCGAATCTCTATTTTTTGTTTTTTCTAAATAAAATGATAGTTTGGGAAATGCTACATAAACAATTTTTTTTTAGTTTTAAAATAGACTTCGATACTGTTTTTTTAATGATTTTTAGATTTGCTTTATGTTTTAGTCTGATTACTGTAGAAGATCAAAACTCTTTACAAACTAATATATGGTTATTGTAACTACTAAATTTTTTTAATATATGAAAATTATCACTTCTAAACATTATTGTGGCCTTTTTTAGTTTTTTTTTTTCTGTGTGTTGTAATTTTTAATCTTTCATTTTCCCTAGTTTAATCCTTATTCCTTGCAGTTGTTTGTCTCGGTGGCAAGAGATAGAGCAAGAGTCTCATGCGTGGAGAAGAGCTCAAGTGGTAGCTCTGGGAAGACCATCACAGAGGCCCCGCAGAGGGATTCTTTAGACATGAATGGTTCGTTTGCATCAATGGTGGAGGAGGCACAAAATCGAGTTGTTTCATTTGTGGAAACTGAAGAGGCAAAGACAGGGGGAAGTTAAAATGATGAGGTAGTGAAGGCCGTGTTGGGCAATGTAAGACTCCTTCGGATTAGTGAGGTCAATGCTATGTGTTCGCTCAGGATGAAGGAAGGATCTTCGGAAGACAAAGGTTTTTGGGAAGATCGAAATAATGATGATCTTGACGTTGAAGAATTTGACAGTCAAGACATGTTGATGGTGCCTCAGACCAAGGCAAAAGTCGATGAAGGATACGTTGTAGTGGAGACTCCTCATTTTGCATTCAATTCTGTGATGGAAGGGATCCAAAAAATCTTGAGGCCTGTCTTTCCCCAAAATTTGCCTCGAGAATCGTCAAAATCTTTATATTTTAACCTCAAGAAGCCTAAAGATCAGTCCAGGGGAATTGAATTGAGATGGCAAATATTGCTTTCAAGCCTACAGATATGCTTTCTTTTGTTAGGAATTTGGCAGCATTGCCAGGTAGTGGTGAAGTGAAGTGCATCGATTCTGTTGTTGAAGTGCTTGCTTATCAAGTGGCAGCGATTGCTTTAGTAAATGAGGATTACCAACCTACTTTGCGAATTACAGAGAGCACGACTTATTTTGGTATAGACGCTCAGGATCAATGCGAGTTAGAAGTGTGGTTAGTGTATGAGAGACGACAGAAAGAAAGATGCGTTGAGAGTGCGAATGAACACTAACTTGTCCTCCTTGTACACAACACACATTCTGAGTAATATTCTCGGCCATGCATTCCCATCGCCTTGCACATTGTTGAGTTTGGCTCACTCTTTGCATATTCAAGGGGGGGCCTATGGTCACTAGATTGGTGCAAAATTCTGGGAGGTTGTTTATGGTGACCTAGAGAGAATGAATGCTTATTACAATGAGACCAGCTACGGAAGATTTGTTCCCAGGGTGATAAAAACTACACAAACACAAAAATACAGAGGAGAAGAGATAGGAGAGAAACCCATAAATGGGCTCTGATGAACACAAGCACAGTCTATTCTATAAATAGCCAAATACATGTTTTGAAGACTCTAAAGAAGAGTTAGATGTAGATTTAATTGTGGATTGGTGAAACAGTGCACACGTGAACAATGTGGACTGAAGTCTCTAGAAGTTACTCGGTGCATAGTCGATTGGAGACACTATTTGGTTGGTAGGTGATAATTAATTTATCTGCCAACATCCCCCCATAAATTAATTATCGAATTATTTTTGATATGCCCCCATAATCGAATTAGGATGGGTCTTGTCTCAAGCCTTTTTAGGTACTCATTTACCACAAATTCTGTTTCCCCTAATCACTTTGGGTTTTCATAGTTTACACTTAACCGATTCGCTACAAACTTCTCTTTTACAATAACTTTTGGGTTTTTAACCGGTTTACCCATAACCATTTGGGTTTTCCCCAATTGATACAGTCACTTTGAATTTCACATTACTTTGGGTTTTTTTACCCAAACAAGTGGTTTTGGCGTACCACGAACTATCATAAGAGACTTAGCACTAACATGGTTCCAATGACCATTGCGATGGAGAAACTTTCATCACTGCAGAATTTTTTCTTAAAATTATTGAGTCCATATAAAAAACAAACCATCTACCGAAACACATAGGTAACCAGCCAATGTGCTCGCCAGTTCTATAGGAATGCTTTTCAGATACATGATTCATCAATATATTAAACCAAACACTGTCGGGGTGTCGGGTACCACCGATCATGCACCCTTACACAAACTTAGATAAAATACACACTTTTATTTTGCCTTTAAATATTTTTCCAAAAAGAAACAAACTCATCAACTATGCCCATTCACAAACAATACTATGGGGGATCACAACAATGTTTTAATGATGCACAAATCATCACACCTTCAAGCTCCACGCGTGACTTTCACATACTTGCCACACTTGTCCCACTTCTCCAATGATTGGCTTTCACTTTGCACACAACTTCCACCGATGGTTACAACGATCTCTAATACTGCAGCTTCCTCACACAATAACGATCAAACGATCTCTTTCTTATCCTTTTCTCGGGCCTTCTTATTCTTTAGTAACAACACTCTTTATGACCACTTCAGCAGGAGACACTCTAACCTGCGCTTAAACTCGTTTTCTCACAGCTGCGAGCTCCTCTTCGAGAACAGAAGCTTTAGATCCCTCTGAATCCTTCATCTCTAAATCTTCCTGCTCTCCAAGATCTTCTGATCATGTACCATCGGCTCTGATATCATGATAAAAACAACACAAACACAAAAATACAAAGGAGAAGAGACAGGAGAGAAACCCATAAATGGGCTCTGATGAACACAAGCCCAGTCTATTCTATAAATAGCCAAATACATGTTTCGAAGACTCTAGAGAAGAGTTAGATGCAGATTTAATTGTGGATTGGTGAAACAGTGCACACGTGAACAATGTGGACTGAAGTCTCTAGAAGTTACTCGGTGCATAGTCGATTGGAGACACTGTTTGGTTGGTACGTGATAATTAATTTATCTGCCAACACAGGGCCGTCCTCATAGATCTTGAACCTCGAGCCATGGACAGCGTCAGAACGGGGCCTTATGGCCAGATCTTTCAATCGGATATTAAAGCCGACGGATTGATCAGTCCCAGACAGCTCTCTGTCGATTTGGAGAAGCCCGAAAAGTTGGTTGGTAATGTCAATTATGATAGGAATGGCAGTATTGATTCAAAGACTACCAAGTGGGAAGGCAAGGAGCAAAAGCAGTATTCTGGGCCAGAGAAGCACACCCCTCAATTTGGGATCTTCGAGGATAATCTTCGGAGGGTTCTAAAGCAACAGAAGCTAAGTACGTTGCAGATGCGGTAGCGCAAATGGTCAGGCATGAGAGCATCACTTCGTTCTGGATTGGATCGACAATGACGATGCAGAGGGCTATGATTGTCACGGCCATCCAGGAGAGCATTCTTTCGCATCGTTTAATGCTGGACGCACTTGGTACTCATTTGACTGCAAGTTACGGTGCCAGACTTGTGGTTTCGTATCCTATAAATGTGGCGGGAATAAATATGCAACCTGTGGCAGGGTATGTAGCGGGAAGAGCTTGCTTTTGCTTCCTGCTTTTACGTTTGGGTTCATTTGATTCGATACAAATTGATGAGGTCAGCTTCTTTGTTCTAAGATTGTAGAACAGTAGTCAAGAGTACTAAGTTCCTCTTGTACAGCTGGTAAATCTGCGAACAAATTTGCCCATTGAGGGATTTCGAAAAGAGAAATGGCAAGGTATTCAAAAAGAGTAATAAAGACAGCAATTTATTTTGTATTCTTGAAGCAATTTAGAAGAAGAAAGACAGCAGTAAAGGCTGCTGACCTGCTTATGATGGAAAGAATTTGGAGGAAAATGAACCCAAGCCATTGGAACCTCCACAATTATATCCATACATTCACTAGATTGCTTATCCATGTGTTTCCTTTTTCCAAGATCTATACTACATTGGCTATAAATTCAATAACTAATTTTCCTTTCATCTGCGCAAAAACTCCAATGATTTGTCTGCCCATTCGAGAAGAATATTGTTGCAGGACCCGTGGCTCAACTTCAGACCCATTCTTCCTTCTATTCAATTGTACCCACACAAATCCATCAGTGAATTTTCTTACATGAGAACAATCAAAGACAAAGTTGACAAAAATAAATTGTACCTCTAAGCTTTCATAGACAGTCTGTCATTTCTTCTTCTGAAGATGATTTATCGTCTTGTTCAACCACATGAATGTCCCTATTGTGCCCTGACGTTAATTGTCTTGTTGCATTGCAATTAGGTCTGCCATATAGTGGTCTCCATTTGGACGAACAACAGATCTGCGACACACTGAGAAACCCACCTATTTCTCTGCTTCTTCCTGCTCTTTGTCAATGTAATTGGAGTTGCCCTCGTCTAAGGCGTCGAGAAGAAGATCGACAACGCAAAATTGGTTGCCCTTGTTTAGGGCCAAATTTTGACAGGCTGCGTCTGTGGAGGTTCAGGAGATTTGGGGCTAAGAAAGATGCTGCATCGGTGCGGTTGTGTTATTCACAGCCGGAAATGCAGGCAAAGATGAGCAGGCCTTAATGGCCGATGAAGTAGCGGAAACGACGCTTGCAGACACTTTGACCAAATTTTTAAACAATATGACTCGCAACCCTGCGTGACAATTAGCCGCTGGAAAAATTGGATGTAAAAGTTCGATGTGAGACTTACGGCGTGAGAATCGTGGATTCTGGTGGGGAGTTCTCCTCGATATAAAGCCTATCGGCTAACTATCATAAATATATATTTAAGATGTTAAAATAGTGCATCTTTCAACGCTTGGCAACAAGCCTGTTGCAAAATTTATGTTAAATACATATTGAAGAAGTTTTTTATAGTAATTACCAAGAAATTACATTGTGCAATCACAAAAAATCTTTAAATTAGATTCGTATAGCTCAGTACTCCAAAAATAAAATAAAATAATAATATAAGTTGGATTTGGATTGTTTGCAATATATATTTCATTAAATACTCTAAAAGAATCTTTAAATCGATTGAATATAACAACAAAAAAATAATTAGGGTGGAACATACGAAGGAGAAGCGTTGGTGTTGGAGCTATATAAGCAGTAATCTTTTTCTCACGGAATACATTAACATTAAGTACCTTTGTAGGGAGTAGATATTAACGCTTAAAATCATTTCATATTTATGTGGTATCTCTCTATATTTAAGTCCTCCAAAAGAATGTTTCAATCGGTTGAACATAACAATAAGCAAAGAAAGTTGGTCGGAACACACGAAGGAGAAGCGTTGACGTTGGAGCTATCTAAGCAGTAATGTTTTTCTTACGGAAAACATTAACATTGAGTACATTTGGATCTGAAGTTTTCATTGCTTAAATGGGGAAGGGCTTTTATGTGTTTATGCTATTTTTGTTGCTTACGGCTCCTTTTGCTGCGTCTGGTATTGATAATATTTATTAGTTCATGATTTTATTTGTTAATATTTTGAAAAACTATTAACTGATTTGTATTACGGTGATATTGATGATTACAAGATATGTGTAGAAGCTTGAGCGGTGGATTTCATGGGCAATGCGTGGCATGGAGGTGGAATGAGTGCAATGATATCTGCGTAAATCAAGATCATCAACTCTTTGGAGAGTGCGACTGGTGGAATCCACACGGATTGGCTTGTTGGTGCTTTCATGAATGTACTTAAATAAGCTACTTTTTATTCCACCAAGTTTGTGTGTTTCTTCTGTGCTGTGGGAGATTGCAGATACAATACAATCATTCCTTTTATAAGCAGGTTTTAAGTATGTGATTCTGTTTTAAAGTAAACTATTGTGCTAAATAAGTATTAATATACATAGATTTATGTAAATCTGATAATTTGATGATTGGTGGATATCTTTATTTACATAAAAATATATATATTTCACTTCATTTTGTGTTTATAATTTGACTCATACACCTCTGTAAACAAAATCAATATTACCATCTATTGACATCTTTGATTAAGTAGTACATTGAAAAAAAAATTATGTTAAATATATACTGAAGAAGTTTTTAACTGTTTACATATGTAATTACCAGGTAATTACGTAGTGTAACCTAGTTAATGCAATCACAAAGAGTCTCTAAATTGGATTTGTATAGCGAAGTATTTTAAAAAGGATTTAGTTGGATTTGGATTGGTTTAAAACAATAATAATAAACTGAATTGCTTGGAAAAGCCGAAGGAGAGTAATTGGCATGTGAGCTATATAGGGATTAAGATACGTTCAGTTAGTTGCATACATGGCGAATGACATAAATGTTTTCCTCATGGCTACTTTTCCTTTTTATGGTGATTTTAATAATTGATTTATGTTGTTTATAAAAAAAAATCTCAAGGCAAAGCGCAAGAGCATATTTATCTGTGACAAAGTAAAACTAGTACAAAAAGAAGAGTTCAATCTGTGTGAAGCAAACAAGAGCTACTACAAAGAGCCAAGCTCAATCTGTAGACCTAAACCTTTCTATTCACATAACAACAAAATCATATAACAAGTTTCTAGCTAAAATAACGATAGAGAGGAGAGCTCAATCTGCAATGATTTACAAACCCTGGAGCATATAGTTTTGTAGGGAAAAAGAATAAAGCCATTAACAAACTGCCCCTTTATAAGTAGAAAATGGGGGCATGGATCATAATATTTACAAGTATTCCGACTAACTGTATACGGTAAACGAGTAAGAGAATACATACTAACAAAGAAAAAATTATAAACATATCAAAATGAGAAAGGGTACCTTGGTGTGAGCATGGAACAGAAGGGCATTGAGCTAACCCTAGGGATTATTTTACTCCATCTCTTTATCTCTCGCATTCGCGTCTAGGTTGCTCTTACCGCTAAAATTGTAATTCACGTAGAATCCTTTACGGTATTTTCTAGAGTTGTCTTTGAGATGCACCTTCTCAACCTTATGATGATGCAGACGATGCAGCAGTAACCAATGAAGAGCATACAAAAACTCTAAGAATTGAGTGGCCTCGAATGAAGAAATGATATCTGAGAGAATCGTGTGTTCGCTCTTAAAGAACTTGCAATTGTTTGACTCAATTACCTTATGATGATGCAGACGATGCAGCAGTAACCAATGAAGAGAATACAAAAACTCTAAGAATTGAGTGGCCTCGAATGAAGAAATGATATCTCAGAGAATCGTGTGTTCGCTCTCAAAGAACTTGCTGGCCATTTCTAAATCATCACTAGAGATAAAATCTTGATTGACATACTGAAAGCACAAGCGCGATAAAGAACCAAATATTTGAAGTACATCAAATGCGTTTGAGAGAAACATAAAAACCACCTGAGAAAGATATAAATTTTGAGAGGCCTTAGGATTGACTACCTCTTCTTCAATGATGGTTACAATCGCTCGTTGAATCTTTTCACAGTCCCACATAAAAATGTGCTTCATCTGCTCTAGAGTGTAAGACCTTGAGGTTGCAAATTCACATCCAGTGAGGTGTGCAAGCTCATTAAGAAGACATGATGCTAAAAACAAACAAGATGCGGCATGAAATGGTAGCCTTCCTTCCTAAATAGCACCACCTCGATGTTCTCAAAGATTCCTCAACATGCAATGACAACATTTGATGTTTAATTTTGAATGGGGGAGGGATTTGACGTGGTGGAAGAGGATTAGGAGAGTACATTGACAACTTCACCCGTCCAAACTTGACACAACCCATTAAGATTTTATAATTCCCATCGCCATCGCACGAGTTAGGGGGTTGTCATTACTTGTCATGAATCTGTTGGTGTCTACACTTGGTTGTTGATGTGACATGAGACCTTACCTGAGCATTGTCATAACCATAGAAGAATCATAATGGGAGCACAGGTTTCTAATGTACTACAAGCATTAATCTCATCCTGTCTAGAGAAAAGACCTATAAAAGCCAACACGTTATTAGCAAAGAGCTTCAGCCAACAATAGGTGCCAAGTTACCATCTACATTGATCTTTGCCTTATTTAGTATAACCTCTCTCTCATTGATTTTCCACCCTTTGTTGGCTAAATTATAAAGTAGTCCATTAGCTTCTCTAAAGCAAATCTTAATGATGAAATCCACAAATCTTTGTGCCAGGGCTCCTAGAGAGCATAACTTATTTTCCAACTTGGAGCTTCAATTTTTTTTAAGGCCGATATATAACATTCATCAAGTCCCCTTCAAAGATCATTTGTTTTATACCTAACATATAGATCGTGCATATCCTATGGACTATTGTTGTGTCTTTAGCCATATTATAAGTTTCATCTAGAACTATAGTTGCTCCTACCTCTAGAATTACACCTTTGTAGTCACATATGACATACCCTAGCCTTCAAATATTGAGGTTTTAATTCACTGTAGCATCAAAATTAAGCTTGCAATGGTGATTATCAGGGGGCTCCCACTTAATATCCTTTATTGTCCCTCTCCCTATTGAGCTCTTCAGGAGGCTACCCTTGAAGAGGAAAGTGATCCCTAGACATTCTTTAAGAACTATATCATCCCATGAATTAAAACAAGAATCCAAACTCTTATGTTTCATAGTGTAAGCCCTCAGGACCCCTAAGATGGAATTCTCAATATTACTAATTACTTGACTTATTACATTGCTTTCCTTTCTAAAGATCCTTCTATTCCTTAACCACCAAATATTCCAAATAACTATGGTTGGGGCCACTTCCCATAAGACTACAAAGAAGGACTCCATGTGTAACTTTTTCCAAGCTTTAAATAGCAAGATAAGGTTAGAGTGGAAAGGACCATGTCAGTGAAGATTATTTCACAACCATGACCAACATTCATAAGAAAATTCAGAGTTGTGGATTAAGTGATCTGTGCATTCTATCTCCTTGTCACATAAAACATAATTAAAAGATCATGAAATTTTTAGAAGGTTAAGTCTTTCGTTGGTGACAATTCTTCCCTTAAGGGTTAACCAAGATTTTTTCTCCTACCTTTGGAAGTCATGCACTTGTCCAACAAAAGGAAAAATATCTCCTTTTCGGGCATGAGTGCACTTGCCTACTTAGGACTTCATATATTTCTTTACTATGTACTTTCCTATCTTAGATTGGGTCCAAATTAGCTTGTCCTGATCCTTTTTAAAGTCAACAATCCTCTAATTGAGTGCCTCATCAAGTATTACTTTTTTATAGTGTATAACATCCAATGGGGAAAAATCCTTCTATTTATCTATGGACACTTCATTTTGAATGGTAATTGTAAAATAGTTAGAAAATTTGGTGTCGTGGACTAATTTTTCAAGAGTGTCTTAATCTCTATTAACTTTTCTATAGTATCAAGAGGGGGATATCCATACCATGAATCCTCCTAGAACAAAGCTTTTTTGCCATCATGAATCACCCACGAAAGATGTGGGAGAAGGACCTTCCTACAACTTACCAAAAATTTCCACATATCAGACCCAGTTAGGAGGTCCAATGTTGTAAAGATCCTTTCTAGGTTTATTGAATCAAGATAATTTGAAGTCATAATAGTGGCCCATTTATATTTTTTTTTAGATAAGAGCTGTGAAACCTATTTTTCTCAAAGAGCCATGTTTCTTAGTTGTAGATTATGAGTTCCAAGTCCTCCACCCATTTTAGGTATGCAACATTTATCCCATGCAAGTAAATGAGTCTTTTTTTTTCTCTCCTTAGAACCTCTCTAGAGGAATTGTTTAATATTGGACTTAATTATGGATAAAACACCTTTTAAGATAGGCAACATAGACATAATATAGTTAGGAATTGTGGCCAATACAGATTTTATCATTAGGATGCAACCAACTAGTAAAAGCAATGAGTTTTTCCAAGAAGAAACTTTGTTTTGAATAGGGGAAGAAATACTTCACCATAATCTACTTTTATTCCCTCGCACAAACAAAGAGATAACTAAGCATCTGCAAGGTAGTGCATCCAACTTAAGGACAAGGAAATT
The DNA here is from genome assembly GCF_030272615.1 of Cryptomeria japonica. NCBI lineage: Eukaryota > Viridiplantae > Streptophyta > Pinopsida > Cupressales > Cupressaceae > Cryptomeria > Cryptomeria japonica. The sequence goes on from NC_081413.1 coordinate 256,412,884, forward strand.
TGTTATCTTGGTCGAGATAATTGATAAACAATTTAAGAAAAAGACCTTTGATTTTGAGGTATTTACCTTCTTACTTGATATGTCACAATACTCGTCAAGAATTTCTTTATTACCTTGGTATCCCTTATCAAAGCCTCCCAAAAAATAATGTCTCATCTACAAAGAGAATATGAGTGGTGGAAATCTGCATTTGAGGCAAGTTGAATCCTTTCCAAAGACCCCTCTGATCATGTGTTGATATTGATCTTCTTAGAGGTTCAATCACAACTAAAAACAAGAATGGTCTAACAAAGGCCCTTTGTCTAACATACTCTGAATAAGAGAAGAAACCACATGGGTTTCCTTTTGCAATGCCTATGAATTTTGCTCCTGATATGTTAGAGATAACCCATTTGGTCCATAGTTTTGGAAACCCAAAACTAAACAACAATTGTTCAAGAAATTTATAACTAATCGTATCATAAGCTTTCATAATGTCTAGTTTCAAGATCATTACTTCAGATTTGGTTTGATTTACAGAGTGGAGAATTTCATGAGTTATACAGTCCCCCTCAACTATCTCCTTCCCTAGGAAATATCCACATTGTTGTTTCAATATGAATTTTTGAATCAATTTGGGTAACCTCATAGATATAGCCTTCAAAAATATTTTGTATATATTGTTACAAAGAGATATAGGTCTAAAGTTTGCAAAAGATAATGGGGACGATAATTTGGCAATGAGGGTAATTAGTGTAGTCTTAAATTTATTCAAGGTGTTTCTATTATGCCCTAATTCCTCCACTACTTTCTAAATGTCCCATCCCACAAAGTGCGAACATTTCTAGAAGAACATTGTTGTGAAGCCATCCAGTCCTCGAGCTTTGTCTCGGGGCATAGGAAAAACTACATCTCTAATTTACTTCATTGTAGAGAGTTTGAAGAGTTCTTGATTATCATATTGTGTAATTTTCTTACGAATGGAATCCAATAATTCTTGAGACTCATCAAGTTGGTTACCAGAAGGGGTTTAAAGAAGGTTGGAGAAGAATTGAATAGCTTCTAGCTGGATCTTATCTTTTTAATATAGGATCTCTCCTTAGAAATTTTCTACTTGGAATATCATGTTGCTAATCCTTCTCAAATTAGCCAAAGAAATCCTAACCCCTTCTTTGAGCCAAAGCTCCCTATATTTTTCTGTCCAATAAATTTCTTCCCTCTTGAGTATTTCCAAAAGTCAATTCTAAAGATGTTTCTGATAAATGTGGCAAAAATCCTTAATACCATTTGGAGTTATACCCTCATTAACTTCCTTAATAGGATTCCCCATGTTAATTTTTGATGCAAAATGTTTTTAAATAGCTTTGAATTCCAAATTTTGATTTCTTCCTTAACGTGTTGAATCTTTTTACTTAGCTGGAATATACTTGAGCTTTGGGAAATTGGATCACTTTGCCACCATTGTTGAAGAAAAGGGAGTAAGGAGGGGTATCAAAACCACACATGTTGGAACTTGAAAGATGACTTCAAGTTTATATTATGTAAAACAAAGGCAAACTATAGAGAATAGAAAAAACATTAGATCCAGATAAAGTTAAAATTTGAGATGTACATGGACCAAATTTGGAAACCCACACTAGATTTGAAAAAAACCTATCTAATATTTTTACAATATGAAAGGAGTTACTCTTGTTTGTCCAAGTAACATTGAGATTGATAGGTACCCAATATTTTAGGCCATTGTTCAAAAGAAAAAATCTTTAAAATATTGCATTGTTCTCAAAGGAGGAACTATCCCTCTAGTATTGTCTCTAATTGATAGGATTGAATTAAAATCCCCCCAAGAATGAAAAGTTCCTCAAGGCAGGAGGCAAGAACTATTGACAGTGATTCCCATAATAGTTGTTTGCAAACTATAGAATTTGGGCCATAAATATTCCGTAAATGGAAAGAAAAGTTGTAAAATGTAACTTTGACATGCATGAAGTTTGCCTTAGCTCAAAATTTGTGAACTTGAATGTGTTTTCCTTTCCACAGAATTGTTAAGCCTCTTGAGGGTCCCAAATAAAGGGAGATCACAAAATTCCACTTTTTTCATGTACTAAAAGGTTGTGATTTCTCTTCTGGTGAAAATTTAGTCTCTTTAAGCAATATCAAATCCTCCCCAAAAGAATAAAGATGAGACTTGACAGGGAATCTTTTGTTAGGAGCATTCAAGCCCCTAATATTCCATGTAACGATCTTCATGGATGTCATGGAGAACAAAACTTTCTCCACAGTCTCATGTTTTCATCTAGAGTTGATTGGATGCCTTCTTTTATTTCGTCCCTTGTCTTAAGCAATTTTATTTTACTTCCCCACTTACCTTTTGGTTTCTTCATAGAAAATTTAATAGAATTTTCTAGTGGGGTTTGGTGAATAAAAGAATTTGATGAGGGGTTGTCTACAAAATCATTTAGACAAATCTCAACATGCAAATCCTCTTTGCCTACCTTCATTGGAAAAGTGTCCTAGAGTGAAGAATCCTCTACTTTCCTAATTACTTTTCTAGTTAGGTCATTCCTTTTTTTTGAGGGCCATCAAAGCCAACATCTCAAGCATCTTCTATTATCTTAAGGTTTTCCTATTCTCCTTGAGCTATTTCTTCTATAATTTCAATAATTTTTTGCATATAAGATTTTAAAAGCACTTCCTCCACTACAAAATCTAGACCTCCTACTAAAAAATGGTCCTTAAACTCTGAGAGAAGCTTTGAATGTGGGTCTAACTCATGAGCATCAAAATTGGTCCTGACAAAAATTTGATTGAAGGAAGAGCTAGCTAGTTTATCAGCCAAAAGGAGAAGGCCAATCTTATATATATTTACCCCCTCACAAGCATATAAAGACTAATTTAATTATATCCAAAACTATACTTCATAAATAATTTGGAAACTAGATATGTGATACTATCATCTTGGAACTTATGTTCATGTAGATTGAGATACATTGCATTACTCCTAGCTCCGTTATCCTGACTCCACAAAACTTTAATCATGAGCAAAGGAGAGTATGGGGTGAAAGGATCATCAACATAAGAGGAGGAATGATGATTCATGCTCAACAAACAATCCTTATAAGACCTTGGAGAGAAGCTAATTTCTAGAAATAAGAGCATGTCTTGTTTTCTTGCCAGTGATAATAAACTAGGGTTAGATGTTCAATGTCAACGTCATCTCAAAGTTGATCTTCTAATTACAATTGTACATCAAATTAATACTATAGATACAAAAATCAAATACAAATTCTACAAGTTCATCATGCATCATATATAATAATATGAAGAACCAAAATATAGTGAATAATAAAGTTTGCACGAAAATATTGCATACCTAGAAAACCACAGAATTATTTTTAAAATGAGATGAAACAAAACCAATTATTTTTGATGAATGAAAATAGTTAAAAGGAAGTAGCTCAAACATTTAAACTCATTCTTTGATTAAAACAAAGGTGTAAGAGGCCATAAAGTGATCTACCAGAATGAAAGAATAAATGGCTACACCACAAAGGATTTTACTTCCAATGTTATGCTTGAAAAGAGATAAGGTTCGAGTAGGGAAATTCTTTATCAGTTAGACATAATAGCTTAAAGAAACTGTTGTCTCCTGTAGTGACCGTATGTAATTCACCGAAGAGGTTTCTTCCTTTTTCCAATAGGGATAGACATCCATCCAAAGCATAAAGAGGAGAGAAATTTTGACAGATGTAATAGCTGCAAATGCAAAATGTGGAAACATAGATAAGGTGTGTACCCTATTTTTCATGCAGGCCATGTGTCACATGATATAGTGTGCATCTCCTTCCTAACAAGTTTCCCTACAACTCACTGTGAGAGATGTTGGGAGATACGCGTTCTATTGTTTGGTAACTTGTAACTTTTATTTGTCGATCTGCTGCGCCCGATTTCAGCCTAATCAGAATACAGATAAACCTCTTTCATGTATTTCAGGCTTCAAAAATTTGAGCTGTTTTTTCTTCAACGTAGCTTTAAAAAGAACTAACAAAAATCCTGCTATTTAATTGGCTGAACAATTAAGCATTAATCACTATTTAAGCTTTGAGCCTGCCCAATAGTTCCATGCATGGTAGGAATTAATAAGAATAAAAAAAATTAAGACAAATATTTATATGTTCAAGGTATTTTAGTAGAATCAAATGGTTTGTTTATGGAAAGTTTTGAGTATGTTTGATAGAAATATATTGATAGATGAATATATTAATTTACATGTAATATTTATGTATAATGTTTAGTTTATTTTAAATTCAGGTTATTTTAAAGTATAAATCTTTTTTAAAATTTAAAATTGAATTTAAAAATTCATATATCTTATTAAATTTTTATAATTAAAATTAAAATTTAAAAAAAATAAAATTTACAAACTACTTTATTATTTTTTATTTGTGATTATTGTATTAATATGAATATATCAAACTTTTCTTTTGTCCTTATTCTTACTTGTACTTGTACATGTATATCTAATATATGTTCATAAAGAAACATCTTAGTATTTAAATATGTATTTTTGAAAATTAATTTAAAAAAAAAAAGATTTAATATAGCTATTCTATTAGTCCTTGTCAAAACACCAAATCATCATCTAATATTTTCTTGTGAAACACTATCTTTTTTATTGTGTTACAAATGTTATTTTCTTCTTTTGTGCTTGTTAAGAGTTATTTAAGAGACTGACCTTAATTGATTATTATTGAAATACTTTAAATATTTTGTTTCATTTCGTGATTAAATTTATTTTTAGTTTCTCTTTTAATGGAGTCACAATATTATTTAGAGAGATAAAACTAAAAGTGTTTTAGGCATTTCAATGATAGATTTTCTTTCTCTTTTAAAAGCTAAGTTTGGTGGATTAATTAAATGAATAAAATAAATATGAATCAGTTCAATTTTAAAAAGGTTTTTTAATTTAGTGTGTGATATTGGAATATGTATAATAGAAATTTTAATCAAATTATAAATGATAATTATTAAAGATATTGTTTAGCTTTCTGAATAAATAATAACTCTATACTAATGAAAATAATGGAATCATGTATATAATAGAACAAAAATATAATACATAGAAAGGGGTTTTCGATTAGTAATATTGGATCAAATAGAATACTCCTAGAAAGATTCTCACAAGAGATGTTATAACATATTTTTCATATTCATGCTCTTATCTATATGATTGAAAACTGACTATATGTATGATGGACAATGATTAATTAAGTCTAGAGGCTCCCTATAATGACACTAGAAGTATTAATAAATATTTTTAAATTTGATAAAAATTAACTATAATTTGCATGTCTTAGGTATGAAGTGAGTGGGCGAGGTAATTTAGAATTTACATTGGTGCTTGAAATTGAAATATAGAGTCATACAAATGAAATGAGCAATTGTGAGAAATAGTGGTGGAGGAGGAATTGTTGCATAGTATTTTAAGACAATAACATGGACATCCGGGCATTTTCTTTTCAACAATGGCAAAATGTATTTCACTTTGAGCACAAGATAAATATCACAAAGAAATGGATGGGTGAATCCGAACTGAAGATTATTCCTTTGGTAAGGGGGCTCAGCTTTCCAATTAAAACCAAATTATTAATGATTCATGAAGGAAGTAGAGTTGTGTTTTGGAATATCATAGAAAATAAGTATGTGTCTTTAGAATTGTGAATGAAATGACAAGAAATTTGTATAAGTCCTAGATGTTTTGTTACTTCAACTTCTGAATGAGACAACCAACTTAAAAATGGGTGGGAGCTAGTGGAAATTATACCTAAATATAATACCATGGAATGCATCAAGCACCTATTTGTGTGAGAGGAAAAACTGAATGTTATTGAGTGATTCGAATTTTTATTTTGCAAATTCAATGTTGTTTATTTTGGGGTAGCTTTTGGCTTCTATGTTTAATTGCATTTAAAATCCTCTTCTAACTTCTATCATCCTAGCTTGGTTTAGTGTTTTTTTCATGGTTTTGAATTCTCATGTTTAATTAATGTGGTGAATAATATTCTTGAGTTATTATCTATGCCTCTATTTTTTATTTGGGTTCAATTGTAGTTTGTATTGTGATCACTTGTAACATGGATCAAAGTGTACACTTTTTGAAAGAAATAGTGTAGAAAAGGAACAAAATTAATAAGGAAATAAACACATAATAAACACAAAACACAAAAAAGAGGATTATAACACAAACACTTTTACTCGCTCAAACTTCTCCAATTCTATTACATTATGCCTCAGGTCTTTAACATTCATTGTAGGCTTGATATAATATGTAGAAGGAGATCTTTATAGAGATTACATTGCCTAAATATAGACAATAAAATGGAGTGTTTTCCTTAATAGATTTGACATACAAAATCAACACGCACATCTAAGAATCAACTACATGCAAACTAACTATTAGATAAAAGTTCACATGGTGTATGACATGTGTAATAAGATGAGAATCTCCCAATGTTATGCAAAACTAGAGTGAACAATGTACAAGACAATGAGACTCATTCATCATTACTTTTTAACACACTCCCCCTTGTTGCTAAAACTTACAATTTGATCTGAAAGCATGGAAAACTAGATCTTTTCAACTCGATATGATCTGGATGTACAAGATAAAGTAATGTGGTAAAATTAAATCCCTTTCAATTCACCATTCAACTTTTCCCTTCCTTTCTCTCATGTAGAAAATACTCTATTGACAATTCAATGCTCCAATCATAGAAAGCAATCATCAACTACTTTACTCAAACATCTAAACTTTGTTTGACCACTATTTAGTTTAAAATGTAAACACTTAGGCCTATACAAACTTATGAACCTATTTGGAGCCCTTTTTCAACTAGATCCATTAATCCATCCATGATAATTATACATGCAACCTTTCATAGATTGTCCATTTGAATCTCTATTACAACATGATTTTCACAATGATTCTTCAACCCACAAATTGAACAAGGCTGATGATCCCAACATTCTCTACTTTATCTCCTAACATATGCCATTGCAAACACTTCATTATTTGAGCTAATTTGTATGAACCTACAACACTCACAACATAAGATCTATTTTTCTTACTATATTTGAGACCTTCATTATTTGTCCTCATACCTGGTTGAATGGGCTCTCTTATTCATTTTCCATTCTTTCCTAGTACTCTTCCTTTATATCCCATTTTCTACATTATCTTAAAATGAATACTATTTTCAAAAAAACCTTTCTTGTTAACATCATAACTTTCACTTCAATGAATCTTTTGAAGGAAATTGAAATTGAAATTGAACTTCGAAAACTCTTCCAAAGGAAATCCTAGTTGGGTGGGTTGGGGTGGGATCATCTGTGACCAAAGGGAAAATCTTATCCTTGCTTAAATGACCAATTTGGGTAAGAAAAATTTGAGCTTAGTGGAGGTGGCAACAATTTATGATGGCACTTTTATAGTTAATAAAATAAGCTACAATTGAATCATCATAAAAGGTGATTTAAACAACACCATCCTTTTACTTAAAACAAAGAAAAGTCTGATTGGAAGTGTGAAGACCTAGTTTCCAAGTTTAAGGGCCTTATTCACAAGATCATCTACATCTGACTTTGTCATATGAGAAGGGGAGGAAATAATTTTGTGGACAGGGTGGCTTCATTAGGACCATTTTTCAATCATTTGAAAATATGGATGGATATTTATGATATCCTAGATTTCGTTTGCATTGCTATCTCAGATGATATATTAAGATTAATGATGGAGTATAATGCAAGAATCACCATTTTCATTATTATCACCACCTTTTTGGCTAGTCATTTTTTGTTTAGGTGTCAAATGTCTCTTTGAAACAATAGTCACTTTCTCCTTCCTTTGTAAGTGCTATCATATTCAAACTGCTCGATTTTATTCTCCTCACCTAGTTTTCTCTCTGAAGCTCTCTATTATTGTGATGGGGGAGGATCTTATACAAATTAAACCCAATTCCTATGATGAATTTAAATTAATACCATTATGGCAGAAAGTAGTCAAGGGAAATATGGCTATTAATGTTGATAGCATGCGAAATTTCAACCTAAAGCTCTCCAAGAATTTTTCTCAATCATTGTAGAAGAGGGAGGTGAACATTAGGGGATTTGATTTTAAAATAACTTCAGACATGATTTTACCTATCATAGGTTTACCACTTGAGCAAACAACTTTCCCAAAGAAGTTGAAAGGGTCCTATGAGGAGAAATTTAAAATATTTTTCAAGCTTGATGAAGGGGTTTCAAGGTTGAAAAGTGGTTATAATCGTTAAGAAATTCTAGGTATGTGAAAGGATGATAACCTTTTTTTGATTAGATTATTCATTCTAGATGGGTAGTTTAAAATATCTTATACCCAACTCTTATCAATGATAAACCACCTTAAGTATGATATTAAAATAAACTTTGCCTACTAGGTATGTTCTTCTCTAACTCAATTGGTTTCTTGTGGAAAGTCAAAGAAATACCTTACCCTTCATCAAGGGTTAATTCTTAGACTCTACAACTTTCATCTTTCTCTAACCCTGTCTAGCAAGTTCTTGTCAAGTCCTCATGGCTCCTCACTAGACACTAACTTAGTGGTGTAGCTCTCGAGTACCCTGATTATGAAAACTAACCCTAATGTTGGCTCCTCTTATAAACCCAAGTTAGTTCCTACTTTCTTTAACCTCATTGGATCAACAAAAAAAAAACATCCTAATCCACCTTATAATGATGTGGAGGTGTTCGAATTAGAAGAAGAGGAAGCTTATAAGGAGTCTGAGTCCTCCTCAAAATAAGAATTGAACTAGTCCCTTGTAGCTTTTGAGGAGGTTTCCTCTATTCCTCTTGTTGTAGAGGTTCCCTCCCCAATCTTGTCCTTTCTACTTTTTTATTCTAAGGTGTTGAATTTGCAAGAGAGTATTGTGTGACAGGACTTGGTTATTAAATGGCTTTAATAGTGTTGTCACTTCATCATTATCTTTTGTACTTGTTCAAAATCAGTTTACATTATATTCTTTCTTGGTATCTTCTATTGTGATTAGGTATGTACTTGATTGGATTGTGGCAACCTCATCATCCAAAGACATGGTGAAATTATTGCAAATATGAAGTTGATTTATGTATCACTATGGTTGTCATTGATGTCAATGTATCGATTCTATTTTAGTGTTTTCTTTTTCTCTAGATCTTTTGACCTATTACGGATATTTTTCATGATGTGTTGGTATGTTGTTGGACATTTCCTAGAGATTCTACTCTAGTTTTTTGTTGGTCTTAGAGTTATCCTCAAGAATTTTATGCAGTGATGATGATGATGATTTTCTCACAGTTTTTGTAGAGCTCTACATTGCTTTTCTTTCTTAGTTATCCTATTATGGTTTTGGATTTATTCTTCTCATGCATGTATCTTTGTTATTCTAATTTGGCATGTGTTGATGTGCTCTAGAATTGTTCTTTTGGCCATGTTCTTTCTTGGTTCGGTTAACCTCGTATGCTCTATATTTTGGTATGATTATTGTGGCGTTGGGATAATGTGTTGTTGCATTATGGTGTGGTCAACTTCTCATTCCTTTCTCCCTTGATCAACAAGTGATTGATCGAAATACTAGCACAGTATGTTTGGTTAGATCCTTGATAGCTCATTGATAATGCATTTCAGCATTACTTCAGTCTTCAATCTCTTCACACTCTGTTTCTTCACACAGACCTAATCTTCTTGTGTGATCGCACATGCAAAAACTTCATCAACCACACAAAACCCTAACTATATCTAAAACCCTAGACATGATGTCCTTATAAAGGAATCTAATTTCATGTCGGTCCAATAGGATTACATTGCAAGTTCCTAGGTTCATTGCATCTAGACACATTTGGTAACAGGGCAAAAAATCACCATCGAAGTGTTGGTGGATGGTAACTCATCACAAAAATAATACCGGTTGGTAACTCATCACAAAGTATTACCGATTCATACAATTTTACCGATTACTGGTTGGTAACTCATCACAGAGTAATACCGGTTCAAACATTAAACCGATTACCGGTTGTTAAAATGAAGACTGGGAAAATGATAACTATTGCTTTAGTTCCTTCATTCCGCTTGAGACCCTCGTACCGCTTGAGGTCCTCATGCTTCTTGCCTTTTTATTCATCTCGATATCGGTAAACACAATCTCCGAAACACTGATAGTCTAAAGACTAAAATACATAATACGGGTTTGGAATAAATACCGGTTGAGCATAACTCATACATACAAAAAGTGATCTCAAAGCAAGTGTGTGTCCATCAATGACAATCACAACATAATCATCAAAAATGCCAACAATCTCCCCCTTTGGCATTGATCGCAACACCTAGGAAAAATTTTGACATCTAAGTGTTTTACAACAAATTTATGCCATAATCAAAATTACTCCCCCTAAGCATATACACTATCCGTTTTGCAGAAAATACAATGTATACTACTTCCTTATAGAGATAAACATGAAAGTATACATAGCATGCATCAAAATTTTAAATATAGAATACTACTCCCCCTTTGCCAACAATGACAAAATATAGCTGAATAACCCCTGTTCCATTAGTATTAAAATAATAAGTGTTTATGACAATAAAGAGTGAAACTTGTCAAAAACTGATTTAAAGTCCTGCATAAATGTCTTCATGGATAAAGACTATGATTCAAGAAATGAGGTAGCAACCTCACTTTCTGTTTGTGTCAAGTATACCTGTTCTTCCATGGCTTCCAAGGTACTCATCTCTTGAGTGACCGTTAAGGCATCTAGATTGAGATATCACTTTTGAAGTATATGCAGTCGTGGAAGTAGAAACATTTGAAGTTCCTACAAATCTCTATTGCAGTTGCTGATCTCTAACTCTATTCTTGTAGACTGGAGTTGAAACCAGTGAATGGTTTTCCCATAAGTGGTGAAGGAATCATAGGGCGTCTTGAAGGTTCTTATGTATGTCTACAAGTCAGTTTGTAGTTTATCTTTCCGAGAAAGCACATCATCATAGAATAGATGGGGTTGGCATATCTTGCTAAGTAGTAGATTCCCCTCATCCAGAGCATTGCTTATGTCCTTCTGTGCTTTCTATAGTTTGGACCGAAGCTCATTTAACTTCTTCACCAAGGCAGTGTTCAGAGCCTTTTGATGCTTCTTTTGAGCATTGGCTTCAACAACGTCTTCTAGGCATTGCACCTCGTCCTCTACAACTATGCATAAGAGTTTCAGTTGAGCTAGAGAGGAATCGGTATCGGGGAGGTTGGTACTGGGAATCAAACTGGTAAGAGTTTCCACCGCAGTTTGAATAAAATCTTGCTCCTTCTTTCTCCTGAGCGCTTCCAGTCACTCTTGAGCAAGCTTAATTCTTTGCAGCAGCTCCGATTCATTTGCGGATTGGAGTTCAATGGGACTGGTGATGTTATTCAGTTTGGCTTGATCACCGGTTGCCACTTATACGCTCTTTGTCGCTTCCTCCTTCTCCTTGGCTTTTTTCTTATCTTCTTCTGCTTTCTTTTGCTCCTCATCTTCTTTCTTTCTTTTCTCTTCTTCCTTCTTTCTTTCTTCTTCTTTTTGCTTCTCTTCTTCTTTCTTCTCCTCTTCCTTCTTCTTCTTCTTCTTCTCTTCCTGCTTCCTCTTATCCTCTTCTTTTCTCTTCTCCTCTTCCTTTTTCATTTCTTCTTCTTGACTCTTCTCCTCTTCCTCTTTACTCTTTTTCTCCTTGTCTATTTGTTTCCTCTTCTCTTCCTGTTTTCTCTTTTCCTCCACTTGTTTCTTTTTCTCATTTTCTGCTTGCTCTTTGTTAGCCTTTTCTTTGTCCTATTTCTCCTTGTCCACTTTCTCTTTGTTAGCTTTGTCCTTTGTTGTATCTGGGATGACATTTTCACCATCCAAGGCATTAACATCAATAGAGTCCATTTTTTTAGTGACTTGTTCTCCTTCACTGTTATACACGTCATCCAGTTTTCCAGTTTTTGGTTCTTGTTCAACCTTCTTGTTGGCTTCGGACACTTGGTGCAACTTCAGAGCAACTTGGGCATGAGAGTTGGTATCTTTTACCACTTTAGGGGCTTTTCCTTCTAGCAACAAGAGTCTCCTTCTCATGAAGAAGAGGCCTTTATATTTTTCCATAACTTCATAAAGTTTTAAATTAGATGCATCAAGAAAATATTGTGCAAATATCTCCTCTCTTATTTCTTGTTTCTTTTCTATGGCAATGCGTTATTTGTTGTCTAAATAATTGTATAAATAATCCAGTGTCACAAATTTAATTTCTGATGGCGACCGGTCAATAATACATAAATATTGAATGACTTCCTGTTCTACTTCCTCCTTCTCATTGTCATTGAAATCATTAAAATAATCTAATAAGTCACTCAACACTTTCCTTCTAATGTTCTTAATAGTTATTTGACAATGTGTCAAAGGTTTGTAAGAGAAAATATCAATATTTACTAGTGTTGATGATGCCAGTTCATTGCTGGTTGTCTTTGTCTTCTTCTTTGTTTGCCTAGTCTTCTTAGGCTATTCTTCAGATTCTGCATCCTTTGAGTCCGGTGTGTTTCCTTTAGTCTTCCACTTCCTCTCAAATAATTTGGTGGGTGAAACTTTCGAGTTCTTTGTCGATGACCACTTGGTCACTTTAGGACTTGCTGAAGTAACCAGTACCGATACAGATGGCACTGCCTTTGCCTTCTTTATTGAAAGCTCTTCAACCGATGTAACCCTTTCCAGATAGGTGTCAGTTCTCTTCTTCTTAGGATCAAGCGGTGAGGCAAGTAAGGTAGAAGCATACCCGTCTAGCATATCATGCATTACCTCATATCCCATAGGTTCCACCTCTTCTTTTCTAGGATCAATCGCCTCCATTATGCACTCATCTACTCTGATGGTGAAGCAGATGTCCTCTTCATACTTCTTGACAATGTCACCAGATATTCTTACCCTTTGGCTCATCTTGCATCTGAAACCATCAAAATATTTGTTCAGAACTTCAAGATAACTGGTTCCAACTGCTTGAAGACTTTCCCTAATTTTCTTGGTAACTGGTTGGTCAGCAGACCACTGAATATCTTCGACTACTGGAAAATAGCCTTGGAAGTAGAAGAACAATCTGACCAATAGCTGGCCAAATTTAAACTTCAAGGCATTGTCCTGTTTAATTGACTTTAGGTTCACTAGAAGCTACCTTTGCATAAAGGTGCATAAATCAAATGAGGCATCTTCCATGATCATCCTGTAGGTGGCATTTACCGCTGCAGCAGAGACAGAATTGATTCTGCTAGCATAGAATGTCTGGTAACTTATCACCATGCAGGCATATTTGACCAAGTCATCCTTGATGGTATTGACTATCATTCCTCATCGGTCACTCACAGAACCGGTGAGCTTGGTCATTTCGGTCTTGATGACCTTCCTCAGGGCTGGTACTTCTCCAACATTACAAAAACTGGTGACAACATGAATCGCTTCCGGTGTGATGTCATGTGTCCGTTCTAAATATATTTTTTCATTGTGCACTCTGCTTAGAATGATGCGAATGTGATCATCTATAAATTCTTCAAGGAAATAGACCACATTGTGAAGCTTCTTCTTTTCCAAGATGTTGTATTCCGGTTTGATCTTCTTGTCCTTCTCGCAAAATAAGCCTAACTCAGAATGGATCACTAGAGATCCTAGGTCTTCAATGTTACAGTCAATATAGACTAAAATACCTTCCCCAACTATAACACCAGTGGGTATTTGGGATAGGGCATTATATTTTTCCTTCTGTTGGATGAAATCTAATGAATCAATGGGTGCACTAGAACTAGAGTGTGATGCAAAACCCACAATAAATAGATAAACTCGAAAAATACCTTCACAAGTCAAAATTTAGGGCTTACAAATTCTACTTCACCACACACTACTTCAGTTGTTGGATTACCGCTTTGAGTTCTACACTTGTCTGATTGATATTATCTCTTGATTCTTCTTCAAGGTTTTGAAATCTCTCTTAATCGCAAGACAAATCACCTTTTGTCGCTCTGCACTTGAAAACTTCTTTGCTCGCAAACTGGTAAGTGAAAATGACTTGAAAATCCCTTTTAAATGAATTCTTCACCTACCATAATAAATGCTCCACCATTAGAGCGTAAACCCTAATTTTCCTTTTACTGTTTTTGATATTCTGCAAATTGACAGGTATCACATACCGGCTAAGGTCTTTTACTAGTGCAAACTAGAGAATCAAAATATTTCACCGATTTGTTTCCCCCTAAGATTTTTTGTAGCTTAGTTTGCCAGTTCAGAGATTTCCATACCAGGTGCAGAAACTGGTTCTTCTTGAGACATTTCTTCCGGCTTCTTTTTCTAGGTTTTTTTCATATCCGCTTGAACAGTTTCAACATCAATCTTTCCTTCCAAAGTGACTGGTATATCATCCGATATATTCTTTCTTATTCTCCAGAATCTTGTTGTATGACCCACTTTGTTGCAATGATAGCAAACCATTCCAGGTGCTCTCCAAGGTCCTTTATTCATGTTCTAATTGTTCCTTTGGTATGTTGTAGTAGTGTGACCATTATCATGACAGATCAAATAGGTTTCTCTCCATCTACTTGCCACTTGATAGCCAGTGCTTCCTGACTGATGATTATAGGTATTAAACTGGTTTGGATTCCAGTTCCCAGAGGGTTCAGGAAAAACTCCTTGACTCCTTTGAGGATACCTTCCGGTGTTGTGCATGACAGACCTGCATTCAAATACTCTATGCCCAAACTTGTTGCATGCATAATAATCTCCATTGAATCTATTGGTTCTAGGCTTATTGTTTAGAAAATAAGGAAAGTTATTGTAAGCCTTGTTTCTACATACATTAGTAGTATGTCCTTCCTTGAGATAATTAAAGCGAATATGTTTGAACTTTTTCTTACATTTATCCTTTGATGTCGGTTGCTTCTTTCATGCTACATATTTTTCTCCAAAGGTCTCCCCTTCCTCATATACAGAGAAACCAAGTCCATTAGTATTCTTTATCAGTTTAGCTGATTCAAGCTTTTTCTCTATCTTAACAGTGCTCTTATTGAATTTGGCTAGTATTTCCTTTGACTCAGTGAGTTCTTTGGAAATAGTAGCATTGGATTCCTTCAAAATTGTATTCTCAGAAATAGACATGTTTAGTTCACCTTGCATTTCTTATTTTTTCACTTTACTCTCCTGGAGATGAGCGGTAAGTTCACTGATTTCTTGCTTCAGCTTGGAGATCTCATGATCTTTTTCTTTTACCAGATCGTCATCTTTTCTCTGGTTCTCAAGCTCTTGACACATCCTGATAGTCAGTCCTTCCAATTCCCTTCTTAGGTTGGCATTTGACTCATTCGGTTTTTCAACTTCTTCAACTAGGGCTTCCATGTTCGCTTCATCAAAGGAACTATTTTCAGTAAGCTCCATTAGTTTCTCAGCATGCTCTCTTCTTTTTGCCAAAGAGGCCTTATACTTGACTTTGAGTTCATCATAGGCTTTCTCAGTCTGAGTGAGTCGATGAGTAAGTTCCCTCATAGTGTATTCCCCCATATCTCTTTCCAAGTGGTTAAACTTATAGAAAGGCTAGCTCTGATACCAATTGTTGAATACTAAGAGGGGGAGTGAATTAGTATACCAAAAATTACTGAACTCAAACACCTAAACAATTTAGCAGTAAACCGGTATAACAGTTTTACTAACAAAATGGTTAAAACAAATGCAAACCAAACAACAAATAAGGCATTCACCCATATAAGCACAATCACCATAATATAAGGGATTTTGACGTGGAAACCCAAATGGGAAAAACCACGGTGAGATGAAACTCACAAGTAACTATTTGTAGAATAGTAACCAGACCGGTTAAGGTCATACAATGTTCTTCACTAGAACAGATCCTGTTAGGAATCTCAATCTCTATTAGGAGATAAGTCTGATGAAAGACTACCCTGTGAGAGGATTTCAGATCCACAGTTGTGAACCACCTTGTTAGAGGATTTATAAAGGCATTTCTAGGCCTACCCGGTTAAGGGTTATAGACTTGTCAAAGATGTAAGTAATCAACAAGTCAGTGATCTAAATACTAGCACAGTATGCTTGGTTATATCCTTGATAGCTCATTGATAATTCATTTCAGCATTACTTCAGTCTTCAATCTCTTCACACTCTGTTTCTTCACACAGACCTAATCTTCTTTTGTGATCGCACATGCAAAAACTTCATCAACCACATAAAACCCTAACTATATCTAAAACCCTAGACATGATGTCCTTATAAAGGAATCTGATTTCATGTCGGTCCATTAGGATTACATTGCAAGTTCCTAGGTTCATTGCATCTAGACACATTTGGTAACATGGCACAAAATCACCATCAAAGTGTCGGTGCATGGTAACTCATCACAAAAATAATACCGGTTGGTAACTCATCACAGAGTATCACCAGTTCATATAATTTTACTGATTACCGGTTGGTAACTCATCACAGAGTAATACCGGTTCAAATATTAAACCGATTACCAGTTGTTAAAATGAAGACTGGGAAAATGATAACTACCGCTTTAGTTCCTTCGTTTTGCTTGAGATCCTCGTACCGCTTGCGGTCTTCATACTGCTTGGCTTTTTATTCCTCTCGAGATCGGTAAACACTTTCTGCGAAACACCGATAGTCTAAAGACTAAAATACATAATACCGGTTTGGAACAAATACCAGTTGAGCATAACTCATACATACAAAAAGTGATCTCAAAGCAAGTGTGTGTCCATCAATGACAATCAAAACATAATCATCAAAAATGCCAACATATAGATGCTTTATGTAGTTGTTGAGTGGTCTCAATTCCTCAATGAATCATATTTTTTCTTCTTTTCTCTCTTTTGTAAAGGAGTTTTCTCCTATTTTCTTTTTTCCTTTTCTTCATTCCTCAAAGATTACATTGAATTTTTGCATTTGTATTTAACATGACCTAGTAGCGAGGACCCATCTTCCCTACTAGATAATAATATACTCCTTATGT
Source organism: Cryptomeria japonica (assembly GCF_030272615.1). NCBI lineage: Eukaryota > Viridiplantae > Streptophyta > Pinopsida > Cupressales > Cupressaceae > Cryptomeria > Cryptomeria japonica. The sequence goes on from NC_081413.1 coordinate 256,429,925, forward strand.
TTTTCTTAAGGAAGGTGTTGGCATAATTAAGTGTTTTACCTAATAAAGTCTTCACGAATGTCCTAATTGCACATGTTACTTAAGGTTACTTAGTGCCCACTTTAGAAATATTTCCACTATAAGTGGAGTTCCACTTTTGATGGAATTATCACTATCACTTGTCCACCTTATGTGGATGATAGGTTGTCAATTTAATAGGATTATGATATTTGTCAATATCTTTTGTATTCCTTCATTTCACCTTTCCTTTATATACAAGGTCCATTATGTGTATTCTCATGTCCGCTAGCAATATTCAACAATATTATATTGTGAAGCAATATTTCTTTCTATTCTCTCTTGTGGAAGTTAGTTTTGTCTCTAAGAGATCCTAAGGGTGTTGTAGAGTCACCTAATACTCTAATAGTGTGCAATTAGATATCAACCATAATATTAGCAAAATGAGTTAAAAGTATCTTTTTGGTAGTGTTGGTTGCTAATTCACCCAAGTGCTCCTATACCGGAGATGTTGGGGAGAAATTTTTTTGTTAGTAGAACTCACCAAATAGAGTTAGATAATAGGATTACCCTTCCACGTTATAAATAACCTATAATAGACTCCATCGATGTGTAAGGTGCATAAAATAACTCCTTTTTTATTATGTTCCAACTTCTTGCCAGAACAATTTTCATCCTCTTCCTAAAAATTTATTGACTAATCTTCTCTTCTTTCATGGATTTTCATTAAATTCTTGTCATCCCCTACTACCAAGATCCTTTTTCTCTTCTTTTCTCCTTCATAGGATCGAACACACCATTAACCAACCTCCTTCACCAAACAATCTATCTACTCTTCAACTCTTTTGTGGACTTTGAGCCACCATAAATGGACCACCTCCAATGAGTTTCATCTAAAGTGTTATCTACTAATTCAATATCCAAACATGAAATCTTCTAACATCAATCTACGAAATATACTCACACTCCAACATCCTCTTCATTGTCATCTATATTCAACATCATCTTTGTGTCCTCCCAAGAACTCATCACTATTGTAATTCATTCGTTGTCTTACAAGTCTACAACATTCAATATTTTAATGGTTATATTTATTATTTTCGTCTCCTCTTTCACTAGTAGATCATCCTCAACTTTGCCAATCTTCTTGTCATATTTAGGACTATCAAGATTCATCATTTCAACCTCTTCTATAATCTCCAAATCCACATTCTAAACTTCATCTTCCACCTCAACCTATGACATACTTTCACTCATTAACTGATGGTGCCCCATGAACATTTTATCCTTTCTTCTCTCTTCTTTTCACACATGATTTCTTTTCCTCTTTTGACTTGTGTGGTTTTCTCTCACATCTTTCTCCTTCTAGCAACAACTATCATTTTTCAATAGGATTTTCAACATCCCATAACTATCTTAGCAATATTATTTCAAAAAGGAAATCATTATAAGTCTCCTCATGACCCACATAATCTTCTTATTTGAACACATCATCTCATCTTTAGCAATATTTTACTACCACTTTTCACACTCTAGAATATTTTCCTTCACTTATTCCTATCTCTTAATCACTCGATACTTTGCACACTTCCAATGATCCTTTTGAACTCTCCACAACTACTTCACACTTCTCTACTCTTCACCTATAGGTTTTAGTGTAGACTCTATACGCTCAAGAACTCTTTCTTTCATACCAATTGATACAAGAGGGTACTCCCATCTAGCCTTCAAACACTCAAACACAAAACACATGCAAAGACTCTATGCTTACAAATTCAACTCAATGGATTGCAACAAAAAAAAAAAAATTATTTCTCACCAAATTTTCGACACACTATTTACAATTATGGTTGTTTTGTTGGCCTATCTTTGCAAATGTTTCATTATTTCAGCACAAAATCACCATAGTTGATTTTTGTTCTCCACACAATCTCCTATAAAACTTAACCCCATACTTTCATTGAACTCTATACTTGTCAATTCTACTTGCACTTCCCTACCAGAATCTCGTTATTCTTTGTTGTGGTCAACTCTTGCTTTCTTGGCTAATATCCAACCTCTCAATGCCTCTCCTCCCTACTCAAACCTAATTTTTCTACTTATTGGTCCAATTCTCTTATTAACTCTCTTTTCCCCCCCGAACAAAGTTGCATTCTCCTCCTTTAAGCCACAACCCCACACTCTCCCTTCTCTTTGGGTCTCTACCCACCATTGACACCACCTTGTCATTCAATAAAATTATATATAAATAATAATTTGTTTCTTTATTAACCACAACCCAGATGAACTGATCCAAATTATTTGATATGTGATTTCATCCATTCGATTTTTGGGAAAACCTTTCCAAAAAATGGGTGGCCATTGGTTTGCGACATGATTTTTTTGTGGGTTTTTTATTAATAAAATCCAATGATCAATAATCGAAACATGGAGAGTAACTAATACTCTTCCCCTATTTGTAATTTTTGAATGCAAAATCAGAATTAAAATAATATGAATTTGATAAAAATAAATTCTAAAAGCATAAAGAATTGTATCGAGTCATTGAGAGTGTTTTCTAGGTTTTTATAACACCTCACAAAGATGTCATATTTCAATCAAATATTGATCCCCAAAATCTTTTGTGTAAGAAATGGCAATGGCAATCCAAAAAAATGCTTCCAATTGTTTAAAAAAACTTTAGAATTAACTGGAAAAATAGAGTTATGATATCAAGGGAAATTATATATAAATTCTATTACTTTTTCAAATTGTGACAAAGTCAAGGGAATGAATAGACGGTTTTGCATAGAAAAAACTAGAAGGAATGTAGCTACAGTAAACTTTTCAAGAAGCAAATTGAAAGAAAAGAATCTACTAAACGTTTGATTTTTGGGGAGACAAAAGCTCGAACGTTTCATTTTTTTTTAAATTTCCACACAGTTGGCCTTTATTTCCATACTTGTCATCACACTCAATCGATCTCCTTATTACGCATCTATTGTAGCGCGTGTAACAAAGTACGTATTTATTGTTATATTCAATCTAAAAGTATTTAGGGAGTAATAATCTAGCTTCATCATGATTAATATACATCTTGGCTTTTGGCGTTTATTGACCCAAAAAAAAATATTTAGGGAATAATATTGTTTACTTCGTATGTTCCATGCTCTCCATTATTTGTTCAGCGCAATTGAGTTTATTGGTATATTCAATTAATATTGTTTATTTCGTTTTATATTCTTTCTCATTTTTATCTTCCTTCTCATCGGTGTTTAAATCCGGCTTGGAGGATTGTTAGAGTTCTCATATTGTAATCTAAGTAACCTATTGTTTGATTGTCGAGTTGACCCGTTGATATTCATATTCTTTGTTTTGTATTAATTATTGAAGAAGAGACAACCTTCATTTTACAACTTTTCTTAATGGGGATATTATACGTAGGACTAATAGTAGTAGTAAAATTCATGCATTAGGAAAAATAAATTGGAAAGAATAATACAATTTCCTAGAAACTTGAATTATCAAACTTAAAATTGTCCTCTACAAGATAAAAATTTGAATTTAAAATTAGGGTTGAAAATGACCTCTTAATTTTGAAAGTTTGGAAGGAGGGAAAATCAAAATTAAAATTAGGGTTGTTCAAATTTAACCTCTTAATTTAAATTTTGAGATTTTAGAATGAAATATTGAAGAAATCTATTTAATTTTTAAAATTGGGACATATGTAGCTAACCACTTAATTTTTAAATTTAAATTGAAAATGGAAAATGTTGAAATTCAGATTTATTTTCAATCTTAAGGTGACCTAAAATCAATAAAATTTCACAAATCTCTAGAGTGCAATTAAATATAGTAAAAAAAAGTTCCAAAATTTGAGCAGAAAAAGTTGAGACCAAATAGGTAGCGACTTTGTCAGAACACACGGTCCGACTAACCTTTTTCCAAATTTTCGGGGAAGCAAGATATTGTGATTTTTATGTGATTTCCAAAAGGATATGAAAATTGGAGATGTTGAGATATGTGAAATTAAGCCTTGTAGGTCGAAATAGGACACACTTAGAATGTTTGACAAAAGGATTAATTGCAAAGTACAACAAAAAGGGCACACTTAGGGGCCAATTTTTATGATGTTTAGAAGAGAAACAAGAGGCTTTAGATTTAATTGAAACAATTAAATGCTTAAACGAGAATTTGAATGTGCATAAGATTAATTTGATTTAAAAATTAGGGCATAAACCGCTTAATTTTTAAAATTTAAATTTGAAAATTTGAATGTTGGAAGGAGAGAAAATAAATTTAGAAAGTAAAGCCAAGACTCAAATCTGAAAATTAATTCAAGATCTACACAATCCACAATGTCAATTTAAAAATTTAAAAATTAGGGTTTCGTGATTTAACCATTTAATTTAAAATAAAAATAAAAATTGAAAGTGTAAATGAAAACTTGAATTGAAAAATTGAAAAGTTCTCAGATTTGAAACAATCAATCCAATTTATACAAATAAAAAGATCAATTTTGAATTTAAAAGTTGGGGTTTTTGTACATTCAACCTCTAAATTTTTTAAAATTTCAAGGAAATTAAACTTGTAAATTAAAATTAAAATTTTTAATTCCATACACTCAGATCTAAAAACAAAAATTAGAATTGAGGGTGTAAGGAGTTGGGTTCACCAAAATTTAAAGTGCAAAATTGGAGAACCTTAGCATAATTCGCCACATGGAGGAAAGGTGGGAACTTAACTAAGGTTCATTTTTCACTTGGGAGAATTTACATTGAAAGGAGGGGATGAATCTACTATATCCAATCCCAAAGGATGAAAGGATTGAAAACTAGGTAGATTGGAATGGAATTAACCCTCTCTTGTAACTTGATTGATTGAATTTATACTAAGGATATCGAATGAGAGGGGAAATCCCTCTAATAGACTTGCCAGTGTGATTTAATTGACTGATGTTTTGACTTTAGTCAACATAGGGGGAATTTCCCATTATAATTTTATATGAGCTCAAAGGAGGGGGCCCAAAATGAGTCTCAAATATGGGATCCCATGGTGCCACACCCTGGTCTCAGTGGGTCCTAGGGTGCCACACCCTATTCCTGCCCTATTTTGGTGTAGGATCAAGGTGCAAGCAAAGTGTAGGGTTGAATAAAATGTAGGTTTTGATTTGTATGAGAATATTTAGGTCTCTGATCCAGCCGAAGGATGCAAACACTAAGGCGAAGACCCAAATGCTGTCAAAAATTACAAGGGGTTCAATTTTAGGACGTTATAGGTCATCTGATAAGTTAAACATTAGCTAAAAACCAGATCCATCTCTACCCATATGAGGACTAGACACCATCCTATCTGATCCCCCATTCCCAATCAACTCACTATCCTCAACCTTATGGTTATCCAACCTTTCTAGTATCCCCTAAGGATGTTGATCAACATTTCCTTCCACACCACTACCCCCATCTTTAGCGATTTCCAATGCCTTGGGCACTCCTTGAGATCCCAAAGGGGCTGCCTTGGGTCCTTCCATAAAATTTTCCTTATCTATTGTCTCCTCAGGGGTAGTAGAAATGCTCGGGTCCTTTTTCCTCTAAATATTCTTAGCTTACTTAGGTTTCATTAGATAAGCCTTTTCTTAGTGGCCAACCTTCTTGTAATGAAAACAACCAAAGGGACTAGATTCAAATTCCAAAGCCTGAGGCCTTTCACCCAACCTTGAGTTCAACACAACCTTCCCAGGAAGATCCATAGATTGAAGAATATTGACACAAATCCATACATAAACATGTCGCTTCTAAGTAGCCGTCATAGGATCTATAGACAAAAGCTCCTCAAATTAGGTCGCTATCCCTCTATAACATTCCTCATCCCAGAACTCAAGGGGGAGACCTAGGAGCCTAACCCAGACTGGAGTAGCATCACAAACCCAGTCTAGAGGGGAAAACATAAGCTCCTACCATTTAAGGGTGAGGGAAGCATGACCCGATTTCCAAGGGTCACCCGCCAACACCACCACCAAGTCCTCCTAACAGGTGAAGGTAAAGGAAAAGAAACCCTTGGCCATAGAAAGGACATCGATATGACCCTTGTTTTTTTATTTCCTAGCTACCCAAGACTAGACAGAGTCAATATTGGGTCTTGGAAAAACAAACTTTCCAAGTAGAGAACGTCCCATAGAGGCAATGCCCTTATCCACCAATTTGTTCGAGATCAAAACAGAACACTGACCTAAAGAAGTATCTATCGAATAAGCCACCAAAGAGATAGACATCCCCATTAGCCTTGAGCTAAAAAGGTCAGTCCACTTTTTATTCTCTAGTTGAAGACCCCTACCACTAGTAGAAGGACCCACCTATCTTCCATACATAAGTGCCACCTTGGAAGGAGTCCCACAAGAACCCAAAAACATGAGGAGGGGATCACATTCCCCAGAACCATCCACAAATCCATCCTCTGATGCTCTCGTGACACCTCCAGTTGACTTGCAGAAAGTTCCCGCCTTCGCCAAATTTAAATTAAAGTCATATATGAGTCCACCGTCACCTCCTTGGCCTAGGCTAGCTTTTAAGATCCATCAAAATTTAATTTCAACCAACCTATTTTGGGAGGATCATTTAATTGCATTTCTAAAACTAATAGGAGAGGAGATGAACCTAGATAAGGGATCAATGAAACACAAAATTCTAGTAATCTTCCAATCCTAGGAAGATGGTGGGAGAGATTGTTTGTGTTTCTCAAAGCATCACATATTTTCTTTGACACTGTTAATAATAAATATGGATAGAGAGTTCCAACAATACTTCCTATCTCTGAATATTCTGTTATTACACTCTTTCCAAAGACTCCATGCTATGTGAAAGAAAGCTTGCCACCAAAGTTCGTTAATAAGGGGATGAGATAATGGAGTACACTAGCCAGATACATAAAGTGGTTTATACTCTCTTCCTCCTCCTCACATAAAACACGTCTATTCACTAGCTAAAAACCATGCCTTTTAAGGTTGTCAATAGTAAGTGTTTTAGCATGGAAAGCCTTACACCAAAAAAGGAAATACTTTGGGATTGAATTCAACTTCTAGATGTCAGACCAATTAATACATAACTTTACTCCTAAAAGGGTAGCTTATACTTAGAGGATTTTCTAGTCATTGATGATGTAGCCATTTTTTAGAGACATAGTAGCCTTTCTAGTCATAGAAGATGTAGTACCCATACCCTAATCAATTTCTAATCTCGGTTTGACCTGAGTTAGTTTAACATATTATAGTGTTATAGTCAGATGTTTTGATTTTAGTGCATACCTGTGATTGTGGTTTTCGCACCAGTTTGTATGCAAGTTAATTAATTCTCCTATTTCGTGTTATTATCTCAAGCTAATGCTTTCATTAAGTTTATATATGTATGCATGTATAGCTCTTGGTTGCAAGAGATTTCAGGTACAGTGTCGCATGGGTGCGAGGTTCATCTCCACCTGAATTTGTAGGTTTGAGTGTACCTCTTTAATCCTTAGAGTTGGATTAGGTGGTCATAAGACCCTCCTTTGACCATAGTCGTGCTCAAGAGAGTATCGTTAGTTGTCGTTTGTATTCCCTTTGGCTGGGTTGTGGGTCATCTGTTTGTTTGGCGTTCTTGGTTTGCATGTTTGGTGTGTGTGGTTAAATTGAGTAATTAGTCCTTAGTATTTAATTTGATTAAATATGTGTTTGTTCATTAAAGATTAATGGACTAATTAAACAAGGTTTCTTTATGCGATTATCGTTAATTTGAATTGCTTGATTTAAATTAGTAGCAAGTTCAATTAAATAGTTAATGCTGTTCGAAAAGAAAGATTTAAATTTAATTGAAATAGAATTAATTTTATTTTCTTGGCATTTTGGAAATAGAAAGGTTAAATTTAGTTATTTTGAAAAAATCAATTTTTAAATTGAAAAGCAATTTAATTTATTGATATAGTTGGAAAAGAATCAATTTTGGAGAATTATTTTAAATAAAAAAAAATTTAAATCCAAAAATAAAATTTCTGGTCAAACTTTTCCCATTTAATATTTGGGGGTTTTGGGAAGAAAGGGAATTTCTTGAGCTGGAGAATGGGGCTCTTCTTCAATCTTGCCAGGATTGCTGAGCCAGGTAGACCTCTAGTTAATTTCATTGATTTTCTTGTTTTTAAGAAATTGTTTTGTATTTTTAAGAAATTTGTGTGTGAAGATGGAAAAATCCCATCTATTTGGGGAAAATGAAACATATATGCAATTTTAGTCCCAATCCAAACCTTTCTTGTTGTTTCCATTCCAAGATTAGTTTTTGGTTACTCTGATTGTTTTTAAAATCAAAAATAAAATTGAGATTGGTTGTTTGCAATGGAAATTGGTTTAGATTGCAAATTTATGCTTTCAAATTTCAACTTTAATCAAATAAATCTGCTTGGGTTTGAATAATGGATGTTAATCCTTATTGTTTTGCCAGTATGGTGTTGTTTTGGAGATTTTTTCCTTCCTAAATCTGGGTATTTGAAAATATTGGAAACCCATGGTTTCTAGAAATAAAATAAAAATTTTATTTAAGTCCTTGGGACTGTATTTTTTTTATTTACTGTGTGTTTAACAGTAATTTTGTTTAAAAAAACTAAAAAAATAAAACTAAAACCCCCCAAGAAAAGAGAATTAATTAATACCCCCCCATGTGGCAGAGTTTCCCCACCACATGGAAGGGGGTGTTGCGTATCCCCTTTAGGGCTGCAGTGCTCCCCAAGGGGTGCTACATGTTCCCTTTGGGGGTAGCAGCGCTCCCCATGGGGTGCTGCATGCTCCCATTAGGAAGCAGCGCTTCCCCAAGGGGCAGCGTGAGCTCCCAAGGGGGGGCCCACGTGGGGTTCCACTTGGGCACCCTTCCCCATTTTTGTATTTTTTTTATAAAAACAAAAAAAAATATATTTTTTTTATATATATTTTTTATTATTAAAAATATATATCTAATATTTTATATATTTTAATGTTAATTTTTAATTCAATTTCATTAATTATGATTTAAATGTTTATTAAGTAATAAATTATTATTAATTTGTTATTAATTATTTGTATAAGGGAAAACATACATTAATTAATATTCAATTTTTTTTTTGTTATTAATGAATTTTTTTCTAATTAATTACTTGATTTGTTATTAGTGCTATTAATTATTAATTTGTTATATTTTATTAATCATGGATTAATCAATGCGTATATTAATTAATAGTTGATTTTGGCATTTTTCTATATGCGTAAGGAAACAATTGTTAACTAGGAATGGACTATCTTTAATTGGATTCCTTATATGTTTATGTTTCCTTGATCTGTATAGTTTGAATTGGTTCTAAAAGGATGAATTTGGAGGAATTATTTTGAACCATTATGACAATGATGTTTTAATTAAAGATTAAATATCCTATTTAGCTAGTTAATGGTTGTTTAATTATATTTATGTGAAATTGGTTTAAGAACTCATAATGACATATTTATGTATGTTCGATGCAAATGGGCCTTAGAGAGTTAGAAAACCAAGAACAACCTATACCTAAATGAGGTGGGTAACTACAATCAAACTTAGATCATTTAGAAAACTTGATCGATATTTAATGTTTAAATCATTTCGGAAAAGATTGTTTCTGCTGATTATTGCCTATGTGAGTTCAATTTCTGTGTTTGCTTTTGCTTAAGTAATGGCAAGCCTTGAATTGTTAGATTGGACCTTGTCGTATGGTTGATTTGGGTACCTATTTTAGTCCTTGGTTCTGAGTTGACTGTTGTATTATGGTGGTGTCGTAGTTGGTCATATCTTTTATGTGCGTGTCGAATGATGATTCGTGGTTGACCATAGTTGGTTAGCCCTCTGGTTAGAGCACCGTCAGTAAGTGTACCTCTTTTGGGTCGTGTTTGACCAAATGGATGTTCCCTCCCTTTTTGAATTCCATTTTCTTGACCATGTGTATTCCTTGGTTTTTGAGTTCGTTGAGTATAGTCTAGTGTCGTATGGGAAAGTGGCTTTCAATTGGGGGCCGCGCCCAAAGTGGCTATTGGGTAACCCATCGAAAGTGAATCTAATAAGTGATAACCTAGCAGTAGATTAGAATGTTAATCTCTAAGTAAAATATTTGTGCCTCACACATGGGACAAGTGCTAACACAGACTCAACATGCTATGAGAAGGCCTGAAATGGCAAACCATCATTCTTGTCTTCATGAGAGATGTGTGGGTCCACATGAGGCTTGGATGGGCCGAAGGTTTGGACTAGGTGGCCAGGGTAACCCAGTGTATGGGGCCAGAACCTTTGAAGACCTACTATGGTAACCATACTAGGATTGTGTGATGACAATTGTCCCTACTTTCACTAGTGTGTTGTTGTATTGTCCTGTTAGGAGCACGTTTGTGGAACTGTCCTATTGTCTATGACCTTGCGAGCACCTGGTTTCATGGTAGACTTTGGGTGGTGATGACTCAATTTTATGGATGCTCTAATGGACCTTTGTATTAGCTTCGATTATGTTCAGCTGGAACCTTTCCTTTTCAAGGATCGTTTATGTATTTATTGACCGATGTGGTCATTTGTATATTGATTATGTTTCACCTTGATGGCAGGATTGTAAATTATGAGAACCTCATATATTCTTAACTTTATTAATTATCAGAGGGGTCTTGCAGTTGAGTAGACCCGGAGATGTAGCCCTTTAGGGGTGAACTTCGAGATCATCTTGGTGTTATGTGATGCTTTTACTTCTTATATTTCATGTTTAGTTTTAGCATGTATGAATGCCATTTTGATCGAATGCATAAGTGGTTTAGATGAGATTTATCATAGATGCATGTATGCAATCATCTTTTAAAATGCAGTAAATTGTATCATGAAAGAATGTAACTTAGAGTAATGGAATCAATTCAGTTGTTTTTAAGGAAATTAAGTATGCATAGAAATATCTCATTAGTTTATGATAAAAATTCAAGTGTGTCATTAAATTAGATGCATGACTTAAATTCTAAATGAAAAGATTGAATGTAAGATATGAATAGATCTTAATGGATGAACCTTATTTTGTGATTTATATTCTCTAAAAGAAATTATCCTTGTTAAGAATTATGTTGTTATAAGATAATTAGCTTATTCGATTAATTGTGTGAGTTAAGTTAAATGTGTATTTAAGTAGTCATGTTGCAAAAATCTTTAGGTGTTAGTTAATGTCTTTTGCTATGTAATCTGAATCTTTTATATCTCATTGTATCTTAGCGTTGTGTACCTTTTAAAAAAAAAATTATTGCACTCTATTCTTGTGTTATGGCTTAATCTCTTCGGGGTTTCCTGGCGGGGCATTACATTTGGTATCAGAGCCAAGTTGCAAACACTAGGATCTCTTGTGTCTCGTGTGCCCTTAGTTGTTGTGAGGTGTATCGACCTTACATGCATGCTTGTCCTCCCTTGTGTATGTGAGTGATTGAGAAGACCTTAACTTGTGTGTAACGTGTGTGTTCACACCTTGTTCTCACCTTCTTGATGTTGGTGTTTTGAGTGATTGATCGTGCTTTATGTGCTTATTGATGCCTTGGTCTACGATTACTCAGATTCTGAAAGAGAGTCATATGTACCTTCCTTTTGAGTGTTGTACTCTTTAGACTAATCCATTTGGGTTGGTTAGTGCTTGTCTTGAATCTGAAAGTACGAAGCGTGCTTGTTTAAGATTATGATCTGGCTTAGTGATGTTCGCTTGAAGGACTAGTATGGTAAATATTGAATGCTTATTTTGTAGCAAATTGAATGATTATCACCCTTCCTCCTCTCTCTCTCGAGAAATTAAAATATTTGTGATGTGTGTAATTATCTCTGATTTGAGTTTTTCTTTTTGCAAGAGAAAGGTGTGACTTCTTGAACCCTTGTGTGAACCATATGACACTTATGTGGTTTTAGATTATAAAAGGACTATGGGTTTAAAAGTTCATTTTGGTTATTGGGAGAAAACTGTATGTTTACATTAAAGAATTCTCCATGTTTAATGTAGAAGTAACATAGTTAAATTCTACCTTAAGTATGTGCATTTATATGCGAATAGTTGTTATGTGAAACTGCTTTGGTTGTAAAAGAGGTGTTAAAGGGAACATGTTATAGTAGCTTTGAGAGTGTATTAATGTGTTCCACGAAATATTGTTTTAGTTACTGCAATAAACCAATTTGATTGAGGATTTATTTTCGCAATTCTCCATTGATCTTGCTTTTGGGTATATGTAATGACCTTATTATGTTTAGAAAGTGCGAATGAAAAGCGTGTTTGATGTGCATGCATTAATATGTATTATTTTGGTGATAGCTCCTCGCTTACCTTCTTATCGTATTTTGATTTTCAATGATAGGTTGCAAATTATGATACATTTTGTATTGAATTAAAAATAGTGAGTGTTCTTAAGAGGTCTGGTATTATCGAAAGATTGCCTGTTTTGATCTCTATTGTTTGGGAAACTAGAAGATTCTGTTGCAACCATAATTATTGGAAATGCCATGTTAGGCTGATTGGAATCCTTCTAAAACCATAGCAAAATGAAAACCATGCAAATAAATGATAGGCTTATAGTGAGAAATATTATATTATAGCGTGATCTTGTTGATCTTGTGTCTTTATAGGAAATAGTTGGATTATCAAACTCTCTTTCCCTTCTCTTTGCCTAGAGTATTAGATTTTTAGAAATGGTATTGAAGAATGCATTGATTTAAATAGAATGTTTATAAAACATGTGAAATTGTACTGTTGCATTTTGGCATCATATTGAAAGATGGAAGTCTTAAGCTTTGGAAAAGAATTTGCATAGTTAGTAATTTAGTTATGAATGGTTAGTGAAATTCGAGAAAGATATAGGAATGATGTTATTTCTTTATGTAATTGTGAATTGTTAAATAATTTCAGTACTTGTATCTAGAGTAAACTTTATTCAGTTATCCATGTGGAAAGCATAATTAAAACCTTCCTAGAGTAGATGATAGCGTACTGAAAAGTACTCCCTGTAAATGTGACTAAACCAGTACTAGTGTATTCGTGTGTATTGTAAGAAACCAGTGTTTATTTAAGTGCCCATGGGCTGGTGAAGTAATCAACCATGGAGGATATGTTGCTTATGAGGATGGGAAACCATACTGTTTATGTAATGTTGCTTATTTGTTCCCTATTGAGTACCAAACCTTAGGATGTGGGTAATTCATTATGTTAGGGGGTAGTATTCGAAGTCACCATTCCTTGAATAGTATGGATTGGTGTACGAGTAATGTCAGTGCGAAGTGACTTTAGCTTCTCTATTTCGAGGAATGATATAGTTATACAATAAAATTGTATCAAAGGTGTACTCAATACTTTCCCTTTTGATGAATCTATTTGTAGGTTTATGTGTGGCAACCTATTCCTCTCCTTTATTTGAACATTTTGATGGTGATTCTTGAGCATAGTGATGGTGCAGTTTGGAGGATCCTTTGCCTTGTCTTCATGAAAGGTAGGTTTATCCACATGAGCTACCAGTTAGTAGGTGTTGGTGAACATGTGGGTGGACCTTATTCATGTATACATCTGGCTTACGGTGAGTATCCTTCTAGATATGCTGCTATGTAGGACGTGACCTACGTGTGCTTGTTTCTGCGAGGTACACTACCATGCGGGATACATCCATTGCGTGTCTTCTCTACTTGGGGTATGGCCATGCTGTGTGACGACGTGATGTGGGGTGATGTCGAGGTGCACAACACCATGCCATGTGGGTAGTGTGACTATGTCGCACCACATGATGAGATATTGCAATAACTAGACGATTGTTCCTTCCTTCCTCGTTGGTGGCTAGATGCTAGTCACATAGTGATGTTATGTGCAGTTGTGATATTCTTATTTATTTCTTTGTGGACCAGCAATTTATTCTACTTTGACTTTGAAGGTTTAGCCATGAACTTGTGATCTTTTGCTTACTTGATTTGGTGTTGCAAATTTCGGATTATTTTATTGCCTTACTGTTGGAATTGATGATTTATTATCTTTATTCATTTCTACTTTGGTGGCTAAACTGGTTTATCCTTATTGTTTTCGTATGTTGGTTTTGTGTTGAAATGTGAAATTCCTCTCCAAGGATGTATGCGATAGTCTTGGTAGAGTGTGTACGAGGAAGTAGAAATAAGGAACCTTGAGGATGGGGGTATGTGAGCTTGTGATGCAGCTAGGATCCACTACCTACCTATGTGTGGTGACTATCTCCTGGAGGCTAACCACCTTACTCAACAAGGGATGTTCACGAAGGTCTTGTATGGAAGGTAGCACCGCTATGGTGTGCCTAGCACCATCGAGCTTTGAGTGAGATATTGGATATTTATGATCATATTGTCGTTCTAAGATCAAGCATAGAGATACCGATCTTGCATGTTATCTTTGACCGAGCATTAGACATGCTCACATGTGGCAATTTGAGTTATGCATTCCAATTTGTGGATGGTTATTATGTGTATCATGGAGTAAACTATGTTAACTTGTCACTATGTTATTGGACATAGTCATTGGAAAGGTTGTTATATGCCTAGCAAGTGTAAGCAATTGAGTTATTTATGTTGCTCTTATTTCATGAAAGTAACTTGGTTGTGGAAATTGATATTTAAAGCTAGTTTTGTGCGATAAAATTTTTGTGAAAAGATGTATTGGTAAAGGAAATTGATCTTGATGGCATGTTTTCTGGTCATGTTTGATAGATAAGTATGGTAATTGTTGCTTACCTCTTTTAATACTTTAAGTTGGTGTAATGAAAGGAAGAAAGTGTTTGTATCTCTGCTATGATTATTGATCATTCCTAGAATATTTGAAGAAATGTATGGATTTAGATGTATCTTGCCAATGGGTAATGGCATTCGTAGAGGATTTAGCAATAATGTTTCATTTATTTATGAAAAGATTCCTATGTGCAATTTAATATTTGTTGAATAAGTTTTAGGGCTAATGTGTGCGACATGTTCTCCATCTAGCCTTATGACTTCTAGGAGTAAGTCGGAACCTATGGGGGAAGAATGTAGTACCCCTACCCTAATCAATTTCTAATCTCGGTTTGACCTGAGTTAGTCTAACATATTATAGTGTTATAGTTGGATGTTTTGATTTTAGTGCAGACCTATTATTGTGGTTTTTCCACCAGTTTGTATGCAAGTTAATTAATTCTCCCATTTTGTGTTATTATCTCGAGCTAACGCTTTCATTAAGTTTATATATGTATGCATGCATGACTCTTGGTTGCAGGAGATTTTAGGTACAGTGCCGCATGGGTGCGAGGTTTGTCTCCACTTGAATTTGTAGGTTTGAGTGTACCTCTTTAATCCTTAGAGTTGGATTAGGTGGGCGTAAGACCCTCATTTGACCATAGTCGTTCTCAAGAGAGCATCGTCAGTCGTTGTCAATATTCCCTTTGGTTGGGTTGCGGGTCATTTGTTTGTTTGGCATTCTTGGTTTATGTGTTTGGTGTGTGTGGTTAAATTGAGTAATTAGTCCTTAGTATTTAATTCTATTAAATATGTGTTTGTGCATTAAATATTAATGGACTAATTAGATAGGGTTTCTTTATGCAATTATCATTAATTTGAATTGCTCGATTTAAATTAGTAACAAGTTCAATTAAATAGTTACTTTTAATGTTAAACTTAGTATGCTTATGCTGTTGGAAAATAAATAATTAAATTTAATTGAAATAGAATTAATTTTATCTTCTTGGCATTTTGGAAATAGAAGGGTTAAATTCAGTTATTTGGAAAAAATTGATTTTTAAATTGAAAAGCAATTTAATTTATTGATATAGTTGGAAATGAATCAATTTTGGAGAGTTATTTTAAATAAAATAAAATTTAAATCTAAAAATAAAATTTTTGGTCAAACTTTTCCCATTTAACCTAGACTTTTGGATAAATGTGGAGATTGATATTTTTGGAAAATTTTCTTGGATGAAATATTTGGGGGTTTTGGGAAGAAAGGGAATTTCTTGAGCTGGAGAATGGGGCTCTTCTTCAATCTTTTCAGATTGCTGAGCTAGGTAGACCTCTGGTTAATTTCATTGATTTTATTGTTTTTAAGAAATTGTTTTGTATTTTTAAGAAATTTGTGCGTGAAGATGGAAAACTCCCATCTATTTGGGGAAAATGAAACATATATGCAATTTTATTCCCAATCCAAACCTTTCTTGTTGTTTCCATTCCAAGTTTAGTTTTTGGTTACTCTGATTGTTTTTAAAATCAAAAATAAAATTGAGATTGGTTGTTTGCAATGGAAATTGGTTTAGATTCCAAATTTATGCTTTCAAATTTCAACTTTAATCAGATAAATCTGCTTGGGTTTGAATAATGGATGTTAATCCTTATTGTTTTGCCAGTATGGTGTTGTTTTAGAGATTTTTTCCTTCCTAAATTTGGGTATTTGAAAATATTGGAAACCCATGCTTTCTGGAAGTAAACTAAAAAATTTATTTAAAGTCACTGGGACTATTTTTTTATTTACTATGTGTTTAACAATATTTTTGTTAAAATAAATAAAATAAATAAATAAACCCCCCCCCCCCCAAAAAAGAGAATTAATTAATAACCCCCCCATGTGGCAGAGTTTCCCCACCACGTGGAAGGGGGTGTTGCGTATCCCCTTTGGGGCAGCAACGCTCCCCAAGGGGTGTTGAGTGCTCCCTTTGGGGGCAACAACGCTCCCCATGGGGTGCTGCATGCTCCCATTGGGAAGCAGCGCTCCCCCAAGGGGCAGCGTGAGCTCCCAAGGGGGGGGCCACATGGGGTTCCATGTGGGTACCCTTTCCCATTTTTGTAATTTTTTTATAAAAAGAAAAACAAAAACTTTTTTTTGTATATATTTTTTTTATTATATAAAAAACATAATAATATTTTATATATTTTAATGTTAATTTTTAATTAAGTTTCATTAAGTATGATTTAAATGTTTATTAAGTAATAAATTATTATTAATTTGTTATTAATTATTTGTATAAGGGAAAACATACGTTAATTAATATTTAAATTTTTATTTTATTATTAATGAATATTTTTCTAATTAATTACTTGATTGTTAATAGTGCTATTAATTATTAATTTGTTATATTTTATTAATCATGGATTAATAAATGCGTATATTAATTAATAGTTGATTTTGGCATTTTTCTATATGTGTAAGGAAATAATTGTTAATTAGGAATGGACTATCTTTAATTGGATTCCTTATATGTTTATGTTTCCGTGATCTGTATAGTTTAACTTGGTTCTGAAAGGATGAATTTGGAGGAATTATTTTGTACCAGTATGACAATGTTGTTTTAATTGAAGATTAAATATCCTATTTAGTTGGTTAATGGTTGTTTAATTATATTTATGTGAAATTGGTTTAAGAACTCATAATGGCATATTTATGTATGTTCGATGCAAATGAACCTTAGAGAGTTAGAAAACCAAGAAAAACCTATACCTAAATGAGGTGGATAACTGCAATCAAACTTAGATCATTTAGAAAACTTGGTCGACATTTAATGTTTACATCAATTTGGAAAAGATTGTTTCTGCTGGTTATTGCCTATGCGAGTTTAATTTTTGTGTTCGCTTTTGCTTATGTAATGGCAAGCCTTGAAATGTTAGATTGGACCTTGGTGTATGGTTGATTTGGGTACCCGTTTCAATCCTCAGTTCCGAGTTGACTGTTGTATTATGGTGGTGTCATAGTTGGTCATATCCTTTATGTGGGTCTCGAGTGATGATTCATGGTTGGCCATAGTTGATCAAGCCTCTAGTTAGTGCATCGTCAGTAAGTGTACCTCTTTTGGGTCGTGTTTGACCAAATGAATGTTCCCTCCCTTTTTGAATTTTGTTTGCTTGACCATGTGTATTCCTTGGTTTTTGAGTTCGTTGAATATAGTCTAGTGTTGTATGGGAAAGTGGCTTTTGATTGGGGGCCGCACCCAAAGTGGCTGTTAGGTAACCCATCGAAAGTGAGTCTAATAAGTGATAACCTAATAGTAGATTATAATGTTAATCTCTAAGTAAAATAATTGTGCCTCACACATGGGACAAGTGCTAACACAAACTTGACATGCTGTGAGAAGGCCTGAAATGGCAAACCATCATCCTTGTCTTCATGAGAGGATGTGTGGGTCCACATGAGGCTTGGATGGGTTGGAGGCTTGGACTAGGTGGCCAGGGTAACCCTGTGTATGTGGCCGGAACCTATGAAGACCTGCTATGGTAACCATACTAAGGTTGTGTGATGACACTTGTCCCTACTTTCACTAGTGTGTTGTTGTATTGTCCTGTTAGGAGCACATTTGTGGATCCATCCTATTGTCTATGCCCTTGTGAGTACCTAGTTTTATGTTAGACCTTGGGTGGTGATGACTCAAGTTTGTGGATGCTCTAATGGACCTTTGCATTATCTTTGATTATGTTCAGCTGGATCCTTTCCTTTTCAGGGATCGTTTATGTATTTATTGACCGATGTGGTTGTTTGTATATTGATTATGTTTTGCCTTGATGGCAGGATTGTAAATTATGAGAACCTCATGTATTCTTAACTTTATTAATTATCAGAGGGGTCTTGCAGTTGAGCAGACCCAGAGATGTAGCCCTTTACGAGTGAACTCCAAGATCATCTTGGTGTTATGTGATGCTTTTACTCTTATATTTCATGTTTAGTGTTAGCATGTATGAATGGCATTTTGATCGAATGCATAATGTTAGGGTTTCAAGCAGATCCGAAGCAAATATGAACTAACAATTATATGCAGATTTAAATACAAAAGATAAAGGAATAAAATAGGACACAGATAACACAGAGATTTAACGTGGTTCACCCAAAATGGGTTACATCCACCATACACAGTCGTCCAATCTTTCATTTTATCCAACAAAAATAGTACATCAACATTACAATGCCTTCATCATCACAGCCGCTTATAGCATGCGTTTTTAGGGCAACAAACAAAGTCGGCCTTTTTAGGGTTTTATTACAATGTCGGTTTTCATCAAAAAATGGCAAAAAAAAAATTTCTCGAGGGCTACCGCTCCCAAACCCCCGTAGCAGGCTTCACCCACTTTGGGGGCTGCCGCCCCTAAACCCCTGCCCGGGCCCCACCCGTCCCCGGCAAGGATACGTGCTAAGTGTATAGTACTTTGCTGATCAGTCGCCACATTTCAACACATAAGTGGTTTAGATGAGATTTATCATAGATGCATGTATGCAATCATCTTTTAAAATGCAATAAATTGTATCATGAAAGAATGTAACTTAGAGTAATGGAATCTATTTAGTTGTTATTAAGGAAATTAAGTATGCATGGAAATATCTCATTAGTTTATGATAAAAATTCAAGGGTGTCATTAAATTAGATGCATGACTTAAATTCTAAATGAAAAGATTGAACATAAGATATGAATAGATCTTAATGGATGAACCTTATTTTGTGATTTATATTCTCGTCTTCTGAAAGAAATTATCCTTGTTAAGGATTATCTCGTTATAAGATAATTAGCTTATTGGATTAATTGTGTGAGTTAAGTTAAATGTGTATTTAAGTAATCACATTAGGAAACTCTTTAGGTGTTGGTTGATGTCTTCTACTATGTAATCTGAATCTTTTATATCTCATTGTATCGTTGTGTTGTGTACCTTTAAAAAAATAAAATTATTGCACTCTATTCTTGTGTTATGGCTTAATCCCTTTGGGGTTTCCTGGCGGGGCATTACAGAAGAACCATTGAAATTTATTTTTTACCACCCTTCTTAAGGTAATTGTCTGTTTACCTCCATTTGTTTAATTTGAGACTTAACTCCCCTAACGCAATTAATAAGGGGACCTTAATCTTTGTCCATATTATGGACATTAGATTATCCCAAAATATGAATTTATTCTTTTAATAAGATTTATAATTAACTTTATTCTTTTCCATGTCCACTATCACAATTTCCACATTACTTTGAAAACATGGGAGTAGAAGCTCTTTATTTTGAAAAAATCTCCTATTTTTGTTTTTCCAAATTTTATACAAAAGAATCAGTGGATAGATAATAGAGAGGCAAGAAAATATTGCATTATTCATAAGAAAATTCCAAGCTTTGAAAAGGTTAAGAATGTCATTTGGTAAAATTTCATTATCCAAGATGAGATTATTGCATTATCCATAATGAGATTATTTGAAGTCTCCTAACATATCTTGTATAATGTAAATAAATATATAACAATGTAAAATATGAAAATGATTAGATAATTCTAAAATTAAATTGACATATTTAGATTTAAAAATAATAAATAGAAAAGATGTTACATATCATTTTGAAGTGTTGATTCTACTTTAATGAACAGTTCAATTAAAATAATATTCTAAAGTAATATCTTTCAACAAATTTTTACCTTTTTAAAAAAAATAATGAGCTGATAGGTTTTTTTAAGGTGGGGAACTCCCCCACTGGATTCCACCAGTCTCACGTTAGGATATTTTGCGAGTAACATCACCTGCTAGAAAATGAGAAGCGTTGACCGTGGGAAATATTTGATACAGAGAAGTGTTGTGAATAGTTATTAAGGCTCTTCACCGCTCGCCATGCCAAACATTGTGTTAAAACTGGACTTATTTGGTTTAATTCTAAGTTTATTTGGTTTAATTGATGAAAGGTAGTTGTCATCTTTGTTTCACTTGATTTTGGATTAATTTACTTATCATTCTAATCCACTCATTCATTGAAGAGGTCAATAATACATTAATTATTAAATGTATTTGATTATGTTTCAATAATATACTATGAAAGTCAAATATAAAACAAACATGCAATAAAAAGATTTATCATATAACAAATATTCAAAAAAATTAAATAAAAATACAACCATCAAATTACAAATATAACAAGCTAAAAAAAATCATTAAATCATAAAATATAAATAATTTATTAGGTGGCCCACTTATATTATCATAAAATTATAATATCTAAACAATTTATTAGATTACCCACTTATATTAGTATAAAAAACTATAGTGAAGATCAATATGAATTACATCTCCCCCTCATTTGAAACTAATTACACTTTTGATGGAGAGGTATTTTTTTTTAAAAGACCCTTTTCAAAAGAGAACTTTAGTTAATATGCTTGATATTAGAATTTTCTCTAATTTGATTGTAGTCTATATAAGGACTTAACCTTCATATGTAGATTTGTTGTATTTAAAAGAAGTTTTTAAGAATTGAAATATATTTGGTTTTGGAAAATAATAATAAAATATATGTTATAAGGCTTTTGTTGATATGCTGTGAGAATTTTTATATAAATAATTGATTCATTTAGTTAATATATTGATTGTTTATAAATATATTGGTTGTTTTTATACATATTGATTGTTTTTAAATATCTATGAAATGACAATAATAATCTATTGGGTGAAAACTAATTACTTCAAAAGTAGAATTGAAAAATGAAAAATGGGTAAAGAGATAGATATCTATCGAAAATATCATTTCTATGACTTTCTCATCTATGACCTTCTCACCCATGAAGTTGTGTGTAAAAAAGATTGATATTTAACAATTAATTTGTGTTTATTATGATACACTATAAATTATTATCATTATTAAATTCATTTCTCACATTATTTCATTTATACTTTCCAATATATTATTTAACTTATATTTAACTATCAGCATAACCATGGCACCTCATTTAAGTGCAAGTGCTAGTTTTACTATTTTTAAAATTAATTGGTTGACCTAATACTTCGAGTGCAATGGTAGTGTAGAAGAATAAAAGTGTCTATAACGATTTACAAAGATAGTATAGGCAATGTTTTACCGGTGTCAAGCACATTGGTTTATCAACTAGCGGTTGGACTTGGTAAAGGTCCAATGTGTAATGCGATAGGTATGTGGAAAATATTTGTGTGGAATGCCCAAACAAAAAACGTTGATAGCTCTCCTCCATCATGCTTTGCAGCTCCATATTCTCCCTCTATTTCTAGTTGCTCTATCTTTGTTCTTGGATCTGCCATGGATTCTTTCTTCGTTTGTGCCCACATAATGGAGGACTATGAGGAGGAAAATAGATCCCCAAATGAAAAAGCCATTATCAACTTCCTTACATAAATCAATCTAGGACTTAGCTTAATGAAAGTAAGGTACTTGGGTGTGATGGGAGATAATATAAATTTTCATGCTCCAACAATCATGCAACCTCTGCTTTGCAACACTTTACACACAAGTCAAAGAGTGGCTAGAATTTTCTTTCCCACTTTCAACCTGATTCTTCCTTTGAAGGAAAGTATAATCCCTCAAACTTGTGGTGAGTCCTTGTGCAATTATAGAGGGTGTTACTATCAAGCCTTGAGAGAATCATGCACTGTACATTCGAAGTTATATTCCTTGTTAGTTTGTCAAATTTGGTTTCCAATTGCCCATGGAAACACAAAGGAGGACGATGGGAACAAAAATGTGGATGACAGAATGTGTATCAGTAGCAAGCAAGGCCCCAACAATACCATGCATCTTAATGGCGGTATTGGTTTTGCCTCATTCCTTGTAGTCAAGAGATATCTAACAGTTAATGCATCTTCCAAAGAAAAAAATGTTCTATGCATTTTATGTAGCCACGCAACCCACTACATCCCTTGCACATAAACCAATAATCTTATGGTTACAAGGACGACTGAATTGTTCAATCATGATTGGCAATATTTATGAACTTAGGCCATGGAAACTTTCATGTTCATCATAGCCAAATAGTAGAATATATTTTCAAATCTTTGAAGGAATTTTAGAATAATATTATGAACTTGGGCCATGGAAAGTTTTCTAGTCGTCATTCTCTTCTTTGTCAAAGCCATATTGCTTCAAAAGTATCACGATAATATTCTAGACTTTTCCAAAGCTAATATACTAGTATGGTTTGAAGTATGTGCAATATGTGGATTAAGCTAATATACTAGTATGGTTTGAAGTATGTGCAATATGTGGATTCTCCCTCGTTGGATGGGCTGTTATCTATTGTAGATGGACAACCACACTAATTTATTTTCCAAAGTTGAATAAAATTCAAAAATATTCTAACTAACAAAGGAATCTTCATGGGGAGCCTAATCTGTCTGGGGTTTTTTGGTTTTTTCATCATTTTTTCATAAGATATAACAACATAATTACAGTATTAGAAAAATGTAAGACAAAATTAAAATTTCACAATACTACTAATAACCCTAAGCCTAACTCAAACTATATTTATAACACTAATCTAACTCTAAGATTACCCCAACTTTATTCATTTTTTTAATTTAATTCTCTGAACCCTAAATAATATGAAAACCCTAAATTTATTCTTATTTTTAATTTTATTTTTCGTAGCCCTGGGGTTGATTCCTTTCAATTAATCCTGATGATGACATGAAAGATATTGCTACTTTGGTGTATTCTCCATGCACACCTGGCAAGGGCAATGATATTCTCCATGCACACCTGGCAAGGGCAATGAAACAAATTTTGGATTGCCATGGTGTTGCTTTCTGTATGAATACAAATTGTTGTTCTATAAATTATTGCTAGAAGAATTTTATTTTCATCTTTCATTTTGTTTCCATCAATAAGATTATGCTTAGTTGTTTACTATGAAAGGATTGTATCATCGGCTACACGGGCATTGGGTTTTGTTTGTCTTGTATTGAAAATTTTGTCATGGTAGTTTCATAAATTAATCATTAGTTCTATCATCTATGAAACCAAAAAACTAACTGCAACACCATGAAAATTGAATCATAATACAAATCAAGACAAATTTTACATAGTAAAAAGTTTAAATTAAACTGTAAATGAACTTAAGTTTAGTTTCCTATTATGAGAAATTCAAATTTCATATCGAATGAAATAAAAACCATAGGTTTGTGCAAGAGGGATCTCATACTTGGAATGCCTTGATTTTGTTGTTCTTTGCGATCATTTGTCTCGTTAATGTTAGCTTTTGTCTGTAATGGACACCATTGCATTAGGAACTTGTAAAACAATTGCCCAATAATTCCAATCACAAAAAACCAAATGCAGAAACCACAACGAAATAAATTAAAGCCAAGGCTGGAAGAGCTTAAAATTATTATTTTTTTCTATCTTGATTTCATCACTATTCTATAATGATGTAAGGTAAATTTCTGACGATGCCAAACACATTGTAGGGTAGCTGGATTTTCTTGTCATCAATATCTACCAATACAAAAAATAGTAATCTTCAAATCATAGATTCTTACAATTAATTTTAAAAAGCCAATTCACAAACAAGCAGAATGAAGTTCAGGCATTCATTTAGCATCATACCTGGAGGCCTGATTTTCTTTTTCTTTTTCTCGTGCGTTTGTAATGCACAGACACATTGTAAATTTGTAAATGCCCGTGGTATGTAGCAAGCACCACGTGGGAAGGAACAACATTGTCCACCTACAGTGAATGGATTTTTATTAGAATTGAAATAGTAATAAAATAAGTAATTAAAAAATATGATTTATTTATTTCGAACAACATCAACATTAATTCAATGGAACATAAATTTAATATTAACAAATTAATAAATATTGTTAAATTTTCTAATAGATTGAATTTTAAAAATTTAAACATTTTTTCAAATAAAATATAAAAAAAGTAAAATTAAATAAATTGATTTTAAATTTGTTAAAGAATAAATATCAATTTGTAATGTATTTATTTATGTAATCCAACTTATATATATATAAATATAAAATTATATTAATAATATACATTAATCAATATAATTGTGATAAATATTTAAGATATAAATAAACATAATTATATAATATTTAATATTATATATATTTAAAATCATATAATCTTAGTTTATAATAATATATTAATAAATAATAGATAAACACGTTAATTTTTTCCCACTAACTATCACTAATTTATTAAACAAAAAAAAGGGATACGAGAGATGATTGTCACTTGTCTATTTGAAAGGTGGGGCCATGAGATCAAATGCACCCCCCTATGTGAAGATATGTTTGTATGGCCTTCAAGCAACTGACGGACAATCCGAAATAGCATAATTTTACGCATGAGAGAATTTGTTGATGTGGGGCCATAAAAATTAAATATGTCCCGATAAACCTCAAAATTCCGTAAAAAGTATAATAACTTGTAGGTAAAATTTACCTAATACAATGAAGGTCATTAGATTATATTTTAAATCAATGGTGGCAACTAAACATTGTTGATATAACCCTAAACTAACTAATAATTATGATAACTTATTAAAAAATTAATTTAGATTTCTACAATAAATTACAAAAAAAGTTGGCGAATCTAATCCAGTCATGTATCGAACAATGTGGTGAACCTTTGAGTTAAAAAAATTAATAAAATAAATTCTCTGGCAATTTAAATGACATTCAAATAAAAATTCATAAAAATATGGCGATTCGGGTCACCTTAGAAGTTGAACTTATTAGTCAAATTTTGATTCCTAAATTTCAAAAAATATCCAATTGGTGAATATTAGCCACTAAAATTTTCACTGATAAAAATTATAAAAGAAGATAAAGATGTTGACTATTAAATATGTACTAGTGGTTATGTATGAAGGGAGGTAATATGACTATAATGGTTATGTATGAAATTTGTCTTGGTATAAAATATGGTATGAATTCATAATGATAGTTATAGTGTTCAATAATCTTCCTTTGTAATTCCCAAAAAATAGTACACTCTTTATGGACAATACATAACCTAGTTATCCAACTCCAAATCTATCTACTTTGCAATATTTTTCCTTTTCTTTATCACATAATAAAGAATTTGTAAAACTAAAAGAAATAGTATCAATTAAAATATAACCATTTCAAGCAAGATTAAATGTTAAAACAATATATAATGCTTCTATTAGTTTATAAAATAATGTGCGTATTTCTTACCCAGGTTGCTCTTGCATTCCATCACGATGTATTAGCCTTTCCTCCCATACCTACACCTATAAGATGTCTACATGTCTATATGTTTATCACAATGTTAGAGGATAGTTAGATACACGAACATAATTCTAAATCATATTATTACTTAAACCATTGGAAACGTGCCTCGAATTAACTTGACTTGTGTTCAAACTAATCGAAGTAACCTATCCTGATGGAACAACTATCCATGTGACTCCTACTGACAAACTGATGGAATCTTCTTCTTGTGATCGGCTAACGGTCGAGCAAATCAAGGTTGATCCAATGGTGGTCGCTAGGTCATGATGAGAAACTGCTCGTTAGAATATCCATCACAACCCAGCAACAAAGAAGAGCTTCATTCTGGTGGTGAGGCTCCTCTTAGGTGGCAGGGAAGGGACTTCAGAGCCAATCAGGAAGTGACACATGGCATAATTGAGCAGTCCAAGTGAGATAAGGGTCATGCAAATCAAGAAGATCCAATGACAGATCAGAGGAAGATCAATGGTGGAGTAAAATTTTGGGACTATCAGTGGCTGACACTGTATCGAGGTTGTGAGGTGCCCAAAATTTTATCCCTTGCAACATGGCAACCAAGTGGTGGGACCCAGACAGAAAGAAGCTAAGGTGAGTTAAAGGCTGAGTAGATCGTAGCTGATCGGATGGCGATCATAGAAGATTCAACGGTGGTCGCTAGGTCGCGATGGGAAATTGCTCGTTAGATTTTCCATCATGACTCAGTGAAAAAGAAGAGCTTCATTCTAGGTGGTTAGTGGGGCCATCCTAAGGTGGCTGTGTAGGGACTCCGAAGCAAATCAGGGGGTGCCATGTGGTGGAGTGCAGAAAGAGGAAAGGGAATCAGTCCAGTGGTGGATGAGGACATGCTCAGGTGGCGAACCAGGGAGTAACACCATGGAAAAAGAGAGATCGAGAAGGTCAAGGAAGAGCAGATGATTGGGATAGTTGTTTGGTTGTCTTATCGATGACCTGACGAGGTCACCATCAGCGATCGGGTTGATATCGGTAATCGAGGTGACATTGTTGGGCTATGCAAGTGGCTTGATCGATTCGCTATGGTGTCATCGAGAGATCAGATCTACCTGATCTGGTGTCATCAGGAGATCAGGTCTACCTGATTGAAGGCTATTTCGATGAGCCAATAGAGTTGACATGTTTAGAGCTGTATTAATCGATTTGTCTACTAGTTCATCAAGAGATCGAAGAAACATATTTGTGGTCTTTTCGATGGCCGATGGAGTAGAGACTGACTATGGGTGTGCATTCGAATTGAAGTTCAAAAGGTGAAACGCTTGGACACTGAAGATGGTCATGTCAGTATATATGAATACGAACTGACCCGACTTCCTGACGAATATGGGATAATGGACGAGTTGTAAATACAGGACAGTCGATAGTTAGACTTCCTGGCAGTTGGAGTGACTAACTATTGTGTAGACTGCATTTGACAGATGTAATCAGAGTAGCCAGAGGAAACCGAAATGCAATGTTGGTTAGGTGGATGGATGTTACTAAATGAAAGACCATTGGACTCCATAATGGTTATGCTTAACCGGTACGTTGTAATCAATGGCTGATATATATGTTGCAAGAGATGTAACCAAAAGGGAGAGAGAGGTTGTTGTGTGTTGTATGGTGTGGAGTCTTGTTGGAAGCCTGAGTGTTCTGCATAGGTGATGACTGTGATCCAAACATAGATTCCGAGATAAAATGCCTATGAAGAGGATTTGTTACTTTATTGTAACCTTCTATTAACTATGAATAAAGTGATCTCTCTTTGGTGGTGGCTTTTTTACCCGTAAGGGTTTTCCCACATAAATTTGGTGTTAACTCTCTGTTGTGTTTTCTTTGTGATTAGTTTTTCATTAGTCTATGTATATCTTAATGTTTTGCAAAATAATTTAAAGACATACTTGCTTGATTTCCCTTAGAATTGGTGTTAGGAGAGTGTTTTGTGCACTACGCTTTCCTTACATAAACTAGATGAATCATATAGTAGTTAATTATTGAATTTGCAAAGATGGACAAGGATTGCACAATATTGAGAAGGAGAAAAAAGATAAATCAAGGCTCATAAGGCAAAGACCTAAGGACTAGACCTAATATGTCCGGATCTCATTAAAGCTGGTCTTGCCTATGTGAAAGTGCAGAGAGTTTGTAGTTTGACAAACAATTTAAAACCATCCATTATGAAATTAAAGGGTAGGTATGCAATACTTTCTAGGATCCAATTCCTTAAATAGGTTTTTCGTTGGCTACCACCCACTTCGGTGAAATAGAGACAACGCCCTAGCTAGTTTTGTTATATCATCTAGTTAGACACAGGTCTCCTCAAAAGGTTTCTTAAAGTAACCATAGATGTGTTCCCTATGATATTAGACCTCAATATTAATGTAGAATATTATGTTACCTTTGAGTACATGAAGTATACAAAGTACGAATCATATGATATATAGTATATATTGCATTAGATCAATGCACGAGAGATATATCCAACCCTATTTAGTATCTCTTATAAGCATTTAGTATACAAGGAATAAATAAACTTAAATAATGTTGTTCCAAGGTCAACATAACATGTAACATGTAGCTACAGAAAGTAGACCATTCATGGCCAATTTATATTTGCATTATTTATACCATACATCATATTAGTTTAATCTTATGCTACTATTAGGTTCAAGGAAGTCAACTTCCATAACTAATCTATAGTTGTCTCAGGGTCAAGAATTTCATATTCTTATTTGTTCTAACCATGTAACAATATATAACAAGTCCATCATCTCTCTATTGAAACTATGCTCGAACCATACAAAGAATTAAGTATGCTTTGAGGTTAGTAATTAATATAGGACACATATCTATGATTTCTAAGGAAATGATTTCTTCCACTATCATTCAAGGATAACCATCTCCTTCCTTTATATCATTCACATAATCACTTTGGTTAGCAATATTCTTGTTAGAAGTAGATACACAAAGGATTACTAATCCTTTCACTAATAGGGGTGTTTCTTGATGTTGTAAAATTTAAGGGGATATAAATCATAATACCAACATGCTACTACTATTAAATAGTATTTAATCACAATAACATAGTCATAATCAGTGCAAATATATTCAAACAAAATACATAAGTAAATAAAATATGATTCTTACACATTAATTATGCAATCTATCAAATAACTTTATAAATATGTCATACTTTAGCATAGACCCATAATGTCAATATCACAATCATTCTATATTGCAGCATTCTTTAGAAGTGCAAACTAGATCATCAACATGCTAATAACTTGACCACGAATGATTTTGTAAGAATATCAAAAGGATGAAAAAGACTATAAAGAAAGTCATGAATATAGCAACATGAATTGCATTATGAAATGCTAATGGAAGTCTACCTATTCAAATGATAACCCTACAAAAAATTACATCACAATCAGAATGCATGGATAAAATTTAGCAACAAGACAAATAATTTATTCAACTAATAACTCCCAAAAAATATTAATCATCAAAAAATTAATATATTAATTAGTAATCCAATACTATGGATCTTAGTGGGTTTTATTTAAAACTAAAAGAGTATCAAATTCAGACACTTCTAAATATAAGACTAAATATTAAGTAATTTAAGGTCTATATAATTTCTTAAATTATTACATACCAAAATCCTTCATTCAACAATTTGTGGAGTTATCCTATATAAAAGTTAATTCAAAAAAGAATATCAATGATAGATACCACATTTTGCTTCTAAAATAATCTATCTACACTCCTTCCATTTAGTTCACTATCATAATATCCTCTATTTATTTAAGTCTTATCCTTAAATGGTTTGAATGATAGATAGAGAAATAATGGAATGACATTGACTTACCTTTTTCCTTTGTTTCATTATTAATTCACATAAAACAATGTATAACTAAGCATAAATTTATATGATAGATTATTAATCTTTATTATAAGCATAAGAAATATGCATTATTTTAATATTATCATATTATTTTAATTTATTTAATGTTAGTATACAAAGTCTTTAGATCCCTCTCATCATATGATTTTTAAAAAAAAAAAATACCCACATTAAGATTGACTAATACAATCATCTAAGATTACACGGTAAAAACAGTTTTATTCAACTTAAGCATGTTCAAACTATGGCATAGACAACAAGGGGAAATGCATATGAAATAAAAAATACTATCCAATGAATTAGAACAAAATAAAGTTTAAATATCATATTCGTCCTTCCTCTACGTATATTCAAGAAAAGTTTTTTTCTTCAAAACAAGAGCTGTGATACAATAGGAGTCCTTGCCTATTTGCTAAAAACTGATGAGTTATTTTTTTTGTGACAGTAATAAAAGGATTTCTTATTGTTTACATTTCATAAGGAGCTTAGTGATTGAAGTTATATGAATTTTCGCTTGTCTAGATTCTCAAGCCAATTGTCTTTTTGTTTACCCCTATTTTTGTTTAGACATTGAAATGAACATACATATATTTTAGTAATGAAAGTGAAATAAGATAACTAATCAAGTAATTTGACATTAGCCTAAAAATAGCAATTGTATCTTCATGAGTCTAATAGAAGCACTTACAAGAATTATTCATACAACAAATTAATATGCAAAATACTATAGATTATAATAATAAAATAGAAATCTCAATGGAGCTGCCTCTGGTTTCTTCTCTACATCAAGGGGCATTAGATAGGGGGATCCTTTATCTCTCTTCCTTTTCATTCTAATGAGTGCAGCTCTCAGTAAAATTATCCAAAGGGAAGTTAGAAAAGGTAATCTGTTGGGCTTACAGCCCTCTTCTTAGGCCTCTACCTGCTTTCACTAGCAATTTGTGGATGATACTTTGTTGATGGGGGAAAGTTCGGTTAAAGAAGCTAAGAATTTAAAAAAGACTCTCGATACTTATGAGCAAGGCACTAGACAAAAAATTAGCCTGGCTAAAAGATCCATTTTTTCTTTTAACACCCCAGAGTACATGAAAATGAAGATTGCCATGATTCTAGGGTGTAAAGTTGGAGTTATGCCTGATTCTTATTTAGGTCTTCCCCTCTGCCATGGTCTAGCCCCATATTCCTTCTGGGCAAATCTTATTGATAGATTCCATAACAAGTTGGCTTGGTGGAAAGGTGCTTTGTTAAGCCAAGCTGGTAAGCTCCAGCTGCTCAAAGCTACGCTACAGATCCTCCCAGGGTATGCTATGAATTTATTCAAAATTCTCATCAAAATTGGTGATAGACAAGAAAGAATTCAAAAAAATATTTTGTGGACAGGGACTGATATTGAGAATAGGTTGCATCTTGTGGCTTGGAAACAAGTTTTCCTTCCCATGTCCATGGAGGGCTAGAAATTAGAAAGGTTTGGTTGGAATCTAAGTCACTCAACATTATCAATTGTTTGAATGGGTGTACGGATCCTAGCTAGACTATTGCCAACTTGATCAAATATTCTTGTGATACGATTAAAGAGTTGGATGAATTCAAAATTTCTCACGTATTTCAGGAAGGCAATAAAGCGACAGATTTATTGGCCAATATGACAGTGGGCTTCATTGCGGCAAAATGGCGGAGCAATCAGGACTCTTTCCCAAAAAAATTGTGTGACCTGGCATATGATGATACCATCCACTTGAAGTACTCAATGAAGAACAATTATGATTTGATTAAGTTGTTGGGAAAATGGTTGCCTTTCAATTTTCCTATTACAAGATCTAGAAACTTCTCTTGTGCTTGGATTTTCTATCTTCTTGTGTGGCCCCTATCCTGCTTCTGTTAGGAGACTTGTCTGGTGTGGCCCATTTCCTTCTTTTGTTTTGCAACCCAGACCATTATGGGTGGGGACAAAAATAGGCAAGAACCACCCACTTTTGATAAATGGAAGAAAAATAAGGAGGTGTGGCATGAAATTGTTGATGGCGGAATGGTTCCCTTCTTGGATATACTCCATGGCCCTTATCCTCTTCTCCCAGAAGTGTTTGTCAATGGGTGTTAGAAAGGGATTTTGAGGGCTTATGGTGCTGAATTTAAGCTGGATGAAACCCTGGTGGCTACAATTACTAGTTTAGCTATAAATGGCAAAAGGTTTCATAGAGATAGAAAAACAAGGGAGGAAGACATGGAAAATTTTTTTGATAAAGATAAGGAACGTTCAAGAGTTAATAAAATGGCTGATGGTGGCTACAATAGAAAGGATCTAATGGCTCCCTTGGTGGATATGGCTGAATTCATCATGAGGCACATTACGCTTGATTGAAGATATGTCAGTATCTTTTCTTATCATTTTAGCATCTTGAATCACTTTAGCCATGGCAAAGTTATTTTAATTTCTTTCTATTTGGTTTCTTCTTTGGAGAATAGTCTTGAAAAACATGCTAAGAATCTGAATAATCCAGTCCTCCATGAAGGACTTATTGTGCTTGTAGACACCAAAATTGTCCAGTCTTATTAAATAAATATTTTATTTATTTAATTATCTAAGCCTAATTCTTCTATTAATTAAATAAATCTTTATTTATTTAATTAATTCATTTATCCTCTTCTAGCCTTATTTCTCATTTAAATAAATACATTTATTTATTTAAATTATCCTTTTCCTAAATTAAATAAGTATCTTATTTATTTAATTGATCTCACTCCTTCTATTAATTAAATAAATCTTTATTTATTTAATTAATTCATTAACCTTTTCTACCTATGACACATGTCATTCATCTCTTAATTCCTACACTATCTACCCTCTTATGATTTTATTATTTTCTTTACCTACCCTCTAATCATAGCTGACCTCCTTTTACACCTCTCAATCTTATCCCTCCATTTCATGTAGTGTCTTCTATATAAGGAGATGCTTCCTTCATTATCAAACCCCCCCCGTTGACTACTTGACTACACTACGCTTTTGAACATAGGCGATCCTACTTGCAACCACATTTTGTTGTTTGTTGAGCTCTTGTGCACATAAAATCTGAGAGCAAATATATCAAGCAAGATGAATGGAGATAGGAAGAATGGAGATCCAAACCCTATTGGACATGTGATGGTATAATCTTTGTGATTTAATTTGATTTGCATTGTCTTAGGTAATCTTCATATGTTATGGTGGATCTTTGTTGTTGTTAGGCTAGGGTTTTGTGGTTGAATTCATTTATCCTTTCAATATCATTATTATTGTTATCCATTTTCACCATATACAGTGCTCACTATGGAGTATGCCAAAGACCATGATGTTGTGCCCTCTCTCTTTGAGAAAGGACAAATCCCTAATACTAATGTTAGAGATGTCTCTGATTTGGATATGGAGATGGAGGATAGTGGGAGGACCAAGCCTCTTGTTGACCATGATTATAAGCCGGTTGAAGAGGGTGAGATGTTGGTCACTCCTAGAACCCATAGCAACATGAACCCCCCCCAGATGGGCTACAAGTAAATATGAATCAACCAGCAAGATGATTTCTAAAACTAAGCCTTATTCCAAAAAGAAGAAGTTGGTTGCTAAAGACTATGGTCCCAAGACCTTGGACTAGGAGATCAAATTGGACATTCCTCTTAATGTCCTAAAGGAGAAGTAGGGGACTATGCCTAAAGATGTGGATAGTGGTTTATAGAAGGGAATTTCTCTGATGAATCTGGTGATGGATGTGACTAAAAGCCAGGAGAACTGCTGAAAGTGGGTGGGGAAGGAGATTGATACCCTCAAATAGGGGATTAAGGTGATAATTCATATCTTCACTGATTCGCCTGAGCCTAGCAAAATAGAGAAGCTCATGATTATGACCCAGAAGCTTTTCCATGATGTCGAGGTTATAAAATGTAAACATGAACAAAGAATTGAGAAGGTTGAGCAGTCTAAGGAGGAGATCAAGAATAACCTTAAGAATCTTGTTGACATATACAAGGAGGCCATGAATAATAGTATGGAGGGGCAAGAAAAAATCAATGCCATGGTGGCGGAGTGCAGAGCCAATCCTATTGACAATGATCCTGATGACATTAACTGAAAGAAAGATCTGGGTGGTGATGACTCTATTGTAGGTAGCAACAAAACTACAGGCCCTAGTTCTAGGACCAGAAGAAGGAGCAACAACAAGGGTATGTCAAGGTTCATTATGGAGGAATTGGAGGAAATCAACAGGGTTACCATCTAGAAGAACAAGGAGTTGGTGCACTCGCTTAATTGAGTGTTTGTCTGTGTTTTTTTTTTCTTTTATGTTCAGTCTAGGTTGCTCCCCTATTTTGTTGTTGTTTTCTATTTGGTTGGATAATGGCCAGGTTTTGTAAAACTCTTGGTTTTGGGTCCATGTAAAACCCGTTTATCTTTATCAAAAACATTGGAAGAGAAAGCTATTAAAGATTTTACATATTAAACTTTTTCTCCTTTGTCTTCTCTATTAAAAAAAACTTGATTGTATCTTATCTTGTCAAGGATACATAATAGCTACACACTAATACTCCTATTTTCCAAGTTTCTCTATTTTTATTTTTACGTTGAAATTAACATACATATATTTTAGTAGTGAAAGTGAAAGAAGAAAGCTAATGGAGTAATTTGACATTAGCCTAAAACTAGCAATTATATCTTGGTGAGTCTAATAGAAGTTCTTACAAGAATGATTCATAAGAAAAAATAATATGCAAAATACTATAGATTATAACAATAAAATAGATAGCTATTACATATTAAACTTATGCTCTTTTGTTGTCTCTATTAAAAAAGACTTGGTTGTATCTTATATTGTCAAGGATACTAAGATTGTGAGAGTGCACACATTAATGCCTCTTTTTGGTTCAAATTTACTTATTTTTAATGTGTTTTGTATTATTTATTTTATTTCATATCCATCATTAAAAAATAGTGATTTCTAAATTTTTACAATATAAAATTCAACCATAAGATTTTTTTGGATGGAGGTAGCATTGTTTTAATAAAAAATAATTTTGTTCAAATAATAGTAATACAATAGGTTTATAAAATATAAATGAATAATTAATAAAATTAATTACAATTTATATCAAGTTAAGCATCTTGGATTTGTGCAAGGAGCTACAATCATTACACTAATAGCAAGATATACTTTAGGTAATATATTAGTTGAGGGTATTCTAGAAAATAGTAGTAAGACTACTTTGTTTAATGGTGAGGTTGATTCTAGATTTCTATGTCAATTGGGATAATTTCACCAATCAAACTTTCTCACAAGAATATGATGACGTACTTATTTAAGTTTCATTGATTTGAAGCATGTATGTATGGTGATTCTTTAAAAAAAAAATAGCAAACTCTTGTTGCTATCATGGAATGTCTCATTAAATATTTTCATTTTCTTTGTTATATAATAGATTTGTCTCTTGTTATCTACTTATTTCAAATTTTGAATTATTACATCATCCCTTGCATTTACATGGAGAAGTTACTCTTATATGATTGTTATTTACTCTCACTTTTCTCTATATTATCACTCACTTTTTATCTTCCTTTTCCATTTTATCCCTTGCTCATACCAATTTAGGCTCCTTTTACTCTTGTTTATCATTACAACTCTTCTATCTATTTGTTGAATAGATATTATTTTCTTCTAAAATCATGGTTCTTTACTGTAACCAATTATTTCCAAGATTTGTTTATAAAGTGTTAAAACATAAAGACTTCTTCAAAACTTTCTATAAAGAATAATTGTTTTTTGTTGATTTTTTACAGTTAACTTTTAGTTTTGATTGAAATAAGATAAAATATTATTTAATTATATTTATAAATAAACTAATGAAGTATGACATAACAAACTTGTTCACGATGTTAACAAAACAATATTTTCATTCGAAAAGAAGCTCGACACTTTTAACTTGAAGTAACATTAAATAATTCTCTCCTAGCAAATTATTTTTTCATCCCTAAACCAAGGTTTTTTTTGTCTTGTGGTAGGGAGGGAGTTACGATTGAGGATTGAGGACTGAGGACTAAGGACTAAGGACTGAGGATTGGCATAATAGTAAAGAAAGTAGCGAGGAGTCAGGGGTGGGTGAATCTTTTTATTAATAGGTATACATGTAATGCTCGGCTATGAAACCCTAAAGGGATAAAGCTAAAACACAAGAATTTAATTTTTTTATTAAGTTAAAACAACATAATGATACAATGAGTTAACATTAAGTTCAGATTACACAACAAACAACTTAACTAACACCTAAAGGGTTTCCCAACGTGATTACTTGGTTTAATATTAAACTCAACTCACGCTAATTAATCCAATTAAGTTGATTAACTTAAAGACATGATTATACTTAAACAAAGGATAATTTTTTTCGGTAGGTTAAAAATATAAATAACATGATTAAGTTCATCCATAGCAATTTAACCATACATTACATCCAATCTTAAATTCAAACATATGTCATGCATCTAATTTCCATACATACTTTAATTGCATTAAAAACTAATGAATACTTTCAATTATGCTAATCTACATTCTTCATGATCCATATTACTGCATTTAATAAGATAACTTCATACATGCATTTAAGATTAATATCATCTAATCCAAATTATAAATTTTAACCATAATGCCATCCATACATAGAAAATAAAAAGGAAACAAATGAACACAAACACCACATAACACCAAATTTATATCGAAGTTCACCCCTAATGAACTACATCTCCAAGTCTGCTCAACTACAAGGTCCCTCTAATAAATAATAGGGTGAAAAATACATAAGGTTCATGTCTATTACATCTGGTCAATAAGGCATACATAAACAAATAATACATATGACCACACCATTCAAAAGATACATGAATGATCCCAGAGGAAGGAAAAGGATCCATATGAAACATGGCAAGAAGAAAATACAAAAGAACAACTGGAGCACCCGTGAAACTACGTCCTCGCAACCCATCATAAGAAATACATGGTCTAACATCAATATCAGGTACTCACAAGGATATAAATGACCAGATATGACTCCATAATAGTACTACTAGCAAAGACAACACAAATTGCACACTAGTGAACATAAGGGATGAGTGTCATCACATAACTTGGTATGGTTACCCTGGCAGGCCTCTATAGGTCCCGACCCCATCTATTGGGTTACCTTGGAAACCTTTCCTAAACCTTCGGCCCATCCAAGTCTCATGTGGATCCAACACATCCTCTTGTAAAGACAAGGTTGGTGGTTTTCTATTTCAGGGCTTCTCAGAGCATTCTATGTCTGTACTAGCACTAATCCCATGCGCGAGGCACAATTATCTTACTTAGTGTTTTTATCTACTAAACTTCCTAATATACTATTGAGTTATCACTTATTTAGACACACTTTTGATGGTTACCCTGCTACCACTTTGGGTGTGGCCCCCACTCGAAATCCACTCTCGCGTATGACACAAAATCACAATCAAATGAAACTCCAAAAAAAACCAAGGTATACATAAGGACTAGTTTATGGAGTTCAATACGGTAGGAATATCAACTTGGCCAAACAAGTCCTCACATGAGGTGCACTGACTGACGATTCTCTGACTAGAGACATGACCAACTACAGTCAACCACATAACAACATTCCACACTCGCGTAAAGGACATGACTAGATATAAAACCATCACATGAAAATAATCAATACTTGAGATCATAGACATAACCAGATACAAAATAACCATATGACAATGTCCAACACTCACAATCCAGGGCTTGCCATTTTTTTAATCAAATACGAATATAGAAAATTAAAGATGCATTGACATAAATCTATAATGACAATCATTATTCCATATCACTTAAAAATACAAATCGATCCAGTTTTCTAATTGATCTAAATCCATTACAATTTGTCTACTTTGTTAAGATACATGTTACCCAGGGTTTACTAATTCAATTATAATTGAATTTACATTATAAAATAATATAAATACTTCACAATAAATTTTCAACCCAAAATCACATTAATATAATTATGTTTATATATACATACAAAGATATAATTAAATTTATTTATTAACTAAAATTTGATATTTATATTTCAAAATAAAATCATCATTTCCATTTTTGATTGAAATAAATAATCTAATCTCATCTTTTGCAAAACAAATATATACTTTCCAAATATGGAAATATACATTTAAAATGAAACTAAAATAGATAATCATTTTCCCAATAAAATAAAAATTCCTTGAATATAAATAAAAACAAACTTAAATATTAATTAAAATATATTTATTTACATACATTAATTAATAATTAAATAATAACCAAATACTATTTAATAGTCTTTTGAATTAAATTATATTAAAACTTTGTTTTAAAAAAATATTTTTTTTATTTTGTTAAACAACAAAATAGAAAATATATTAGGGTAGACCCACGTGGACACCCACGTGGGGCTCCCTATCTCCAAGGGAAGGTTTGGTAGCAATTGCTACCATTGGTAGTGCTGCTACCAAGTGGTAGCAGTCCGCTACCCTTTGGCAGTGTTGCTACCAAATGGTAGCAGTCGCTACCCTTTGGTAGTGCTACTACTATATGGTAGCAGTCACTACCAAATGCTAGCAACTGCTACCAAATGGTAGCACTCCTACCCTATGGTAGCAGAAGCCACCATCCCACATGGTGAGGTTTACCCTGCCAGGTTGTAGGGGGGGGGGTTAGGTTATTATATTTATTTTATTTTATTTTAAATCAGAAAACCCCAATCTATTGCACAGTCACAGACTAAGACCAAAATATAGAGAATTAAATTTCGAGAAGAACACTGATTTCTATATATTATTGTTATTTTTTAATAAGCAGTCCCAAAAAGTTAAAACTGAGAAGATTTCTCCAACAAAATTCTATATTTGGGCAAATAGAATCAATTTACACACATTCATACAACTAATTTGCCAAAAACAAACTAATTCCACAATTTATGAACTAAAATATGAGATTCAAATTGAAAATTTCTTAACAAAACCTACTGAAAACGGCCACACCCATTTTCAATATAAAAATCAATTTGCACAAACAAGAATTGATGTGAAAGTTGGAAATGAAAGCAAGGAGGATTCACCTTCAAGATTCAACAACAACTCTTCTTTATTCCACAAGTATATGAGATTTTCAAACAAGAACACCCAAATTTCTTCTAAAT
Source organism: Cryptomeria japonica (assembly GCF_030272615.1). NCBI lineage: Eukaryota > Viridiplantae > Streptophyta > Pinopsida > Cupressales > Cupressaceae > Cryptomeria > Cryptomeria japonica. The sequence continues at coordinate 256,469,009 of NC_081413.1, forward strand.
CAAATCAATGTCTTTTAAACAAATACCAAGGAGATAAACAAGCATCCAACCTCTATCAACAATCCTAGAAATGATTTGATGAAGAGCCCAACCTCCAAGCTTAAGAATTTATTCTCCCATAAATGCCCCAAAATTTTCCATTTCAAAAAACAACTCTCTCAAAATATTTTTCAAAACCTACGTTAAAAGGCAAATGTTTGACCAAAAATCCATTTTTTTGGCTGAAAATATTTTTCTCGAAATGAAATCATTTCCAAACAATTCAATATGCAAAATTGCTTTTTTGTCAAAATTGATTTTCTCAATAAAATTAAAACTAACATTTTTATTTCAAAATGCCAAAGAGGGTAAGATATTTCTTTTTTCAAATACTATTTAACCTTTCCTTTCAAAATGCATATACTTAATTAATTCATCATTTAAAATTAACCATTTAACCAAACTTGCTACAAACATGAATTTATCAATCTGATTATTGATTAGTCACACAAAGGGGTCCTATTTAATTTAGTCCCTTAAATTTTTGAATGCGTAAAAACACAATTAATCTAATTAAATACTTAGAATTTAATAATCAATTTTTACCAAACGCACAACATGCAACTTAAGAACACCAAATAATACATGACCCTCATACCCAAATAAAAGGGGAAACTAACGGATGACTGACAACACTCACTTGATAATGACTAGGGTACAATGTAGGGTCTTACAACTACCTAATCCAATTCCTTTGGACCAATAAGGTAAACTCAGACTTGCAAAGTCGGGTGGAGACAAACCCCGTACCTGTGGTACTGTACCTACAATCTCCTGCAACAATGAACCACACATGCATACATATATATTCAATGAAAGTGTTAGGCTGGGGTTAATAACATGAATTAGAAGAACAAGTAATCTTACATAATAATTGATGCAAAATCAACATTTACAGGTACACACATTAAGCATAATACCTGACTAAAACATCACAACATGGTAAATCAACTATCCAAGAAAGCCACTAAAAAGGTTAACCAAGGTCAAAACGAGTTTAAAAATCTGATTAGGGTAGGGGTACTACAAGACACATCAAAAGGAGATATTTTGACACTGAACGCACATGGAAATTCCCTCATTAAGGTTCGATTTCCATTAAAGTTCATCAAAACGTGTCAAACAAATTCATTCCATATTTTGATATTGATAGAGAATTTACATGTCCATTGAGTTTCCTAGGTTCTTGTTTCTTAGTAATTTGGACTTAGACTTGTTTGATGAAAGAAGTTTATGTTCTGATATGTGCTTCAGCTTTCTTCTAGGAGAAATGTGAATGGCACATCATATATACAGAGGGATTGAGACAACTCTTATCAAAAAGGTTTAAAATGAAACTACTTGTGATTTTGATGAATTAATTATAGACACAGAGACCAAAGAGTTACTATATATTGCAGAGAAGACAAAAATCAAAGTAAGTGATTATATCAATTGAAGATAAGTTAAGGATCATGAAGTTTTAGTATTGTTGTGAAAGTAGGCAAAAATAAAAAACCAAACAAAATCTTAAAAATCCTAAAGAGAAGTTAAAATGTGGATGCACTTTAAGAGGGAAATCAGCCTAAAGGCTACTATGAAATATGAATTTAGTAATGGAGAGAACCACAACAAGACCTTGAGGTCGATTAATGAAGCAATGCAGCCTCACCTAAACTAGTTCGGCTACCACCACTGCCACTAGCTCTTCTTCTTTCCACTATTTCAGCAACCTTTAATGTTATTTACAAGGCTTCCAAGTTTAACAATAGTCTCTAAGCTTGGTACCACATTATATTGTTTTGTTTAGTTTTGGCTAAATTGGTGTCTAGGATTTGTGTTAAATTGATTTCCAAAACAAAATTCTTCATGTCTGATTGATTCAAGGTTTTGTAGTGTTGACATCATTATGTTCAAGTAAAAAGTGTGGATGGGTTGCTTAGTGGTTTGGTGTGGATCCATGCATTCATTAGGTGATGACTAAGCTAGATGCTCCTAGCCCAAGTGAGCCTAATTTGTGAGAGTGGATTCACTGGTATACATCATCAACTAATTTCATCGGATAAAACGACTTCTAGCATTAGGTGGGTCAATTTTGTAATATTTTGCAGTTGTAGATGACAACTTCGAATAGATCTAGCTAGAAAAAAATAAGCAAACTTGCAGATCCAATGCATAAAAGATAAAAAGAGAGAAAATAAGAAAGAATATTATATTAACCATATATTGTCAATTACATTATGCAAATGCATATTTATACAAAGAGAACCACTGGATTAGCAACTGAGGAAATGAAGCCATAACAACTACCACATGCTGAAATTAAGGTGAAGGAGGCGGAGAAAGAAAGGTTAACTGGTTGTTCATATTAGTTAGCTTATTTTAGTAATTGTTTTATGAGTTGAATGCCCATAAATTACGGAGAAGAAGTGAAGAAAACTATCACTTTAGTTTTACAATTTAAGGAGAAGCACATTGTCAGTATTGTGATGCATAAAATGCATGAAGTAAAACTATCGCTAACACCCCCCCTAAAGTCTAACTAAGGAGATATAAAAAAATGAAGAAAAGAGGAAAGAAGGAAAACCTAGTGGGGACGAAACCTCCCCACAAAATTTACGCTAATTCTGCATTACACCTACTATGTTGCAGTGTTCGTCACCCAAAAAGGTCTCGTAGAAAGTGAAAATGAAAGTAAGTTGCATGGAGGAACCAAGTATCTCCCCACAATATGAAATCAATGGTAGATGCTTGAATGCTCAAAATTTGATGCAAAAGATGGTCCATGATTGTAGAACAACATTCCTCCCCTTGGGAAGAAACAAAACCAAAGATGTATGAATGAAGTCTCCTAAATCCTGAAAGGAATATCTCACGATGTATGATGTCTTTGAAAACCAATGTAGATCATATTCTAATAACATTAATGATCTCTCTACATGCTCCTCAAATGTCTCTAAGACAATGCCAAAGCGTGACAAATGTTGATAAGATAAATAAGGTACCATAGAAGATTCAAGTATAGTAACCATGGATGTATGGTGATAGCTGGACCAATGTGAATCAGGTACTGCCATGATAGAAATAAATATAGGCAAAGAGAGAGAAAGAGGGTCTGAAGATGTGCCCATAGCATCAGTAGAAGATGAATCAACTCCATAAAAGCTATCATAAAAGTGGATATGAATATCCTCAATGGTGTCCTCCAAATCAAGAATGTGGGATTCTACAAACAAGAACACAATGTCTAGTAGAATTATATCTCTCTCATGAAGAGGACAAGAAAGCAATGTCTAGTAGAATTATATCTCCCTCATCAAGAGGACAAGAATTGCTGAAGAGAATCTGAAGGGGCGTTCAAAGAAGCCAAGGTCTTTGTCAAACTCACAGGTGAAGATGAAGGTACATCAACTGTTTCTATAGGTGGAGAAGGAGTAGCTTGAGATTTTGATGCATACCCAAAAAAGAGTTCAAAGGCATTATGTGAGAAATGAGGACACTATTCATGTCCATGTTGATTGCTCCAATAATACCTACATCTGCAACCCTTATACATATACATGATTCACTCCTTAATATATCTCCAAAAGAGTACAAGAATAGAACCTTCAATACAATGGTTATTCGAATCTAAAACATCTCAATCCTCGGTGCCTACAAATAGAAAGTGTTTATCTTATTGTTCCTAGCAACCTCGCTTTGATACCATGTAAAATTTTGCAGCTATAGCTGCACAACTTAGTATAGATCTAGCTAGAAAAAAATAAGCAAACTTGTAGGTCCAATGGACAGAAGATAAAAAGAGAGAAGCTAAGAAAGAATATTGTATTAACCATATATTATCAATTACATTATGCAAATGCATATTTATACAAAGAGAACCACTGCATTAGCAACAAAGGAAATGGAGTCACAACAACTACCACATGGTGAAATTATGATGAAGGAGGCGTAGAAAGAAAGGTTAGCTGGCTTCTCATATTAGTTAGCTTATTGTAGTAATTTGTATGAGCTGAATGACCCTAAATTACAGAGAATAAGTGAAGCAAACTATCGCTTCAGTTTTGCAATTTACGGAGAAGAAGCACATTGTCCATTTTGTGATGCCTGAAATGCATGAAGTTGTGATGCATGAAGTAAAAGTATCGCTAACAAACTTTTGTAAGCAAATTGCTCTGCAAGACCTCATTTAAAGTGCATATGCTTGCATTTAGGCCAAATCAGTCTTTTGGACCTACTAGATGAATTCCTTTTAAGATCATTATTCTAGCAATAGAACAAATTTGTATATAAGTAGGTTAATTTTGCTTACAAGTTTATACTTGATGATATACATGTAGAAATTAAATTTCCAAATTCTCTTGTTTTAAGATTTTGTGAGATTGTGTGTTGGAATGGAAAACAAATTTTCACATCCCATCTTAAGGTTTTGTCTAAATGATTGTGACTCCTTTATTATGTATCAAATTTTTCTCACAATTTCATCATTATGACATCTTCCAAGTATTATTCTTGCTTGTGGAGTACATGCTTTATAAATTATATATGAAAAATAAGTATGCTATAATAGGTTTGTGTAATTTTGAAATTCATTTTTATTGAATAATATATGGAAAAAATAGTTTTCTTTCAATATATGTTTTTGATTAAGAAAAATTGGGTTTTAAGGGACCTGAAACCTGCTTACATTATGATAGATGAACAAGAAAGAAACAAGAGAAGATAAGACCAAGACAAAACACCTACAAAAAACCAGCACAAAAATTAGCAGCTAGGACAAAAGGACAACAGAGAGCCAACGAGAAACTGGCATCCAAAACCCATCATTACAAGTCAAATGAAAACTTTTATAGACTCCTCAGCATTCTGAACCAACAACATCATGGCCTTAGCGGCTTCTCCTAGATCATTGTTCTCCTGTTTCAGCTGAATATCTTTCATTTTTGTCTCCATATCAGTGGTGGTCTGCCTAGTCCTTCGCCTGAGATTTGATGAGTGGAGCTGGAGGTTGGTATATCTTCAATGATTACCAAATTCTTATCCTAATTTTCCTTCTCTAAGTGATCCACCAAGGCATTCATATTTTGTGAAGAAACTCTCAAGACCTCAAGACTGTGGTTCATGAAGCTTTTCAAAGCCTTCTCAATTTGAGAAACCCAAGTGATGATGTTATCATTATCCGTCTCAATCTTTTCTTTTACAATTATAATAACATCCTCCAAATGTTTCAAATCCCCTTTTATCAGGTCTTTTTTTTACAAGTCCTGCATCTCAATGTCCTCCTCAGCTTCACTGGTTTCCACCTCCTCACTCTTTTTCCCCAAATTTGTTTCCTTAATCAAATTGTGTATCTTATTTTCCAGGTCCCTCTGTTAGCTCTGAATGCTTGTTATGTTGTCAATAACCCACTTTTGGAGATTGAAAGATTCCAATGTGCAATTTCGGGCAGTATTCAAAATAGTATTCGTTGAATCCCTACCCTACTCAATGCTCACAGATTTAGGGTTGTCTTCCTCCATTGAGTTCGGGGCGACATTCCTGCTATCCGAACCCATAGGGTTAGAATCAGGGCTTTCAGAATTGGCATCTTTTTTCCCTTCCTCCTCTTCTCCAATGTTCTCTTCCTTCTCACTCTCCATTTTTGTCTCAATATCCTTCCCCTTTTCCTCCTACAAATCATAATTCACCTCCATGTCCACATTATCAATGTCATCTCTCCCTTTTTTATGGGTAGGGGCATTAGACAGGTCATCATCAGACTCTAAATCATTACAACTCTCAGAAACATGTGCATTAGTTACCAGGTAATCATCCTTGCTAACCCTAGCTTTTTCCTTCAAGTGTTCATAAATGAGCAAAATAAGCCCCTGATGGGCTATGGGATAAGATTTGGGCTTTTTAGCGTGGTCAACCAAGCTCTCATTCAAGGAAGAAGCTAAATAAAAGGGCTGAGAAATCTTAACCCCATGGCAAAAATGATTGAGAATTGCAAAATGGTAATTGTAGACTTTAGTAAATCTACCATCAATAGTAAGGAATTCCATCAAAACCCTTAACACTTTATGCCAAAAAGACTTTACCTGTTGGAGGAGGTAGTAAGAGATGTTGTCTTTCTTGCCAAGCTACGCCTTCTCATCCTCAGTTTTTGGGAAGTTTTTAATCGCTTCAGCAGTAAACTTTTGGTCTCTATAGAATTTTGTGCCCTCCTTTTGAAGACCCATGACATCCACAACCAAATCCTCATCAATCTTCCAGGTCTCCCTGAACAAAGTGACTCTATTGCTATTCCAGCCCCTAGCAAAGCCTTGAAAAACTGATTTTCTGCTACCATGCAGCTTTTCCATATAGTCGGTAAATCCATATCTATGAAGCCTCCTCCACACTTTCTGCTCACTCTTCCAGTTCTCGCAACTAGAGGGCTCATTCTGGTTCAAGTTACCTCCCATATTGAACAGAAAGTTGAAGTCCCCAATGAACTATTTTTAGTTACATTATCTATTTTCCTAGATCCCAAAATTATCTCTACTATGATAGTATTTTTTGGTGATATGTGAATAATGCAACCATTAGAATTCTCCTTTATCTAGGTATAAGTGATTTAAACAAATATTAAATCCATAGACACAAATGAAACTAGATTGCAGGCTAAAAGATGCCACATTGTATTGACCACACTGATTTTTTTCATTTATTTTCTTTCAAGGCTTGTGATGTCAGAGACATGGTTTACATGAGATTAACATGTGCATATATGATTTCCACTTTGCTCTAGCTCTATCGGTTGGTGCATTTTTTTAGGTTTTGACAAGTAAGTCTAGGAAGGTTAGTGCTCTTCAATTTAGAGATAAATGATGTACAAAAATATTCCAAATGTTGATCAAGAGTCTAGTATTTTCTTGAATTGCATCAAATTTATTTATATTATTACAAAATATTTGGAGACTATATGTAAAAAATAGACCAAAATTTTGCCTTCAACAATAATGTGTTTGGATTTTTCTTGAATTGAAAGATGAGAAAATTTTAATTACAGATCATTTGCAAGAGGACAAATTGCACCAGCGACCAAAAACTTAAAATTTTGACCAAAAAACTTTCAAATTACAACACTTCCAGAAAGATGGAATGCAGTAATAGAATAAAATTTAGCCTTTCAAAAAATTAAACTTTCACAAACCAAAATTTAACCTTCCCAGTAAACAAGTTCAAGTTTTTCTTGAATTGTACCAAAAACATTTCTATTACACAACATTTACAAAAACTTACACTACTAGAAATACTCTCACATAAATTAACTATCTCTCATCAAATACAAGGGCCAATCAGATGAGTCAGAAGCATTATATTTGGATGTATTTCTTCTCAAACATAGGCATAATATTTATATATATGGTTGTCATATATCTGGAAATGCATGGGTAGGCATGCTGGAAAAATGTGGAATAATTAAGTAAATATTGAGAGGGGGGTGAATCAATGTTGGTAGTCAATTTTGAATCTTTAATTATTTTTGCAGTTTGAAAGATATAAGAAACATGAGATGACAAGGAGATATTTCATCATGCATAAATCACAGAACACAAATTGATGCAATGATATGTCCTCTGTGGAAACCCTCCTGAAGAATAAAACCACTTGAATTGCCTCACTGGCTGATCTAAAAAGTAATTGCTTTTAAAATGCCTCACTAGATGTTTGAATGTTTCACTGACAAAAATGGTCTCACTGACCAAAGAACCTCACTGGTTACAAATGTCCCTCACTAGATTGAAATAATTTTCACAAAAGAGTTTGAATTACATACAAAGTTTTTTATTTGTTTCATTTCTTATCATCTTCTAAACTCATATGGGAATTAGAAGCAATAGTACAACCTTTCTCAATGTTCAAGTAGAACACACCATTGTACATTTACATATACAAACACAATCGTATCATGCAGAGAAAAATTTATTCATTTACACAACACTAATGAGCACATAGAAGAAATGCATAGTAGTATATTATTTTATAGAACTAAAATAGTATCAACAATGTTTCACAAATAATTCGTCAACACATCATATTGAAGTTTCTATATATTGAAAATATATGTAGCAACAAAAATGATAACTTTGTCTTTAAACATCTTTCATGTTCTCACTCTATTTCAAATCTTTGACACACACCATATGTACAAGACGGAGTCTTTTAAAAAAACCAAAGTTCTTCATAACTACCATGATAATAGAACAACAACAAACTGAACACAAAAAAACTATTTCACAACTGATCTTGTTAATAAATAAATAGACTGAAATAATAATTCCTTTATTAACAGCAAAGAGACAGTTATAAACCCGTGACCACATGAGTTTGTGTTTAAATGAAAGTAATCAATTATCTCAACAAAAATATGAACCTAAAATAGGGTTTATAAACCAAAGCCTATTTTTTCAGTAATTCCAAAAATATACAACCCGAACACAAAAGGGATTAAACATATCATCTTGTGCAAAATCCTAACAAGGGTTAACAAATACAAAGACATGAGAATCAAACTAGGGTTTAACAAACTAGAATGCATTACACAAAGATAATATTTTTTGCACAACTTGCTAAGAAACCCTTTAACCATTTTTTGAGACAGAAGAAAAACCCTTAATCCCTTACGTAACAAATGCAAAGATAAAATTCTTAGAAAGAGATTAACAAGAATGCAAATAAGGAATAAAGACACCTGATTAACTTTCACATTCTATCACAAACTGTCATACGTTGCTTCTCAAAACTACCATACCCATGACAACTGTGTAACCACTGTGAATATCATCTGACTAAACTTTTACACCATGCACTGTTGTAACTGTTTTGCCTCTAAAATTGTATTGTGCATCTTATAAAAAAATAAGTTTCAATCATTTTACCCTATCTTGAGAGATAGAATGAATAAATGAAGATAGCTCGAGAGCTCACTTTGGGCAACTGATAAAATTAACACCACAAAAGAACTAGGTTTCATTATTTTATTCAAAGCCACAAGCACCATAAATTTAGGACGGGATTCTTTTAATTTTAAACACATGTCTTGTTGATGGGGTCATTCCAAGCCACATTTCCTAGTGACTTAACTTACGTATTCAAAAAATAAACTTTAGCCTTTTCTTTAGTGACTTAGTCACTTTTTATCACTTTTTAATAAACACCTCTCTATTTTAAAGTGATCACCTAAAAGTATTAAACAAAACATACTTGACATAGTTTAACCAAGTCAAAAGAGATTCAAATTTGACAGAATTTACCTATTGTATCTGAAAGCTTATAAAAATAACAATCACTATCCTGCCATTTCAACAAAATTTCAAAAGCTGAAGTAGTAGTAGAAATAGTATCGTACAAAAAGATCAAACATCACTGAATCATTATAGCACTAAAATAGAATAATATTCATGTGACTTTTTGGCCTGTGTCATGACACAAGAAAGATGTCAAGTACATGAATCATCACAAAATACTAGCAAACTGACATAAATTACTGTAATCACAATATATAAATCACTATCACTTTCTCACTATCACAAAATGCACAATATGATCAAAAACTATAAAAACATCACTGTCAATTGACACTTATCACAAAGTCATCACTATCAACTAAATATCACAAAGTCATCACTGTCAACTGAAAGATATCACTGTAAACAACTATATACATATTTCTCCCCCTTTTGACAACAATGCCAAAGGAGAGAAGTAAAAACCAACTGAAAGAAAACATATCCAGTGCATACAAATACCATAGGTATAAGAATGCATCATAAGTTGACATTATCATGAATTCCATAGGGATAAAAGAAAATATGCATGAAATTCTCCCCCTCACTCCATGAAATAAAGTAAATCATTTAACATAATGAAGAGATAAGACACCAAGTTTATTGCTTAATGCCTCAAAAGTAGCTTTGAGTAATAGATTGATGAAAATATTCAATACCCGATCATGTATAGTAACATATTCCAATATCACATCATTAGCCAAAACCTTTTCTCAAAGAAAATGATATCGAATATCAATGTGCTTGGTCCTAGAATGTTGAACAAGATTTTTTGATATGTATATAGCGATTGTATTATCATAAAAGATAGGCACATGTTTAAAAACAACAACATGAATGTCCTTTAAAGTCTAAACCATCCAAAGAACTTGGGTACAACAAGTAGTTTTCGCAATGCACTTTCTTTTTATTGTTTCAAGCTACCAATCTTCCTCCAAGAAAGAAAGCAACACCACAGGTACTTTTCATGTCATCATGACAGCCTACCCAGTCAACATCAATATAGGCTACCAATGCAAAACTTTTCTGTCTTGGACACCATAAGCCAAAATCAAGAGTACCAAAAATATACTTTATAATTATTTTTATAGCATTCAAATGAGATGTTTTAGGTGTTTATTTAAACCTTGAAACTAAATAGATAGAATGCATAATATCTGGTCTTGTTGTAGTCAAATATAATAGACTTCTAATCATAGACTTGCATGTTGTATGATCCACATTTGGTTGATCAACTTCTTGTTAAAGTTTGTAGCCAGTTTCCATTGGTGTACCAATATGTTTGCACTCATTCATTTGAAACATTTCTAACATTTATTTGGCATATTTAGTTTGAGAGATAAATACCCCTTTTTTAGCTAACAGACTTGTAAACGTAGAAAGAATGAAAGTTCACCCAACATGGAAATTTCAAATTTAGATTTCATAATTTCATAAAATTTTGAACAAATATCAGAATTATCTCTACCAACTATGATATCATCTACATAGAAAACAACTATTAATATACTATCACCTTTTGTTTTGAAGTACAAGTTGTTATCTACAACACCTTTTGTGAAATCATGTTCGTGTAAATGCTTGTCAAGTTTAGCATATCAGGCTCTTGGAGCCTTTTTAAAGCCATACAGGGCTTTTCTTAGTCTATACATAGGTCTTCCTTGATTGCACACACAAAACCTTCAGGTTGATCCATGTAAACCTCTTCGTCAAGATCATCATTAAAAAATGTAGTCTTTACATCCATTTGAAACACTTCAAAAAATTTATATACAGAGTAAGATAGGAACACTCATATGGCCTCAATTCTTGCCACAAGAGAAAATGTTTCATCAAAATCTATACCTTCAATTTTAGAGTAACCTTTAAATACAATCCTGGCTTTGTTTTTCACCATATTTCCTTTGTCATCAAGCTTGTTCCTGAATACCCACTTAGCACCAATTATATTTTTATTAGAAGGTCTGGGAATAAGTTCCAATATTTTTTTTTTTCTCTATTTGATCAAGTTCTTCTTGCATGGCGTTGATCCAAAAAACATCTTTACTAGATTTTGTGTGTGTTTTAGGTTCAAGTTGTGATAATAAATACAAATAGACCTGTTGATTTTGCGTGTTTGTGAGTCTTCTTCGAGTTTGTATTCCAACAGATGTATCACGTTCATATGAGACATTGCATTGATGATCAGTTATCATCATTGATGGCAACTGGTATTTGGTGAGTTGTATATCCAATCCATAGTTCGTGATTACTTCATTCTGAAAGATTGATTGAGGTTTAGTGAGGTTCGGTAAGAAGATCAATGTAACCGATAGAGTGTGTAGTTTTGTGTTCAGTGGATTATTTTGGTGTAGTATTTTGCCTTGCAGATCTATGAGATGTGTTGTGGATATGCAATTCACCTTATTCCATGATTTTTCCCTCTAGTGTTAAGTTTGGTGTTGGTTAGGAGATCCGGTAGACTATTTTTTTGGCATAACTATGTTTTGGTGTAGTAATGTGTAAAGTTTTGTTGTGCGGATCATGTAGAGTGATTTTGATGATTGCTTGTGTGTTTGAGGTTGATGAGATGATATATGGGAAGTGCGTGAACATATTTTTTTGGTCCACTTTTCTATTTTTGGATCGGTTTAAGATGACTTGGATTAAACATTTTAGTTTCATGTTGTTTATTATGCGGTTTTTAGGCCTACATGGAATTGATCTAATTTGGTGGTGTGGATATATTAGTCTGATTGACATGATAATTTGGTAAATGTGTGATGATAGAGGAAGATTGTATTAGTGATTATGAAAAGTTTTGTGTGAGTGATTGAAAGTTTTGTGGTCCGATATATGACAGAGCAAAGAAGAGTAGAGAAGAGAGACAAAACAGTGGCAGAAGACTATTTGTGCTTAACCAAAATTGCTCTCTAGCATTTGTTGATGCTACTATTCAATTCAAACATTCTTATTTTGATTTGTAATCACTTATAAGGCAATGAGCCTTCCTTTGAGTTCTAATCCTATTTTGTAATTAAATAGTGAGCTCTAGGCAGTATTCCTGAATGCATGTGCATTCCCCTCTTGTAATATTATTATACTCCTGATCATAGTATTATAATATTGTGGGTCTCAATCCCACTATGTTTTTTCTCTTAACCGGGTTTCGACATAAAAATATTGGTTTTATGGTGTTAATTATCTTGGTTTAGTGTTTCTACATTTACTTTACTTCATTTGCATAATGTGGTTGCATGATTAGGTTATTAAAGTCAATTTTGTTGAACACTGATTCACCCCCCTCCCTTCTCAGCGTTCCCTTGATTTTAACACTATTACAAGATCTTTGGGATGAGTATTTTGTAAAATCTTAGTGGATAGTTTAGGAGTTATTTTTACAAGGGTATTTTGAGTGCTTTTGTCTTCTATTTTGTGTTCTACATTACACTTTTGTTCAGATTGAGCAGTACCATGTTTAGTTTTCAGATTGGAAAATATTGTCAATATCATTAGTATGTTACTCATTATGCTATTTTTCATATATTTTAACATCTGCACTTTCTATTATCCTTTTTAGCCTTTTATTATAACATTTTAAAGTTGTTTTGTGAATAGAATAGCCTAGAAAAATGTGTTCATCACAACGTGATTCAAAGCTACCAATAGTATCACTATCCCTCTTAATATAGCATTGACTGCCAATTTTTTTTAGGTAATCAACATTTGTTGGCTTACCATACCAGAGCTCATAAGCAGTGAATTAAGGGTTCACTCTTAACTTCACTCTATTTAAAATATAAACAACAATATGTACTGCTTCTTTCCAATAGCTATTGGACAGTTTTGCATCCTAAAGCATAACTCTTCCCATTTCTGTCACAATGTATTTTTCCTCTCAGCCACACCATTTTGTTGTCGTGTTATGGAGGCTGAGAATTACCTTCTTATCCCATGTTCTTCACAATAATCCATAAATCTTGGGAAGTGTACTCTCTCCCTTTGTCAGATCTAAGACATTTTATCTTAAGATCTGACTCTTTTTCAACCATTTCCCTAAACAATCTTGAAACTATTGAAGGCTTCTGCATTATGCTGCAAATACATGAGCCAAGTCATTCTTGTGTAATCATCAATGAACAACATAAAATATCTTTCATTGCCTAAATATTTTGTCCTTGTAGGACCACACAAGTTAGTGTGTATTAGTTTTTGATAAAGATAAATGGGTTTTACATGGACTCAAAACCAAAAGTTTTACAAAAGTTGGCCATCAGTCAAATAGACATAAACCAAAAACAAAACAGGGGAGCACCCCAAAACAGTCACAAAAGAAAAAGATACACAAACAACAAAACAAAATAAAACCAAAGTACTCAATTAAGAGAGCGCACCAGCTCCTTGTTCTTTTGGATGGAAATCTTGTTGATTTCTTCCAGCTCCTCCATAATGAGTCCGGAGGTGCCCTTATTGTTGCTCCTACTTCTAGTCCTAGAACTAGGGCCAATGGTTTTGTTCTCTCCAATAACCATGTCCTCACCTCCAAGATATTTCTCAGGTTTATTGTGAATGGATTTGTATTCCGCAACCATGACATTGATCTTTTCGAGCCCCTCTATACTATTATTCATGGCTTCCTTGCTTATGTTGACCAGGTTCTTGAGGTTTTCCTTTATCTCTGCCATAGATTATTCCACCTTTTCAATTTTTTGTTAATGTTTGCATTTCATCACCTCGATATCTTGGGAGAGCTTTAGGGTCATAATCACGAGCTTCTCAGATTCTCTAGGCTCAGGCGAGGCTATAAAGATATCAATAATCTCCTTTACCCCCACCTTGAGGGTATTAATTTCTCTCTCCACCCACTTCCAACATCTTTCCTAGCTTCTGGTCACTTCCATCACAAGGTTCATCATAGTACTATTCCTCTATAACCCACTTTCCTCTTCTTTATACATGGTCCCCTTCTTTTCCTTTAGGACGTTAATTGGAACGTTCAGTTTAATTTTCTGGTCTTAAGTCTTTGGGCCATAGTCCTTATCCGCAAGCTTCTTCTTTTTAGAAAGGGTCTTGGCCTTAGAAATTAGTTTGTTGGTAGATTTATATTTGCTGGATGTCCATCTGGGGGGATTCTCACTACTAAATGTCCTAGAGGTGACCAACATCTCACCTTCTTCCACTAGCTTATAATCAGGGTCATCAAAAGGAATGGTACCCCCGCTATCCTCCAAATCCATTTCCGAGTTAGAGACATCCTGAATATTACTATATTGACCTTTCTTAGATAGAGAGGTCACAACTTCAAGGGTCTTAGCATACTCCATGATGAACACAATAATCCATTCATGAAGAACATGATTATTTGGATTCTCCATATGTTTTTCAAGACTATTCTCTAAAGAGGAGGCAAGATAGAAAGGAATAGAAATTATTTTACCATGCCTAAAATGATTCAAAATGGTGGAATGGTAGGAAAATATACCGGCATATCTACCATCAAGTGTAACATACCTCATGATGAAATCGACCATGTCCACCCAGGGAGCCATAAGATCTTTCCTATTGTAGCCACCATCAACCAAGTCCTCCTCCCCTGTTTTCCTGTTTCTATAGAACCTTCTTCCATTCATCACCAAACTAGTAACAATCACCACCAGGGCTTCATCCAATTGGTAATCAACACCGTAAGCCCTCAGGACCCCTTTCTTCCACCCATTGACAAAGGATTCTGTGAGTAGAGGAGAAGGGCCATGAAGTCTTTCCAAAAAGGGGACAATTCCCCCATCAACGATTTCCTATCACACTTCCTTGTTTTTCTTCCATTTCTCACAAGTAGATGGTTCTTGCATGTTCTTGTCCCCACCCATATTTATCTAGGTCGCCAAACAATAGGAAATGGGCCACACCAGAGAAGTCTCTGAATAGTTGTAGGAAATGGGCCACACCAGAAAAGTCTCCGAATAGTAGCATAGAATGGGTCACACAATTAGACAGAAAATCCAGACACAAGGGAAGTTTCTAGATCTTCGGTTAGGGAAAACAAAAAGGAGTTGCTTCCCCAACAACTCAATCAAATCATGATTAAAGATCATTGATTAACGCAAGTGGGTGAAATTATCACAAGCCAAATCGCATAGGTTTTTTGGGAATGAATCCCTACTACTCCACCATTTAGCCACCACATAGCCCACCACCATATTGGCCAATAGATCGGCCGCTTTGTTTCCTTCCTAAAATACATTTAAAATTATGAATTCTTCCAACTCATTTATTATGTCGCAGCAATCCTTGATCAGATTAACAATCGTCCAGCTAGGATCCATATGGCCATTTAGACAATTGATAGTGTTTAGTGAGTCAGACTCTAGCCAAAGTTTTCTAAAGCCTTCTCTTTTAGCCATGTGTAACCCAAAGTTGGTAGTGCTAGCCTCCACAAAGTGGTTGGACTGGGTTCCCAGAGGGAGAACCACTACAGAAACCAATAGACCCTTATGATTCCTAGCCACTCCCCCCCACCCGGTCGGCCCAGGATTCCCTTTAGCCGCCCCATCCACATTTATTTTGATCCATCTCATAGGGGGGGCTTCCAAAAAGCATTTTGTTTGCACTACTTTGTTTTGTGCATTGGAATGACAATATTCCAATCAATTTGCCATTGATTGATAGTATCCCAGTCCTCCTAGAGAGTAGGGAGGGGATGGTCATTCTTTCTACTAGGGTAGGAGTGCAAAAAATTCTCCTTGGTAGAAATGTGAATTCTAGTAGCAACAACAAGAGCAGAAGATTCCAAATCTCTAAAGACTATTGTTTCTTTCTTTCCAAATACACCAAGCAATATGAGGAAGAGATGAATTCCAGAGAACTCTAGAATCAAGGAAGACCCAATTAGTGTTCCAGATATTAAGGAAGAAATTCCAGATATCGCTTACAAAAGAGAAGTGAAGTGAAAAATGATCAGCATTTTCCTCTGCTTCTTTGCGAAGGAAACATTTATTAGTAAGAGGAAGATCTCTTTTGCAAATATTGTCAATGGTAGAGATCTTACCCTGCATAAACAACTAGAAAAAATGTTAATTTTTGGAATTAAGAGCTTATTCTAGACACCCACCCAGAAGGGGGGGGAGAGTTTCTGGAGATGGACTTATAAGCATCGACAACCTTAAACTTCCCAAAAGAGGATAAATTCCAGAACACTTATCCTTCACATGAGAGTGAGGGATGTGTATACAATTCAATCAAGGCTGCATAGGTATCAAAGCATTATCCATAGAATTGAGATCGAACCAGGCTCCATCTCTAAAATAATCAGCCACCCAGGAGCCAATTTTTCTGAGACACAATTCTTTGAAAGGAGAAGCCCAAACAAAATCTGATAGGGGGGCATCACCAGTCCACTAGTCATCCCAAAACCTGATTTTGGCACCATTCCCTAGCACCCATCTACAACCATGCAAAATAACTTTGGTGGAGCCAAAGAAGTTGCTCCATAAATCAAAAACAACATTGAGAAGGTCATAGGATTCCAGAGTGTTTTGGATATCCAGAATGTGATATTTATGTTTGAAAATGTCAATCCATTCATTATTCTCTTTAAGACATCTCCACAGTTGTTTGGCCATCAAGGCTTTATTGAAATCTCTCATATTTCTAATGTCCAGTCCCCCCATGGACTTGGGAAGGAAAACCTGATTCCAAGCCACAAGATGTAATCTATTCTTAGATTTAGTCCCTATCCATAAATTTCTTTTTTGTATTCTTTCCACTTCATCAGCAATTTTGGCTGGGATTTTGAATAAATTAATAGCATAAACTGGGAGGCTCTAAAGCGAAGCTTTGAGCAGCTGGAGCTTACCAGCTTAGCTTAACAAAGCACCTTTCCACATAGCCAACTTATTCTGGAATTTATCAATAAGGTTCACCCAGAAGGAGGCTGGAGCCAAACCATGGCAGAGGGGAAGACCTAAATAAGAGTCGGGCAGAATTCCAACTTTACACCCCAGAATCAAGGTAAGCTTGTTGTTCCTGTGCTCAAGGGTGTTAAAGAAAAAAATTGAGCTTTTAGCAAGGCTCATTTTTTGCCCAGCACCTTGTTCATAAGTATCTAGAGTCTTTTTTAAATTCTTAGCTTCTTAAACGAAGCCTTCCCCCATCAACAAAGTATCATCTACAAATTGTTGGTGAGAGCATGAGGAGGCCTGAGAGGAGGGTCATAATCCCATAATATTGCCTTTTTTGACTTCCCTCTAGATAATTTTACTGAGAGATTCACTCATCAAAATGAAAAGGAAAGGAGATAGAGGATCCCCTTGTCTAATGCCCCTTGTCGTGGAGAAGAAACCAGAGACAGATCCATTAATGAACACTAAAAATTTGGGGGTGGACACACATTGTTCATTAATCTAGATGAAGTTATCTCCGAATCCAAATGCCCTAAGGATTCGGAGAAGAAAACTCTAGTTAGTGTGTCTTAGTTGCAGTGGCTTAGTGGATGAATACACTTTAGGCTTAAAAGTGACCCTTGCTTGTTTGTCCTCTTGACATTCTCTACATACACTATTATCTAGGTTAGTGAGATGACATTTTTCTAACATTATGGGCTTTACTGATCTTAATGAGGTTATCATAATTAACATGTCCTAACCTTCTATGCCGGAGTCTTATTTCCTCAACCTGACTCATAAAGCACATGCTGGTTTCACTTTGGTTGTTAGTACTTTCATAAAGATTGTAAATGTTACCATTAGTTTTGAAATCTATACCAATAGTTTTATCTGATTTATTTTTTATTCTACATCCTAGAGCAAAGAAAAGGACATGAAAATCATTATAACAAATTTAACTCACATCGAGTAAACTATGTGTTATCCCTTAAAGATAGTAAACATCATGTACAAGAGTTTCATTGTCAACTAAAATAGTGTCTTTGCTTACAATCTGAATGCAATGATCATTACCAAACCTAACATAACCACAAGCATAGTTTTCAAACTGAACAAATTTTCTTTTATTAATGATCACCTCCATCACATTCTCCGATTTTAGTCATTCATTAACGGTTCACCATGATAACTTTGTCATCTCTTCTCTACTGTTTTCTCATCTCATTTATTTTCTCTTTTCACTTATGTGGGCTGCTCTCATATATTTCTCCATCCAACTGCAACCATCCTTTTTCAGCAATATTTTCAAAATACCATAACTCTCTTCACAAAATTATTTAGTACCAAGTTCAAGTCCAACTTCTTCTCCAAGTTCTACAAGGAAGGTAAGGAAATTGAGTGATATCTACCAGAGGAGTGGAAATCAAGTACATGAAGAAAACCCAATAGGTAAGACAGTGAATTTTGCTTTATTAGCCAAGGCTGATTTTGAACCATCTTGTTTTGAAGATGCATGTACTAATGAGGTTTGGGTGAAAGCCATGGAAGAAGAGATGGATTCCATTCACAAGAATGACACTTGGGAGTTAACGGAACTTCCACATGACAAAAAAATGATTGGCACCAAATGGGTCTACAAGACCAAGTTTAACAGTGATGGGAGTGTTGAAAGACACAAGGCAAGATTAGTTGCTAAAGGCTTCACACAAAAGTATGGAATTGATTATGAAGAGACATTTGCACTAGTAGCAAGACAAGAGACCATAAGAATGTTGATTTCATTAGCAACTCAGAAGAAGTGGAGCATACATCATATGGACGTGAAAAGTGTGTTCTTGAATGGGTACTTAGAAGAGGAAGTATATGTGTAGCAACCACAAGGTTTTGAAGTGGAAGGAAAATATAATTATGTCTACAAGTTAAAGAAGGTTTTGTATGGCCTCAAGGAAGCACCAAGAGCGTGGTATGCTAGGATTGATGGATACTTTCAGCAGAATGGCTTCTAGAGAAGTAAGAGTGATCCTACCCTTTACTACAAACAAGAAGGTACTGATATTCTCATCATAAGTTTGTATGTTGATGATCTTTTGTATATGGGTAGTAGTTCTAAGATAAAAGATGAATTCAAAGCTACTATGATGAAAGAATTTTAGATGAAAGATCTTGGTCTAATGAAATATTTTCTAGGAATGGAGGTTTATCAAAGTAAGGATGAGATTTTTATTTGTCAAACAAAGTATGCATAGGATATGCTGAAGAAATTTAATATGACTGATTGTAACCCTGCCTCCACTCCAAGTGGTCATGGAGATTTGTTATATAGAGATGACAGTGCTGATTTAGTTGATGAGACAGCTTACAGAAGTACTGTAGGGAGCTTGATGTTTCTAATCCACACGAGGCCTGATATTGCCTATTTAGTTTCACTTGTTTCAAGGTATATGACAAATCCATCTGAAATACATATGAAGGTAGCCAAGAGGATTTTGAGGTATGTGAAAAGGAATTTAAGTTTTGGTATTCATTACTACTCTTCTGAAAAGTTCAACCTAGTAGGCTTTAGTTATTCAGATTGGGGAGGTAGTATGGATGACCGTAAATCTTCATATGCAATTTTTTTTTCTTTTGGTTCTGGCTTGATTACATGGAGCTCAAAAAAGTAAAGTGTTGTTGCCCTCTCATCTACAAAAGTAGAGCATGTTGTAACTACCTCAGTAGATACACAAGCTCTTTGGCTCAGAAAAGTTTTGGAAGAAATTGGAGAAAAACAAATTCAGCCTACAGTAATTTATTGTGACAATGTGAGTGCCATCAAGTTAGCCAAGAATCTGGTTCATCACAGCATAACAAAGCATTTGGATTTGAAATATGTCTTCATACGAGATTTGGTGCAAAAGAAGGATGTCTGAACTAGCTGATTAGCAAACAATAACAGCAAAAAGAATAAATTGCAAAAAGAAATTACAATTCAAACAAAAAAACAAAGTGCCTTGTTTTTTTGGAATTGCACACACCAATTTCTTTATTGAAGCTTAATTAAAAAATTACATAGAGGTTGTATATATAAAGAATTTGCAGTCAAGAAGAATAAATAATAACTGCAATTCTAAATATATTCCTAGCTTTGCATGGAAAGCTATTAAGGCTCTCAAACTTAAAAAAGGAAACTACTCCCTAAATTAAGAATACAATAAGTGCATGCACAACATGCTTTATTTACTAAAAACAAACTCATACAAAAAACAAAACTAAAAATAATCTTAAGGATTAATGCATGTTGGAGTACATGCTCTATTTGCATGAATAAACAAAAAACTATTAACTAAATTAATAAGCATCAGTTATCAACACCAGTTATCAACACCTCTGCCATTTTAGTTTTAACAGGCCCTTAAACTCCTTTCAAAATTGATGTCCATTTATTTAATTGGGAGGTGAAGGCCTCTCCAACAAATGAATTTTTCAGTCAAACGTGTGCCTCTCATATTTTGACAGATATTGTACCGCGTTCCAAGATCGTCTACAGGCCATGAGGTTGCTAGTAAAGGTTGCCAAACTTAGCTTTACACATGCCAATCTCATTTTGCACGAAGGCTTCTAAAACCATTTGTGTGTATTAATAAATCATTGCAGTCCATGTGGAAAAAATTCTTTGAGACATTTTGTCAAATAGTTTCACATGCCGTATCTATGCTTTTGTATTTGGCATACAGGTCTATTTGGGAAATTGTATCTACAATATCTGAGAAAATTTTTGGTCTAAAGCTCCCAGTTTCACATAGGCTGGGAGGATGCTCGCAAAGTTTGAGAGTATAATAATAGTAGAATCTCTTGGATTTAAAGTGATATCTATCAAAAACACCAAAAGGTAACTGAACAAACATGCTCAAATGAGATTATACAATTATGCCCAATTCCATAGAAAGAGCGCCTCCAGAATGGTTCATTGGAAGGTCCACACAAAATATTGTATTTTTTTTTCTTCTTGGAGTTCTCATGTATGATAGAATTAGTGCCATTGCAACATGATTCAACCTCAAAGGCTTGGCATAATGCTCTTGGCCCTAGGTGTCACCTGATCCACAATTGATTTAAGTGTGCGTAGGTGGTCAATAATTTATCCCCTTTCTATCAAGTAGGTGTTCATCTGTATTTCAATGACAGAATTAAGAATCATTTTGGCGGTGGTGATTGCCAATTCCCCTGGGTTCTCTTACACTATATTTGAAGGGTGTTGTTATCTATCAAGAAATTTTCAAGTACTAGCAACTTAATAACAGATCCTAAAAGAGAGATCATTTTAGACTCTCTTATTTTATTTATTTAAAAAGTCCCTGAAAACATATATAGATATCATTTGAAATTGATATTGCAGGTATAATTGTAATTGTGGACTAGATATAGCATAGTGAAGTAAACGAAAGATAGAGAACATAATAAAAAATAAATTTATTCCTATACATTCAGCAACATAAGGTCATTTTATATTTCCGATGACATGAATCACACTATCTTCATTAATAAAGATTAACTATATAGTCATATTTATTTACAATTTCTTTAATAATTATTATTTAAAAATACAATTATAATTTTTATTTGGTAATGTTTAATTCTATCAACTAAATTGTAATAGATCATTTAAGTAGAATGGTTTGTTTTTAATTTATTTATTTAATTACTCAACTTACATTAATGTAGGTGGTCAAAAAATATTCTTCTTTGCAATTATTAAAACACTTTTATTATTTACTTCTTTTCAAAATATATATTAATATTTAATTTAATTATGAAGTATTTTGTAAGTGCATGAATAAACTAATTTTGTTTAAGAGTAAGATATTCTTATTTATTTCTTATTATAGATAATATTGTAACATAATTAAAATATAAAGTAGAAGCATCAGCACAAAATGAAATTAAATGTGTATTTTTTTCAAAATAATAATATAGAATCACTACACTACTTTGTTTTATATAAGCAACGGTTTATGTTCATAGTAATTGTAGGAGGAGAACAAAATCTTCTTGAATTCCAATGGTAAACTTGAAAAATGACATGATGATAGTCTATGCAAATAGTGTTTCAAAAATCAAAAGGTAAGGTACCTTACCTACATCTTAATAATGAGAAAACAAAAGTCTTAAGACAAGAAAGAAAAAAGGAATTTTTTAATAAAAGATCTGATTATAGTTTGGTCTTTAGCATGGATTAAAAGAATGGGTATATTTATTTCATTCTTTTACTTGGTTGTTACAAATCATCATAAAGAAATGTTGATTCAAATATTAACATATTGTTTCTTCATATACATAGATTACAAATATCTACCTACTTAAGAATGAGTAATGAAGAATACAATTTGATGCTTTCATAATTACGATGGTGATCAGTAATAAAAACACAAGATAATTTATAAATTTTCATTTTATTGAACTTTTAAATTTCATTAAAAAATCTAATAACATCTATAAATTTCGAGATTTAATTTTAACATTTAAAAAGATATTTATACTTTGAAATTATTTAACTATAAATTTAACTAAACATTATAAATAAAAAATCATATATATAAATTGATTAGTTAAAAACTAGTAAATAGTTTACATAAATACCCCCTTAACTAATTGTATTAAATATCTTCAAGATTTTCCAAAATTAACAGCTTAATCATACCAAAATAACTGTTTTTGTTTAACAGAGATTTGTATTTTTGCAAGATTTATCTGCATTCTCGCACTGGAGGGTAGATATGGATGGGCAAATTTCTATTCTAGCAGTAACTATAACAATAACAACCAAATCCTTAATGTGGATTACTCCAATAACACTGCCCAAACAGTTGGCCTTCATTTCCACACTTATCCTCCCTCCATTCTACGCATTGCCCGCTAAATGCACCGCTCAACCTTCTACAAACAAAACTAAACCAAACCAGTACGTAGTGTAGAACATCAACAAGCGAAATAGAAATATTAATCTACAGCAGAAGTCAAATACAATGATTACCCAACTAAAAGACAAAACGAATAAATATATGTCCTTCGCCATGCAAGCAACTATGTGCAGATATATCTTTTTAAAATATGTCCTTCGCCATGTAAGCAGTTAGTTGCAGATAGCTGCTTACATGGAGAAGGGCATGCAAGCAACTATGTGCAGATATATCTTTTTAAATTATTCAATAAGAGACTATGGCTGTGAAAAAAAAATTATGTATTATTGTTTTTATCATAGAAAAATAAAAAATATGCAGTTTTATAATAGATCTAGTCCAATTGATGAAATACTTCAATTTTATTGCCTTTATGGGATTGATATTTTTTGTTTGCATTGAAAACTGCAGATTACATTTCTTTGTTCCGTTTTATTTTTTCTAACATATATGATGCTTCATTTATGTGAAAATCTAGTTTCTAATCTTGTTAAAAATGTTTTTGTGAGACATTTATGTGTAAAGGGGACCAACAAGAGCACGAAATAAACTGGTTTTTGGAAGGTACCCAAGAACCTTGTAATAATAGAATCACCCAACCACTTCAATAATAAAATATATCAACTTAGAGTGGAAAACCTAGTAGGATGAAAATCTTAAATCATCTCAAAAAAGTTTGAGGCCCATAAACCTACCAAATCTTCCACCTCAATGGGACTAGGAGCAAGATCCACCATACAATCTAATGTCATAGAAGGAGATACCTCAATAGGGTCCTCAACATAGAAGAGCATGAAAAAATCCACAAAATGGTCGACCTCAAAAGGACCATGAATAATATTAGTTGCGTAAATGACCACCATAGCAAGGGCCACCTCTATAGGGTTAGCTATAGTGAAGAAAAGAGAAAAAATATGATTCGCAACAAGGAAGAAGATCTAGCTAAGGAGGGAACCCCTATCCTGAAATAGTACAGATCTAGAACCAAGCCAATCCACCAAACCAATAGACTTAGCATATTTGTGTAACTTAACAAAAAAATGCAAAATAAAAAGGCCCACCAAAACCCACTTGGAGGGACCCAATTCAATTTGGGGCTACATAGTTAGATCTATAGTCTTACACCAAGTAGAAACCACACCCCAACTGCCTCTATGCAAACAATGTGAACTAAGGAATAGACAGAAGCCAACAAACCTATAGCCTCCAACCTCAATGAAAAATGCGAGGAGGAAATTATACGATCCTAAAGAAAAGGCCTAAAGGAGGCCATGAATGGAGCCCCAACAACAACATTGATAAAAGAAGACAATCAATCACAAAAAATTTCCTCAAACTTGCAAGCATCATAGACGTAGAAAGGAGGAAGAACCTTTGCAAGCTCTAGCTCAACCTAAACAAAGAGAGCCATGACAAGTGTACGAAAGCTCCGAAAAGGGGTGTCACAAGGCCAGAGAAAAACCTTTTTCACCAATAGAGAGAGCCACCAATCTACAACCATCAGTATAACACTAAAAATTAAAGATAAAATCTTGGATTGAAGTGCCACTCAACATAAAATAGGGAAAAAATACCCCAAATAGGTTAGAACCTCAACTGGCAAACCACTAAAATGAGTAGGATAGTAGGAAGAGGCCCAAGGAGGGAAACTACGAAGCTCATAATGAATGAGAAGAAATAAAAAGTGTAAGACTCTATAAAAAGCAAGATAAAGAATGAAACAACAACTCCACCATCTTCTATCCTCTAAGAAGCTCAAACTAGGAGCAAGTTAGTAGAAGCTTTGACCTTAGACCTTCCCTTGGCAATAGATCTCGCCACTACAAACCCCTAGTGAGAATATTCATCATTATCCCCTCCAACATCTACATGCTTCCTTACAACTCCATCTGTTGCTGAAACCTCAACACCACACCTCACTCTCTCATTCGTTAGTCCTCAATTCTTCCTCTTAATGCTTTACAATGTTAAATGGTTTACCATTTTTTCATAAGTGACTTACTATTTTACTATTTTAACCAATCATAAAAATAAACTAATGATATTAATAAATGAGTTTTTAAAATAGTTTAGTTTCCTTTTAATGTAAACATAGATATACATACAAGTCATATTATTAGTAATATAATATAGTACTGAATTTGTGGTTATTTTAAATGACTACAAATTTTGTTTTGTTTTCAAGATACATGGCACGGACATAAAATTAATTAATTATTTGATTTTAATAGATATAAGGTATCATTTAGATAAGGATGTTTTAATAAATGCAATATATGGTTGTTTTCTATCAACATGATTTACTAGGTCAATCTCCTAATTAATAGGAAAAAGTACCTTTCTTCTCGTTTTTGTTTCTAGAATATTTTCTTACCTTACATTATCACTTGTACTATTGTGTTGGCTTGATATTTGTTAGTTCAAATAATTGTAAGTAATTTATTAGAAATTTTATATGAGAACAAAATATATATATTCAAAAACCTCAATCAACGAATTTAATGTTTGTAACTTTCTTTAATTTAAGTCTCTTAAAATCATGGATTGCAGTGATATAAAAATATTTCCAATTTATTCTTATATTGAGAACCTCATAAGATGCACTTTTATAAACATAAGAGTATAAATTGATGGGTATAACTCCTATGATATTTCTAGGTTTACTAAAATAAAACGATTGAAGCACAATTGACTCAACATGATGAAAATTTACACATTTGAAGAGTTATCAATAATCAGTTGTTTACTTTTTGATAAACTTTATTTTGGTTTATACATAAAAGAATTATAAAAAGGTTTGATATGATTAATTAAATCTCCTTCAATTTCATTATTGAAACTATGCAACTTCTTAGATTTCGATAATATTTTCATAGAGTTATTCTTACGATTACCTCCCAAGGGCATATCAATTTAGGTTTCTATTATGTCAAATAATAAATCTAATTATTGGAGAATCTTAACCTTATTAATCCATACATTGAATAAATTGTGAGGCAACCACATGTTGTATAGAAGATTACATAACATAATACTAAATATTTAGTATTTTATAGAAATAAAGTATTAAGAAAGTGTACTACACAAAACATCTAATAAGGCATTAGACTATGTACTTTGATTGAGTTTTGCACCAATACATGATTGAGCACATTTTTTGTTTATAAAAACCATTGTTTCTTTGTGTGAATACAGCTCAATAACTTTTAAAACATTATACACATGCTCATTTATTAACATGAATGAACATCTAATTTATTTTTTTTGGAATTTTTTTATAAGTGTATATATCAATAATAATATAGAAATGTATGTACTGTTAGGCCCCACCTATAGATGGACATATTGCTTGATGATATTTTGATTCTCCTATGAATTTTATTGCTTGATTTAGATGATATGAATAAATTATGATTTGATCTTGAGTATAGTAATGTTTTCTATTACTTAAGTAGGGAAAGGGACCTAATCCCTCACAATAGGAGACACCAAATAGATAAACAAAGATACCATAAAAGATTATTTGACATCATGTAGCCAGAAACTAGAGAAAATTCATGAAACTAAATCACCAATAAGTAACTAAAAATAGAATATCCCTAACCTCTTTTCGTACCACAAGGGCTAACTGACCAGATTAACTTCATATAAGCATAGATATACATACTATCAACCTGATTAATTGAGTATAATAATGTTGCACTTGTGTAAAAGCATATGATTGCCTAATACTATATAGTTAAGATTGAATTGAAAATACAATGTGGATTAGTTGATATTCAATATTGACCTTGAATGACCAAATGCTTAAAAGGATATATTATGGTGCTTTTACCTTTGGTGGATGCAAATACTTTTTTATATGATGACTAAAATTTCATGTCGCTTTGGTTAAGATTTTATATTCTACTAATGATTATGATTGATTGTGATCCGATCTCAAATTTGGAAGGGTGGTATAGAAACAACCTTGTGATGAAGAGGTAAGTACTTTATTTGGATGATTGTAATGAAAATAGTTAACAATAATTTCATTCATGCTAGTATACTTTTAGTTGTTTAAATATGTGAATATTAACTCCAAATTATACAATTATTCTCATAACATGACCTAACGATAAGAAATTCTAGTGATTATATTATCAATAATTTTAAGTAAATTAAATTTGTATATAAGAATGTCTACATAGTGAAGAGTATTTAAATATGTTAATAGTAAATATTAAATAATAATTAAACAACTTGTGTAATCATTAGTATTTGAGTCTATAGAATACAATTAGAATTTGTGTACTCCTAGTTTAATCTTAGCAAACTAGTTTAAGAGGTCAACAAATATTGAAAGATCTATAGACGTAAGGATCATTTATAACTAATCGATCTACAAGAATCAATCAAGGACCACCATGTAGGGATTAAATTCTTTTGAGTAATTAAATAGAACACCAACTCATTAGATTTTTGGAAATGAGATCATAAATATACATTAGTGAGTATGCAAGAGACATATGGGTAAATGAAAGTGGGTCTGCATAAGGTTTAGAATAGGTAAACCTTGGTTTATTTGAATGATTAATATTTCAAACAAAAGAGGTTATATGATGTGGGATAATTCCAATGATTCAAATGTTTGCACTAATCATATATATATACTAACTAACTAATTAAGTTATTAAATTAAGAAGGGCCTATTAAGGTGATGAGCACAATTGAGGAATGAAAGAACATAAAAGTCTGGCAGGGAACTTGACTTCACACCTGCCTTTACTGCTACTTGAAAGTGTTCTAAAGTATTTTCAACAAATTTAATTGGTGTTTAACCTGCAATCATGGACACCATGGAACCACATTCTTTGAGGGCGTTGTTAGAACTGTTACGCGCCTAATCAATGCTCCTTCTCTTCTGCGTACAAGTCTACCAGGGAAGCTGCAATGGCTAGATCGTAGAGTAAAACTGGACTTCCTTCTGTTGTTTCTAGCCCTCTAAGTGCTCAACGTACTGTGACGTCCATTGGCTACAATATTTTAGAGTAGGGTGATTCTATCCTTATGTCGGTTGGATTGAAATTGGGGTTTCTCTACACTGCTATAAAGGCATGATCTAATATGGGTGGTTAATCCATTTTATCTATGCAACTTAGCTTATTTTTCCTTCTTACAAATTAGAATTTAATAACGATTGTGCTTATGGAATTCGTGCTTGCCTCTTGGATTGTATTCAATAATCTAAATATAATAAAAGAATAAATTAAATTAATTTTGTATATTATATTCTTATATCATTAAAGAGAAGAAGAATGTCTTATGTGTACTAGAGATTCATATAATCATATCTTTTTATTTCGGTATTTATTTTTGTCTATATTATGTCTCTTACTTCTTTTTTTTTATTAAATTTGATCTTTGTATTCACATTAATTAAATAAATATTATATCTATCAATAGTTAATCCCCACTATATTTTAGTGGATCTGAGAAGAACAGGCAGATATTGATTCCTATCATTGCTTCATTGGAGAAAACATAAACTCCTTTTGTATTAGTGTTCTCCTAAAATAAACACTAAATAAATTTAAAGGAAAGTGATTAATACAAAAAAAATAAAAAAAAATAAGAACATTAGTTACACTTGTAATGAAGATATATATTCTATTGTTAATAAAATATTCTTATTAGCTAGATATCATTTTACTTGAATTGATAATGGAACATTTGAGTATGGTAGAGATTCGCAAACATAATGAGTTTGCATTAGGATAAGAGCTCTTATTTTTAGTTTTCTAGTCAATATCTACGTACCATTATTACCTTTTATATCCATCATTCAAAGAATCCAAAGGTATGACAAAAATGAATTAAAGAAGATCATGATAGTTCCGTAATCCATTAAATTCGTCAATGGAAGAAAAGGCAGATAGAATTGTTTATAAGTGGTATCTATCAATATTATTCCTTATTTGTTTGTGTAATTTAATAGACATCAAGTTAACATAAATTAAAATTCATGATAAAATACCCAGGGTTATATATCAATAGTATCTATGTTTACTCTTTAATGAACCTAATAAGTATTTGATGTTAATATGCATTAATTTATTTTTAGAAAGTATATTTTATATACTACATTAAATTAATGTTATGATGCACCCTTCAAAAAGGAAGTACGAATAAAATAGAGAAGAGAATTGTTGGAATTAAAGATATAAATATATTAATCTAAATTTAAGTCTAAGTTAATGTTATAAACATGAAAATAAGTAAGTATTTCATATTTAATGTATGGTTTATCAAGATAGTTTTCTTGATCATATTAACTTTTTCATTTACCTCTTTACACGAACTTTGTTGGTATAATTTAATATTATAATATTATATTTTAATTTATTTTTATACTAAACCAAGAGATAGTATTGTGGTACTTGGATTAATCTTAACTTGTTGTTGATACATCATTGTGGTCTTATATGCAAATATTACTTTGTAAGTATTTCCTTGAAATGGAATATTTGTTGACAAGTTAACTTATATTAGGTTAAATTTAGGTTATTGGTTCAAAGTCCAAATGATGTACAAACTTATCATGTAAGAAAATAGGATTTCATAGTCATCAAACATTCTTAGATGAAAGGTTTATATTTGTTTGTAGTAAGTTTGTGATCTTATGAATCAATTGGTGGAACTCAATTATTTTTAAATATTTCTATAGTATAATTTTGATAAGGTAAAAAAGGTTTTGAGGGAACTTGAACCCCTTACAAAAGGATTTAATAGGGATCTTGAACTCACAAGAAGAGAAATGTTCCAAGTAGTAACAAAAGTCGAACATCGACCCAAAACTAGAGAATGAACATCAAAGAACTAGCCGAACCACCAATGAGGTCAAAGCCAACAAATCAAAAACCTCAAAGATACATAGACAAATGGTTTTCCTAGACTCCCATAACCTAAAATAAGGCTTGTACTAGGCTCCCATAACCTAAAATCATGGGTTTTGACAAGGCAATCATAACCTCAAGACTTAGAAAAATAAAGCAGTAGTATTTTCATAACATCTAGGTAACTTGGTTTTTAAAAGGCTCCCATAACCTTTTTAAAACAATAATGGGATTTGAAACGACTCCCATAACCATCATTTCTATAACCAAATAAAAAGTATATAAAAAGTAAGCTATAAAACTAGGCTCTAACAAGCCTTCCAGAAACCTTTAACATAAGCAAAATCATAAACTAGTCACTCACTAAGCATCTAGGATCCAACAAAGTCTCGATCTCTATAGAAGAAAAATAGTAGGAGAAGAAAGCGAGGTGATGATAGAAGCAAGGCAATCTCCCACCAAAAATAGGATAGAAAAATCCCCCAAGAATATCCTATGAATTTAACCCACCAAGCCACTATCCACCTCAATAGAAGATCCATCCACCTCAATAGGAGGAACAAAGATGATGAAATTAAGGAAGGAAACCCAAATCTTGGCCAACCCCACCAACAAAATCTCCACCTCAAGAGTAGAAAATAGGAGGAGAGCCAAAGAAATAGAAGAAAGGGCCTTAAAAATAAATTTGAAACCATAGAAGATCATGGCCCAAAGAACCAAAAAGAGGTAGACCCCCAAGAGAGAAGAAGCCACCACAAAGCAACCCCAAGGGGATCAATCCCTAACAAAGCAA
The DNA here is from genome assembly GCF_030272615.1 of Cryptomeria japonica. Lineage (NCBI taxonomy): Eukaryota > Viridiplantae > Streptophyta > Pinopsida > Cupressales > Cupressaceae > Cryptomeria > Cryptomeria japonica. Next base: position 256,499,804 of record NC_081413.1, read on the forward strand.
CCACTAAAAACTCAAACCAAATGAACACGGGTATTCCAAGAGAAAGAGCTTAAAAAAATACCATCCTCTTTAGATCAAAAGCCCCAAGTGGAGCCCACACTAGATGCAAGGCCTTCCTAAAGATTCCATTCATAAAGGGCCAATAGATAGAGAGAATGCAACTCCACCATGAATAGAACAACCCAAGCTACGAAACATGGAGGGCACAAGGATTCATGCATCAAATGGGGTGGAGGAAACAATGTAGTAGAAAGGCACCAAATACCCTAGAACACCACCCCCATAAATAGGGGAAGACACACAACTAGGGGAGAAAAATATCCCACTGAGAAGAAGGGGGCTATAACACAATAGCTTCAAGGAAGGAAGATAGGACAATAATGATGGGAAAAATCATCATTATCACTTATATTACTATCCTCCCCTTCCTCTACATCACCTCCCAAATCCCTACCTCCTCTGCATGCTCACTCCATTCAAACCCAAGCTCTCTCTAATGTTTCTATACTATGTTATTACTTAATTTAATGTTACAATGTGTACTATTGTGATTTATTGTGTCACTCTTGATTTTTATTGTCATATTAATATTAAAACATTATTCTTTGATATTTAAAATGATTGTATCTTTAAAATGAATCTCTCGTAATTTTTCTCTAGTAATGGAAATTAACATATAGTGACATATAGTTCTTGCGAAGAACCCATGTTTTTTTTTTTGATAAGGATAAATGGGTTTTACAAGGACCCGAAACCTAAAGTTTTACAATATCCAACCAACAACCAAAACAATAATAAACAACAACAAAAGAGGGGAGAAACCCTGAATAGAAACAAAAACAAAAGAAATGTAAACAAACAAGCCAAAGCAAAAACTCTCTTAGTTAAGCGAGAGCACCGGATCTTTGTTCTCTTGGATGGAAATCCTATTGATTTCCTCAAGCTCCTCCATGATTAATCTAGAGGTACACCTATTGCTACTTCTATTCCCGATTCTGGAATTGGGTCCAGTGGTTTTGCTATCTCCAGTAGCCACATCATCTCCTCCAAGATCTTTCATCGGGTCACTATGGAAGGATCTATAATCAACAACCATGTCATCAATCTTTTCCATCCCCTCAATGTTGTTGTTCATGGCTTCTTTACTAATGTCGACCAGGTTCTTGAGATTTTTCTTAATCCTAGCCATGGATTGCTCCACCTTATCAATCCTTTGTTTGCGGTTACATTTCATTACCTCAACATTCTGAGAGAGTTTTTGAGTCACGATCATGAATTTTTTAGGCTTGCTGGCTTCAGGGGAAGCAGTGAAAATGTCAATTATTTATGTAACCCCCATTTTGAGGGTGTCAATTTCATGCTTGACCCACTTCCAATAGCACTCCTAGCTTCGGGTGGCTTCCATGACAAGATTCATTAGACTACCATCCTTCCTCTGATTACCTTTCTAGACATTGATAGGGATGTGCAGCTTAATCCCTTGGTCCATAATCTTTGGGTTGTGATCCTTCACTGCCAAATTTTACTTTTGGTGAGGGGTTCAGCCTTGGAGATTAGCTTACTATTGGTTTTGTACTTTCTAGCCACCCATCTAGGGGGATTCTTGTTGTCGAGCATCTCAGGAGTGACCATCTTTTCCTTTTCATTCGCAGGTTCGTATTTAGGGTCATCAAAAGGAACCCCACTATCGTTCAGGTCTTATAAATGGTTTGAACCAAGGATGTAAGTACTACAAGCAAGAAGCCCCACTATTTCTCCAAGGTTCTCCCCAAGGTAAGGGTACTCCATTTTTAACATGGTAGAGACAAACCCGTGGGGGTTTGAACCCATGTTGTTCTTATGCTCCTCTATTAATTTGTCAAAGGTATGAATTGAGGGCTCACTTAGATTAGAATAACACTTGTTCCTATTAAACAATTTTAGATGTTTCCTTGTAACAAACTTTTAACTAAAAATATTACTGTCCTTATTATAGTATGAAATTGCACCATTAGGTATGCATTTGGAATGGTTGATGATAAATAAAAATTATGGGATTATAAGTAAATAAAGAAATATTCACTTTTAGAAATATTAATTTGTCATCTTTCCTTGCAAAATTTTCTTATGTAAAACCTTATTTAGCATCATTTCCTTCACCCTTAACCATTATCTCAATAAATATGTCTATAAGCTCCTTTGAAAGATGATAAGTATCAATAGCAACCAAATTATTCTAAGCCAAATATTTAAAAAATGTTTTCTCAATAACATCTTGTTCATAAGAAACATAATTATGATATTAATCATCGATAGACTACACACCACTAGGATTCCTAATCTTTTCAAGAACTTTTTTATATATAATCTCATCATCATCAGATGCTTCCTTAGAATCCTTTTGCTCCCTTTTTGCTTCCTCACTCTGAGCAAATTTTTGTCCCGCTTTCATCTCTTATTCTTCATCATCACTAACTATAGTCATTGGTTCAATGTCATTATTCTTTGGAACTCTTTTTCCTTTTCTTTGAACCTTAGAATAGGAGGGATATGCCTCTGCAAATAACCTTCTATATTTCTTTGGCTTTATCATTCTAGACCTTCCAAGAATCTCTTAATTTCTTCCAAACCTCTCTGCATTCTGATTCTTAGGCATATTCATAAGCTTTTCTACTAACCTCATAAATTTATCTTCTGAAACTTCATAAGATTATAGAGTTATCCAAGAAACTCTTGGAATAAACTCTAAAAAGCAATTATCTTTATCTACCAAAAACACAATGTCATTCTTATACCAATATAAAATATTTGGAGGAATTCAGTTTCTCAAGATCAAAACATTTCTTAGCTTCTCTAAGAAATTTCTACACATTTTAGAGCTATCATTTAGTCCATCCAAGTAACCCTTAATCAAACATCCAACATTCATGTCACCTCTCCTTGCAACATTGTCAACATCGAACAAAAGATTCTGAAAAATATAAAATTAAATAAATAATCAAATAACCATACTAGAATGGATACATAACACTCTTTCATCTTAATATTATTTTATAATTATCGCCATCTAATCTCACACAAAACATATTCTATTTTTTCTTTAACCATTTTGTAAGCAACATATACTTCGCTAGATGCACAAAAACCTTCTCTATTCCTATAGTAAACTCTATATGATATCCCCATTGTTGCATACCTAACATCTACATTTCTGATAGAATAAATTCTCAAATCTCTTCCATCTGAAACTAATCTAGTCAATTGATTCACTTCCACATTCTTTACAAACTTCAACATTGGTACTTTTGTGGTTGCACATAACCCTGTCACAACCTGCATCACTTCCTTCAAAATAAAGTATAGTTTATCAAGAGAAATATATTCCCCATGAATTATGCTAAGAATAATTCTAATAATTTATTCATCTTTCAACATCAAAAAAAATTCCAAGTATCCAAACCCTTATGCCCTAGGCTACCAAATTAAATTTTTAACCTTTGTGAACTGTCATCCAAATTATTCTCTTGAAAGCCCTAATCTTCCCATGATCATACTCTTCTAGAGCAACATGAATATACTGACAAACATCCTCCTTGTGAATAACATGATCATCAACTCTAGAAAAGTATCCAAGTGAATCTATATCCGATGGAATGAAAGGTTTCAACTCATACTCAAATTTGGATTCATCATTAATACTTATAATTTTCACCATTTTTCCAAATCACTACTCTACAATCCTTTCTTACACACTTTCTCTTGAATTCTCTCCTTCTCTCTCATTTTCTTTCCAAATCACAAGTTCACAAAGGATTGTAATTACTAAAATAAACACTCAAGAATTAAGTTTTTTAGAAATTTGATACACTATTTGTTGAACCTTCAAGAATTAAATTTGGACAACAAGATATTCTCAAAATCTATGGAAAATCACCACACACATTTTCCATGTTGAGAGAAAAATCAGCATCAAACCAAGAGTGGTTGAAATATGTTTTCATTAAATCTCACCCTCAAACCCTTTTGTTTGAGCCATTTACTGGAAGAGGGAACTGTATCCATAGTAGATGCTAACCCACCTTCAACACTTTCTTTAGTTTTCTCTTCTGACTTCTTTACCCACAACTTCTTTCCTTTTACATTAGAGTCCATCACATTCTTCAAACTAGCATGATACCACTTGTTACTATTAACTTGATGATGGTTTTTGTATTTGATAACTTCATGTGTTGTCATTAATGGTACATGTATGTTCTAATTGGCACAGTCATCTTAGTATATAAATTAAGGTAAGCCGGTACTATTGAGTCATTGTATTGTAGAACCAGTATGAAGATGTCTAAATCAGTATATGTAGTGAAGACAATCAGTTTTGATTAGTTCCAGAGTTACCAGTTTGAGATGTAGTAGATAAAGTCAATGAGGTGGGTGGAAAAAATCACCCACTATGAATTCAAGTGAATCTATTTGTGAGTTTGAAGTAGTGAATACTTAACTAGTATCAATTTTTTAACTGGTTTTCTAGTTTGTGTGATGAGTTATCACTGATTATGATGTGTTACTACTGACTGACACTATGGCGGTGATTTGTGTCATGTTAAGGAAGATTGTCTAGGTTTATTGAACCTAGGAAATTGTGTCAAGGTTCAGGAGCCAACATGAAATCTAATATCTATAAATAGACATTGTGATGAGATATTTCATATAGAAGATGCAAGTTTTCATATGAGTTGGAGTGGATGCGATTTGTTGAAGGTATAGCAGTTTATTTTGGTGATGCAGTAATGTATGCGCAGAAAAGGATCTAAACCAACAAAAGGTGTCATTCTTAGATCATTCCCATTGTTCTTCTTTAACAACTACAGGAGTGAAATCCCTTAACTGGGTAAGCTCTAACAAGATTCATTGTATAAATCCTCTAACACGGTGATTCATTAAGTTGGATCTAAATCCTCCACTGAGGTTACCTTTAATCAGGTATAGCTCCTAACAGGGTTGGAGATCTCTAACAAGATCTACTCCTAACAAAGCATTTCTAGACCTTAACTGGTCAGCTATCTATTTTTGTAGATAGTTAGCTTGTGAGTTCCATCTCACTATGGTTTTTACTAGTTCCACGTATAAATATTTGTGTTTTGGTAAATTTTTTTCTTGTGGTGAATTCTTTTATAACACTTTGGATTATATGAAAAGTCATTGGTAAATTGGTTAAGTGTTTTTACCGATCTACAATTAAAGTGTTACTATTTTTCTTTCACTGATTCACCCCCCCCTTCTCAATGCTTTATAAGTTTATCAGTTGGTATCAGAGAAAAACTTCCTTAAGGCATAACCTCTTGGAAGGAAACCCTAAAGCCATAATGGGGGATATGAGTTATAGAGAATTGGCTAGAGAACTCATTGAAACTAGGGATGAGCTAGAAAACTTGAGAGGCAAATTCAAGGCTTCACATCCAAAAAGGAAAGAACAGACTGAGCAATTATTAGAGATCTGTGACAACATCTCTTTAGATGAGGTGAAAATTGATGCACTAGTTCAGGAAGTGGAGAAACTAAATGGTGAGAAACTTAACCTAAGGAGAGAACTTGAAGCCCTTACAATTCATATGAGTTAAGAACTTGAAGCTAGTAGAGCAGTTGAAGACCAGATCAAAGAGAAATACCATGAGATATTTAAGATCAAGCAGGAGAATGCAACTTTGTATGAACACTGGCATGAGGAGAAATAAGAGAAAGAAGATATCAAAGTAGATCTTGAATTGGCAATGTCTCTTAGAGAGACCTTGATGAAAAGGAATGGAGATCTTACACAGGAACTTGTAGAAGCTAATGAGAAGCTTACAAAATTCAACAAGAGTTCTACTATGCTGGATGAATAGGTCCAATCTCAAAGGATGAAAGGTGATACATCTGGGTTAGGATACAATACATCTAAGAAGGGTAATCTTCTAATACCAAGAGTGACATGCTTGAAGGTAAAAATGCTCCTAAGGCTCAAAATCCTATCGATAAGAAAGCTTATAAACCTGTTTGCTTTAATTGTCATAAACCAGGACATACTACTAATGTTTGTAGAAGTAGATCTAATGCTAATATTGGTTATAGATCTAATACTAGGTATGTGCCTACAAGATTTGAAGGTCATTGTTATACATGCAACATTTATGGGCATAAATCAGTGGAATGCAGATATGAAGCAAACAATCCAACATCTCACATGAATCGAAGACCCATTGGTGACTGGAGAAGGAATTTCACTTACTAGAGGAACATAGATTGGCAAAGACCCCATGTTAACCAGTCTAGTCCTTATGAGATGGAAAAGAGAGTCAATATGACTTGCTCAATTTGCAACAACTTTGTACATGTGGCAATGAACTGTAGAAGAAGAATAGGAAGGGGAAATGCAGGACCTTGGACAACATCTAGAATGGCCTGCTATCAATGTCATAAACCAGGACACATTACCAAGTTTTATAGAACAAAGAAGAACCAACCGATGCATCATCCTGCAGACCGGAAAGGAAGGCAGAAGGTTGATATTGAAGAAACCAAAGCTGAAATAAATAGGATCTGGAAGAAGAAAAGTGATGACAAAGCATCAAAGGATGCTAATACTTCACCTAGTGTGGAGAATCGTACACCGGAACACTGAGCTTCTCAACAAGCTTAGGGGGAGCATATCGGTAAATCTATTTTCTGACCCATTGAAGAAAGTATGGTAAGTAAATTTTTTATTCTGAGTTAGAATATGTGAAGTTTGATATTGCTATCAAACGATCAATTAGTTAGTATACCTACAGGTAAAAGAATATATGTTAAGTGCTAATTAAGGTTTTTCAACCTATCAGTACTGTAATAAATGCAGTGGGTAAAGTTAATAAAAAGCAGTTTCACTAAGTCATTTTTACCCTATTGCATTTGAAGAGCATTTTGTGAGCACTTGTAGAGTGAAACAAAGCATTCCCAACAGATTGTAAATGGATTTTGAACAATGGGATCAGATTTGAAGCAAAGAAAAGTGAATCGAGTGTGCAAGCGAGAGAGAATCTGGAAACCCTAGCAACATGAAGGAAACAAGCTATTTGGTCAATCTCCTCTCTTGAATAAAAGTTATTTGGAATGACATAATCATCTACACTGGCAAAGAGTCTTTTATCACTATTGAAGCCATTGAGTCAATGGGGATGGACAAGATAGAATCGTATGATGCATTATCGCAAGTACCCCAAGGAGTTTTAATTAAAGGTGATCTATCAAGCTACATAGATTGCAAGATTGAAGACTTAGGTTCATTAGCAATCTATTCCTAGTTAAAATCTTTCTCCGACAAGAACCAAAAGATTAAACCCAAATACATTAGGGTTTATGAGAAAGGTTTTCATAATGCATTTTATTTTCTTGAGGATTTTGAGGAAGAACATGTCAGCATTATCCTCAACCGTGTCCATGGAGGGAACATATATTTAGATAGGTCACATACTATCACCAAGGAGGATATTCATGTACTGACCAGATTCTGTCAAACTAGTGAAGTTCCTAAGTTGAGGAAAATCTTGCAAAATACTGTCATTGAACTGACAAAGACCACTTGTGATGGTCGTGCTATATCTGTCAGTAACATTGAAGATGAATCTGCCAAATATGCTACAATGGTTATCGGTTACAGAATATTTCATTCTAGCCGAATGAATAGTGTGCCATTGGCTGCTGTTCATGCTGCCTACTTGATGATAAAGGAAGATGTAGATTATGATCTGTGTGAGGCAATGTGGAGTCAGCTAATGTTGAATCTAGAATCAATCAAGAAGGAAAACAATCAGAAGTTTAATTTTGGGCAATTTTTAATCGGTTTGTTTTTCTATTTTCAAAATTTTATTCCTGGTATTGGAGACATTCAATGGTCAAATGATACACCTATTTCAGCACAGATTAAGAATAGTATAAAGGCTGTCAAGAACACATTTCCAATTGCTCTGAATAAGTATTTTAATGAATTTTAGAAAATGATGAGTATGAGAATGAGGTTATCAGATGAAGTGGTCAAACCTTTTGAGAATGATATCTGTTTCATAGTGACCATCAATTTCTACCTAATGGAGGCTATAGAACTGAGAGAAGAAGAAATGGAGAAAATGAGCTATGAATTCAACTGTGACTTTTTTATCGGCTATGCCAGCAACCTGTTGGCATCACCTAAGGACAAAAAGAACAAGAGACTGGGTATATATCAACAAACAATTGCACATGCACAACCTAGTAGGGTGAAAGGAAAAAATAAGAAAGATGATCAAGCAGTTTCTGTGTCAATCGGTACAAGAGTAACAAGGATTGTTCAAACCAAGAAGGAATTGGAGCCTAAGGTGTACACAAAGAAGCCAACTATCACTAGGAAGAGAGGTAGACATCTTATTCTACAAGAAGAATATGAGGAAACCAAGTCTGAGGAGGAAAAGAAGAAGATGAAGGGAACTGGTAAGAAATATAAACCAGTAGGGGAAATCCCTAAACCAAATACGCCTATTGATATTACATCTTTCAAGTCAATGAGTCATTTTGAGAGGACTCTAAAAATATTAGAAATAAATTAATTTAATAAAGTAAAGGATTATTTTTATTCTTTTCATGAGATTCAGAAACAAGAAGTGGTACAAGAGGTAATCAATTACCTATGTCAATATAACCAGTTACCACATGAAATTCAAAAGGAAATTTCTGATTCTTTGAATTTAATTTTGGAAAATAAATGGAAGATGATCATTGATAAAGATCAAGAGATTGTAGATAGACTTTTTGTTCAAAATGTTCCTGAATTGTCTCATGAATAATTAATATCAATACTTGCTAAACACAAAGGACAATTTAATTCAAGAACAAGGAGACTGAGACTATTGGAAGAAAAAATTCAGGAAGTAAAAGATGATACTCATCGAGATGCTAAAGTTATTTTGAAGATGAATGAACAATTAAATAATTATCACAATAAACTTGAGAAGCCTAATACTGGGGCTCTACCGGAACTGGACACTGAAGAACTAGTCTCACCAAATGAAATATAGACTAACAAGGATAAAGGTGACACTATTTCACCACCTGTCATATTCCTGGTTGATTAAACTGAAGATGTTGTTAATATAACTAGTACCAATAATGAACCAGTTAAGGAAAATGAATAGGAACCAGATATGGTCAAGGAACAAAAAGTAGATGAAGCACCGACTACTGAACAAAATGTGGACATGCAATAACCACTAGTAAAAGAACATAATGTTGAATATCATCTGCCACTGATCATTACACCAACACAGAAGGATCAGATAGAGATAGGGAAAGAGAAATCAGAGAAGGCAGAGGAGAAAAAGGATGAAGAGAAGAAAACAAAGAATAAGAAGAAAATAAATTAGTAGAGGATGATGATGATGACTCAATCAACATAAAAGGTCCTATAGATATGGACAATCTGGGTGCCTCTGAATTAATGGAGATTTCTACTGCTATGCAATCCCGAGCACAAAAGAAGAGGTTGAAAGAGCAGAAATGAGAAGCAAAGACCATTCAAACTGTTGTTGATATTTTGTCAAGTCTCCTAACGGAGACTGATACAGATAATCTATCCACCCTTATGGCTAATCTTGGACAGTTAGTTGTTGATGCTAGTGAACAACTAAAATCAATTGAAGAGACAACACATGTTTTAGCAGAAAATGATTATAGGAAGAAAAGGGGAGAAAAATTGATTTCAGAAATTGACAAAGGAAAGGTTGCTTTAATAGTGAACAAGGGGAGGATGAAGTGTATTGGAATTTCTCCTCTTCTGGGAATTTCAAGGTTGCTAATGCCTATAAGTTCATCTCTAGAAGCTTCTCCCCCCCCCCCTTTTGGGCTGGTATCTGGAACAAGCACTTAATTCCTAAAATTAACATTTTTTTCTGGTTGTTTATGCAGGGTAAGATATCTACCATTGATAATCCTTGCAGAAGTGGTATTCCTCTTACCAACAAATAATTTCTTTGTAAAGAGGCAGAGGAAAATGGTATCCATTTGCTACTTCATTGCGCCTATGCAAATGATATCTAGAATCACTTCCTTAACATCTGGAAAATTGACTGGGTCTTCCCTGATACTATCCAGCAAATGTGGTTTGATTGGAAATACCCCTTTGATAATCAAGCCTTAGGAGTTCTCTAGAACTTATCTCTTCCACATATTACTTGGGGAATTTGGAAAGAAAGAAACAATAGAGTCTTTAGGGATTTGGAAACTCCTTCTTTTGTTGTGGCTACTAGAATTCACATTTCTACCAAGGAGAATTTTCACCAATCCTACCCCAGCAGAAAGAATGACCATCCCACCCGTAGTCTCCAAGAGGATTAGGATACTATTAGTCGGTGGCAAATTGATTGGAATATTGCCAATCTAGTGTACAAAACCAAGCAGTGTAGACAAAATGTTCTTTGGCATCCTCCCCCTATGAGTTGGATAAAAATTAATATGGATGGGGCAGCTAAAGGAAATCCTGGGTTGGTCGAGTACAGGGGAGTGGCTAGGAATCATTCTGGTCTACTAGTTTCTGTGGTGGCGCTCCCTCTGGGAACCTAGTCCAACCACTATGTGGAAGCCAGCATTGCCCACATTGGGTTACACATGGCTAAAAGAGAAGGCTTTACTAAAGTTGGGTTGGAGTTTGACTCGCTAAACATTATCAATTGTTTGAGTGGACACACGGATCCTAGCTGGATGACAACTAACCTGATCAAGGATTGTCGAGATATAATTAATGAACTCATATTTCAAAATCTCGCACATATACTAGGAAGGCAACAAGATGGCGGATCTACTAGCCAATCTGGCAGTGGAATATGTGGAAACTAAATGGTGGACCAGCAAGGATGCTTTTCCCAAAAATCTATGCAAGCTGGCCTATGATGATTACTATGTTAATCAATGATCTCTCATCATGACTTGACTAAGTTGATGGGAAAATGACTCTTTTTGGCTTTCCCTAATAGAAGATCTAGAAACTTCCCCGATGACTGGATTTTCTGTTTTATTGTGTGGCCTTTTTTTTGCTACTATTTGGAGAGTTTTCTGGGGTGGCCCATATTTGTGCCTGGTCAGTTCCTTCTCTGGTGTGGCCCATTTTATTCTATTCGGTGACCAGGAGCATAATGGGTGGGGACAAGAACAAGCAAGAGCCCTCTAGTTGAGAGAAATGGAAGAAAAAAAAAGATGTGTGGCAAGAAGTTGTTGATGGGGGAATCTTACCCTACTTCGATCAACTTCATGGCCCTTCTCCTTTGCTCACAGAGGATTTTGTCAGTGGATGGAAAAAAGGGAGTCTTAGGGCTTATGGCGCCGATTATCAGATTGATGAAACCCTGGTGGTGACAGTCACTGGTTTGGCAACAACTGGCAAAAGATTTTATAGGGATGGGAAAACCGGGGAGGAGGACTTGACAAGTTTCTTTGACACAGACAAGGAGTGCTCTAGAGTTACCAAGATGGTTGATGGTGGATACAACAGAAAAGATCTTATGGCTCCCTAAGCTGACATGGCTGAGTTCATCATGAGGTATATTATGCTCGATGGAAGATATGCCAGCATCTTTTCCTATCACTTGACCATTTTAAATCACTTTAGGCATGGTTAAATCATTTCCATTTATTTCTATCTGGCCTCCTCTCTTGAAAATAGCCTAGAAAAGTATTTGGAGAATCCTAACAACCCTGTTCTCCATGAGGGACTTATTGTTCTCATCATGGAGTACACTAAATCCCTTGAAATTGTGCCCCCTCTATTTGAGATTAGTCATCAAATTGATATCTAGGATGTATCTGACTCGGAAATGGACTTGGAAGAAAGTGGGGTTCCTTTTGATGACCCTGAATATAAACTTGTGGATGAAGGGGAGATGATGGTCACCTTTGGAATGTTTAGCAACAAGAATCCTCCCAGATGGCCGGCTAGCAAATAAAAAACCACCAGCAAATTGATCTCTAAGGCTGAGCCCATCTCTAAAAAGAAAAAGATGGTGGCTAAGGACCACAATCCAAAGATTTCATATCAGGGAATTAAATTCGACATCCCTATCAATGTCCGGAAACAAAAATAGGGGAGCATTGCCAACGAAGAGAACAATCGGACATAGAGGATTGGTAACCTGATGAATCTAGTTATGGAAGCTACCAAAAGCCAGGAGAGTTGCTGGAAGTGCGTAGAGAATGAAATTGATACCCTCAAAGTGGGGATTAAAGAGATTATTGATATCTTCACTACTTCCCCTGAGCCCAGCAAACCTGAGAAACTCATGATTATGACCTAAAAAATCTCCAAGGGCATTGAGGTGATGAAATACAATCACAAACAAAGGATTGAAATGGTGGAATAGTCTATGGTGGAGATTAATAAAAACCTCAAGAACCTGGTTGACATAAGCAAAGAATCCATGAACAACAGTATAGAGGGGCTTGAAAATATTAATGTCATGGTTGTTGATTACATATCCTACCACAGTGAACTGGTCAAAGATCTTGGAGGGGAATATATGGCTACTGGAGATAGCAAAACCACTAGTCCTAGTTTCAGAACCAGAAGAAGGAGAAACAACAAGGGTACCTCCAGATTCATTATGGAGGAACTGGAGGAAATCAATAATATTTCCATCCAGAAGAACAAGGATCTAGTGCTCTCTTTTAATTGAGAGTATTTTCTTTTATTTTATTTTGTCTTTTCTATCTCTATCCCCTTTGTTTCCATGATTTCTCAAGGTTGCTCCCCTATTTCTATGTTGGTTCATGTTTATTTGGCAGATGGCTGGTTGTTGTAAAACATTTGGTTTTGGGTCCATGTAAAACCCATTTATTTTAATCAAAAATAGTGAACAAAGATCTTTTGAAAAATGGAATAGAAACTACGGTAAGATTTTGGCCACTATATCTAAAGTACCATTATTCTGTTCTGACTTAAAGAAAAAGAGAGAAGATACAGAGAAGGAACTAGAAATGATAAGTGATTCATACATACCGGTACATGATTCCGCTTTGAATTTTAGTACATTTGTTGATGTCTTACAATAGATATTAGAAGTTTATGATTTTTAATAGGTGAACTGGATAAGATCCTTTAAGGAGCTAAAGAATTAGTTTATTCTGAAAGTTAAAATCTTACATAGAGCATACAAGGATTTTGAAGCAATTTTGGCTACCCCAGAGATGAACACTATTGATGCTATGGAAGAATTTGCTACACAGATTTTGACACATGTTGAAATTGCTGAGACACTATTAGAAACCTAGGACACTTACCTTAAATAGTTGAAGTTTCATTTCAGTGGCATTTTCTTGAGAATTGCATTGTAAAGACTTCAAAACTCTTATATGTATATGTAGTTTTTGATGACAAATTTTGATGTAATATATGTATTTTACTTTTTTGTTTGGCATTGTTGTAAAAGGGAGAGTAGAATTAGTTTAATATTCAAACTTTTGTATGTAATGGTAAGGGGGAGTATCATTTTTGTAATGGCATGCAATTACTAAGGGGGTGTGTATGTCATGGAATCAATTTTTGTTTTGCACACTTAGTTGACAAAACTTTTCCTAAGTGTTGCCATCAATGCCAAAGGGGGAGAATATTGGCTTGGTGATGATTTTTGTATTTTATGACTTCATGTGTTGTCATTGATTGCACACATATGTTCTAATTGTCATAGTAATCTTAGTATACCAATTAAGGTAAACTGATACTATTCAGTCATTGCATTATATAACCGGTATCATATGTATGAAGAAGTCTAACCAATAAGAAGATGTCTAAACTGGTATATGAATATAATTGGTATATGTAGTTAATACAATCGATTTTGATCAGTTCCCGATTTACCAGTTTGAGATGTAGCAAATAAAGTCAAGGAGGTGTGTTGAGATAATCACCCTGTATGTATTCAAGTGAATCGGCCTGTGAGTTTGAAGCGGTCAACACTTAACCGGTATCAGTAATCTAACAAGTTTCCCAATTTGTGTGATGTTTTATCACTGACTATTATGTGTTACCATAGACTGACACTATGGCAGTGATTTGTGTTTTGTAAAGGAAGATTGTCTAGATTCATCATTCATTGAACCTAAGAAATTGTCTCAAGGTTCAGGAACTGACATGAAATCTATTATCTATAAATAGACATTGTGAAGAGATATTTCATATAGAAGATGCAAGTTATGATATGAGTTAAAGCGGATGTGATTTGTTGAAGTTATTACAGAGTATGTCGGTGATGCAGTAATGTATGCATAGAAAAGGATCTAAACTAGCAAAAGGTTCTATTCTTAGATCATTCCCACTATTGTTCTCTAACAACTACAACAGTAAAATCTCTTAACTGGGTAAGTTCTAATAGGATTCATTGTATAAATCCTCTAACAAGGTGATTCATTAACTTGGATCTAAATCCTCCACTCAGGTTACCTTTAACTAGGTATAGCTCCTAATAGGGCTTGAGATCTCTAACAGGATCTGCTCCTCATAGAGAATTTGTAGACCTCAATTAGTTAGTTATGTATTTCTATAGATAGTTAACTTGTGAGTTCCATCTCACTGTGGTTTTTTTGAGTTGGGTTTTCCACGTATAAATATTTGTGTTATGGTGAATTTTTTGCTTGTGGTGAATGCTTTTATAACACTTTGGATTATATGCAAAGTCATTGGTAAATTGGTTAAGTGTTTTTACTAGTCTACAATTAAAGTGTTACTATTTTTGCTTTCACTGATTCACCCCCCTCTCAGTTCTTTATAAGTTTATTAGTTACAAGTGTGGTTGACGTTGCACCAAAAGCTCAACCTATTAATACTCGATACAACCACTAGACTAATAGAATCCACAAGAAGCAATTAACCCATGTGACAAACCCGAGCGCTACATAAGTGATGCCAACTTCAACTTCTGAATAGGAGATAGAGTATCCAAATTGATTGGCCCTTGAGACAATGTTGGATCATCAATGATCTTATTATCCTTCTCAAGAAATCTTTTAACATCCTCAGTAGTGTCTCTTGCCTCAGAAATAGAACTAGTTCAATCTAAACCTTCTTCTCCTCTTCATCTACCTCTGATCGAACATATTTTGGATCTTCAACTTTAGATGGAGTGTGAGTCTCCATAAATGCCATGATGTCTATTGGTTTATCCAGAGGATTATGAGTATCCTCAACTGCATCTACTCCCACTACTTTCTCTCCACCTTGTTGTAACACATCTTCCTTCTCTTTATTTACATCATCCTTTTCTAAAACATAGAATTGGTTCCTTTCAAGGACTTCTTTCATGATTTTTTCAGTCTCCTTGATTAAACCATCCATTTCTCCAACCATAAGCTTATTAACCCTTGTTCCTGCTCCTAAAATCTCTTTTACATTCCTTGATTAATTTGTTTATTTCTTCAACAAGTATTAGAGGACACAGATTAACCAATACATATTATTTTAGCTTTTCATCTTAATTCTTGGCACTGACTCTCCTCATCTCCAGAGTATCGTGTAGGCCTTTCGGTATCTCATACATAATCTCAATAAAATCAATATTGTATGTATTCAAATATCTAATAGTGGCTTCCTCTAAATTCCTTTTCCCATCCTCATGAAACTTTTCATAAGAAACCAATAGACTTGCTTAAAATTTCCATGGTCAGTCACAACACTAACATCCTCATCTACTAACATAAGGGGTTTAACAAAAAAAATTACTTTCTTGCGCACCTTTTCCTCACCAAATGGTTTGGCTTTGGAAACTTTAGAGACTTTTTCAACCTTCTACTTCATTTCCTTTGCTGCCTCATCAAAATTTGTTTTTTCATCATTAACGACTTTAACGAAAATTTTTGGGATCTTGTCCTTCTTCCTCTTTTCCTTCCTTGTTGGATGGCTTTTCTTGGGGTTTCTCAGCATTGACTTCCTTAAAAGAACCAGAGGTGGTAGAAAAACTTTTGGTTTGTCTTGATTTGCTAGGAGATGCATCTAGAACAAGAGATCTTACCTTGGCAGGTTTCTCCTCTTCAGCTACCATGGTTCTCTTTTGAGCTACTCTCACAGCTTCCTTGGTTATCCCAATACTCTCTACATACTCCTCAATTTCCCTCCTTACCTTTTGGACTATCTCAAGTCGCTTGAACTGAGAGTGCAGCTGAAGTTTTTTTCTCTATAAAAGTGTTGAATATCTCCTTTGAGGTGTCTATAGGATTCCACAAAAGATGTTGAGCATACACATCAAGGATCTTCTCATCAACCTCTTAACCCATGGAAATTATCCATACTGACGTTAGCTCTACAACCTCCATCATACCCTAGAAGTTATTGAAGTATCCCCAAAGTGGAGTTCTCCAAGTTTTTCTATCTGATGAGCCCATAAATTGACTATATTATTTCATATTTTATGATACTTTACCTCATGGTTATAATATCCTTCCAATTCATTTCCAAACATTGCCTTGGTTTTATGAAGCATTAACTAGGATTATTGGTGTTTGATATGCATATGTATGTCTAGCTAGTTAATGCTAAATAAAAGTAAAATATTATAATTTAAATGGTTATTGTTGAATGTAAAGTATTTTGGGATGATTAGCATGTTATTTTTGAGTGGTTTGAGTCATTCATACAACTAGAAGAAAGGAAAAGCAAGTTCATAATTGATAGATGTAGGAGTTGACTAAAAGTGCAGAAAAAGTAAAAAGACCAGTTTTAGTAAAACTGGCATATCTCACTAAAATATGAATGAAATTCAGATTTTTCAAAATGATGTATAAATATTAAAAGGATATCTAAAAACCCCTTAAACTTTTTGAGCTGATTCACAATAGTTAATGAGAAGTATTCACCAGAAGTTGACTAAGACATACTAGGAGATTTCTAGGCAGCAACTAAGGATGAGTTTTAATTCAACTTGGACTCTTCTACCTCTTCATCAGTTCATGTATTCAGAGTTTATAAAGTCAAGGAATATTGGAGAAGCTTGTGGAAATAATATTTGATGATTCATAAATAGTTTTAATATGTTTTGTACACATGTTCAACCATCACTGAATTTTATAGTTGTAGAATTTGAAGGTGATTAGAACTCTCTCAACTCGTGTTAGTTTAACCTTTATTTCCAGTCATGAATATAATAATTCATCTCCTTTCTATCATGGGAGAAATGACATTTGTAATAAGTTGTTGAGTTTTTAATTACTCCAACTGTCAAGCCTCAAGCATAAATCTAATATTTTCATGGGTTGTGCGTAAGTAGTGTTGAGAATAGTAGTGTTGAGAGTGTTTAGAGATTACCCAGTTAGTGTTGAGTCTTGTTAGTGGTATTCATGTTCATTCAACAAGTCTGATATATGTCCATGTAATATTTGATTTACAATAAGAAGATTATTTGAACATTGAATCTTGTCTATTGAATATGGAGTGCTAATGAAAGATTGAAGCAACTCAAGAAAAGGCCACTTGAGGAACTATGATTCCATCATAGTTTAGATTTGTAGTAGTTTACATTTTTATTCATTATGATTTACTATTAGTTATCAGTTGTTTAAGATATGTTTTGTTTTAGCATTTTTTATTTCACTAGTTTTAGAACAGTCGGCCTATAGCCACTGTTATTCTAAATAACCAATCTGCCTATAGCCACTGCTTTGTAGTTAGTTTTATTTCCAACATTGTTGTGTTTTCAATTCAGTTTATTGTTTTGAGTTTATTTGCTATACACAACTGATACAATAGCTTAGAAGGATTCCAAAGTGTATATATATTATTCTATCATTTTAAGTTCATGTCCGTGGGTTGATAATTAAATGTAGCTTCTATTTCATGAAGGGTTTCTTAGTGTGGATAAAAATTCCTAAGTTGTGAATTAATATTCCAATCTTAATTGCAATTAAAAATCTCTACATTTTTGTCATCGTTGTTGGCGATGAGTCAAGTTGTGAGAGTCGCTAAGTTGTTCTAAAAGTTCTAGATTTTGGAAGTACCAGTAAGAAGTTAATGAAACATATTAACCAAGAGCCAATATCATTTGTAGCAAGTATGTAAATCAAGGAAGACATGTTCTCTAACATCTTAGAGGAGTTTTATTCATGTATTGATGACAAGGTGTTGATTTGTGAAAAGGTAAAGGAAGGCAACCTTGTTTCGCAAAATGAAGAAGTTACCACACACAAGGTTGTTGAACGTGATATCAAATCAGAACTCTTACTTCAAGAAGAGAGATACCATAAAGCTAAATTTAGTTCTCTCATACTGAAAAGTAAAGAATATATTAATGAAGACATATTTTGGGATGAATTAAAGAATTTTTGCTTAAATTTAGATGCTAAACAAGTATCTTTTATAGAGAAAAACCATGAGCAGCAAGAGCAAAGTACAAAAATTTCTATATTTTTGTCAAATGAGTCACACAAATTGATGTTTGCAAATCAAGAAGAGGACAAAGAGGCAGCCCATCAACACAAAAGCACCAAGGAGGGTTCTAAATTTGTTCTTTCATGAGGATGTCCCATTAGACATATAGCTAAGAAGGAGGCAAGCAGATCATCACAACTTATTACATCCAAGCATGAAGTTGCAATTAAAGAAGAAGCTAAATTTTGGGTTGTAGCTAAAGAAGAATGGTTTCAGCTCTTTTATCTACTTCAAAATAGTAGTATATATTATCATAATGAAGTTGTAAGTGAGTGTCTTAATATTCTTAAAATTCATTGTAGCTATTTGTTAAGTTTCTATTGATTTTGTAGCTCTTTTTGGTTGCACATAAGCTGTGAAGCATTATAAGTTGCTGAGAAAGGGCAGATATTTCATAGAATCGGAGAATGGTTTTGTTTGAGTAAATCTTATTTGCTGGTTAGTGTAGGTTAGGATAGGTTATAATAAGTTTTTGATTCAATAAATTCTCTTGAATAATGTTTTAGTTGTCATTTTCTTCAATTTTTCATGCATAGGTAGTTGGTGCTCTATAGGGTAGTTGGTTCTCTAGTTCTTCTTGTTCAAATGACTTTCATAGGTGTTTATAGTTGGTGTGTTGGTCATATTTCAAGATCACTTATTTTTCAAGGTTGTGAGTCAGTCATATCTTCAATTTTAAAAGTGTCTCTACATATGTTGTCAAAAACTTTCCATTAGGTAGTTGGGTCTTCATGGAATGAGAAATGTCTATCCAAATGGTGTAGTTCGGTTGATCTACTAATGTTCTATTTATTGATAAATGGACAAAATATAAAGTTGTATTATATTCATTTGATGGAGGTGTAGTAATTTTTCAATAAATTTGTAAACTTTTTAAGTTAGTTGCAGTAGCTGTAGTGTGACTAAATAGTCAAACTACATAATCTTCCAAGAAGTCTATAACTTTTAATGTCAAATATACAACACTCTTCAAGGGACCTATACAATCAACTCTTTAGGGACCTTTACTTTCATCTCTTCACCAAATTTATATCTTTTCAAATCACTAAATGTACTTACATTTACGATTTCCATTTATTTATAATATTTATCATTTTTAGTTAATTGACTATCTATGCATTACAATGTGTTTGTCAAATTGTCATTTTTATAGTTACATGATTCATAACTAATTTATTTTTACACCCTCATCCATTCATTGTCATTTGAGGGAAAATGACCTTTCAACTAGGGGGGAAAATCCATGCATTGTATTGATATCCTACATCATAAAAAATGATCTTACCCTAGTTGTATATATTCATAGTTTCCTCTTAGATTCATCACTATGTTTTCTTCATTTGACATGCTATTAAATTTCTTTCCCTTTTCCATTATTTTCTCAAAGTGACAAAAGGGAAGAGTTTTATAGGAACTTGTACCAAACAAGAATGACACTCTTGAGATAGTGGAAAGGAATAACAAAGTACAAATTGCAGTAGGGATGTAGATTATAAAATGTTTTAGGGGAAAAAATCAACAATTGAAGAACAATGAAAAAGACTATCATATGAAGGGATGAAAAGGAGAAGAAAGAGTGATACAAAGAGGAGGTTGACAAGAAGATAATGATGAGAATGAAGCAGAGTAATTGATGTAGTGAAACTTTCTACAAATTTCTTATGGACAATAGATGATGGAACAAGATCAAGGAATACTGATAGCCAAAAAATGTATGTAAGGAATATTTTTAGACCTCTGTAGAAGAAAATATAAACAGAAGAAAAGGAAATGAAAATATTGAAAACAACAAAGGATACGACGATCAAAGAGTTTTATGCATAACCAATGTCTTACCCTTGGTTGAGGACAAGCAAGATTTTAGCTAGGGGGAATGATGAGACCATAAATTGACCATATTATTTCCTGTTTTATGATACTTTATCTCATTTTTATAATGTCCTTCCAAGTCATTTCCAAACATTACCTTAGTTTTATGAAGCATTAACCAGGATTAATGGTGTTTGATATGCATATATATGGCCAGCTAGTTAATGCTAAATAAAAGTAAAATATTATAATAAATAGTTATTGATGAATGTAAAGTATTTTGGGATGATTAAAAAGAAATTTAGTGGTTTGAGTTGTTCATACAACTAGAAGAAAGGAGGAGCGAGTTAGCAATTGATAGATGTAGTAGTTGACTAAGAGTGCTAAAAAAGTAAAAAGACCAGTTTCTATAAAATGGGCATATCTCAATTGTTTCTTAATGAAATTAAGATTTTAAAAATAACCTCAAAATATTAAAAGGAGATCTAGAAATATTTTAAACCGTTTGAGCTAATTCATAATAGTTAACTAGAATTATTCACTAGAAGTTGACTACAACAAACTAGCAGATTTATAAGCAGCAGTTAAGGATTGAGTTTTAATTCAACTTGGACTCTTCTACCTCTTCGACCTCTTCATGAGTCTTCTTCTTTCCTTTCTTGGAGCTATTCTGAGAGCTTCTCTCTCCTTCATGGATTTTATCTCATCCTAGGCTATCTTCTCTAGCACTTCCTTTCCTAGAGTTTCCCTGACCTCTTCCTCTTGAGCTCCTGATAGCTTTATTTCTTCTCCTCCTGTTACTTGCATTGGCTTGAGATTTGAAAGCTTTCTCTTCAGAATATGTAGAAGACCTATTTAGGAACTACTCATGGGTTTGAAGAGAACCCTTTAACTCATCCACCATCAATGTAGAGACCTGTCCTTGGCCTATTCAATAGAAATGATGATTGCATCAAACCTAAAGGGAAAATAACAAAGGATCTTCTGCACAATCATTTATTCATCCATGGTTTATCCATTTTTCCTCAACTAGTTCAAGGAATTAAAGACTCTTATACGAAATTCTAAAATAGACTTACTATCCTTCATTTGAATTGCCTTAAAATATCGTTGAAGCATGTGGAGCTTCACAAATCTAAATTTATTAGTCCCCTTGTAGTTTGTTTGGAGGATTTCTCAAGCTTCTTTCGCATAGTTAGCTACTTCTATTCAAGGGTAAATGGCCTATTTCAAGAGTGCTTCAGTCAAACATAGGGCCTTTGCATCATTTCTCCTTGTCTCTCTCAACTAGATCTTCTAGTGGTTTGTGAGGACTGCAAACCACTGACCACAAGCTCCCACACATAATTTAAAAACGTGATGGTCTTCATCTTCTTTGCTCAAACATCATATTTTTGTCCATTAAAGGATAGTGTTTGATGCCAACTCTTTCCTTCATCTCCTTCCATGTCTCTTACAAATTTTTTTTAAAAACTCAATACCTAGAAAAAAAAATGGCCAAACTCAGAAGGATTTAGGGCCAATTGGCTCTAATAGGTCATGTAGAAGATATAAAAATTATCAGAAAGGGTGAAGACTAATCTCTGATACCAACACAAAAAAGTAAAATGCAAAAAACACAATGACTACAACACCATTTTCCTATCACTCACAATGCACAATGAAAGAATAAACAAATAATTTAGACATTCAATAATTTTCTTCTTTCATTAAATTTGATAGTGCAACTAAACATAAGCTAAAAACTTAGAAATTAAACTAACTTGGAACATTTTAGAGCTTCTCACAAACACTAAATATCTTGACCTTCTCTAAACTCTCTTACAAACTACGGAGTTTCTCGGAGCTATCTATCTCACACACTACTCACTTGGAGCTACAAAGTATTGCTAGGACCAATTACTATGCTCAGCACAGACAAACACAATAACTATTGTTAAAAAACTAAATTCAATCTTTGTTGCTACTAGACACAGACTTCAAGTTTTCTCTAGTGAGCAACTTACTGATTTGGAAAACATTCTCGTCATTTGTCTTGGGGTGTCCATAACAATTTTCGACACATTTTAAAAATTTAAGATCATGTACTAAAATAAATTCTACTAGTTGTTGTTGTTTAAATGTCAGGAGCAAGTGGGAGTTTTTTATCCTAATGAATTTCTAGTAAACTCCAAGTTGCATTTACTCTTGGCTTCTCTTGACAAGGTAGGTGTGCATAGGGAGGCACAAGAATGCTCTAGAAAAATTTAATTTTCCAACATTTGGCAACATTATTGGTAAATAAATATATATATAGTAGATTATCTAGATGCAAAACTATATACTGCTAATTGAAGGAGAAAATGGAGGAATATATGGTTTTTGATATGGGTAGGACACAAGTTCCTTAATCATCAATGAAGAAATTTTTTTTTCAAATATAAGCATAGTGATTGTTGGTTCCCAAAAATGGGTTTACACTGCTACAAGGCGAATACCAAGTTCATTCCTCAAAATACCTATGGAAATCCACTTCAACTATCAATATCCTTCAGACTTTGACCAACTGTGACAAGGATCTACAAATCCTTTTGCACTTTGGGCTTTGCAAGACCCGAGAGGGTGATCCCTTAGCAAATTTGTGATCTCTACACCACACTCATGAATTATGCTAAAACAAAGCAGATAATCTCATATATGGGCTCAAAAACAGGGAGAATGCTCAAGAATGACAAATTCTTTAGTGATCCTCGACCTTATTTGGAGAATGAGATAGTAGGACACCTCAAACATATAAAAAAACTTCAAATATGTCTTTATTTTAATGATTTATGAAAAACCATAAGTGAAACAAACAATAAATTGATAACCTAATGACATCTGCTAACATATATCAGTGCCTTACTCCATTGGACTCTGAGTTTCTAAAATATCACTGAATCTTGATGGTCTAGTAGCTGATTAAATATTAAACTATACTGCATTACAATATCATTTTATTTACAATTTCTTACCCGAAATACTTATGAAGTCATAGTACAAGCTTCATCCCTCTATAATCTCATTCAAGCATTTTAATTAACCCCTTGAATTAAAGCATGAATTTAAAAATTACATATATCATAACAATGCAATGAGCAAATGAAACGCTTGATTTCATTTTACCAAAAGAAAATAAAATCGTACATAGGAGAATAAGGACTTGAATTATATCTGTATGAACTTCGAAAGCTATCTTCTATCAAATAAACAAATACATTTCAATTACAAGAGAACCCATTTGAAATTTGAAAATGATGACTATCTTCTATTTTTCTTTGCAAAATGACATTACAATTATCTACTATTTATTCATGACTTCTTAAAAATAGAACTTAATCCTACATACCAAACGTACACAAGAGACCCTACTCAGAGATTTTGGAACCCTTTCTAATGGCCTTGATTTCCCTTTTATAAAAAATAAGGGAGCAACAAGCTTTAGGCCAAGAGACACATGTCATCAAAATGATCAAACATACTTGAATCTTGTTACAAAAATATTCCATTCGAGGAGAGTTGTAACCAATATCAAAAAATATGAAACTACTTCTCTAATATTCTTGATGCATTTTACTACCCTTTCTGTTGTTCCAGTTGAAAAAAAATAACCGCCACTAGAAGACAAAAATTGTTCAACAAAACATTTATATCAAACAAATTACATTCCTTATTCCTCATTCAAATATGTCTTACTCCATCTGTTGTGTTCTTCATCAAATGGCCATTCATAACTCATGACCTCATCAGCTTTTTATCTATATAGAGTGTACTTAACAACTACTTGATTTGCCTCTCTTTCAACAGATTCAAAAAATATCCTTGTGGCATTATTTTGTCCATGATATCCTCTAGCATATCAATATTCATCCCTTCAAAAATTAACTCCACTTGGGTGTTGATGACTCTCTATGCCCCCTCTTTCCAAAATTGTAAGGGCTTAACTACCCCATTTTCATCCTCAATATCCTGCAACAGTGTTTCACTCAGTTCACTGAAATTTATCATCAGCTCTCTTATCTTTCCTTCTATATTCTCTGGAAAAATTTGGGCCTCCTACATTGATTTTACCAACAAATAAGTTGGTTGGAGTGTACGTGGCCTCTCAACATGATATTTGGAAGCCATAGACAATATTCTAAGCTTGTTTCCACTTTGCAACCACTTTGTGAATGAGGGAACCACCATCTCTTTGTCTTTATCAAATTTTTGAATAATATCAAATAATAAAGAATACAAAGAATTAACGCTATTAAGTCTACTATCAACTTTTTCATTTAAACGAGTTACCATTGAGCTAACTATCTCCTTTTGTTGACAAGATGACTTCTCTCCTCATTCCTTTAGCCTATTTTCTAATTCAATAATCCTTTCCAAGAGCTGGGCTTTAGTTGGATCAGTAGATCTAGTGGATTCAAGCTCGTCATCATCATATGGTACTAATGATATATTGGGGATATCAACATTGCTACCAGGTTGAACTACTTCTTCTTCATGGGTAACAAGAAACGATCTAAATGTTGATGGAACTGATGTCCCTATAAGTACATAAGAGTATACGCTTATCTGTCCCTGCTTAAGATGTTGCACTTTGGTTTATAACTTTACACACCTTTGTTGAACTGCATTATAATCATTGAAAAGTTTGTCAAACTTTCTTATTAGCTCTGTTTTTTTAAAGGCTTCCCTCTTTGCCATCATCTCATGATGCCACGGTCCATAATCCCTTTGCATCTCTTGACAATGGGGTTATGAGGGTTTTTAGATTGATTCACTGTTTATCTACCAACCACAATGAACACCTTCTTAAGTCTCTTAACAGTCAAGAAACTTTTTTGCAGAAATTAAAACATCTTCATCCATTACAAGCACGTGCAAAGTGATGAACCATTACTAGTCTGGACTTTACTTGTTGGGAATCGGTAACAAAAAATGTTGCAAAGGTTTAACTGTTGGGTTAACTTCCTCGCCTTGGACAAGTGGCATCATCTTGTGATGTTGCAGTCCTTAACCACTGCATACCTTCGACCGCAGGGGAGCGTGGGTTGTAGGATCTGCTCGATTGTTAATATAAAGGTCGAACTATTTAAAAGTTTATACCTAGGAAAATATAAAGGCCTTGGCTAAAAATAATAAAGGGGGCCTGACCATAGGGAAAATAATGCAGACTTAGGTAAATATTAATAGGGGCCCAACATAGAAACAACTTAATGCCTAGGGAAAGACACGGCCCTGCCACGGGCTTAGACCCTTCAGACTTTAAGACAAAAAAGTAATGCAAAATTATAACAGGCTTAGGGTTTTTCCAAAAGATATAATTAAAAAAGCGTAAAACCCTAAATCCTAAACCCCGAAGGTAGGAAGAGAGAATAAAATTAATCCAGAATGACCAGGATTTTGACTAAGGCATGAAATTTTTTTGTGCAGTGATTTTTAGGACTATCAGTGACATAGTATTTGACAAGAAGATTCCCCCACATCAAATTAAATCATACCAATTATACAAAAAATAACATTAGTGAATTGAAGAAGAGAGAATGGGGTTAAATAAAACTTCTATAGTGTTGGAAGTTTGATAGTGAGTTTGATCTTTGCATGAGTGGATTATGGCTAACTTGATGTGAAAAAAATAGAAATAAATGATTAATCCTTAAATCATAAGTTGAAGCACAATGGGGAACTAGTGCAGGAGTACCCCGACAGGATGACCAAATATATTGGTTAGTTTGTTTTCTCAATTTTGTTTCGGTTTGTCTAGGTTTTGGCATCTCTCTATTAGTTGTTATATCTGCCGAATCCACTGACTGAGTTTAAGAGGGTTAATACTCCAAGTATTAGAATAGAGCATGGACATCCATCAAATCATAAAACAATTTATTAGCTATTGTGGTTGCAACTACCCTTGTAGACATGTATGCCAAATGTGAAAATATGGACAAGGTCCGTGAACTATTTGATAAAATGCTTTAAGGAAATATTGTCCCATGTTTTGCAATTATTGTAGGATATGGACAAAATAGATTTGTCAAAGAGAAGGACTTTAGACTCTTTCGATCAAATGTAGTGTAAAACCAAATTCTGCAACCTTTAACAATGTCCATGCAACCTGGGTTGGAGTCCTGGAACATGGCACATGTATCTATCAAAGCATAAGGCTAAGAAACTTCTAAACAAATGCCAAAAGACGTATGTCTTTATTTTCTTATGGTTGTTGAAAGGCTGCAAATTGGAATAAAGTTCTTGTTTTATTAAAATTGCTGAGGAACAAAGGCCTGTAAGTTCGACGAAAAGAAAACTACAACGAAAATACATCAGGGTACTGATAAGTCATATCAAATAGCAAAAGAAAATGAATTGTTATAACTTATTTAATTTCTAAACCTGAAAAATCTCCACTTCCAAATGAGATATGAAATTTCAAATAATTGTTCAAGGAAGCTTCTTAATTGACGATCGACTGTGAAGAATCCAAAATTAGAGGGATAAAGTTTGTTTTAGTAGTGATTATCATTCCACGTCTCAAAAACAGAGTCATATGTTGAATTCGATCTCCTCCACCATAGTAGTATTTTCACATTGACTAACATATTGATGTGAAAATCTTAGTAGTCACAAACTTACGGATTTGTTGAAAGGCTTTAAAGGAATAGGAGATGGATTTTGTAGACAGTAATGCTCTTCAGTTACATTAATCTCATTCGGTGGACAATAATAGATATAAAAATAAAAAATAAATAGGTAGGCGAAGAACTTATGGTATCCAAGTCAATGATAAAGACTACGGTGGAGGCACTTGGGAGGGTTTATCAGGGTGTCAGAAACGTCTACCAAAAGCCTGTATATGATTATTACTGAAAGGTGTGTTGGAATCTATTTCAACAGATCACAATCATGGAGCACTCGTTTCTCTAAAGTAGTCCTTATCTTATAGATCACAAAATATTTGGAATCGAATTTAATTTGAGGTATGTATTCAAAAGTAGGATGAATGTATGGAAGAAGATTAACAAGGTCGATATTTTCTCTAGAGCAATTTTAAGATCACAAAATTTCACGAATTGGATTTAATTTGAGGGTAGGTATTATAAAGTATGATATCTGGAGTAAGAATATTTGTTAAGATGTAGAATCGAATTGAAAACAGCAGATAAACAAAATTAATAACACACACAACAATAAAGAATGAGACACAAATTTATCGTGGTTCGGCAATTGCCTACATCCACACTTGAAGCAGGGGAACCAATTTATTATTCACCAATCTGCTTTACATATACACAGCTGCAACTAGCTTTGACAATCAACTTCAGAAAATGAATTACAATTAGCTCTTAAAGAGCTTGCAAGAAGAATGTGAATAGCCAAGAGTTTTGGCGGCAACAAGGAAGGAGTCCATTGGACTTCAACTTCCAACAATCTCCCACTGAAGGCCAATGAACTGCTGCAACAAGTAGATTCCCCCACTTAGTTCTGCTATCAGTTATTGGAAAGGCTGAGAGAAGCTTAGCAGAAATCGAACTTCTCCCACTTAACCACTTTAGTGAGCACGTCAGCTGGATTCAGGTCGATATGAATCTTATCTACATGAAACTTGCCTTCTTTGACCATATGGTGAACATAATGACAGCGAACATCAACATGTTTTGACCGCGGCTGAGATGTCTGATGTTAAGTTATAAAAATTGCACTGCTGTTATCACAAGACAAAGCAAAATCTGAATGCTTCAAACCCAACTCCCTGAACAAGAGTTGCAACCATACCATCTCTTTGGCTCCCTCAGAAAGAGCTATGTATTCTGCTTCAGCGGTTGATGGAGCAACTGTATGTTGCAATTTTGAGGCCAACTAATTGCTACCCCGACGAATGTGAAAGCATAACTAGAAGTAGACTTTCTTTTGTCTAAGTCACCGGCAAAATCAGAATCAGTAAACCCTTGCAAAAATGCCTTGTCCTTTCCAAACCATAAACAAAAATCAGAAGTACCTTTGAGATACCTCAAGATATACTTAACCGCCTCCCAATGTGATTTACCCGGATTAGACATATATCTGCTCACCAATCCTATGGCATGAGCAATGTCCGGTCGAGTAGACACCATAGCATACATGAGGCTTCCAACTGCAGATTTGTATGGAATTTTATCCATAAACTCCTTATCTTCTTGTGTTTTAAGACACAAATGAGAAGGCAACTGAAAATAAGAGGCTAAAGGTACACAAACAGACTTAGCATACGCCATACCAAATCTGTCCAAGACTTTTTTAATGTAGTCTTGCTGAGATAGTTTGAGTTCTCTCTTTTTCCTATCCCGAAAAATAGTCATTCCTAGGATCTTCTTTGCTGCCCCTAAATCTTTCATTGCAACTTCCTTTGCTAAGTGAGTTTTAAGTTCACTCACAATCCTCATGCTTGTGCTGGCTATGAGAATATCATCCACATAAAGAAGAAGAATGACAAATTCGCCATTAGGAAGCTTCTTGTAATAGATACAAGGATCAGACTCGCTACGAGTAAACTTGTGATCAATCATGAATTTGTCAAATTTAAGATACCACTACCGGGGGGCTTGCTCAAGCCCATACAAACTGCATTTCAATCTACAATAAAGGTGTTCCTGCCCCTTTTTAATGAACCCTTCTGACTAATGCATAAATAATTCCTCATCAATGTCGCCATGGAGAAATGTCGTCTTCACATCCAGCTATTCAAGTTCAAGATCCCATGCTGCAACTAATCCCAATACTGCTCAGGTGGTAGTCATTTTAACTACTGGCGAGAAAATTTCTTTGAAGTTGAGGTCTTACTGCTGAGCATATCCCTTTACGACTAGTCTTGCTCCAAATCTTTTGTGACGATCGGCTTCATCTTTTAGTTTGTACACCCATTTATTTCTCAATGCCTTTCTGTCAGGCGGAAGTGGCACCAAATCCCATGTCTGATTTCTCATTAGTGCATCCATTTCTTCACATATTGCAGTGTGCCAGTTATCATGGTTTGCATTTTTACAAGCCTCTTTGTATGTTGCAGGTTCTATTTGATCAGAGATGAGCAAAGAAGGTTCAGCCTCTTCACAAAACAGTAAATCATAATCAGAGAACTTCGCAGGATGTCGCCTCTGTCTGGTTGATTTTCTCAATTGACTCTCTATTTCAGTAGTAGAATCATTATGTATTCCCTATTTACATAAATCAACATCACTCCCATTGTCTCTGTTTACATTCCCTATAATGTCCCTATTTTTTAGTCTGGTAATGACTCTGTCTGCTTTCCTATCTGCAAGGCGATCAATGGCCTATGGATTTTTATCCACGTGAGATGTAGGCAGACCGCAGGAGGGGGACCCCACAGAAGTTTCATCCATGGTGTGAAATGGGGAAAAGTATGGAGGTTTGGGTCTGTAGGAGGGGGCTACACGGGAGTGGCCCTGCGAAGGAGAGGCTATGGTGTGAGGATAGGCGGGGAGCTCACGAGAGGAAGTGGGCAAAGGAGACACAAGGCCCATGGAGGGATGAGCATGTGGGGAATAAAGCAGGGAGGGTCCGTTGGGTGGGGAGGTCGTGGAAGGAGGGCCAGTAGGGAGCTTTCAAGGAGAAGGGAAGGAGGTTGTGGGTAGCTCACGGGAGACTTGCAGCGGTGTAGGGTGTGGGGACGACTGCCATGGAGAGGGAGGTGGATATGTTGCAGCATGTCATGGGGAGAAGACATCAGAATGTGTAGTAACCAGTGGAATTTCATACCACTGTGGTCCTCCATATTTCCTAGGACATGGGTACGAGTTTGGGGAGGATGTGCGTTGTTCTGCATACCCCCAATTTCAAAATTATAAGAAGACCAAACATTTTCATCACTCCTTTCTTCATTCTCTGACTGAGAATTGTATTCAACAGATGTAGATGTCATAGGAGCTCCCACTGAATGAGAGATCGAAGGCAGAGCACTGGTAGTCGAATTCTGAAATAGAGATATAGGAACAAATTTTGTCTCTAATTTATTTGAATCTTGTAGTGCGGGAAAGGAGGTTTCATGAAAGACTACATCTCTGCTGTGAACAATCCTTTTGTGAACTGAATCCCACAATCTAAAACCAAACTGCTCTTCTCCATACCCCACAAAGATACATTTCAGCGACTTTGGATCCAATTTCATTCGCTTTTCCTTGGGTATATGCGAGAAGGCTTCGCATCCAAACACATGAAGATGCGAGTATGAAATCCTCTTCCCTTGCCATTCCTCTTCCAAAATACCAAAATCCAATTTAGATGATGGACTTTAGTTAATTAAATACACTATTGTGTTACACGCTTCTGCCCAAAAATCTTTGCCTAAACCTGCATTAGACAACATACATCGTGCCTTCTCAAGGATTGTTCTATTCATCCTCTTGGCTGCACCGTTTTCTTCAGGAGTGAAAGGAACAACCTTGATTCTTCTAATCCCATTATCAGCACAAAAATTATCAAATTCGTGTGAACAAAATTCCCCACCGTTATCGGTTTGTAAGCATTTAATCCTATGCCCAATCTAATTTTCAACTAATGCCTTGAAAATTTTAAATTTTGAAAACACCTCTAATTTCCTAGAAAGCATATAAATCCATACTTTTCTTGTGCAATCATCAAGAAATGTTACAAAATAGTTAGCTCCTCCAATGGAGGTTACCTCGGTTGGTCCAAAAAAATCCGAGTGTACAAGCTCCAGTGGTGTTGTCTTTGCGTCACGCCCACCTTTCAAAAACCTGACTCTCTTTTGTTTTCCATAGAGGCAATGTTCACAAAAGGCTAAGTCCACAAGCTTGAGGCCCGGTAGCTGATTTCTTGTATGCATAACATGGAGACCTTTTTTGCTAATGTGCCCAAGTCTTTGATGCCAAAGATCTGCTTTGCTGTCCTCAATCACCATTATAGCTTCCACTTCACCATGAGTCTTAAAAATGTAAAGACTTCCCACTTTATTACCATTTGCAATCAGCATGGTACCATGTGATACTTTCCATGTATCGGGAAGAAAATTAACATTTAGACCTTGACCAAAGAGCTATCCAACGGATATCAAATTTTGCTTTACTTTTGGGACATGGCGAACATCTTTGAGCAGCCATGTTTTACCACCTTCTAATGGCAGCAATACATCCCCTTTGCCTATAATTTCACAAGCTATGTTATCTCCTAAAAAAACATTGCCAAAGTGCCCTTCGTGGTAGTTGATGAATGCTTCAAGACATGAGGTAGTATGATAAAAGGCACCAGAATCAAGCACCCATGAATCTGGAGTAGTGTTGGTTGTTGAAAGGATTAAGACGTTATCATATTTATCATAAACTGTACTTTCTTTTCTGTCCCACACTCTCTCTTGTGCTCTTTTGAAATTTCTGCAATCCTTTTTCACATGACCCGCTTTGCCACAAAACCAACATTCACCATTTCTGTTTCTAGACTTCGATCTCTTTGCTGATTTTGAATGTCTATGATAATTATTTCTGCCTCTGTTATGACTTCTACCTCTATTATCAGTGCTTACCACCGTTAAAGCTTCACCGGATGAAGGTTCATCATTCTTTCTTCTCAAATCCTTGCTGAGAAGAGTAGCTGCTACATCATTAAAAACCAACTTTTTTTTACCAGATATAGATGTGCTAACTGTTGTTACAACACCATCCTAGCTGCTTGGTAAAGAACATAATAACATAACAGCCTTGCTTTCATCATCTTGTGTCATCCCCACTGAAGTCGCTTGACTAATCAATGTATTAAATTCATTGATGTGGTTTGCCATAGCACAACCTTCCTTCATTTTTAGTTTGTACAAGTGCTTCATAATAAAAACTTTATTTGCAGTCGAAGCCATTTCATACATGGCTGAGAGTATATCCCATACTTCTTTTGTTGTTGCATCACCCGTGACATTGAAGAGAACATTATTGGATAGCGAGAGAAAAATTGTCGCTCTTGCCTTCTTATCCAATTTTACAAAATCTTCATCAGCCATCCCAGCTGGTTTCTTTGCTATCCCTTCAAGCGTGATTGAAAGGTCTTGCTTTATCAGCAAAGACTCCATCTACACTTTCCATAATCCGAAGCTCTGTCCGGAGAACTTCTCTATCTTCAATTCTTCCATGATTCTAGAAATTTAAACACCAAAATTTAAACAGTGATCTAACCTCGCTCTGATACCAATTGTTAAGATGAAGAATCGAATCAAAAACAACAGATAAACATAATTAATAACACACACAACAATAAACAATGAGACACAGATTTATCATGGTTCGGCAATTACCTACATCCACACTTGAAGCAGGGGAACCAATTTATTATTCACCAATCTGTTTTACATATACACAACTGCAACTAGCTCTGGCAATCAACTTCAGAAAATGAATTATAGTTAGCTCTTAAAGAGCTTGCAAGAAGAATGTGAATAGCCAAGAGTTTTGGCGACAACAAGGAAGGAGTCCATTGGACTTCAACTTCCAACAATATTCAAGTCAGTGATTTGTAGTCTTTAAAGATACAAAAAAAGAAGGAATTGGATTTAATTTGAGGTTATGTATTCAAAAGTGGGATGGATATATGGAAGAATATTAATAAGGTTATAATGAAATATGGAAGTAGAATTGATAAATGATATAGTCATTTTAAAGTATGTTTAAAAGTTGAAAGATGTGTTACATAATATATATGTTGGTTAAAATAAATAAAAAATTTAAATGTAGAGCATCTATAAGTATATTATTAAAATATATAAACAATTGTATATAACAAGGAATTATTATAAGAAATAGAAATAAAGTTTCAATTGAAACCAAACAAAAAAATGAAACATTACCCACCCTAATCAAAGAAAACTACTATATTACATGTTGGTTTAAAGTAATGTTTTTATTATATTAAGTGGGGAAATGCCGCAACCCGTTATACATCCAAATCAAATACCATCAACCAAAATAAACAAGGGCTTGGAGCTCAAGCCCACCAAACAAAATATTGAAGATTTTAGAAATTGTGTATATAACAACTAAAACTAAAGAAGTATTAAAACATCAACCTAGGAACAACTACTACCAAGAACAACAAAAAAGAAGCAACATAGAGGCATTAAGATATGTAGCTCCGTTCATCCAACATCTCCTGGAGTTTCATCTCCCAAGGGGACGAGGCACTAATCTTCTTTCATCTAGCTTTTCCATCCTTCACCCTCACTAGTGCTTTCCTCTTTCTCTCATTCATTTTGCCCACTTTAATCACCTCCATAATTGATTTTTGTACCAAATTTTTATTGAGCTTAACTAGGTTCTTAATTCCACTATTGAGGCATTTAGTCCACTCTCTATTTCTTTCTCATCGTAGGCAATTCTTGGGGGTCTCCAAATTATCAACCCTAGCATTTAGGTCCTCTAATTCTATAGCCAACACATGCCTATCCTAGGACTCACTAGTAGGAT
Source organism: Cryptomeria japonica (assembly GCF_030272615.1). Classification (NCBI taxonomy): domain Eukaryota; kingdom Viridiplantae; phylum Streptophyta; class Pinopsida; order Cupressales; family Cupressaceae; genus Cryptomeria; species Cryptomeria japonica. The sequence continues at coordinate 256,533,488 of NC_081413.1, forward strand.
TGCAAAAATTATGTTCCTCCACTTCATCATCCACATAATCCTTTAAAATATGAGTCCCTCTAGTGCCTCATTGAATCGGGTCTCTACCGAATGAAGTGAGAGACATAATCTTTAGGAGTGCTAGGTTAAGGGGTTATTAATAATTTTCTTTGCTACTCTTAGTTTCCTCACGATTAAAGGTAGAGTCTTTCAACTTATCATCATTTTTATCTTCAAATGGGTTTTTTTCCCATAGCCTCAACAATCTTAGTAGCAACTAAAATTTTAGCCAACCTAATAGACTTTCATTTTCCAAAACAAGTGGTTATATCCTCATTGGACATCTCGCTATCACAAATCTAAATAACAAGGGAAGGGGAAGAAGCAAGGTTATTTTATAGTGATCTAATCATAGATTTATTTTTACCACTCACAATCTTAGGGCCTGAGCTACCAAGTTCACAATTCTCTTTTATCATATGTAGATTTAGGTTCAATGTCAACCACAAGTGGGGGTGTGCTACATCCTAGGGTAAGATTTTTCTTCATAGGAGAACAAAGGGGGGCATTTCATATGTTAAAGGAATGGAAGGAAGATAGGGCATCATCTTTAAAGATATTTTTCCTCTTAAAGATGCTAGGTGGAGGATTTTTTTTGTCATGGTCAATAGGAGAATTATGAGCATAGGAGTATTCTCCAGCCAATAATTATAAATGGTATAAATCATACCTTGGTGTAATATTGGGTAAACCCCTTCAGAAGAACACTTGTCTATGAACAAAAATAGAATGAACAAATAACTAATTGGTCTACAATGTTTTAAGTGATTAAGAAGGGAAAAATGATACTTGGACCATCCCAAATCAACCCTCTAGCATGAAGTACTTTGGAAGTGATAGATGATGGCTTCCAATGGAAGTGAAAGATATTCTATAGTAAATTTGATCTGGTGACTCTTTAGCCTCTAACCATCCTCCAAGAACAAAAAAATATACTCCTCATAGGTTTCTTCTAACATAGATGGGGGAATGTTTCACCATCACACTTCAAACTCTAACACCACCCACCACCACTCTCCCATTGATCCAAATATTCATAAAATAGGATGAGAGATCTTTGTCACATCCATTCATGATTTTGAAGAATGAGATTATTCCTCCCTTGTTAAAGATGTCCCATACTTGGGTATTTTTTTTGAGGGAGACATATGAGATGGGTTCAACATGTAGATGTTGCCCCCCTACGATTATAATTTTCTCACACCCAAAATTAGAGAACACAAAGCTTTTGAGAGCCAGAGATAAAAAATAGAAATGGCACAATTGGTAAATTATTTTGGAAAGGGATTGATATTTAATCTCAAGGTTCTTAAGAAAACTCTTTTCTACTTGACACATGAGAGTTGTAAAGTATAATTAATTTTTCTTTTCTGATCTCTTGCATCCTCCTCGTTCCTTATGTAGTGACAATTACAAGAGGTCCTTTCTAGGATGTTATCATACTTGTTCCTAATGAGAAGATAAATAGCATCTATGAAGATCTCCCTTAAATGAACCATAGTATCAAGTCAATCATCATTATTCTACCCCTTCTTATTATTTTCATAACAATCATCAATTTGCCAAGTCATCTTGTCCTTCATATTACACCTTGGCTCTATAAATATTATAATATTCCAAACGACAACCACAAGGATCATAAAATTAAAAATTAAAGTTCTCTACATAGTTAATAAACCATGATTGTCTATCATTACATAAAATATCTTAGATATGACAAGGGACATCAACCTAATTAATTCAAAATTTCCAATCTTTTCACTTTAACCCCTCATTTGCTAAATCATTCACAACTTTATTACCTTCCCCAAAAAAATGTGTGACCTCCCAATTAGGTGTCGAATTGAGAAGGTGTTTGCTATATTTAATATATTATTTAATCCTGCAAGAAGGTGAAGTAGTCAACTTGATGAGACCAATCGCTAATTTTGAATCTCCTTCGATCATGACATTACTAAATCCATAAAAAATAATTCTTTTAAGAACACACCATAGGGCTATGGGTTCATCTTCATTATTGGTTTTTGCCCCTACATATCCCACCCTTAGCATCTATTATTATTCTCCCAATAATGACTACTCCAGGTTCCTCTTACTACTCCCATCAAAATTGAACTTAACCCAGTCTTTCCTTGGTTTTCTCTATCCCACATGCTTTCTTAAAATCTTTTTTCTAACTTTGATTTTATCCATACTACATGTACCATCCCTACCACCATCTAAAATATAGGTCAAGAAGGGTAATTAGTCAAATAGGACATTGGGATTTCATATGATTTATGCTCAACCTGATTACGTTCTTTAGAATCTGGGAAACCTCCTTACTGTTCTTAGTATCTTCTCTAAAAATTCTATTATTCATCTCTTTCGAGATACACCAAGCAATAAAGAGAATAATTTTGTTCCATATATTCCTAACCACCGAATGTGTCAAAGGAGAATTGTCTGTTGAAGCTTTAATAAAATTTCTGACGGTCCTATGAAAAATTGAAAAAGTAATGTTGTTAGAATAACAAGTTTTATATTTTTTGGAAAAACTAGTATGTAATTGAAAATGTTCATGTGAATAGTTCAAGATACTATCATGATCATATCACTGCGCAATAATATACGGAAAATTCAATTCATTCCATCAATATTAATAGAAAACACTTGCTATAAACTTGTGGGGTAAAGAAACTGACATATACCTCTTCTATCATGACTTATGAAAAAGACCACCAATTTAGAATTAATGAATCTATTATTAAAAAGTAAAAGTGTCAAAGTCCAATCTCTAGTAGAAAATAATGTTTGTATTGACTTTAAGCATGTATACAAAATAATATCATTATGAAATGGAAAAGTAAATAGTACAAAAAAGTGTACAATGAATTATGAAACTTGTATCTCTTTTTGTGTCAAATAACTTTTTATCCATATTTTAGTCTAAAGAGATGGTGAATATAACCTAAAATTTTGTATACAAATAGATTTGACAAAAAGAAATGTTAAAGTATATTCTATTATTCTACTTTATTTGATAAAGTTTTAAATTTAATTTGAGTGTATAAAAATACAATGTATTAAAAATAAGGTAATAAAAAGAAGATGAACGTATATCGAAACTCAAAATACAAATAAATGTACCCTAAAGATAAGTTAAAATGTAAGTTAAAAATATTCCCTATCCCTACCATATATCTATTGGATCCCACCCCATCGAACACAAAATCTTAGGTACAAATCAAAGAGGCTGGATGAATCTTTGTGGCCCTCCACACTGAAAGACATATTTTCGTTCTGTTGTTACTTGGTGAAGAGCATCCATAAACAAGATCAGTACAACTCACAATAATAGGCCACCGCCACAGGTCAACCTCTAAGTCCAATAATTTCCGCTTTCACATACATGGAATTCAACTTTTGTTTCTCTTAAATCAGGAAATTGTTGTCTTAGATGTCTACATATACACGGCTTTTATACAGAGGAGGTAGACATTGAACGACTTGCAGAATTTGGTTTGAAGCAGACATATTGCCCTCTGAAATTGTATAAACTCTGAAGAGTCTAATGGAGTCATAATTCTTTCTTTCTTGCTTTCTCATTCTTATTTTAGAGATGGAATTGGAGAAAGGAAAGTTAAAGAAGGGGGCATGGACAGTCGAGGAGGATATTCGTCTCCTACGCTCTATTAAACTTTATGGTGATTGCCGCTGGAGCAATTTGGCTAAGGCAGCAGGTACTCCATTCTTCTTACACAAACTTTTTCTCCTTAAAAGTTGAGGCTACTTGTATGCATAGATTATCAGGAATTTTATCCCCTATCATGCAAATAAAATTTTATTCATTTTGTCAGTTATAATAAAGATGCGGGTATAATATAATTTCTTTTTTTTTTTTCAGGTAAAAGTTTCAGCGTAACACTTTTAGAACAATAATAAGCTTAATCTATGGTCTACTGTTTAAGTTCAAGTATGGTTGCTTTGAGAGAGGTATTTTTCAGTCTAGTTCAGTTATCTGTTAGTTGTTTTTATTTTTGTATTTTTAATATAAGATTTTCTTAAAATCAGTTTAGTTTTCTGATATGGGATCATGAGTCTTTAGGCTGAAACCACTCTGGTTAAGGATTGAGGGGGCACGATCTCAGTCTTATCTCTTATGATGTCGGAATTCAGAAAGATTGATCTCTAGTAGACTTATTAAGAACCATTCAACTTCACTAATAGACCAAAAACCCATCGATTATTCTTTGTATTTTAACACTCAACTAAGCACAACTTGATTCCTAGTAAACTCATTAAAACCATTCAACTTCACTAGCAAACCAAAGACCTATTGACTATTCTTTGCATTTTAACTTTAGTTAATATTTAAAAAAACAAACAAATTTAATAGATTATTTAAATCAAGCTCATTCATTTATTATTCTTCCTCCACTATTTAAAATATAATATTCAACTCTTCTTTCTTTAATCATGTTGTAAATCCTTCCCTACATTGATAATAAGATATTAATTATTATATAATATATTATATTATTCACTTTTTGTCTTTTAGTTGTAAAATAATTTTGATCTTAATTAGAGTTTTTTAAAGTTCAAACTAAAATTGATATTATTGATAGCAAAATAATATTTATTTAAAAATTTAAAAAATATTAATTTAAAATTATTTTATTTTATTCTATAAGCACAAGAAAAAAATATATAATTATTAACTTAAATTATAAAATAATCTTTAGATGAATAAAATTATAATAATTTTCATGTACTTAAAAAATAAACTAATTATCAAGTAAACAATATTCATAAAATAAATATTTTTTAAATAAATTAAAATATATTAATATTTGTGAATATTTTTAGATAAATATATTGTTTATATTTATTTTTTATTTTTTGAAAAATGAAAATAAATATATGTAATTGTATTGTATTTATATTTATAAGTTTTTTTTTTTGGGTAGGTAATAGGCCGAAGCCGCAATTTTTGAATTATTATTATTATTATTATTATGTTTGATTAGATTGACCCTAGACCTTCCTTATTTTTATGGAAGGTCAAGAGTCACAACTTAGAATTCCACTTTAGATGTCCCTATTGGGAATTGAACTTGGGTCTCCACAGTGAGAACCTTTTTAACTAGTTAAGCTCAACCCCTTGAACTTTTGTATTTATAAGTTTTATTTCAATATTTAATTATATTTTTAATAGTTTTTGTTTCTCTTTTTCAAATGTTTTATTTTTGTTTTATGTTTTTATGTTGACTCTACACTTTATTATAGCATAATTATTTATTTGTTATGTTTAACAATCATAGTTAAAAATTTTGAAGACTTTATATTTATAAAATAAATAATAGTTTTTTCTAGGAAGTAAAATTAACTAGTTTACCATTATTTCTCTTTGTAGCTAGTAATTTACTGTTGACATGTTGGATTTAAATTAGTTTCATGGTTATAAAATGGATTATATTGAATATTATTTATTAAAGAATTTCAATCCTTCCAAAAATCCACTTTTACCTTCTATTCAAAAAATTAAATATTTTATTATACCAATCTTTATTAAGAATTATTTTTCCTCTAGATGTTACTTTAAAAATAAAATTATAGTATTTTGTTCTTTTTTATTTTACAGTCCCCCATCTATTCAGGTTGTATCAAACGTCAACTCAATACATTTCACATTGTATAGGGCTACAGAGATGTGGAAGAAGTTGCAGATTGAGGTGGGTAAACTACCTTCATCCTAGTATTAAGCATGGCAACATTACTCCCCAAGAAGAATGCATCATAATTGACCTTCATGGCCGTTGGGGTAACAGGTGAATGATTTAATATTTATCTATGTTTCTAATTTATTTTTTTAACTTCATAGCATATTTTAATTAAATGCCAAGCTATGCCAGAGATTTCACTACATTTATTATTAAATGGATTTATTTTGTGCTTCAACAGATGGTCGCTTATAGCAAAAAAGATCCCGGGGAGAACAGACAATGAGATAAAGAACTATAGGAGGTATCACCTAAAACCAAAGCTTCAAAATTATAGTTTTGAAGCACAAGGGAAAGATAAACAAGTAATCATCCCACAAAGCATTGATGATTTCATAGGCAATACATGATTTCATAGGCAATACAATTAAAAGTCCTCTTCCATATGAGAATAATCATAATCATGATTTTATTGAGAGAGAGACTCCAACGGATAAGTTGAGCATAGAAGAAATGATTAGAGATATGGAGCAAGTGCAAGAACAAGTACAACTAGAAGCTTCATTTTTAGGTTTTAGTGAAATAGAAGGTAGCATTGAAAATGATATAGGCATGGTCAGAAATGATGCAATTGAGCTTTCTAGATTTCCCCATTCATTTTTATCGGGAATTCCAATAGAAACTTATACAATGGGAGCATTTGAAGATTCCTTCTCTACTAATCATGGGTTAATGCATCCCACACAAGAGTGTGAATCTAATTGGGGGTCAGATTTTACGTTGTGTAACACAGAGCAAGACATACCATTTGTATCAAGCATCAATTATTTATTTTGTTTCATATGAAAATAATCATAACAATTCCTTAGGATGGATAGAGGCTTAGATAATGTGTGTATAAAAGAAGAAATAATTATGCAAGTACAAGAAGCTTCATTTATGGGAACTAGTAAAGTAGAAGGAACTAGTCAAAATGATATAGTTATTGTAGGGAATTATGTACTTGAACATTCAAAAATGTCTTAAAATAAATTTCAATAGAAAGTTATGCTAAGGAACAATTTGAAACTTCCTACTCTATTGATCCTGATTTAGTGTATTTCACATATGAATGTGAATTTTATTGAGAGTCAAATGATATCTTGTGGTAAATGGAACTCGACACACTATTTCTATCTTATCCATCTCAATTAATTAGTTTACTACTTATACGTTAATTAGGTGAGTCAAGTCTTTCTCCATCAAATGTAATCTCGAAAAAAAAATTGAAACAATATCCATGATTATAAAGTTAATTTCTTTCTTCTAACATGCCTTCTTTCTATGATATCAAATATATGATCAATTTTTCTCAATTCCCATTAACAAAATATTTTATTAGATTATTTATGAAAAGAATATAAAATATTATTATAACTTTAATGGAACAAATTAAAGGAATGATTTTTAAATTGTTTTTTTTCAAAATCTCAATTGAAAAAAGAAAAATAAAAGACATGATCTTAAAATATTGTAAGTGATTTGTCAATAATATAGTATTTTATATAATATTTTTACACTACACATTTAGTATGTGAAGAGCTCTAATTGAGTGTGTTAAGAAAATTCTAACTTCAATTTAACATTTATTTAACTTCTAGTGGTAGGGGTGTTTCTACATCTCAATATCATGGGTATTATTCACACGAGGAGAGGTTAATGAGGCATGAATGAATAGAAATTTCAATCAATACAAATTTATTCTATGTCAAATTTTTAACATAATTAATGTTATTTTATTAAATAAAACTATTTGTTAGTGAAATAAAATGTAATTCTTAAAAAAATATCTTAAATAGATGTATTGTTTTCTTCGGTGACGAGTGAAACCACATTAATGAGAGGCCTCATCCTCATATTAGTTTGACGTTAAGACCCTCATATCTCGTTGCATTGGACATTAATGAGGGGCCTCACACTAAGACCCTTATATCTCCTTGTGTGGTTCTCCAAATTAATGAGGGGCCTCATCCTCACTTACTACACCAAGACATCACCTTGTCTCTCCAATGCTCCTTATAACTCCAATATTACCAATCTTATCACTCCACTATCACACACACCTTATCTCTCCACAAGCATGAACCCTTATTACTCCATCATATGTCGATCCCACGGCAGTGAGCTGGCACTGAAGTTGTTTTCGCTTTAGACTCAGTTATGACCACAATGTGGGAAGGGAGGAAAAATCGCCTCCAACATGGACCATCAAGCATCAACAAGCTAAGCACCTGTTTTCACTTTAGACTCAGTTATGACCATAATGTGGGAAGGGAGGACAAATCACCTCCAACATGGACCATCAAGCACCAACAAGCTAAGCACATCGACCAAGGGAAAAGACTAGAAAAACTGCAACCAACACCACCATTCCAACCACTGTGGAAACAACACCGACAATCCATCTAATCGCACATGTGGGGGTCATCCAAATGCCAACAGTGTGAATCACTTGCAAGAAGAGGGCAAGAACGCATGTGTCTCAAACTCGATACCACTTGACAAACAGGCTCATGACAAACCATCATACTACGGGGACAACCCCTATCTTAAATAGATATTAAAAATTATATTCATATAGAAAATAAAATAACTCTTAAAGTAAAAATATAATTGTATATGGTGAAAATGGAAACAACAATGATGAAAGGCTAAATGAATTCAACCACAAAACCCTAGGCTAACAACAACAAAGATCCACCATAACATATGAAGATTACCTAAGACAATGCAAATCAAATGAAATCACAAAGATTATACCATCACATGTCCAATAGGGTTTGAATCTCCATTCTTCCTATCTCCATTGATCTTGCTTGATATATTTGCTCTCAGATTTTATGTGTGCACAAGAGCTCAACAAAGAATGGAAATGTGGTTGCAAGTATGATCGCATATGAAAGTGCAAAGCATAATGTAGTCAAGTAGTCAACGGGCTTGATAATGAAGGAAGCATCTCCTTATATAGAAGACACCATAAGAAATGGAGGGATAAGATTGAGAGGTGTAAAAGAGGTTGGCTATGATTAGAGGGTAGGTAAAGAAAATAATAAAATAATGAAAGGGGTAGGTAGGGTATGAATTAAGAGATGAATGACGTGTGTCATAGGTAGAAAAGGTTAATGAATTAATTAAATAAATAAAGATTTATTTAATTAATAGAGGAAGTGAGATTAATTAAATAAATAAGATATTTATTTAATTTAGGAAAAGGATAATTTAAATAAATAAATGTATTTATTTAAATGAGAAATAAGGCTAGAAGAGGATAAATGAATTAATTAAATAAATAAAGATTTATTCAATTAATAGAAGAATTAGGCTAAAGATAATTAAATAAATAAAGTATTTATTTAATTAGACTGGACAATTTTAGGTGTCTACATTTTGCCCCTCTTTGAGACAATGCGGCTTGTCGTGTTGTTTCAAAGAAGATAATATGAACTGATACAAAGTTGCCCCAAGATGGGAATGATATGCCCCCTCGAGAGATTGGATAAAAATGTTTGGAAAGATCATAGACAATCTCTTGATAAGAAAGAAAGGCTAGAATGGACTGACTAGATAGAGTGACAGAGTCACAGGGTAATGAAGATTGACTTGGGAAATGAGGGCTAGGGCTAGGGCAGTCTATAAGATAGACCATGATGGAAATACATCCTCATTGTCATCCACACATCTGAGAGATCAGAGTGCAGAGAGAGAATAGAGAACCAGCAGTCAACAGAGATGGCATTGGTTCACAAATTCGATCGCGTTTGCCGATATCAGAGGCCAGCAGAGGCAAGAGAGCCAGTAAGTACCACAAAACCTCCTTGTACTTTATCGCAATAAATATTGTCATTAATGCATGCTAGATAGGGTAATAAGTGCACTTTAGGATAGGGTCCAAAAAATGTCAAAAACGTCTAGGCACGTCTGCATTGGTGCCAGGCACATCTATGCTCGCTAGGCACATCTGCGTTGGTGCCAGGTGCATCTATGTTAGTAAAAGCATCTATGCAGAATGCGGTCACGTCTGTGTCATGCAAGCATGTCTGTGAAATTTAAACACATCTATGAAAGGTAGGCGCGTCTGTGCAGAGCATAGGCACATCTATGTTTTTCAGGCACATCTGTGCAGAGCAGGCATGTCTATGTAGTCTATAAGCATGTTTATGTCGTGAAAGTGCGTTTGTGTCAAAAAAAAGTGAATTTGTCTTCTAGGTCAAATCAACAGTTCTGTGATGAACATACGTTGTCGATTGGATAAGCTGTTGAGAGGATACACTCAAGCAGGTCCTCTATTGAAGAATATGATAGCAAATAGGGCTAGGATTGACAATTCTATGATAGAACATACGTTGCCAATTAGGAAACTACTCAAGAGGATTCACTCAAGCAGAGGCCCTAGGATAAGATAGATCAAGGCACTTTGTGATGAACAGTGAGTACCAAGGCATCGTACTTTGTGATGAACAGTGAGTACTAAAATATGAGCAGCACTTTGTGATGAATAGGGATTGCAAATGTGAGTAGCACTTTGTGATGAACAGGGAGTGCAAAACTCGTAGTACTTTGTGATGAACAGGGAGTACCACTAGGATAGATAGCAACATTTTGTGATGAACAGTGAGTGTCACTAGGATAGAGTATCATATGTACGTAGATAAAAAGTAGCATTTTGTGATCAACAGTGAATGGCACTATAACTGACATGATTGATTTGCTTGACTGTAGGAGTATCTGCCTATGCTAGAGTCATAGAAGAGATTCCCTTCGACTCAGAGATTGCGACCTGAGTTGACGTTCGAAGACTGAGCTACGATTGAGGCTATGGGATTGAGACATATTCTATATGTGCCTGAGTTTCGAGCGAACATGGGGTTACTGACTGCTTTAGCTGAGAGATGGCACTCAGAGATGTGCACGTTCCATTTGCCAATGGGGGAGATGACAGTCACCCTGGAGGATGTATATAGGATTCTGAGGATACTGATCGATGGGGAGCTGATACCCTATGATCGAGATGGAGACAGGGATGCCCTGAGATGAGTGTTCCGAGACCTAGGACTAGAGATGAGGGTAGGGCATGTGGCATGGGACACCATGACATAGACAGGATTGGCACTACTGGTAGTGGTAGGAGGAGTGATCAGTGGGTTCTTGTATCCAGATAGAGCGACCCGAGGGTTGGCTATGGGCTAGGGGAGCACATTGGAGACACTGGTGACACAGCACACTAGATATGCCTGGGGACCATGTGTGTTGGCATACTTACATTATGAGCTTCATCAGTTTGTGTACCACGGATCAGTGGGATTAGGTTGTGGGGTCACATTGTTATAGGTGTGGGCCTATGAGAATCTACTGGTGACATGACCTATAAACTTTAGGGATAGAGGTCACGGATGTAGTTTCATGCATTTATACGATACGATTACCTTGCAGACATGGATTGCCAAGTTGGAGTACTGGCAGTGAGCTATAGATGAGATTGATATGGTTATATGGAGGCCGTATCTGGGATGCGAGCAGTGGGAGGATGATGCAGTAGAGCTACCCTACACCTTCCAGAGCAGGTATTTGATTGGGCGGATGCCCTATGTACTGGAGAGGCAGTTTGGCAGGATCCAGCGGATGCCATGTGGTTCAGGAATGTACGCACGAACAGTCAGGGATCAGGCGCAGTTTGGGCCATTGCTATCATATGATCAAGCTGTTACACAACCAGTGGAGATGATGCCCTTACCCTGGGATATGTGGCTAGAGATCAAGGATGCCGACATGGATGTAGAGTACACAACGTATTGGACCGAGCATCCATTCCCATGCCTGACAGATCCAAGAGAGCAGCTAGATGGAGATGGTGGTGGGGATGGTGATGATGATGGAGATGATGGGGGTAGAGGCCGATGGAGGAGGCGGGGTGCAGTTGGAGAGAAGAGGGTGGCACCGTGGAGGGAGGGTGGAGAGGACAGACAGGTTTGGATTGTGAGGGGTCAGGGTGGATTGCCACTACAGGTGCCAATAGCACAGGGTCCCAGATAGGTGCAGGGACAGGGATAGAGGCAGGTAAAGGTACAGGTACAGCCACCAATACAGGCACAGGCATAGGGGGAGCCACAGGCAGAGGTATAGGGGGCCAAGGCAGAGGAGGATGAGCTGGTTGAGCTAAGGGAGATTTGCCAAGGACAGGCAGATGAGATTCAAGAGCTAGAGAGGGAGAGGGATAGACTCAGGAGGTGGCTTAGAGATACTGAGCAGGAGTGAGACCAGGATATACAGTGCTACACTAAGGGTGAGACAGCACTGAGGGCTGGGAGGTAGGCAATAGAGGACACAGGGGCTAGATATGCCTATGTCCTGCAGGTAGGGGAGGAGATCGCTTACTGGTGGGATCTCTATTATGGTGCAGTGCTAGTAGATTAGCAAGTGAGGAGCTTCCGTAGGCCATTGCAGACAGCGATGACTACAGGAGGGAGCTAGAGGCGACAGGCGTCCAGCTGTGGGGTTATGAGTCCTCCACCACCACCAGATAGAGGGGACAAGAGGGATGATCCTGGGGCGGGTCCTTCTAGGGCTCAAATTTCATCGAGGCCAGGCGCGTCCGAGGAAGGGAGTTCATCATAGTCATAGAGGGCTCCCTATGTATCAGTAGTGTACCTTTTTTGTATGATGATGTAGACACCTTCGGGTGATTGTAGCCATATGAATTTGACATCATTGTATCATGACACTTTATATATATATATATATGAGATGATTCTTTGCGGTAGCTATATGCATGTGTACCTATGTGATGAGATGTTTCATGATGTATGTTTCTATGTGATGGTTATGATATGGATGCAGATATGTACATGATGAAATGCAATATTTTTTTTGTTCTTTTATGTTTTTAATATGTTATGCCAATGCAAATGTGAATGTATGAAATGCAGATGAATATGATAATGCAAATAACTATTTACATGATGAGAATGTAAAATGTGCTAATATGTGTTGTGTGCAGGATGTGATGCATTTTGATACCTATATGTATGTATGAAATGCTTATATGTGGTAATGCAGGTGCAACTACATGAGATGCAAATGTTTTTGGTGTGTCATTATACTCAGTCGTGTGAGAGTAGGCTACGTGAACTCGAGAAGGACGATGGAAGTCAATCAAGAAAGGGGGATGGAAGATAGAAGATATGAAAGTGAAAGAACTTCTTTGTCAATTATCATCATTGAGATTTATTATGGAAAAATAGGTTATGACAATCGAGGCATATGTGCGACCTAGAAAGTCATTGTACGTGTTTGCATGAAGATAAGACAGTTGCAAACAAGGAATACCCGAGTTCATAGTAGACTCTCAGTGTCCTCATATCCTTGGACAAGTCATAGCATTACTAAGAGACAATCCACAGACAACAAAGAAAAATAGGTGATGATACCCCATCCTCGCCTTTCTAGTCAAAGACATCCTGGAGATAGAATCTCTAGTCAAAGACATCCTGGAAAAGCTAAAAGACATGTCACCAAAAAGATAAAAATCAAAAGAAAACCAAGACTCGACACCAACATCCACTGTAGTCCTCAAGTTTAGTGTCTTTTGTCACTTGTATAAGTCTATTTGATTGTGGTCACAATGTTTACTTTCACAAAAAGGATAGATAGCACTGAACCATAATGTTGTCTGAGTTTATTGAAATATTTGATTTGTAGAAGCCCATTGTTGTTGGTGTGTCTCATCTGAAACTGACTGAATCCATGAAACTGATACTTAATTGCAGAGAAGACGAAACTTTATTGCGGATTGGCGATGCAGATGCTGTTTTATTGTGGATTGTGCGCGAATAGACTGAAGAAAACTAGAAGAAATTGTACTCCTCAAAACATGTGATGCTCTCAGTTCCACACCCATCACTAGACATAGGATTTGCCTTAGCCATAGATAGGATCTGATTTATTATGGACGGAAATGTTGTGAAAAGGAATGTTTATTATGAATGGCGAACCAATCTTAGATAGATCAATAACAAGCCATGATGGGGAATGGGTAAGTTTATTATGAATGAATAGGTTGTGAGTATGTGCAGAGTGAAAGGATGCAAGTGAATCCTGAAGGAGGGAGGAGCAATGTCTCTACGCATGGCGCTGGTGACCCAGTTTTCACCATGGTACTTGCCTAGGGCGCCACCAAAGTGGTTTTCACCATTGGATGAAATGTTTTTCTTTAATTTTTTGATTTTTTTATTTTTTTTGTGTCACGAGGTGCCTGTTTGCCAGGTTTTCACCAAGTAACGATTTTTATGTTTTTATGATTTTTTTGTATTTTTGAAATTTTTTATTTTTTTTTGTATTTTTGACATTGGGATACTCTGAAGAGCTATGTGTAAAACCTGTGAAGATGCATGTTGTTGATAGGATCCTCCAAAGGTTCACCCTCTGTAGTTGAGAGCTGATATGCCCCAGATTCATATGCTACTGTAATGATGTAAGGACCAAGCCGCCCTTCTTCTCTCTGTCTTGTTGATTTTTGGGATTTTCTCTAAGAACCAAATCACCTACCTCAAATGTGCGAGGCTTGACTTTGTGATTGTAACTGCGACTCATTCATTGTTGGTAAGCCTTGAGATGATTAAAAGCAGTTTGTCTTCGTTCATCCAATAGTTCCAGTTATTGTAAGCGAGAGACCCTATAGTCTTCATCACTGATAATGTTTTGCAAAGAGACTCATAAAGAGGTTATCGCAAACTCAATAGGCAAGATTGCTTTAGCGTCGTAGACAAGTGAATAGGGTGTAGCTCCTGTAGGTGTGCGGACACTTGTGCGGTAGGCCCAAAGTGTAGGATTAAGATGGATATGCCAATTACGGCCAGCATTGTCGACTGTCTTTTTTAAGATTTTAAGGATTGTTTTATTAGATGCCTTAGCTTGACCATTACCTTGGGGGTAATATGGTGTGGAGAAATGATGGGAAATATGGAAGCAGTCACAGAGTTCACGAACATCTTGATTTTTGAAGGGATGCCCGTTATCAGTGATAATGGAAGCAGGAATACCGTATCGACAAATGATATAGTTGAGAATGAATGTAGCAATCTGTTTTCCAGTGACTTGCATGAGAGGCACGACTTCGATCCATTTTGTGAAATACTCTATGGCAGTGATAATGAATTGATGACCGTTGGAAGAAGGAGGGTGAATCTTGCCTATGAGATCGAGTCCCCACTAACAAAAGGGCCAAGGAGTCGCAATTGGTTGAAGTTCTTGTGCTGGTGCATGAATGAGGTCTCCATAAAGTTGACACTGCTTACATTTCTTGACAAACTGATATGAGTCTTTTTCCATATTGGGCTAGTAATATCCAGTCTTGATGAGTTTCTTAGCTAAGGTAGGACCACTAGAATGTGGACCACATATCCCTTCATGTACTTCACGTAACGCAATCTGAGCTTCATCACTTTCTAAACATCTAAGAAGAGTACCATCTAGACCTCGACAATGTAGGATATCAGCTATAATGACGTATCGAGAAGATTGGCGAATGAAAGTGCGACATTGGTTATTGGATAGATTAGGAGGTAGGGTATTGTCATGAAGGTATGTGAAAATGGAACCATATAACTAGGACTCAGGACCGACAACACATATTATCTCAGTAGGAATGATTTCATATGAAGGAACCAAAATGTTATCCACCAAGACCTCATAGTGGGTCTCATTTGGAGGTAGATCGATCAGTGAAGCAATTGTAGCCATGACATCTGCGGCTCGATTCTGCTCTCTTGGTGTCTACTCAAAGTCTATCTTTGTGAAATTTTGTTTCAGGTCATCCACCATTCTTTTGTAAGGCATTAATTTTTGATCCTTTGTTTGGTAATCATTAGTTGCTTGACGAATTATTAGCTGAGAGTCCCCAAAAACCTGAAGTTCCTGGATCTTCCACTAAACCGCAATCCGTAATCCAGTTGTCAATGCCTCATATTCTGCTATATTATTAGTGCAGGGAAATGATAATCGATATGAGTTTTGGTATAGAATCCCCTTAAGGAGTTATGAAGAGGATGTCAGCTCCTGCTCCATGCTGTGTGTATGAGCCATCAAAGTATAGTTGCCATGGCTTTGCATGTGACACTATTAAAATGGATTCATCTAGAAATTCTGAATTTAGAGGAACATCATCTATCATGGGAGCATCTGCTAATTGATCTGCAATAGCTTGTCCTTTCATTGCTTTTCTATCCACATACTCGATGTCAAATTCACTCAGGATCATTACCCATTTGGCTAGTCGCCTAGTAAGTGTTGCTTTATTGAGAAGGTACTTCAATGGATCGATCCTCGCAACCAACTTAGTCTTATGAGTTAGCATGTAATGTCGTAATTTCTGCGAAGCAAAGACCATGGCGAGACATGCATGCTCAATTGGTGTGTAGTTTAGCTCATGTCTGACCAATGTGCGACTGATATAGTTGTAGCATAGGAAATTCGGAAATCATCACAAACATTATAAAAACTAATCTAGCCCAATCACAAAATCTTAAATGTAATGATCTATCCTAAACACACTCAATAGAGACATGAAAATGAAACATTCAAAAAGATTATGCAAACCAGATGTAAATCTAAATGCTTCCTTCATGCGGCTCCATTGTTCTTCTTTCCTCTCCAAATGGCCTTTGTTTGTGGATCTCACCTTCAAGTGCATACACATGAGATGAAAGCAAATAGACAAGATATTGGTGCAAGAGTACTTGAAATGTGATTTGACAAAGTGATTAGAAATTCGATAATCTGATTAGGGGTTAGATTGAAGAAATTCATCCAATTTATAGATAAATTGGAGAAATGACAAGATTAGCATGAAATTGATTCAAATGGAAATTCAAATCAATTATGTCAACTATGACAAATTATGACAAATTATGCACTTTCTATGCAAAATTTGATTGATTGATGATTATGACAAAATATGACAACTTTCTATGTCAAAATTGATTGATTGTCAATTATGACAAATTATGACAAATTGAAATGTCATTCCCATGAAATTAGGAGAAAAATAGGAGAAAATTGAAATTAGGAATTAGGAAAATTAGAAAATTGGGAAAATAGGAAAATTAGTGAATTAATTAATAATTTGTCATTTATTAATTAATTCACAAAAAGAGGAATAATTAGCCAATTAAATGAACATTTAATTGCGATGAGAAGACTTAGGATAAATAAATAATTTATTAATCCTAGAGAGAGAAATGACAAACAAGGTTAAATGATTAAATCATGAAACCCTAGAAGATGAATTAGAAAATGCAAGGATGACAATTAGGTCTTGACAAAGGATAGTTGACTCAATCATGATTCTGATTGATAAATTGGTCAATGTTATAAATGATTTGATTGATAAATGTGCCAATTGACAAGGAACAATGACAAATTGATCCAAATTGACATGATTGAAAAGGGCAAGGATCGATGATGAATCGATCGCAATATGGCAAGATTGACAAGGACAAAGATCGACCAAAATCATGATTGAAGATTGTTGTCGACAAGACCAAATTTGAAAGTGAGACAAATGAAGAATGTAGAAGAAAGAATCGATGCTCACAAATGATAAAAACCAAGTGCAAATCATAGGAGAAATGTTAATGTGACGCAAAAAACCTAAAATGAGGCAATGCGCAAATTTTAAAGTATGATCCCGCAAGCGTTGACCATTTTTAGGTGTCTACATTTTGCCCCTCTTTGAGACAATGCGATTTTAAGCGTTGTTTCAAAGAACGGTGATGAAAATGCCCCAGACAATGACAATGACATATGCATGCCCCCTTGAGGAATTGGCCGGAAAACATGCAGAGAAGAGGCCAATTGATCGATAAAAATGATAGAAAATGATAGGATCAAACGGACTGCCAAGACTGATGGAAGAAATGTTAGTAAGAAGAAATTAGACAGAGGACAGTTAGAGATGAAGAAAAAACTTGCTTTCAGTAATGCACTTTGTAGGTGAGAACCTTTATTTTAATGTAGCAAAATAGATGCGTAGCATCATGGCATTGAAAGCCAAAGTTGAAATGCAACCCTTTTTGCAAAAGACAGACACATTGCAGACAAACAACAATCACAACAAAAGAATAAAAGGACCATGAACCATCTTGGTCACTCTAAATCACTCAGTGACATCATCGAGCAACATAGGAACATGACCGAAGAGAAATCAATAAAAAAAAGGATAAGATGCCAATAAATCAAACAAACACCTTGATCTTCATTGTCAAAAGTTGAAAGTGCTGATAGAACGATCATGCTGTCTGATTTCAGGGAATGTGGTACCCCGTCAAAGACAGGACACAGTCTGGTTTCAAGTATACCACACCCTGTATAAGACCCATGATAGTAGAGACAAGGACAAATGATATTGATGTTGATGTTCGATTAATAAGACAATTTGATTAGTTTGAATGTCTGGTTTGAGTGAAAAAGTTCATCTGTTTAACGCATGATTTCATTAAAGCGCAATGTTGTGATTAATTGTTGTTGGATGCATACTCAGTGATCTGTCTATGCACAGAGGGATCATTTATTGACAAAATGGTTGTTTTTGGATTTTAATGTTTTTGAAATAAAATTTGTGTTCATTTTTTTCAGGACTTTATTTGACTAAAGGTTGGGATTGGCCAAGGGATAGTGGCAGAAAGTTGCAATAAGCTAGGGAAATGGATGAAAGGGTATAATAAGCAAATGGATAAAGACCAAAAGCTATGATGGACTAAAAGCTGCAAACAAGATGCATGATGCTCATGACGATCCTCAGCCTTGTCAAGATCAAAGGTGGAAAGGGAAACTAGACATGAGGGATAATAGGATAATGGAGGGTAATGACAGGCGTTCGATAGGATAATGAAGGGCAATAGGATATGAAGGAGTATGACATGGTATGATAGGATAATGGAACAATGAAGGACAAAAGGATATGATAGGATAAAACCTGCCCCCAAGTGTGGTGTACAAGAAGTTCATAGATTATGCATGATGCTTGTTTGCCAGGTTTTCATCATGGTACTTGCCCAAGGCACCTGTTTGCCAGGTTTTCACCAATGGACGAATTATTTTTCTTTACTTTTTTTTCTTTTGTCTTTTTTTTTCTCACTTTTTTTTTTTTTTTTTTTTGATTTTGACTTTTTCAATAGAAGATGGACACATGATAGGGGATGGAAGAAGGACTCAAGTGTCTTTTTGTTTGGATAGTAGCCTTGAAAAACACTAGACCATGACCTTTAAAAGTATGCTCAAAGACGTTGGTAGGATAAGGACATGGAAAATAAGATGAAACTAAGGCGAGGATTTATGCAAAGGATGGGATCAAAGGGATTGAAGGATGAAAAATATGCATTGGATAATGGATAGGGTATTGGAAGAATTGGGCTTGAGTGGATGGAAATGAAGGGAAGATCAACATTGGCACACACCTTGAGGGGTGATGGACTGATGGAGGAAGAGTGGATCTCAGATTGTGAGATTTGGATGGAGGAATGGCTTGGGATTTTGAGACATAAGAGCCCAAAATGGATGAAGAAGGTGATGGAGGAATAGATTTGAGAAGTTTGGATGGAGGAATAGCAACTTTGGATGCCAAGTTGGATGTTTCTTTAGGCTTTTGTGCTTCAAGGAGCTGCTTAGGGATCCACATGGTTTTTGATTTTTCATGCTTTTGTGGTTCCTTGGAGTGCATTTCTTGCACAAGGGATTTAGGAACCCATATATATTTTGACCTTTGTTTTTGAGCAATGGGCCTTTGTGGCCTTTTGGATATTTCTTTTTCTTTATAGATCATATTGTTCTTTGTTTTGACATGTCGATTATATTGGACATGTTGATCCTTGAATACATGTGGATTGCTAAACTTATGACTTTTATATTTGGCATCCAAATTGCTTGGAGGGGGAAAGGAATGCATGGATGGATATGAATGAAATGGAGTTCTTTTGGATGACTGGAAGGTTCTCAAAGATTTGTGCCTTTGCTGACCTTGCATAGAGGATGAAGGGATATAAGGACCTAAGATGGATGGAAGGGATGATGGGGAAGGGATATGTTTGGATTGTGATGGAGGGATACCAACGTCTTGAGAGTGAGTTGTGTAGAAATGACCCTTAATATTTTCTTTAACATGAAGGGACGCTTGCTTATGGAGATCTACTCCTTTGCCTTTATGAATATCTTGACTTGTAGGATACTCTTTTCTTTGGGAAGAAGATGCAAGTCCATTATGAGGTGGATATGATATGAGAGAAATAATGAGATCTCGAAGTGGATCGGATTGCACCAAAGTGGAAGAACCCATTGTGCATGTCGAGGGTTCATGAACATCTTGCACTGACACGTTAGAATCATGAGGGGGATTAGGATCATGAGGGGGACTAGGATTGTGTAGTGGACATGGTTCAATGACAGGCTCCTCAAGAGATGGAATGGGAGAAATAATGGGATCATCACAAGAAATGAGATCTTGGAGTGTATATGGAGCATTAAGACAAGGAGATGGAGGAACAAAAGGATCTTGTGGAGGATTTAAAGGAATAATTTGATCTTGACAAGGAGGAAGATCATTGGAATCCTCTTTAAAGGTGCTTTGCTCTAGACTTTCAATGGGATCATCATAAAGGATGGAAAGGATATCTTGATCTTTCTCAGGAAGTGGAATGTCAATGGGATTTGAAAGGACGTTGTGTTCATGAAATGGAAGGGGATCATTTGGGATTGGATGGACTGGAATATCTTGAGCTTGCTTGGGAAATGGAGTGTCAATAGTATCTTGGATAGGATGGACAAGAATAAGGGAATCATCGTGAGTGTCTGGGAACATGGGGTCCTAGTCAACAATTGGATGGGATGATAAGGTTTCAGGATCTTGATCTTGATTTTCTTGAGGACTCATTTCTTCATACTCTAAATTATCCTCTTGACATGAGGTTGGACTTTGGATATGCATGAGGGATTCTGACAAGGGATCAATGTTTTGGCATGAAGGAAATGCACTTTGAACATTTGTGGTGGATTCTGGCAAGGAATCAATGCTTGAACATGAGGAAGAGGGACTTCGAATGGGGTCCTCTAAAACAGGTAATGGCAATAAAGTGCATTGTGGCATTGGGTCTTGTATTTCTGAAACATGACAAGGATGTGCATCATGAATTGGATTATCTTGGCAATCAATTATGGATAGCTCTTGGATAATTTCATCTTTGGGTGTATTGTTTGATGAGGACAATATAGAAGGTTCTTGTGAAGCTCCTAAAGGTGTAGGGATAGATGCCACTGGATAGTCAATTTGCTTGTGGGGAGATGAGGTATTGCTAGACATAAGTGTATTATCTTGATCTTCTTCAAAGAACTCACTTGGTAGGTTCCTTAAGAGCCTTGCAATAAAGCCACCTTTCTTTTGAGGTTTTGACATAGTTGTATCTAGAATTTGAACTTGTTTGGAAAGGAGTTGGTCTTGGTTTGATGTCATGTTTTGATTTTGAACTAGATGTTGATCAAATTGGTTTGACATGTTTGAAACTTGGCTTGGTGTGTGTTGCAACCTTTGTTTTTGAATTTGTGATTGTGGTTGTTGACATTGATATGTTGATTGAACTTGTTGATATTCCACCATTGGTTGAACTATTTGTGGACATTGTATAGTTGGTTGGACATATTGTTGAAATTGGACCATTGGTTGAACCATTGGTTGTATTGGTTGAAAATCTGATTGATAGTAAACACCTTCTTGTTCTTGTTGTGGAGGCACAAAATGTTGAAATTGATGTTGTCTCTTTTCTTGAAATTGTTTCATCATCTCTATTTGGGAGAGGAGAGCTGGTATGTCTGATCGTTCAAGAAGAGATCTTACATCAATTGGCTCAATCTTTGGATTTTGACCTGGAAATTTTTGAAACACTTTGGACATTTCTGATCTATTCTTCTCAATGTTTTTCACTCTTTGTTCCAAAATCTCCTCTTCTTGAGCTAGTTTCTCCTCTAGTTTTTGTATTTGGACATTTACATCATAATTAGTTTGATCAATGTTGCTTTGTTGTTGGGTTGGATAGAATTGTGATTGCATTGTCGGTTGATATGTCAAACTTTGTTGCATCATTGGTGCTTGGAACCTTGTTTCAATAGACATGTCACTATGCAAATGCAATATTTTTGGCATTTTTCAAGGATAATGTATGATATGCAACTAGATGCAAACTAAATAGATGAAAATACAATCTATGGCAAGAGTGCAATCTATGTTTTTGGTTGTTTTTCAAGATTTTGACAACTTTTTGGAATGCAAATCTAAAAGAGACCCTTAGGAAATTGAAATGATGTCTAGACCTTAAAGGACAAAAGGACAAAATGACAATGTCTCCCCTATATGCTTGGATACTAAGCTAAGTTTGACCAAATGACAAGAATGACATAAAGAGAAAAAGGTTGATAAGATCTAGACTTCCTAACAATGACTTAGGGTTTATCAAAGATTTGGATTACTCAAATATGACAAAACCTAGTTTTGACACTATATGTAAAGGGACAATTTACTATGCAAAATGACCCTAATATGATATGATAATGACCTAAGCTTAATGAAGAGACCTAGGGTATGCAAATATGAATGTATGACAATGGTATTACTATAATGCAAGAGGACATATGCAAATGGATGACCCTTATTGACATGCAAAGGAGTATGACCTAGGTGGAACTTAACCTTGGTAATAGACAATGACTTTGCAAAATGCAAACCTAGGATGAACCTAAATCTAAGTGACATGAATGTTAAGACAAGATTTTGAACAATGTTTGATAACCATGTTTGAAGGTGTTTCAAAGTTTGTTGGATGAAATGCTCTTATGTTTAACCTTGTTTTGAATCAATTTGCCTTGTTTTTGAAATGATATGCAATTCAACTTTTGACAAACAAAGAAGACAAGATATTTCAACTTAGACTCAATACAATCATGCTCATTCACATATTTCTTATGGTAGGCAAGGACATTAAGTACTTAAGAGGTAGACTTGTTATGGGATTCAAGGAGAATACATAGATGCTTGACCCCATGGGCTCCCCTCCACGGCACTCACTTCTCAGGGCAGCCAAGCATCAGTGAAATCTCCCCATGGTGAACTTAGTATCTCTTGCAAGTATCTAAACTTGTCCTTCTCAAGCAACTAGAAGGGTTTTTGGCCTCTAAAAACAAGGTGTTTAGTAAGGATTTCTGTTAAGCGTTACTCCTTGATGTCACACAAGTGTGATTGAGACATTAAGCCCATGAAGATACCAAACAAATGTAGTCACGCAAGCACGATTTAGACCGTGAGGTCCTACTTAGATGTTGATATGAGAAAGAGTTCAAGGGTCATCACTTCCCAAGTAACTGCAATTCCCACGTAACCCTTCCTTCAAAGCTTTCGCCCATCAGGTATTTATTTATAGTGAGTTAGAATGCCAAGGTATTCTAGCCGTACTCACTTTGGGTCATTCCCTTCTCACGATTATCACTTGCTTGCAAAAGAAAATGGTCGGGAAGGCAGGCCCTCTAAAGGTGACAAACAATCAAAGACATGAGCATGGTATTGAAGATCTGGATTTCTGATCACCCTAAGAAGGATGAGAGCATACTCTCCTACTCCAATGTCAAACTCAATAATAAAATCAAGCATAGATTCATTCCATCCTATTTAGAAATCTCTAGGTGCCTAAACATTAATTTCAAACACAAAGTTTAGTTATTCCAAGGCCACCTGCAAAACCCAAGTCAAAAGTTTGATATGCTTAGTCTTTGACTATTGAACCTGCACAAAACGTGTTAGTATTTTCATTTATTGCCTTTGTCATGTGTATGCCAAGGTTGTGCACAGAGAATTAGTACCAAAAACCAAAAAGCAGAAAACAGAATGCAAAACAAACAATTTTCAAGTAAAACACTGCATTTTTACCTCTGTTTCTGGACTTTACACAGGCGTAGAACTCATGACACAGGCACAGAACTTATGAAACAAGCGTAGAATGTCTTTAACACAAGCATAGAATGCTTAACACAGTCGCAAGTTGTCTTACACAGGCGCGGAAGTCCCCAGAAAACCCTGCACTACCCTATTTTTTGGTTTTTTGACCTGCAAATCAACTCAAAAGCACTCAAAAACACAATTAAGGGGTTAGATGGTTAGTGTTCACGTCGGGTTCACAAATTAATGTGAGGTAGGAAATCGGAAATCATCAAAGCAATTCAATATTAGTCATTAGCTCAATCACGAAAGCATAAATGCAATGATCAATCCTAACACATTCAATAAAGACATAAAGACAAAACATTCAAAACTAAATACTATGTAAACCAAATGTAGATCTGAATGCTTCCTTCATGCGGCTCCATTGTTCTTCTTTCTTCTCCAAATAGTTTTGTTGTGGATCTCACCTACTTGTGCATGATCATGATATGAAAGCAAGTAAATAAGATGATTGCTCAAGAGTACTCAAAGCGTGATTTGACAAAGTGATTAGAAATTCGATAATCTGATTAGGGGTTAGATTGAAGAAATTCATCCAATTTATAGATAAATTGGAGAAATGACAAGATTAGCATGAAATTGATTCAAATGGAAATTCAAATCAATTATGTCAATTATGACAAATTATGCACTTTCTATGCAAAATTTGATTGATTGATGATTATGACAAAATATGACAAATTTCTATGTCAAAATTGATTGATTGTCAATTATGACAAATTATGACAAATTGAAATGTCATTCCCATGAAATTAGGAGAAAAATAGGAGAAAATTGAAATTAGGAATTAGGAAAATTAGAAAATTGGGAAAATAGGAAAATTAGTGAATTAATTAATAATTTGTCATTTATTAATTAATTCACAAAAAGAGGAATAATTAGCCAATTAAATGAACATTTAATTGCGATGAGAATACTTAGGATAAATAAATAATTTATTAATCCTAGAGAGAGAAATGACAAACAAGGTTAAATGATTAAATCATGAAACCCTAGAAGATGAATTAGAAAATGCAAGGATGACAATTAGGTCTTGACAAAGGATAGTTGACTCGATCATGATTCTGATTGATAAATTGGTCAATGTGATAAATGATTTGATTGATAAATGTGCCAATTAACAAGGAACAATGAAAAATTGATCCAAATTGACATGATTGAAAAGGGCAAGGATCAATGACGAATCGATCGCAATATGACAAGATTGAAAAGGACAAAGATCGACCAAAATCATGATTGAAGATTGTTGTCGACAAGACCAAATTCGAAAGCGAGATAAATGAAGAATGTAGAAGAAAGACTCGATGCTCGCAAATGATAAAAACCAAGTGCGAATCATAGGAGAAATGTTAATGTGACGCAAAAAACCTAAAATGAGGCAATGCGCAAATGTTAAAGTATGATCCCGCAAGCGTTGACCATTTTTAGGTGTCTACAATAGTATACTGCCTTTTCTTTGCCCTCAGCAATTTGTTGTGCTAAGAGTGCCCCCAGTGCTGTTGGAGTAGCTGATATGTATAGTAATAGAGGCTGATCTAGAACTGGTGGCATCAAAACTGGCAGATTCAGAAGATAATCTTTGAGTACTTGGAAATCCTGTTGACAGTTATCATCCCATTTGAATTTGATGTTTTTATGTAGCAAGTGCTGAAAAGGATTACACTTATCTGCAAGTTGTGCTATGAATCTTCGTATGGACTAGAGTCTCCCTTGTAAAGATCAAAGTTGACTAATATTTCTTGGTGGTTGCATCTCTTGGATGGCCTTGACTTTTGCTGGATCGGCTTCGATTCCTCTTTTTGATACAATGAATCCTAGGAGCTTCCTGGAGGTTACTCCAAAGACACATTTCTTGAGGTTTAATCTTACTTTGTATTTTTCCAACCGATCAAAGATGATTCAAAGTATGTCCAAATGTGTATTTCTATCTATTGATTTGCCCAAGAGGTCATCGACATAATCTTCCATAGTTACGTGCATGAGATCATGAAAGATAGTAGTCATGGCTCTTTGATATGTAGTGCCTGCATTTTTTAGCCCAAAGGGCATGACATTCCAACAAAAAGTTCCCCAAGGACAGGTGAATGATTTTTTGTGCTGATTATAACCAGAGAATCCATCCATCAACAATAACATTTCATGACCTGCTGTGAGATCGACAATCGAGTCAATATTTGGTAATGGAAAATCATCCTTAGGACAAGCTTTGTTGATGTCTCCAAAATCTGTACATATTCTGATGCTACGATCTAGTTTATTGATAGGTACTAAGTTGGAGATCTATTCAGGATAATCAATTGGGCATATAAATCCGACATCCAATAATTTCTCAAGCTCTACTTTGACCAATAATGCGACTTGTGGATGCATCTTTCTCAATTTCTGTTTCACTGGTTTTGCCCCCAGTTTAACTGTCAAATGATGCATTACCAAATCTGGATCCAATCCAGGCATATCAGCATATGACCATGCAAAGTTGATTTGTCGTTCTTTGAAGAAACTTATGAATTTTGACCTTTTTGACTCCGTTAATGATTGAGCCAGGAATATGTTGTGTGGAACCTCTTCTATACCAATGTTTGTTTTGATAGTCTCCTCTACCAACATGGATGACTTTTCCTCATATGATGCAGGGAGAATGTCGAGCCTTCCATCTTCGGGTGCCTTAGAGAGGTTTTCGCCCTCAGATACGTCCTTTCTTTTTACTTTTTTGGGGTCAGACAGCGCCACGGTATGGTTTTCACCATAAGACCCTTGGTTTGTTTTTATTTACATATTTTTGTGACTGAAGGCCCGACACCCTCACCAAAATATGCCACGCTATTGAGTTCTATAGTGTATCCCACTTTATGGTCCCTAGGGGGAAGATCATCTCGTATGCCAAGATAGTCAATAAAAGCTTCATCATTTTCAAATGTGTCAAACTGTGCAGGTCCGTCATGATCCCAGTCAATAAGTTGGTGGTGAACAAGGGGAAGGCCTTTGATGTCTTCAAAGTTAGCGGGGATAAGAGTGAAGATGCAGTTATATTCAGGTATGTCAAGGTAATTATTGAGATCATCGTTGGCACTCTCCTCATCAGTCTCGATTGTGAACGAATCCAAATTATCATCACTAGTAGCACATTCTGGGACAGTTGTTCTCATCCTATGTGATTTCAACCTAGGACCTAGAGACAAAGACTGTGTGGAATCCTCAAGGATTATTTCTTGACCAACTTTGAATTTTTCATAAAATTCCTCTTCTTTTGTGGGTTCATCCGGCTCTCTGAATCTCTCAGTGAGCTCGTAGTCACTAGAGGATTTGTCTGAACCCCATCCCCATTCATTGGAGTCTGTGGAATAGCGATTCTCTTGTTGAATTTGGCAGCTTTGATTTGTAAAGCTTCTTCTGTCCTTTGAGTGTGGACCTTGGAAGTCACGAAACCAAGTCCCTTCGAGCGTTCTTTTTTGAATGTCAATTCAGGTTGTAAAGGTTCAATGATGCCTTCCTTTCTTAACCCAAGAGGGCTTTTGCCATCATACCCGAATTTTTGTAGGATCTTGAAACCTTTGCCATATTTCTCACATGATATATTGATGTGATCTTGTGTATCATCTTCAAGGTCTTTGTAAAGTATTTTGTATAAGTCTTCCTCTTCCAGTTCACCCCATTTTTGAAAGATAGTAGAGTCCCATTTGAGTACAATGATAGATACTTATTTATTAGGATGTGGTCTTCCATATTCTTTTGGTGAGATCATGACTTATTGTAAGTACATGGTCTGTATATGGTGAAAATGAAAACAACAATGATGAAAGGCTAAATAAATTCAACCACAAAACCCTAGCCTAACAACAACAAAGATCCACCATAACATATGAAGATTACCTAAGATAATGCAAATCAAATGAAATCACAAAGATTATACCATCACATGTCCAATAGGGTTTGAATCTCCATTCTTCCTATCTCCATTGATCTTGCTTGATATATTTGCTCTCAGATTTTATGTATGCACAAGAGCTCAACAAACAACGGAAATATGGTTGCAAGTATGATCGCATATGAAAGTGCAAAGCGTAATGTAGTCAAGTAGTCAACGGGCTTGATAATGAAGGAAGCATCTCCTTATATCGAAGACACCATAAGAAATGGAGGGATAAGATTGAGAGGTGTAAAAGAGGTCAGCTATGATTAGAGGGTAGGTAAAGAAAATAATAAAATAATAAAAGGGGTAGGTAGTGTATGAATTAAGAGATGAATGACATGTGTCATAGGTAGAAAAGGTTAATGAATTAATTGAATAAATAAAGATTTATTTAATTAATAGAGGAAGTGGGATTAATTAAATAAATAAGATATTTATTTAATTTAGGAAAAGGATAATTTAAATAAATAAATGTATTTATTTAAATGAGAAATAAGGCTAGAAGAGGATAAATGAATTAATTAAATAAATAAAGATTTATTCAATTAATAGAAGAATTAGGCTAAAGATAATTAAATAAATAAAGTATTTATTTAATTAGACTGGACAATTTTAGGTGTCTACATTTTACCCCTCTTTGAGACAATGCAGCTTGTCACATTGTTTCAAAGAAGATAATATGAACTGATACAAAGTTTCCCCAAGATGGGAATGATATGCCCCCTTGAGAGATTGGATGAAAATGTTTGGAAAGATCGCAGACAATCTCTCAATAAGAAAGAAAGGCTAGAATGGACTGACCAGATAGAGTGACAGAGTCACGGGGTAATGAAGACTGACTCAAGAAATGAGGGCTAGGGCTAGGGTAGTCTAAAAGATAGACCACAAGGGAAATACATCCTCATTGTCATCCACACATCCAAGAGATCAGAGTGTAGAGAGAGAAATTCGATGTTTGTGTATGAAGGCTTCAATGTCTAGTGGTGCATTATGTGGTTGACTCATAGAGGCATCATCAACTTTTGTGAATGTAAGAGAGAGTGGAATGGAAAGGTATCCCACCATGGCTTGAAATTGGTCCACATTCAAATCAGTAGGAACATCAGTGTCGCTCAAGATTTTGTCAAGAATAGCTTTATGTGTGGGGGATATGCGTAAGAGCTCAAGGATGGAGATGAGCGCAGGTGTCTTCCCTAACTGTTCTACAAGGTCATACTCAGGTTTGGTTGATGAGGAAGCAGTGTTTTTAGTTGGAGCACCTTGTAAAGTGAATTTACCTTGACGGGTTGTAACATGACATTCAAGGTAGGTTCGGAAGAAGATCCAATTCCTTTTAGAATGATCTTGGGTCTTTAGGTAGAATTCTCAGGGTTTTTGTCCTTGATGATAATGGTAAAGACATAATTATTCATCGAGATATGATTGATAGTTGAATCATAGTTATAGGTTGCTCTGGTATAGTTGGTTTGGTCATCTGTGGCTGTAGCCTTTCCCTTGTCATGCTTTGGGAATGGTTCCTTAAACATCTCATGTTCTTGATTGGATGAGTGTCCTTCAATCTCAATGTCACCTCTATCAATGAGATCTTGTATGATGTTCTTCAATCGATGACAATTTCCTGTCTTATGACCCTTGCTCTTGTGAAATTCACAATACTCATCATCATTCCACCAATTTGGTTTGACCTTTGGTTCATATCAAGGAAAATATGGAATTGTGATTACTTTGTTTGCCACTAGCTTCTTGAAGACTGACTCAAGTGGTTCTCCCAATGGGGTATACTTCCTTCATGATCTAGAAGTTGCTTGAGTATTCACTTGATTGTTTGTAGAGTTTGATCCAGAAAAAATGGTTTTTGGTCGTACCGTATTGGCATCAACAACACCATCATTGACTATGTTCTTGTTTTTATTCCAAAATCTTGGCTTATCTTTTCCTTTAAAGTCATCTTTGTTTTCCTTGAATATCTTAATGATTCCTTGTTCAATTAGGACCTTTTCTGTCACTAAGCCTTTTTCAATGATGTCCTTGAAGGTGGACAAACAAGCTTTCCTTAGATCATAGCCAATGTCTTTGTTAAAATTTTGGGTGAACATTTCTACCATTTGTTTTTGTGGAATTTCACAAGACCATCTGCTGGCTAGATTTCACCATCTTTGTAAAAATGACGAAAAAGACTCTCCATCTTTTTGCTTGGTGTTGTACAAAGTAGTGACTGATATGTCTATCTCTATGTTGTAGGAGAAATGTTGAATAAATGCCTCTTCAAAGTCACCCCATGACTTAATACCAGGTGGAAGTTGGGAGAACCATTCCATAGCTTGATCACCTAAGCTTTGTGGGAATAATCTCATCAAATATGTCTCTTCTGCTGCTACCTCAATGCAAGCTGTGAAAAACTATCTTATGTGTGCCTTAGGATCCCCTTTGCCTCTATACTTATCAAACTTAGGCATCACAAAGTGTGTAGGAAATGGAGGCATTGGAATGCTCTTGTCAAATGGATAGGGACATATGTCTCTCATTGTGTATGTTGGCTTTGGTGTATTTATGTCCTCCATTTTCTTTTGTCTATTTATATTTTTAATCAATGGTTACCATATTAATATGTATGTGTGTATGGAGTAGTTAAAATAGATATTAATAAATAGTATAGATATATAAATAATGTAAAGAAAAATACTTTATAAACTTTATCATCTATATTATAGTTTTTTTGGCAATTTCATGACTCCCAAATACTATCACACCTAGGGCTTTTGAGAAACTATTTGCTTAGACTATGGATTTTTCCTGTAGAATAAACTTTGGTGCCCAAATGAGTGGTGTGCAATCCCATAATGGGCCTAGTCAGCCTAAATTTCATTATGTTGCGGTGTTTTGAACTTTGTTGCTTTTGCATTGTCTTGACATGTGTCAGGGTTTATTGCAGTTGTAATCTTGATGTTTGCTAGATTTTTACTTGACCTGCACTGGTTAGTTTTATGTCCAAAAATATTGCATGTATAACATCTTCCTCTAAAGTGATTATGTCTATTCTGATTTACAACCGGATTCCTACATTTATTAGCTTTATGACTAGATCTATTGCATGTGTAACACCTACCAAAAAATGAAGTTTGATTTAGAGTACTTCTACATTCTACTGCCTTATGTCCTACTAAATTACATTTGTAGCAAGAGTCATTAAAGAGATTATTTTTCATACTTACCTGCTACTTGACCGAAGACTTACCTTTTTCTCCCTTGGAGATAGTTTCCTTAACTGGAGATGAATGTTCTTAAGGTTGTGATCTTCCATTAGCTTCAATCTTTTCTTCCTTCATGGTTTTTGGAGCTTCCTTTCCACTGATATTATGTCAAGTTTACCAAATTCAATATTTCTCTATTGTTTCTTTTCTTTCTTGAGATCTACTTTGAGAGATGTTACTTTTTTCTTTAGTCTCTCACATTATTCTAATTTGCATTTCACCATTTTATTTAGGTAAATTATTTAGTTTTCTCATTGTCTTCATCTTTGATCCTTAGATCTACAATAGATTTGCTTGCTTGCTTGAGCTCCTCAATGACTTCTTTATGTCTTATCTTAAATTTCTGGATCTGCTCTCTTAGCTTCTTGATGCACTCATTAGCTAGTAGGACATTCTCCTTTAGATCTTTGTTTTCAGATTCTGTTGCTTCAAGTTCTTCAAGAGATTTTCTCAGATCATCATTGAAATCCATAAGTTCAAATTTTTGGATCTCCTTTGAGTGTTTAGACTCTTCTAAAGGACTTGGATCTGATACTAACTATTGAATAACTAGGATACTGAGAGGAGAGGGGTGAATTAGTATTCCCTTGAACTTATTGAGACTTATAATTAACCAATCACATAACGTAATTCAAATTTAGTAAACAAAATAGAGGCGCAACACATAACATAAAATTTTGTAAGTGGAAAACCCAATATATGGGAAAAACCACCGAGATAATTCTTTCAGGAATAATATAATATGTTACTGGTTACACAATACAAGGGGTGGCTCATTGTCAGTTTGACTCATTGTCCAAAATATAAAAAAGGGACTTAAACCCAATTATGATGTATACAAAAATTGAACTATTATAGTTGCATCTAACATATGCATGGATTACAGTTCCCTTCAAGTACATAAGTTGTCACATAACTTTTCTATACTTAATTCACACAGAATACCCAACTACAACCTTTTTTGCATATAATACACAAAAATAGTCATTTCTCAGCAACTATACATATCTAACACATAATACTCTTGGCAATATATATCCACACCAACTGACTAACAAGTTGAGTCGACTGGAAGGGGTGAGACCAGACTTATAAACATGCCAAAATCACCAAAGTGTCTTCACCTAGTGTCGGCTTCCATCAAGAGCATTAATACAACAAGTAGACATGTAGACCATGTTTTCCAGCACATCTAAATAGGACCAAATCTAAAGCATCTTGAGATATGTGTTACCATATTCGGATAAGACTAGACCCAAAAGCAACTTCCAGTAAAGCAGAATATCGGACCTCAAAACTGTGCACACATGATAAAGAAATATTACATATATGAAGAAAACTATACATGCATGCTGGATAACATAGGATATTCATGAAATCAATGAAAACAATGACAAATAGATCAACACAAATTTCCTTCCTAAACTCATTGGATATGGAAATGAAAATCTAAAGTGGGGTTGGGACCCCTGTTCCCACTATTTTGTTGCTACAATAAAAATCCCATCTTTGAAAAAATTTTCTTGTCTTTTTTGGTTTTGGTCATTTCACTTCTTGTGACATGACTCTTTTTCGCTTGCTTAATTCTTTATGTAGGAGTTGCAGCCCTCTCTCTATCTTTACCTAGTCAGGTTGACTAATTCAAAATATTATGAAGCATTGAACATTTTTTAATTGATATAATTTTATTTGAAGTATTTCAGTTTTTTTCATCTTTCACATGCTTTAGTTTCTCGTATTGACTTAAACAATATTTACATGGGCACTATGTCTATCATTATGCATATATCTAATTTAATTTTACTTGGATTTCTATTTTTAATTCTATTAAAGTGCTCAGAATGGCCACAAGTTATTTATTCTGTTGTAGTTATTTAACTATTATTTGCATGAGAAACAAGATATATATGATATCTGTATTCTAGATATGTATGCCTTTCTTTGTGCTCATTATTGTTGGCATGGAAAGAAAATGAGGTTCAATGTTGCACCTCTAGGTTGTAACCTATGGAGGGTTAGTACTCACCACAAGTTTGTATACCTAAAAGGGGCATTGCAACTTTGGTTCGAGTAGACACTCTAAGGGAGCAAGCTTATATAGATGAAAAAGGGAGAATAGAATGAAAAATTTTCATTATTTTATTTTTTTATTTTGTTTCACTAGATTATTGAGTGTCATGATTTGCAAGATATTTTTAACAATGTTAAAGTAAATTTGATTGTTATTCAATGAAATAATTCTAACTCTTATTAATCTTGTCTTATAAATACCCTTCTACCTAACTTAAGGATCTCATTTTCTAGATAGCATGGTATTCACTATAAATAAGAAATGGAGACATAGATATGAGGATTTAAGTCAATAATGGCAACAACTAAAAGGTTTTGTTTTCCTTTCATAGGGAGACTATGTTATGGTGTATTCTATTAAATATCAATTCTATAACTGTGCATCCCTCATTCCTCATTTAAATGGCAAATCTAAATATGTTTTCAATTGTAATAATGTATCTTTCAGTCGTCAATTTAATTTTTCCTTGCTTTCAGTTGTCAAATTAATTTTTCCTTAAATTTATATTTTTTCTATAGATACAAAAACGAAAATAGGCTTGATAACTGCTAAGTTTATTTATATAGAATATGAAATTAATGCTTTGATACATTGATTAAGATTGTTTTATAATTCAATGTTTAATTAGTGTAATGCAAACTTTAAACTACATAATTTATTTCATCAAGAGTACTAAAAATCTACAGTTATTTTGCTTGAAAATTTATTTGAAAAATTTAAACTATACAATTTATTTCATTAATAGTATTGAAAATGTAATTTTCTCAAAAAAATTGTAAAAAAGACAAGAAAATTGCAGACTTTCATTTAAATGTTTTTGTTTTTTTTTAAACAAGATTAGGAACTAAATTTTTAGATAAATGAATCATCATATATGCTTAAAAAAAGTAAAAAATAGAATAGAACAAAGTAATTTAATCTGCACTAAACTCAATAGAGATAAAAGATGCCAATGACATAAAAGACCAATAAAATTGAAGTGGTTCATACCTGTTAAAAAAGTGGATTTTTTTTAATTTTCTATGTGATAAAAGCAATAATAGATAATGTTTTCTTCACAGCCTTGGTCTCTTATTCAATAATATATGAAGAACAAGGAATGTGAATATCAACGGTCGGAGCCCACAACCAAACAATAGGTCTCCTCTAAGAATCCTCCAAACACCATGAAAACATCGATGAGAATGAAGATAAAATGAAATAAAACAAAGTAATGTGATGATTGCATGTTATTATTTAAAAAAAAAACGCATATCTAGTTTCATTTTCTGCTTATACTTCTACTATATATTTTAACTATGTTACAATATTATCCAGAATAGTAAATAAATAAGAATGTTTTACTCTTAAACGAAATTAGTTAATTTATACTTACAAAATAGTTCATAAATAAATTAAATATTAACATATTTTTGGGAAGAATTAAATAATAGAAGTGTTTTACTAATTTTGAAGGCAAATATTTTTTTTTGCCATCTACATTAATGTAGGTTGATTAATAAAATGAATAAATTAAACATAGACCACTCTAATTAAATGTTTTGTTATAATTTAGTTGATAGGATTAGGCTTTACCAAATAAAAATTAGGATCATGTTTTCAATTCATAATTATTATAAATATTATAAATATTTGTGACTAAATAGTGAATCCTAATTAATGAATATAATGTGATTCATGTCTTTGAAAATATAAAATGAGAGAAAAACAAAAAAATTATTGTGTTTTGTATCATTGGTTTACTTCACTATTATGTATTGACTCCACAACTACAACGCTGCTTTATACTTGCAAACTCAATTTCAAATGGTATCTATATATGTTTCCATGTACTTTTTAAACAAATTAACTAGGAGAAACAAAAATGATCTCTCTTTTAGGAACTTGATATTAATTTGTAGTATTAGAAAATTTCTTGATACATAACACACTTCAATATGGTGAAGAGAGCCTTGGGGAATTGGCAATTAGCACCACCAAAAAATATTTTCAGATTTTTTTTCTAATTTACTTGTTGAGATATAGATGCATACATATATTGCTTTACTTGATAGAAACAAGACAACCTACGTACACTTAAATCAGTTTTAGATTAGGTGATACCTCGGGCTTAGAGCAGTATGCCAAACCTTTGTAGTTGAATCAAGTTGTAATGGCACTAATTCTATCATACATGAGAACTCCGAGAAGAAAAAATAACATTTTTTTTTGGTGGGTCTTTCATTCAACCATTATGGAGGCGCTTTTTCTATGGAATTGGCAATAATTGTATGATATTGTTTCAGCATGTTGGTTCAGTTACTTTTTGATAATTTAGATAGATATCTCTTAGAATCCAAGAAATGCTGCTATTAAATTATGCTCTCAAACTTTGCTAGCATCCCACCAGCCTATGTAAAAATGGGAGCATTAGACCAAGGCTTGGAGGTACCAAAATTTTCTCAAATTTTGTAGATGCAGTTTCTCTACTAGATTTGTATGAAAAATATGAAAGCATGGATAGGGCATGAAACTGTTTGATAAAATGCATTAAATAAATATTTTCACATGGACTATAATGATTTAATAATACACCCAAATGGTTATAGGAAGCTTCAAGAAATGAGATTGGCATGTGTACAGAAAAATTTGACAACCTTTACTAGCAACCTGATTGGATGTAGAAGATCTTGGAATGCGGTACAATATATGTCAAAACATGAAAGACATATAGTCTTGATTGAAAAATGCATTTGTTGGAGAGGTTTTATAAACCCTCAAATACTGCAAATGACATATATTAAATGTAAAAGATGTAAACTTATCAAAATAGGGTAGAGACAAATGCTTTGATATCGACAAATCCCTAAATTTGAGAAACTCAAATGATTAGATAAATCTAAGATTGCAATTTAGTTGTCAATCACTAGCAATACATAGTGGAAGCAAATAAAATGAAGACATACACACAACTAGAGACATGCAACATCCTCTATTGCTTCAAGTACTAAAATTTGAAACTGAAACTCTTACAAAAGAAAAACTCAAACTGAAAAACATAAAAATTAAGTAATTAATAATAATGCTTTTAGTATTTTGGAGCTTCCCAAACTCTAGAAGACTTGAATCTTCTTTGAGCTATCCTATAAACTACTACTCACTTGGAACTGCACACACCTAGAGAAATCAATGCTCAACAAATGAAATACACAACTACTATTGTCAACTCTTAATCACTCGAAGAACACACAAAACATTCCCTACTAAGCACAATTTTTTTTAAGCTACTAACTAGGAAATGCTTATTGACATTCTATTTGTTCAGGCTACACAAATTTACCTCTCTCATTCAAATTCAAACTAACCTACATAAGTAAATTGTTTGTACACAATTAAATTCAACTATAGCAATGTAAGGAGCAAGTCATAGTTTGAGATCCCAATGAACTATTGGCAAACTCTAGGTTTCATTTACTATTTGTTTCTCATAATAGGATAGGTGTGTACGCGAGTACATGACAAAGGCTCAAACAACTTGATTTTCCAACACTCCTCCTTTGCTCGGGTCATCAAAAAAGGTCATTCTTGATACAAACCAACAATGCTAAAGTTTCTTTCTAGGCAATCAAAACTATCCCTGCTATAAGGCTTGGTGAAAATGTGTGTTAATTCTTCTTCACCATTTTTAACTAATCATTTGATATGATGATAACCTATTTCAATGTGATTTCTTCTTCCATAAAAAAAATATTTTTCATCAAAGCTATTGATGAAACATTGCCACAATAAATTATGGTTTCATCCTCTTGTTGTTTCTTCAAATCTATGAAGATTATTCTTAGCCAAATTGCTTGACATGCTATTGTGTTTTCTACTATATACTCAACCTCAGTTATAGATAAGGAAATAATGGGTTCCTTCATAGAAGCTCATGAGATTAATCCCAAATGCAAATGCAACACACAACCTATTGTGTTCTTGCTATAATCTACACTTCCTACCCAATCACTACTTGTGTAATTAACTAGCCTAAAAATATTTTTTGTATTATACAAAATTATAAGCATGTCTAAATAAGTACAAGGAAATACTTCAGGGAATTCATGTAAAAGAGAAGAATGATCATGTAGTTCATCAGTATCAGAGAATATCGTTCAATAAATTTTAATTACATAGAACAATATTTATATAGATAAAAATGAGGAACTCATGGGTTCCATATGAAACTAATTAATTAACAAATAATCCCTAATATAAACTAACAACCTCTAACAAACTACTAACAAATATACATATCAAAAAAATCACGTGTAAGGTAATAATGGAATAACGAACATTCTCCCCTTATTACATCGTTGTTTTAAAGAACTAATAATAGAATCTTGAAATGTTGCAAACTTAACACATGCAAGAGGCTTTGTGAAGATATCAACACATTGTTCCTAAGTTGAGGAGAACTAAAGCTTGATGTTATTTTACTAAACATGTTCTCAGATGAAGTAAAATTAATTTCAATATGCTTGGTTCATTCATGAAACACTAGATTATGAACAATCTTGAGAACATTTTGATTATCACAATATAAAATGGTAGGCTCACTTTGAGGTACCCTCAATCCTTCTTGTATGTGACATAGCGAAACAACTTCATAAACTGCTACAGTTGCTAGACGATACTCTGCTTCTATTGAAGGATGAAAAGTTGTTGCTTGCTTCTTACTTCCCTAGGAAATAGGACCGAAACCCAAGAAGAAAACAAATCTAGATGTCGATTTACTATCATGTACTAAAGCAACATAATCAACATTTGTATATCTTGTCAAGATGAATTGATCATTCCTTTTGTATTCTAAACCGTGATTCCTTGTACCTTGGATATACATTAGTACTCATTTTGCTACTTTCCAATGGGAATTTTTGGTTCTTGCATGAATCTTGATAGATAATTAATAGAAAAATTAATGTATGGTCTAGTATAAATCAAGTAAATCAAACCTCCAATTATTTGACATTGGAGAGTTGCATTCACCTAAGAAGATGTATCAAATGTAGATAACTACAAACCTGATTCCATAGGTGTAGGCATGGGTTTGGAATCCATCATTTTGAATTCCTCAAGCAATGTCTTGGCATATTTCCTCTATGACACAAAGATATGGTGATTTGTTTGCCATACCTCTAGGCCTATACAATATTTTAGTAGCCTGAGACCTGTCATATCAAAATCCTTCTTGAGATCATTCTTGGTTTCCTCGACAATTTCTTCTAAGTTGCCTTTGATAACCAGGGCATCAACATATACATTAATGATCACAATATTCTCCCCTTGATCCTTGAGGTAGATATTTGGATCATATGGATGCCTAGTGAAACCATGTTTTAGCAAATGCTCATCAATTTTGATATACCAAGCTCTGGGATCCTGTTTGAGAACATATAGGAACTTGATTAGCTTGCACACCTTTTCTTCTTTACTACTTGCAACATATCCCTCTAGTTGAGTCATATAAACCTCTTCCTTAAGGTCTCTATTAAGAAAGTCACTTTTAACATCCATCCCGTATAATTTCAATCCAAATTGTGTAGATAAAGAAAAAATTATTCTAATTGTTTTTTATATTTCTTGTGGCAATGAAGGTTTCCTCATAGTCTATCCCTTTTTTTTGGGCATAGCCCTTAGGTACAAATATAGCATTATGATTGTCTATACTTCCTTCTATTTTATATTTGTAGGATTTTGCCAAGATCAAGGGCACAATGAAAAGCATAAAAGAGACAATAGAATGACAAGAACAAACTATATTCTCATCAATATGCAAATGATCAATTGGATTAACCAATACAATGAATAGAGGCCTGCTTATATAGGCAAGGCCATATGGATGTATGAACACACAAATATGACATGTGGCTCAATGAGAAACAAGGGTAGGTAAGAAATACTAGGGGTAGGTAGGAGAAATAATATAATATTCCACAAGAGGTGGATGACCCACCGAATGTGGAGTTTAACAGCAAAATAAGACCACAAAAGGT
Source organism: Cryptomeria japonica (assembly GCF_030272615.1). Classification (NCBI taxonomy): domain Eukaryota; kingdom Viridiplantae; phylum Streptophyta; class Pinopsida; order Cupressales; family Cupressaceae; genus Cryptomeria; species Cryptomeria japonica. The sequence continues at coordinate 256,572,539 of NC_081413.1, forward strand.
AGAATTTCTCCTACAAGCTCTATCCCTATGTGCACACTTCCCTAAGTGTCTCAAATCCAAACTACGAAAAGATGCATTATCCTAAGTTAACTAAAGTAAGTGTAATAATATCCAAAATGAATATTTATTTACACCAACACCGCCCCTTAAGTGCAGCTTAGGGGAATGAAGACTCAAGTCAACAATGCAAGATGGGTCCCAACTACTAGGCCATGATAGGTACCCATGTACAATATGAAAATGCAACCAAAACTATGCAATGCAATCTCTCACAAACGGAGAAAGGTAGAAAACCCAGTGGGAAAAAACTCCCCCCCAAAAGAGAGATGAATGTACAAAAGACTCTCAAAGAAGAAGGACAAAATCTCAAAGAGGAAAAAGTCCCCCCCATAAGAGAGGAAGGAGAAGTCAGTTGACCCCCCCTAATGACACATCCCGCACCCCCAAGAGAGCTCACAACTGCTGGAACTTACTCTCGGTGAAAGGTTTGGTGAATATGTCAGCAACCTACTCTGCTGTAGGACAATACTGCAAATCAATGACCTGCTCCTGGATGAGCTCTCAGATATAGTGCATATGAATCTCGATGTGTTTGGTCCACTGGTGCTGGACCGGGTTCTTCGAGATTGCAATAGCACTTTGATTGTCGCAATGTAGAACTATCGGCCGTGGAGTGGTGAATCTAAACTTGGTGAGAATCTGCTGGAGCCAAATGGTCTCAGTCGCTGCGTTAACAGCGCCTCGATACTCAACCTCAGTCGAAGAGAGAGAAATAGCATGTTGTTTCTTGCTCTACCAACAAATGGGGCCCGAACCAAGGTGAAAACTGTAACCAGAAGTAGACTTACGATCAACTAGATCGCCAGCCCAATCGGAGTCTGTGTAACCAACCAAGTGAAGTCCTATGCCTGCTACATAGTGAATCCCATAGTGATGTGTACCCTGGATGTAATGAAGGATGTGTTTGGCGACTTTCCAATGAAGCTCATGTGGTTCCTCCATGAAGCGGGAAACCATGCCAACTGCAAATGAAATATCAGGGTGTGTATGAGTCAAGTAGATGAGACTACCCACAAGCTGATGATACAAAGTGGCATCAACTAGTGGAGAAGAACACTAAGCCTCAAGCTTGACTCCTGAAAGAAAGGGAGTCGAGGTAGGCTTACAATCAGCCATATGAAAGCGTGCAAGTAGATCAAGAGCATACTTGGGCTGCGATAGTGTAATCCCAGAAGGTGACTATGAAATCTCTATCCCGAGAAAGTAGTGCAAAAGACCCAAGTCAGTCATAGCAAATCTATAATGCAAAGCAGATTTGACCATGCTAATGATGGATGAAGTACTCCCTGTAATGATCAAGTCATCAACATAGAGCACAAGTATCAAGTGAGAGTCATCTTGTCGCAAAATGTAGACATTCGGATCAGAATGACACCTGGTGAGCCCTGCAGAGAGAAGAAAGGAATCCATCTTGGCGTACCAAGCCCTAGGGGCCTGCTTAAGGCCATAGAGAGATTTCATTAGTCTGCAAACCAAGGAAGTATCCTGGATGAAACCCTGTGGCTGCTCCATATAAATCTCCTCATCAAAATCACCATGAAGAAAAGCACTCTTCACATCCATCTGATGTACAGCCCAACCATGAGTTGTAGCAATAGCAAGTATCAAACGAATGGAGTTCATCTTGGCTACGGGTGCAAAGGTCTCAGTATAATCAACACCTGCAACCTGCGAGAAACCTTTCACAACAAGCTGAGCCTTATACTTATCCACACTACCATCCACTGCAAACTTGATCCGATAGATCCACTTACATTGAACCATCTTTCTCCTCTTAGGGAGATGGACTAGATCCCATGTGTTGTTCCTCATCAAGGAACTATACTCTTCCTCCATAGCTTGATCCCACTCAGGAACCCCTGATGCTTCCCTAAATGTCTGTGGATCGGAAGCAGTAGCAATGAATGCATGTGGAAGTTCCTGATGTTGTGATCAAGTTCTTCGTGTATCTGAAGGATCCCCAATAAGAGAACCCGCAAACTCAAGTGTCTGTCGAGCCCAACGAGGTCTAGGTGGAGGTGGAGAATGAAGCTCCTCAACTGCAAGTGGACCCTGAGGAGGTGTTACCCTGTGAGTCGGAGTTGAGGGAGTCTCATCATCTGAATCACTAACATCACTATCGATAATGGAGGAAGGTGGAGGAGGTAGAGAGGCTAAGCTAGGAGAGCTTTCCTCAAAGTGAACACTCCTCTCAATGAATACCTCATGTGTCTCTAGATCCATCAATCTGTATGCCTTAACACCCTCAGGATATCCAATAAATATGCAAGGCCAACTCTGAGGTTCCAATGCCTTGCATTTCTATGAAGGTGTGCGAGCCCATGCTGGACACCCAAAGACTCTGAAATGTCTCACAATCGGTTTCCTACCAGCCCCAGCTTCAAAAGGAGTAATACCTTGCAAAGCTTTATGAGGAACCCGATTCTAGATGTGTGTGGCACAACTGATAGCCTCTATCCAAAAGGCGGGATCAAGAGAACGTGCATGTATCATACAACTAGCCATTTCTTTGAGAGTTCTATTCTTGCATTCTACAACCCCGTTCTGCTATGGAGTGTATGCTACAGAATGTTGAAGATCAATCCCCTCAAATGTACAAAAATCCTCAAGTCTCTTGTTCACATATTTCCTTCCATTATCTGTGCGAAGAATCTTGACCACTTTCCCTGATTGCTTCTCCACACGAGTCTTGAAGTCCTGAAATCTGTCAAATACTTCACTCTTATGAATGAGAAAGTTGACCCAAGTGAAGCGGGAGTAGTCATCAATGAAGGTGAGAACATAGCGGGCCTTACTAAATGAAGGTGCTGGAAATGGACCTACTACATCGCTGTGAACAAGTTGAAGAACTTCCAAAGCTCTCCAAGTTTTCCCTTTATCAAACTTCTCTTCAGGATGCTTGCCCATGGAACAACCTAAACATACACCCTCTGAAAAACTAATTCGAGGTAGACCTGTGACCATGTCTTTAGTGCTTAGCTACTGAAGATAGCGTTAGTTGAGTTGACCAAACCGCTCATGCCATAGCTTACTTTCTGAATTTGAATGAGTAAGAAAGGCCCTAGAAGGTGAACTTGGCACAAAGTGGGAGAATGAATAAAGCCTTGAGTTGTCATTGACTTGTCCCACTGCTACCAAGGCATCATCATCAAGTTCCTTTACCACAACTGAATCTAGTTTAAACTCAACCTTTTTCCCATTCCCATAGTGAGTGATTTGGTAGATGGAGAGAAGGTTGGTAGACAAGTTAGGAACATACAGAACATTTTCAAATGTCCCATCATCCATGTCAACTGAACCTTTCCCTTCAACCTCTACTTGTGTGTCATCACCTATGTAAATGTGAGGTACCTTAGATGGCTCCAATGAAGAAAACTGCTCCTTTGTAGAACCCATGTGATATGAGGCACCTGAGTCAAGTATCCATTGCTATGAAGAACCTATTGTAGCCACAAATGCTTGCCCTTTTCCCTTAGACTGTGAGGAAGAGGAAGGAGATGAATCCTTCTTTGTGTAGGCGGATGGCAAGTTGATGTTGTTTTTCTTGAGAAGATTGGTTAACTCATCAACTTGCTTTGCATGGCATCGATGCTCATCATGACCATACTTCTTGCAATATGCACAAGTTGGTTTATCCTTCTTAGGTGGTGTCCCCTTCTTGGAAGAGGATGAAAAATCGCCTTGTGATGGAGAGCATGATTGTCCTTTTTCTTGGTGTGGCTTAGACTTGGATTGCTTCTTCTTTTTGTTGGAATCTTTGCCTTAACTTCCTTGATTCCCTTGATTAGCCACCAAAGCCTTGGACTTTGAAGACTTGAGAAACCCCATGTTCAACAACTTAGATTGTTCCAATATCAACATTTCTGTGAAAGCATCAAATGAAGGCATAACATAAGAACTCCCCACTGTCAAACAATGAGTTTGGAAGCTAGATACAAATGCTGCATATTCTGGTGCAAGCTTGTCCAACAAGTTGAATATCAATTGAGCATCCTTTTTGTCAATTCCACAATCCTTGAGCTTTGCTCTTAGCTCATTTGCTTTGGTGACATAATCTTGGATTGTATCAAAACTCTTGGGATCCAAGTTGGTGAGCTCATTGTCAATCTGATAGCCTCTGATTTCATCAACTTGTCCATACAATTTCTGAAACATATCCCAAGCCTCTTTGATTGTTTTACACTTCTCAATGTGAAAAATGAGGTCATCTGATACATACTTGCGTAAGGTTCCAAGAGCCATGCAATTATTTGTGAGCCATTCTAATTGAGCAATTGGATCAGCCTTAGGATCAGGTGGTGCTATTATTGTTCCATCTATGTAGTGTGTGAGACCCTTTTCCATTAATTTACTCCATACTTTAATTTTCCATGATGCATAATTATGTGGAGTTAAAGGTGGAAATTTATTAGGACTCATTGGAACAAAAATGGAAAGAGAACAAAGAGAGGCACAATCACACAAGACCCCCCCGCAAATTCACTCAATCAAAGAACACCCCCCCAAATGTGATGATTTGGCACTTTATAATTAGTGCGTATACAATGGGTCACTTGCAAAAAATGGCAAAGTGGACTTCTGATTACAATTTTACAACTGCCTTAATAAGGCCAAAAGAGTCTCAAACTGATAATGCAAGAGATCTAACTAGGATCCAAGCAATTTACAAGTACCTAATAGGCCAAATAAGACCAATATCTGAAAGTACAATTTCCACTAAAAATCTCTGAAATCTGATCATAGATTATGAAAGTAGATGAAAAAATATGCACTTTGAAAAAAAACAGCACCTGAAAAGGAGGTCGTATGAGCTCAAACGAGGCCTTTGAAGTTGCAGAATTGAGGATTGAACAGGTACAGCTGAGAGAATCCAAAAATTGTGAAAAACCTATGCAACAAAATCAGAAAATAACCACACCACTGTGAAGATCACAAAATTTTAGCCCATTTCAAAAAAAATTGCACCAAAAAAAGAGCAAAAATGAGCAAGATATGGCCTTTCAAAGTTAGACTGCAAAACTGAAAAGCTCAATGGAGAGGGGTCAAAAAAATTTCAAAAAATGCTGATGTGGCGTTGACATCAGCAAGTCACTATGTTAAATTTGACAGTCATATGACCATCACAAAAACTGCGCCTCCCTGCTGACTGGGCATCCGTACTGTACGGACTGCTGATTGGGCAAGTGACTGTGCAGGCCGTACGGATGATGTGGCAATCTGTGTATGGAGGTCTGTGTGGTGTATGGATGTCCCTGTGTGAGCCGCATGGCGGGGTCCTAGTAGGTGACTAGGTGTCTGTGTGGTTGCCAGAGGTGTCTGGGTGGTCGCCGGAGGTCTCTGCCGGTGGAGTCTGTGTCTCGACCGGCAGGAGGGGGCTGCGGTCGCCGGAGAAGAGGTAGCGGCCGGCATGGAGGGCGAAGACCGGCAGCATGGAGCTCGGCGGTGTGCAGGTAAAGCGGCCGGTGGGAGGGAATCGAGGCGGCCGACACGTACACGCCGCGGTGGCGTGGACAGGTACGCTCCGACAATAGGTACGCCTGCGATACCTACAACACACGTACAGTGTGGGGGGTCTGCGGACCCCCAAAAAACACTTTTTCTTTTTTTGATTTTTTTTTAATTTTTTATTTTTGATCACTTTTTTTTTATTTTTCAAATTTTTTTTTTTTTAAATTTCGAAATCCGTACGATAATAGCCAAAATGGGGAGAAAAAATTTCTCACCAAAATAGGTCGACTTTATAGTCGAAATTTATGGAAACAGCCTCCCGGATTCAACGGTGATGTCCAAATCTCTGTATGACACCCCCAAAAAATGAAGATCCCCAAATCCGAAAATAGAAGCCTTCCACGATGTCTCCAAAAATCGATCAATGAAACCCCAATAGCTCTGATACCATGTAGGATTTTCCCAAGATCAAGGGCACAATGAAAAGCATAAAAGAGACAATAGAATGACAAGAACAAACTGTATTCTCATCAATATGCAAATGATCAACTGGATTAACCAATACAATGAATAAACGCCTGCTTATATAGGCAAGGCCATATGGATGTATGAGCACACAAATATGACATGTGGCTCAATGAGAAACAAGGGTAGGTAAGAAATACTAGGGGTAGGTAGGAGAAATAATATAATATTCCACAAGAGGTGGATGACCCACCGAATGTGGAGTGTAACAGCAAAATAAGACCACAAAAGGTGGAATTTCTCCTACAAGCTCTATCCCTATGTGCACACTTCCCTAAGTGTCTCAAATCCAAACTACGAAGAGATGCATTATCTTAAGTTAACTTAAGTAAGTGTAATAATATCCAAAATGAATATTTATTTACACCAACAATATTGTTTTTTCAATATACATTTACTAGTAATCACTTTCTTACCAGGTGGTAGATCTACGAGCTCCCAAGTGTTGTTTTTCATTAGTGATCGATACTCTACATTTATAGCTTTTTTCCAAGGCTTTGACTCAAGTGCTTCCTGAATATTAGATGGCACAATTTTCAACAAATATAGTCATTAGAGCTAAGTTTACCTCATTGTGAGTCATGTTGTGAGCCCTTGGACCTGAAATAGAAGTGTCTGGAACTTTGTCTAGCTTTGCATCTTGAATGGTACTAGTGTACCACTTTGGTAAAGGTTTTGTGAAATTGGTGGGTATTGACTGATTATTAATGTTCTCATCATTTTTACCATCCATTTTGAAAATAGGAGCACTATCTATAGAAGGTGATGAAATGGGAGGAAAACTTGACTCACTCTTCTCATCAGAAATTACATCCCTTCTAATATAAATATTGTTTGTGTTGGGATCCATGAGGTGATATACCTTGGATTCAAGTTATTATATCCAAGAAGAATACATCGCATTGAAGTTTCATCTAGCTTCTTCCTTTTTTGTTTAGGAATATGCATATAGGAAGTGCATCCAAATACATGAAGATGGGAGATAGAAGGTTTTACCTATATCCATGCTTCTTCTAGTGTGACGCTATTAAGGGCTTTGGTTGGCACACAATTAAGAAGATAAACTAAAGTGTGAATAGCTTTAGCCCAATCTGCACATTCTATTTGATAAGCTTTCAACGTGCTTTAGACCATCTCTGCGATGATGTGATTTCTCCATTCTACAACACCATTTTGTTTAGGTTTGTATGTTGTCGTTAGTTGACACTGAATGCCATTTCCCTTCAAATATGTGGAGATTTCTGCACTAGTGTATTCCTTCCCTCGATTGGAGTGGAGGACATGAATACAATGATTTCTGTCTTTCTCCACCTGAGTGCAAAACTCTTTGAAATAGAAAAGAGCTTCATCTTTATGTTGCAAGCAATATACCCACATTTTCCTTGTATGATCATCAACGAAAAGCTTAAAGTACCTATATCCATTGTGACTAGATCGCACAGGACCACACAGATAGGTATGCATTAGTTGAAAAGGTTGGCTTGCATGATGCTCATTGGGATAGAAGGGTTCTCTATGTTCTTTTCCATATATACAGATAGAACAAACAACACTTGACTTCTCAAGTGATGGAATGCCTTTGACCATACTAGTTTGACTGAGTTTTAGCAAGTAACTAATTCTTAAATGACAAAATCAATGATGCCAAAAGAGAGCATGATCATTTTCCTTTGTCACTAAGGCTTGATTATGAGAAGTTGTATCAAGCCTAAACATTTATCCAATCTTAGTAGCACTGACAACAATCTTGTCATTTTTATACTTATCTTTGATAAGATAAATATTTTTATCATGATTGCTATCAAACTCAATCCTAAGGTTGTGGTTAAGAAATTGTTTAACATAAATGATATGTTTAGTTAGTCCTGATATAAATAAGACATTAGTAAGCCTACAATGATTGATGCCAAACTTCAAATAGATGTCACTGATACCTTTGATTTCATGGGTGGTATCATCTCTAAGAGTGACTATACCATGATGAGGTTTCAATATGAGAAACCACTCCTTCTATCTAGTCATTTTCTTTGTAGCACTAGTCTACATACCTTATTGAGGTTGATTGTGAACCATCTTTTGAAGTGTAGGTTGATAGCACACATTCCTCATCTGGAGAATATTTTGCTTCAAAAAAATTTCTTTATTATTTTTGCTTGTTCTTCTACTCCCATTTTAGTTTGTCACTTTGGAAATGGCTTCTTTTCATGTGATTTGTTGGATGATCCTTTGTTGAAGGAGTTGTACAAATATTTTTTCGCATCATGTCTAACTCCTTCACATATTGGACATTTCTTTTGAGATCTGGATGAGTTACTAGATTTGTTGGCAATTGATACTCATTTGGTTAGTTTCAATATGTTTTCATTGAGGGAAACATGTTTTGGCTTCATATTATGGTTTATTTGTGTACCAATAGACACTTCACTGGCATTGGCACTGACACTGGCAAATTGGAAGGAATTCTTTGATTACCGACACTGCAAGCTGACATGATTTCATCAGGTTATAATTATTGGCAACCAACATCATTTGGGAGATCCAGCATCGACAACTATTTTTGATATTCATGTGTTTATGTTATTGAGCCAACATGTATATTAATATTGTAATTATCTTTGTAAGCCGAAATAAGGCATGATGGATTTTAAAGGGGTATATAGGTTAGTTAATTAGATCATTTTGTATATAGGCAAGGATATGGATATGTAAGGTTATGGAATGTAATGGAGGTGAAAAATATATAAGAGAGATCATGTATGTGAGGCTATTTATGTAAGAGGGTATTCCGGTAAGGTTTTAGGGTGAATTCGAAATACATGGATATGAGTTTGGAGAAGCAACTTGAGGTAGCACTTCAATATTATGATGCTAAAAGGATAAAGAACTTTAAGTTACAAGATGAATTGAATTCTACTCAGGAATTCATTCTTGTCCTATAGGAGAGACTGTCATTTGTTCAAGCCAGAAGGAAGGAACTTTTGTAGAATAAGGATAATGAGGAGAAAGATGCCCTTAATGAGAGATGTTAGAAGCTGAGTCAGGAGAACACGGTTATGAGGAATGAAATGTAAGATACAACTATGAGGATGTCTAAAGAGATTGAGGACCGGAAGAAAAGGGAAGAAAATCTTGTTGTATCTCTGAAACATAAATTTGAAGAATGTGGAAGGTTGGTTCATGAAAATGATATGCTAAGAACTGATTTAGTACAAGCCCAGAGTAATGAACAAGAACTTGAGAGATAAATGTTGGCAATTGACACTCATTGGATTCATATATTGTCATTGATGGCAACAAGATTCTATAGAAGGCATATACCGACAGATACCGGCATTTGGAGGCATACTTCGACACTGGCACCAGCATCCTGCACTTTAGTGGAGCTGACATCAGTCTGGATCTGAAAGGTTTTATTTGTAAAATCATTTTGTAATCATTGTATATGGCCGACATTGAATATCTTTTGTATTGTTTGCTGACATAAGGCATATTGTTTGTACAGGGTATATAAGTCTGTTAGGTCATGTTGTGAGATATATAGAGATAGGAAAAGGTAGTAGAACTGTGTAATGCGAAGGATATGTATGTAGGTCATTTGTATGCAAATGTAATATCATGTTATGATCAGTAGATGGATTTTGAAGAATTCTTGGAGGAAAGGAGATACCGATAGAAGGATTCAAGGTTTATGAACCGGTACAAAACAAAGCTTTAATCAGAACTATTTTTGGCATTGTAGATGTATTTTTGTGAGTTCACCATTACTATTTTATCTCAGAAGAAGCTTGTAGTCAGTGAGACTCTTTTGTGTTGAGCAGTGTGCTCTAGGCAGTGTGCCTTCCTGATTTTGCACGCCCCCATGCTATGTAATATCTTTCATATGGCCAGTGAATTGATCTTGTGTGTCACAAATCCCACCATGGTTTTTCCTCTTTGAGGTTTTCCACATACAAATTCATTGTGTTATGGTGTTCATTCATGTGGATGGTTTATTTTCTTCATCTTATATGTTTCTTCATTTACCGGTTTATATGTGTATGTTATAAAAAGTTAAAATCTTGTATTATCGACAAAACATTGATTCACCCCCTCTCTCATTGTTCTTGGATTCATTGTATTCCAACAACAAATAATAATTCTGAGAGATGATCTGACTATTGCAAGTGAGTATAAAGAAAAAATTAATATTAGTTTAGTACATCTAGATGAGTTATTGAAAAGACAAAGGAAGAATGGAGATTCCAGTGGACTTGGATTTGAACAAAGTCAAAGTTTCGGTACTGCAAATGAAGATTAAAACCATAAGCCACTGTTAAGGCAGCTTAATGCTTACAAATTTAATGGTAGATGCTTTGTTTTTAATAAATTTGTTCACATGGCTAGGCAATGTAGAAATAGAGAAAATCAGAACCCTGATTCTACTTCCGGGCAATGATCTAAATGCAATAAGTATGGTGATAAGATAGAAGATTGCAGAATGAATGCTAAATGTTATGCATGTGGAAAATTTGGACATATGGCTAATCAGTGCAGGTCAAGCAATTATATCAGTTTTAGCAAAGCAATTCAAAAGAACAATGTTACATGTTATGCATGCAATAAGGTTGGACATATTGCTAGGTTCTGTAAAGCACAAATCTACTGGTTGGTAATGATGGATTGGATAAGAAAGGGAAAGAGAAGGTTAATGAAATTTGACAAGATCATACCCAGAGATGGGTTAGGAAGTCAAAAGAACAATTAGTAGATGGAAATACTCTGGTTACTCAACTGATAGAGGAGGTTGCTCCTGCACCAGCATGAAACTCATCTGGTAACTAAGGAATATGCCTTATGGGTTGGAAAAGCTCATTAAGATAGTGCATATGCCCTAGGAAGAGGTTCTCAAAGATGTTCTAGACATTGGAGATGCTTATCTGGCATGGAAATGTTTAATTGAGATCTGGTATCTTTCACCGAAAGTCATTCATATCAATGACGGATTAAGGTTTCTTGGAGGTTAAAAGGATGAGTTCACTTCATTTCTGATCACTTTGCATTCAGAGTTATTAAGAGAAATTCAAAGAAAGTCTAAGGTGATTCACTACGATCGATATCTTCGTGAGCGATTTCACCACGATCACAAGAGTTCTTTAGGGTTTTTCATGGGTAGCTATTCATAGGTATTTATCTTTCATCATGGAAGTGGGATCATCATTTGTACCTATGTTATTGCAAATCCTACTGGTGTTAAGGTCAAGGACCATCCTAGGCCTATTTTCAAGCGATATCTGTATATTTCTACCTTGGACAATTCGGTCGGCGCATTTTCTTGTGTCCCGAAATGAGCCGTGAATGTTGAAGATGTCAAACATTACATTCACTGTCATATTGAGGCTTTAGGAACAAGTGATATTAAGAGCATGCACATGAGTGAGTTAATGGGAGATTCTGGAAAGATTAAGCCCGAGTACCTGCATATTGAGGATCTAGGATTTATCGGCATTCTTGATATTCCATAATTTAAAGATGAGATTGTTAGATATGTTTTGAGAAGAGTGCATAGAGAATTTATCTGGTTAGATAGACCATGTAAGATTTTGAAGGAGGCTATCAGGGCCATCACCAGTTTATCACAGGCTAGACAACATCTCGAGAAGAAGGTTTCTAATGATCAAGTCAACAAGATCACTGACACAACATCGAACAAGTGATCAATGAGGATTAGTACTATCACTGACAAAGATATCAGATTTGAAAGAATGGTCATTGGGTACAAGGTAACTCAATCAAACCAATTGAATTTTGTTTCTAGCTCCTACATTTATGCAGCTCATAAAATGATGAGGGAAAATGAGAAGTTAGATCTATGTGGTTGGATGTTGGATGAATTGTTGATTAACCTAGGAAAGATCAAAGAAGAGAAGAAAGGAACATTCTAGTATGGAAACCTAATTTTCTATTTTATGTTGTTTTTCATTAATGAGACTCCTGATTTTGGGAAGAGACAATGGCCATTGGATATCCTAGTAGGGAGGGAACTAAAACAATCAATTGCTACATTGGGTAGTCAGATAGAAGACAAAGTGTGGGGTTACTTTAAAGTATTTCAGAAGGATATGAAATCTAGGGAGAGGATTCCAAAGAACATTGTTCAGAAGTACTCAACCGAGATATGCTTTATGGTTAAGAAAGATGAAAATTTGATGGAAGCTATAAAGCCCTAGAAGATTTGGATTAAGGAAATGGGTTATGAAGTTGATGCTCAGATTCTAGATGCTTCTGCACAATTGCTAATTGATGCACCTATTGATGAAACTGTAAAAGCCTTTGGTATTGCTAAGAAGAAAAAGAAAGAGGTTGAAACTAAGTTCAAGTAGAAGAAGAGGGAGAAGAAGCAGGGCAAGGGAAGCAAGTTTTTCGAGTAGGTTTCACAACACATCAAAGCATTAATTGATGTTATTCCGAAGGAAAAGGAAAGAGTCAGAAATATTCATTGAGCCAATTGTAGCAGAATCTGGATTCGATGATGACACACCCTTAGCATTCAAGAGGCTATTAAGGAAAAAAACTAAAGAAACTAAGGTAGAAGCAAAGAAGAAACTAGTTAGGAAAGTTACAATCAGGATACCAACACAGAAATGAGCTCCAAAGGAAACACCTTCAGCCCCATCTGGTATTGGAAGAAGAAAGAAGGATGACACCGATCTTGGACTTGTATCTAATAATGTAACTATTATTCCACCAAAGACTTGTGTAGAATCAGTTGATGAAATAACTAAAGATGGTACGTTGAAGAATGTACAATTTTATTATGAGCATTTGGATGATTTCTAATAGAGAGAAGTTGAGGAATCAATTTTGTTATATTTGGATATTTATAAGAAAGCCTTGCTAGAAATTGAAAACTAAATACCGGCATAGTTATATGACATATTAGATGCTATAATATTATCAGTAATGGAAGAGGACAAACATATAAAGATTCGGGAGTTGTTATCTATTTGTGTTTCTATTACTCCAAAGGAGATGGATAGGACACTTAAGGTTGCAGATAGAAAGATTTTTCATAGAAAACACAGATTAGTAAGTCTTATGTTAGGTAGCGTTAATGAGATAGTCAAGGAGATCCACAAGGAATGGGTTAAATTATTTTTAGAAAACCGTAGTTTTTATACTTCACCGAAACCCAAAACAAATAATACAGATATATCGGTTGAAGGGAAAGGTAAAGGTATTGTCGGTACTTCACCCTCAATTTTAAAAAAATTAAGATATTGGATATAGAGCCCCTGTTTGAGACTAATATATAGGCAAATGTTGAGATACCGGCAGAATCAGAGAGTGAAAAGGTTGCAAGTGTATATGTTACTAATGTTGAGGACAACAGTCCTCCGAATCAGAATGTACAAGATGAGGACACAATTCCTAAGGAGGAACTAGTAGTAACTAAGACTGCACCAAGTGGTGAAGCCACTAGTGAAAGTGAGGAAGCTATAAAAGTTAAGCCATCAGAGGAGAAGAGAGGGGAATCTAGCAGGGAATCGGTAGTAAATCCATCAATGTTGTCAATTGACACCTCATAGGTTCAAAACAAAATCATAACTAAGATGAGTTCTACTGAACTCATGATGATGAATGCACAAAAAATGATGGAGGGATCTATGGACAAAGGTGTTATTGATCAGTCTATCACTATTTTGCATAGACTTGTCCTGGAGTGCAAATTTGACAATGAAGCAAGCCCATCTGGCAACCTTAAGATAATCATAGAGCATATTTCAAAGGACTTTTAGTCTTTATAGCAAATATCAAACCGATAGGCACTGGAGAGGTTTACATATGCAAAGAGAGCTATATTTGATCAAATGATTGAATCAGAGAGGAAGGTGATTAATGATAAGTTGAAGTTGATAGATAGTTATTCAAGGCAGTGTACTAATATTTATAGGGTATGTGGTAACACAGGTTTACTTACAGCTTATTTTGATAAAAGGATTAAGGATATTCAGGAGGAGATTGTTGGTATAGTCGATTCTTTTGATGGTTCACACTCATTGACTACATCTATAGATGGTCAGATTTTGGTTTTGGAAGCCCAAGTTTTAGCTCTTGAGATGGAAAAAGATAAAATCATAAGGAGAGCAAGAGCTCTTAGAGGATTGGTGAGTCCCCCGTTGGATTCATTAATTGTACATAAGGAGTGTACAGATATGGTTGGTAAGCCCACACCAGCAGAACTTAATGAGAAAGAGTCATATTCCCATATGCTAAATGGAATTGTATCTATTTCCTACTCCTTCAAATCAGGTTGGGATACTTATCTAGAGCTTTTGGAGAATGCCTATGTAGAAAATTTCAAATATATTCAGCTCCAGTAAGGTATTTTGGGAAATTCATTGTATAGTTTTTTATTCTTCGTCCCAAATTTTGGTATTTTATTGGTATTTTTGGCATTGATGTCAAGGGGGGAGTATAGGTGAACAATATTCGGGAGATATGGAGTATTTTGTTCACATGGATATTCAGCTCAGGGGGAGCAGGCTCAGGATGAAGCCGATAGATGGAAACCATGATCATTTTTCACATGAGTGTTTCCATCAATGCCAAAGGGGGAGATTGTTGGAAATTGATACTCATTTGGTTGGTTTCAATATGTTGCCATATGTTGCCATTGATGGAAACATGTTTCGTCTTTATATTATGGTTTAGTTGTATACCGACAGACACTTCACTGACACCGACACTAGCAGGTTGGAAGGAATTCTTTGGTTACCGACATTGCAGGCTGACATGACTTCATTAGGTTATAAGTATTGGATGTCGACATCATTTGGGCGATCCAGCATCGGCAATTATTTTTGATATTCATGTGTTTATGTTATTGAGCCGACATGTATATTCATATTGTAATTATCTTTGTAAGCTGACATAAGGCATGATGGATTGTAAAGGGGTATATAGGTCAGTTGATTAGATCATTTTGTATATAGGCAAGGATATGAATATGTAAGGTTATGGAATGTAATGGAGATGTGAAATATATAAGAGAGATCATGTATGTAAGGATATTTATGTAAGAGGGTATTCTAGTAACGGAATAGGATTTTGGACCAGAATAGACAAAACTTAACCGGAAATGTATTCAGGCATAGAAGATGCTATCATTGCAATTCAATAATTTCTTTGGATTGTAGTTTGGATTTGTATGTAGTCAGTGAGGCTCCTATTGTGATTGAGTAGTGTGCTCTAGGATGTAAGCCTTCCTACAAATGCAGGCCCCTATATTTTGTAATATCTCTTCATATGGCCAATGGATTGATATTGTGGGTCACAAATCCCACCATGGTTTTTCCTCTTTGAGGTTTTTGACGTATAATTCTTTGTGTTATGGTATTCATTTGTGTGATTGGCTTATTGGTTGCTTTACTTCTTTCAATTCTATATGTACCGGTATACCGGTTGGTGAATGCATGTTTTAATAAGGTTAAAATTGATCATTTTGGTAGAACACTAATTCACCCCCCCTCTCAGTGTTCTTGGATTCCAACTAGACTTGGGAGGCCCACTAGAATACTTCATAGGCTTCTTACCTTTATATTATGTGGTCATTGCTTGATCATCTTGATCATGTTCTTGGCTTACCGACTCTTCTTTTTGGAGAAGATTCACCAACTTCTCAAAAGTAGGTGTTGTCTCAATGACATTCAAAGTCATTACAAAGACTTTATATCTAGGAGAGAGTGCCCATAGAACAATAGGCACCATAAATGCATCCTTTGTCTTTTCTACTAATGCTTGTAAAGAAGCTCTCAACTCTACAATCCTTTTGAGAAAGGATTCCAACTGTTCTCCATTTTTCATCTTTAGTTTGTATAGCTAACTTTGCAAATTCAGGATCTGATTCTGATTCTTTGCCTCATACACCGTCTCAAGCTTGTCCCACACATCTTTGGTAGTGGACGAGTCACAGATAAAGGGTTGGACATCATTAGACACACTAGACAAAATAATCAATTTCTCCTTTTTGTCAGCTTGATCAATTTTCTTCTGCTCATCAACGTCTATTTTATGGCATGATGTGGTTCCACTGACCACATCCCAAACTTCTTCAAACTCAAGTTGAGTTTTGAGTTTGGTTTTCCACACAGAATAGTTATTCCCACGTAGTAACTGGGAATCTAGGAGAAGAAATTTTGGAGAAATCCTTGCCATTGTATTAGAGAAGGAACAAAATAAGCACCCCCTTGAAAGAGCTTAATTTGTCTCAAAACATAGGCTTCCAATTTTTTGTATTTTTGTATTTATTTAGAAACCCCCCTTGATGTGAATCATAAATTCACACTAACGATAGTGCAATCTAATGATCTCCTTATAGTGACATATCTCATTATAAGAGTCATACACTTTAAAAATAAAATAAAATGAATAAAAAATAAGATATCATGAGTAGCTAACATAGGAAGTCTGCAAAGCTTGAAAAACAGAACAATGGCTTAATTATTCACGGGGCAATGTAAAGATCCTGATCAAAATAATGTGCAAAAGGTATCGACCAATCAAATGACGAAGATTGCATATTAAGGAGTAGTTTGTCAATCCACACTCACGCCTCTCTGTTCATTAGCAATAAATCGGACCAAAGATTGCACACCAAATAGGAGACTATGTGCAACCAAAACTTTCAAATAGAACTCCACGTGGATAGAGCCACGAGCTTCGAAACTGAAAAAGAATACATATCCTTACACAAATGATATATCGCTTCTCATGATGCCTTGAAAGCACATGGACAGTTGATGTGCCTTGACCAAATGCTAATCGATGCCGGCACAGGACTCACCAAATATTTATAAACAAACACAGATTATAAATTGCAATGGAAAGTCAAATACGTTTGTGACTCCAACTTTAAATGGAGCATACAACACTCTGAACTATGGCTGGTCAAGAGTATTGGTCTACCATAGTACCATGCTCAAATGTCTAGAGCCAAGGAACTAACACGAACCAGAGTTAAAAAGAAGTGTGCCAGCTGAAAACGAGTCTTGACTTATGAAAAATGACTTTTCCCAAATTCAATGTTGGCCCAAACAAAGAACACTGCGCAGAATAGATTAAAGACAAGACCGGTAAGTGATCAAAGCCATTGGAAGACAAACAATTCTTGCCGACTTTGCATCACACAGTGTTGAGATATCAAGAGGTAACTGAGTTGTTAACTCCTATCGAGGTGGCTGAACCGGAGGTATCTCTAACTCACATAATAGGCACAGAATCCATATTGCTCTAATACCACATCAGAGAATATCGGTCATTGAATTTCAATTACATAGAACAATGTTTATATAGCTATAAATTAGCTATAAATGAGGAACTCACGGGTTCCATATGAAAATAATTGATAAACAAATAATGCCTAATATAAACTAACAACCTCTAATAAATTACTAAATTATAAACAAATAAACATATCAAACAAACCACACCTAAGGTAATGAAGGAATACCCAACAATCGGCTTCTAGGTACTTCACAATTTTAATGATCTTTTCATCATTGCAACGATCCATTAAATTGACATCAATATATAGTATCTCCTACATGGGGATTTATTTGTTAAGTAATATCCATTGGACGAGGGTTTTCTTGAGTCATCTCTTTAGTATTATTTTGTAATTTGACATTTTTCCAGAGTATAATTCAATAAATAAACACTCGGCAAATTCACAATTATGATTACACGAGGAAGATTATCATAAACTCTTAAGAACTCAGCTAAGGAATCATCTCTGGAAAGGTGTCATGTGAAGGTGAACTAGAATCAGATTCAATAAGGTGAGGATTAACTAGATGCAGAGATTTAGAAGAAAATATAACATTCACATTAAGAGATGGTCTGCAGGATGGTTTGGTGGGCTTTATAGGATTATATCCAAGTCCAAGTGATGTCTCATCTATGTGGTTTTCTAATGAAACTCTAATCCTTTGTTCATTTGTGCCACAACCATTGCCATTATGTCCACTCTTAACGAAAATATGGAAAGCAAGACCATAGAGAGTTGCCATATCGAAAAGAGATGGCAGCACCTCATACATCTCAGTGTCATTCGTAGACGAACTAGAATAAGTATTTGAATAATTGTTTGAGGTATTGTTATCATGGGCATTAGTTTCATTTAAATATAATAACAATCTTCTATCCTCGTATCCTTTAATGCATTTGAATCACATGGTGTATCGAGCACAAATGTATTTGAATTCCACGGTAAGCATGATTGTAGTTGAATCGGTGGGTTCGATGTGGTGACTATGTTCGAAGTTCATCATTGTGTTCCTCGACAAGTCAAATCTTCTTTCGGTATGATAACTAATTTCCAGAAGATATCTCTATCTACTAGTTGAAGAGTTGGGTTTGGTGTAACTTTTGTCTTTGTCCCGGAAATGAGTTTTTCGGTGTAACCTTGGTAATCTGGGAGGTGACTTAAGGATCTTGGCAAAGTGATTTGTCATTGCGATAATCAGTCTTTTTCATTGTGACATTAGAAGGTCTTGGTGATGTTTGAGGTTTCAGTGAGATAATCGGGTTCAGTGAGATACTTTAGGATGGTAGCCGAAGTTCTTATCTACACCGAAAAAGTCATATTGGTATGACACTTGTTAAGTCTTGACGGCAAAGGATATTTCGGTGTAACTTTTGAATGGTCTTAACGACATGAAAAATTTCGGTATGGCATTGGTGAGTCTGACTGACAACATGAATTTCAGTAAGAGGATTGGTTTTTGGTAGGACATTCAAAGAAGAAAGCCGAAGTCATGCCCTATGCCAAAAAAGCTAATATCGGTAAGACAAAAAATTGTCGTGGTGACACACTATGAATTTCGGTGAGACATTAGGGTTCAATAAGAGATCTCTAAGTCACTATCGAAGATAAGACTCTTGTTGATAATCCATTAGATAAGGGTGGGACCATGATGGACCTGTTTTTATTTTTCGAGTTGTCAGTTGTTGATAGCTCCATGCCGGAGTTGTCTTAAGGAGATTTTATGTAGATTACATTTCATGTTTTTGACAACTAAGAGGTTGGACAGTTGGATTATGAGGAAACTGATTTGAACCGGTTTGCAGAACATAGATATAACCTTCGGAAGAAATAGTTGTGGATTTTTTAAGTTGGAGTGAATTGATAATTATGTTGTATTAAATCTATGTGAGGGTGCATGGGGAATGTAGAGGATATGAACACATAGTGAGTAAAGAAGAACATAGTGTGTAGAGAATGTGAGCAGATTGAAGTGTGTGAATGGCAAGGATATATCATGATAGTATGATGAAGAGAGATATGTGTTTAGAATACTGTCATGTTACTAAAGTTTGTGATAGATTTACATCTGCAAATTTGAATATCTTGTATCTGTTGTAAGGAAGAGTGCAAAATGTACATCTTATTTATTGTCATAGTTTTATGCATGATGATCAATAATGATAATAAGAGTCATAGTGATTGGTTGTCTTCATGTAAACACAAATGTACAATAGGCTGTATATACAAGGGTGTATTGGCACATTTGCCATTATTATTGCAGATTTGAATGAGAGTGCAGGGTGTAAAGTTTTGAATGACAGATTGTGAAGGTAAGGTTTGTGAAATAGAGACAAGATCTTTGTGACAATATGTATCAGATGCTTTGAATGGAAACAGAGTAACCCTCTGAACTAGTTTTTGTAAGGGGTATATGCTCCTTGGAATGGGTGTTCCTAAATCTGTAAGGGGTTGGTTCTCTTAGAGTTGGTGCTCTGAATTCAGTCAGTGAGACACATTGTATTTTCCACTAAGGCTATTATAATTGGCCAGCCAATGAGACATATTTTACTAAGACAATGAGGCACTTTGCGAGTGGTTTTTATTCCCCTTCAGGGTTTTCCACTCATGAAATTATTGTGTCATGAATTTTCTATGAGTACTATGTTTTATAAGTTGATCATACTTGTGGATACTAATAAAATTATATTTTTCAGTTTATATGCAGTTTCTATTCAGTCCTAAAAAGTTAAATTGAAATTTTAATTTGACTAGGAACACTGATTCACCCCACTTCTCAGTGTTCTCTTACTCCAATAGTAATATGTAATGTGACTTATGTAATGTTAATTATGAATAAGTGGATATTAGTGTTGTTAGTTTAGGATTATTTAATGGATTCATTGTGTTAGAGATTTTTAATGGAATTTATATGATTTCTTTTCTATGACGATTATGGTGAAACAAGTAATAGTGTTAGTAGGGAAAAATTTAGTAGGGAACGAAAAATTAGTTATGGATCATTGTTGTTGTATATGACCTTCATAATGTTGTAATTCAGTAATGATGTTATGATACCCAAGGGAAATTGAAAGATTGGATGAATGTTATGAAGTTAAGAATGTAAAGGATGCATATATGTTTAACTATTTATATGATTAGTCCACTTGTGTACTTTAGTTTCACATGTTCATGTTCAACTTGTTTAAGAAATTCATAAGGAGTAATGAGTTAATGAAGTTTGGTGTGTTTTTGCAATTTCTTGAGGGTTGAGATTATGTTCATAGAATCCCCCTCTATAATTAAGTTTTGAATGCCAAGGGTGTCTACCATACATAGACCATAAATTAATGTTGTGGCTCAAGAAAAGAAAAATCTTAAAACAATAAAAAAAATTAAAAAAATAAAGAGACATTTTTTATTAAATGATTTAATTATAGTTTGGCATCTAGAATAATCTGATTGAAATATTAACATGTTTTTTCATATGCATAGATTACAAATATCTCCATAACTAACAATGAGTAATAAAAAACACAATTTGACAAGTTAATATTAAGATAATGATCACTAATATAAAATAACAAATTTATGGAACTTCTAAATTTAATTAAAAATCTAATAACATCTATAAATTTTCAGATATAATTTTAACATTTTGAAAGCTACTTATACTTTAAAATGATTTAAATATAAATTTATTTGAATATTAAAAATAAAAAATAATTATATGTAAATTGATTAGTCAAAAACTAACATATTGTCAAGATTTTCCAATATTAACTACTTTCTGTTAAATTTTTTATGAATAGACATTCCAATAAATAAATAGTAACATTATACTATTCACAAACCAAAAAAAGGTGAGAGGAAAAGATCACTCCCCAGAATCACAGGGCCAGCCTGGAAACAACAAAATCACTTACGATGCCATAAACATAAAAAAAACAAAAAACTTAAGTGACTAAAACAGTAGCAATGCAAGGAGGCGGAGGGTCCAAACCATCATTTTTACCCCATACGTCAGCAGATTCACGAGGGGCCATCCTCATCAGCCTCACCATCACCTTCATTATCTTTCTGTGAAGGAGAGATCGCCAGAGAAAATATGTAAATAACACTTGTGATCACGGACATATTTATTGTTATATTCAATTAATAAGTATATACGGAATAAATATTGATGAGAAGATTTGTATTCTAGTAGGTCTGAAGGCACCAGCAAGCCAATCTACAAATGAATTATAAAACCATATATAAATATTAATCTACAGCAGAATTCGAATACTATAACGAACAAAAAAGCAAGACGGGCCGTGAGCAATTAAACAGCAGGAATACTTATATGCCCTTCGCCGTGTAACTAACAAACTGCAGATATATCCTTTTAAGAGATGCGCTTCACGATGTAAGCAGTAAGTTGCAGATATATCTACATATAATATATCGGTAGTTTGTTGCTTACATGGTGAAGTGCATATATTAAAATGATATATGTTGTCCCCAAAGGTAATGTATCACTTCAGATTTATATATATGCTTTCCTAACATAATGTTTTCTGTGAGAAAAAGATATATGATGTCCAAAGGCAATGTATCACTCCAGAATTATATAGCTCTCACACCAAATACTCTCCTCCTCCCTAGTTTGTTCCGCACCCTCCCTAGTTTGTTCCACGCAATTGAGTATATTTATTGATATATTCAATTAATATTCTTTATTCCATTTTTATCTTCTTTCTCATCGATGTTCTCATGGCGGTTGGAGGATTCTTAGAATGCTCCTATTTTAATATATGTGACCTATTGTTTGATTGTGTGGAGTCCAACCGTTTTCATATTCCCATTCCCTGTTCTTTATAAATTAAAATTATAGTGAGGTTAAGGATTTTTAAAAAAAAAATTGTGTTATTGCTCTTAACATATATGAATAAAAAATATCCATTTATTTTTTTTTTAAAGATATAGTCAAATTGATGAACCAATTAAGTTTTATTGTCCCATTGGGATTGACATTTTATATTTCAATTGAATTTAGTATAGATTACTTTACCTTGTTCTGTTTTTTTTCCTTTTCTATGTTTTTCAATTATAATAATTTCATTTACGTAGAAATTTAGTTTATAATCTTATTAAAAGGTTTTTTTAAGATATTTAAATAAAATGTTTGTAATTTTTTTTGGTTTTAGAAATTTTTGACAATATTAGATTTTATTTGTCACTAATGAAATAAATTATGTCATATGTATATATACACACACACATACACATATATATACACACATATAAAAATATGTGTGTGTGTGTGTGTGTGAGAGAGAGAGAGAGAGAGAGAGAGAGAGAGATAATTTATTTGATTAGTGACAAATAAAATCTAATATTGACAAATAAATTATTGAAATAATTTATATAATATCTTATATAAATTTCCTTCTATGGATTTATGGAAAATCTAATCTATTGATATATGAAAGATTCCTTCAAAGAAAAATAAAAGATGTCCCTTAAATTTTGCATTATACTAATTTAAAATATTTAAATATAAAACAAATTTAATCAATTTATCTAAGTATTAATTTCATGTTTTCTATAAATAAACGTAGCAGTAAAATGCAACATAATGTAAAATGGTTTATATTTTTTTTTTCTTTCAAAATATTCTTAGGAACAAACTTATTGTTCTACTATTTTAACCAATCATAAAAATAAATTGATGAAATTAATAAATGTGTGTATTTCAAATATTTTAATTTCATTTTAAAGTGGACAGATATGTACACACTTCAAATACTTCCTATTATCTATAATATGCAATAGGTATTGAATCTGTAATTATTATAAATAACTACAAAAATTTGTTTGATTTTCAAAATATGATGTGATCATAAAATAAATTCGGTATTTGAATTTTTAAAATATTAGGTAGCCTCTACATAAGAATGTTTCTATAAATGTAATATATGGTTGTTTTTCATTAGCATAATTTATTGGGTCAATCCCTTAATTGATTAAAAAAATTACTATTATTCATGTTTTCCTTTCTAGAGTATCTTGTAGCTTAACTTCGATTATCACTTGTACTATTACATAGGCTTGAGATTTGTTAGATACATTTAGTGTAAGTTATTTATCTCAAATTTATATATAAGAACAAAATATACATATATTCAACCATATCAATTAGGAAGTTTAATCTTTGTAACTTTAGTTTAATTTAAATCTCTTAAAATAATGGATTCAAGTAATATAAAAATATTTAATTCTTATAACAAGAACCTCATAAGATACACTTGTCTAACATAGGAGTATAGATCCATGGATAAAACTCCTATAATATTTCTAGGATGATTGAAATGAAAGGATTGAAGCACAATTGGCAGAACATTATGAAAATTTAAACATATATGAAGAGTTATAACTAATTAGTCACTTACTTTTCGATAAAGTTTATTTTAGTTGATACATAAAAGAAGAAGATTTCTTTTTGAGATGATCAATGAAATATCCTTCATTTCCATTGTTGAAATTATGCAATTTCATAGAATTTGATAGGGTATTCATATCATCATTCTTATGATTACCTCCTAAGTGCATCCCAATTTAGGGATAATATTATATTGAATAGTAATTCTAATTATGGGGGTATCTTGACCTTGCTAATCGATACATTGAATAAATGTTGCAGCAATCTCATGTTTTATAGAATATTACATAACATAATACTAATTTCACTAATAGAAAAATATTATCACCCTTAATGATATTTACTATTTTATAACAAGAAAGTATAAACTATTAGAAAAAAAACAGCAAACTAAGAGGGGGGGTGAATTAGTTTCCCACAAACTCATCACAACTTAAACTTAAATTTTGATCTGATTATTAGCAATGAAAATATAAACCAACACTACATGAATAACACACATAACACCAAGATTTTTGACGTGGAAAACCCAGTTAAGGGAAAAACCATGGTGGGAACCTACCCACAATGAGATAATATCCTGTTAGGAGTAAATGTAAATATTACAATGGGGAATGCACATGCATTCAAGCACACTACCTAGAGCTCACTGGTCAAATACAACAAGGGCTACAACCATGAGGAAGACTCACTGTCTTACAAAAATCAGACAATAATCCAGATTACATGAACTATGAAAATAACATCTCCATATGCTTGGTTATAGTTCTAGTCAAGAATAGATAGTCAAACTCTTCTCTTTCCACTTTTTCACACCCTTTTGCACTTGTCCTCTACTACTGAAAGATCAAATCATTATTCACTCTCATAGATACATCTCACAAATGAATATTACATATATCTATACAAATCATCAACCTATATTTCAAGGTCGGCTAAACCCTTAACACAAATTATAAAATAATAATCTCACACGCTACAATAATACATGTAGACCAAAAAAATATCGGCTGACATATTTTGGACCCAAACCAACACCGCAAATATGCAACACCTTCAACAATTATGCCTCAATCATCTACAACACACTACAATAATCATGAATGTTGAATAACATGAAGAACACCACTGGATCAAGAAAATGATCAATAATGCGCACAACGATCAATGCAGATAGACAAAATAGATAGAGAACGATCTAGAAACATCCACAAGCAACGTGAATAGCATAAAAAACAACCACAACATTACGACTTACTAAAATCTTCATCAACGATATACTGAACATCAAAAATACATGTTGAACTAAATGTCAAACTGAAAGATTTAGTTGCAGACTTCCAAATCATGAATCATGTGACTTGATGACACATATGAACATCCCAAACACTCTGCCAAATATAAAAACCATGATATAGCAATTTTGGAGCACTACAGAGCACAAACCAAAATATCGAATAACACGAACAACTAAATATCAACCACAATACCAGATCTCATAACTCAATCAAATCATCATTTGGATCTCTAAAACTTTTCTCGAATCAACTAGAGATAAGTATCTATAAACCCATTAAACCACAATAGCTCAACTGTAACACACTGCCCAAACCAACTTATCCTTTTGACTACAACACCAGGATAACAAAAGAATATGTTGCCATCAATGACAAAACAAGAGATTTTCAATTTTTATAAAGACAAGGTTGACTTTTGTAAGGACATGGTGTTAAATAATGCCTTTCATATTAATATTTTTAAGGCAAAGAAACTAAGATTTGCTTAATGTTTCAAATATATACATAAAATGTGGATCATATGTTTTCTATAATATAAATTATATGTAATAATTCTAAGGATAATAAAGTAATTTTGAATTAAATATGATATAAGATATTTAAAAATAAACATTAAATATCAATTAATTATTAAATATATATCAATTATTATTGTGTTCTATGTGAATATGTCAATGAAAACATAAGTTTCACATGCTTTCTAGTATAACTTATAAAAGAGAATATTGTAGCTTAACTTTTTCTGATACCATGTTAGCAAGTAGGATCTTAGGATTTATTATACAAAAAATATTAGAAGAAATGATATGAGAATCATACATGGATATATGTGCACATTACACAAGATATACATGGGCAAAATTGTTTCGGGTAAAAAAACTCATAAAGCATCATTTATTAAAATACTTACAAAATATAGTCTATAACAAAATAGACTTGAACCAAGGGACTCTCAACGAATACTTTCACCTAGCCAGTAATACCTCTTGTGTATAGTGATACAACGCACCATGAATCTCCAAATTCAGATACCTCTCAAATGATAGAGAACCTCCTTAAATATAGGAGGAATGGTGGTTTCACTAGTCACACCTTTTCAATAACCCCCATTCATAAATAATTAATAATCTAATAGTTATTAGATTATACTTATTTCAAGAAGGATATATTTAATAAAACATATAATATACAAGGTTTATAACCTTATATTATAATATTATGTAAATGTTATAAGGGTATGACCTCTATTAATTTTATGTTTTAGCAAAACTTAACTTACAAATATTATCTACATATTCATGTGATTTCATATAATGCCAGGATGAGTATCATATTGATATTATATGTATAATTTTAAATTAGTAATTAATTCCCCATGAGCATTATAAGCTAAATATATTGAATAATCTATGTAAACTAACTAATTAATAATAACTAGCTCCTTAGGTTATGAATAAATTGTAGTATTATAAATATAATGACTCGAGTAAAATCCATCACCATTTATTAAAAAGAGAAATTTATAGAAATTAAAAATGAGTGGCAGAAGTAGAAAGACATTGTAAACACCCTAAATTCAAATACTCAAATTTATTAAATTAATTTGAGTTCATCCAACTCATTCCTCATATCTCCATAACTAATATGGAGATTAAATTTATGATATTTCTTTTCATACTTAATGTTCAATTAATTACACTTTTATCCATTCTTCACTAAGGTTGACAAATTGAATTAAATTAAATATAACTTTAATTGTATTTTAATTAATAGATTAATCAATTAATTAATACACATTCTAATCCTCACTAATATTCTCTCATTTTTAACTCTTACTAACATCCAATCTTGTAGCCATGTAACATGCATTCTACAAGCCCTCATAAATGATCACATTCATATGTGAATTACACATTTCCAACACATCCTTTGACCAATTATTTAATTGGTTTACAAGAAATGTGTAAAAATGTTGTTTGAAGTAGAGCCACCCCATAATTTCTCCTTTTCTCCATTTATCACCTATCCAATCCTACTCCTTTTACATGTTTCCACTTTTATATCCTCTCAACATATCTTTGTTCATCCTAATATATTATCACACACGTGTGAAATGCCTTTCTCTATTCCCCATTAAAAAATTATTCTCCCATGCTCCCACCTTGTCACACTCTGCAGAAGGCTAAACCATTAGCCATCACCATCCTTTTTAATGAAATCATAACCCTCCATGTCAGTTTTCATCTTGGTCCTTCATTCTTCCACAAAAAATCTATAAATTTGAGCCTTCTTCCTTCATCCTTGAATTCATGCCATCCTTATGCTAGCATTGTTCTTATTAAAACCATAGGATTGCGTAGCTTGAAAGAAATCAACATATTAGGTAGTTAAAGAGAAAATCAAGTGATATGGTTGTGTTACTTTGGCTAAAAAATGGTGCTAGAAGGTATAATAACTTGAGATTACTTCAAATATTTCTTATTATCTTATGTTATGAACTTCTATGATTGCCTTCATGTGGCCATCAAAAATGAGAAAGGTGCAAAGCTACTATTAAATTATTTAGAAAGATATAATAAGTTTTATAGGTAGAAGTTATCAAGAAGCAAGTATAAATAAACTTGGAAGTAGGATAGGTCATATTCATGTATACGTTAGAGACGAAAGTTATATGCTATGTTGTGTCCTATGTATTATTTACTATTCAAATACATCTTTTCCTATAATAAAAGTTTCAAATAGTTACAAGGACCATTATTGACGTATGCATGCACAATTTATGAGTTTGTAAGGCCCCACTTATAGATGGGTATAAACACTTCACATTTCAATGCTACCATGAGATACCTCACTTTTTTCTAATGTTATGTACTATAAGTTTATGGGTAGATGGAAATTGTGGTTTGGTTGAATGTGTGGAATATCTTATGTATGTAATAAAATCTTAAATACTCAAACAAAAAATAAAAATACTCATGGACATAGTTGATATGTAGTACTAACCTAGAATCTCGAATGAGAAAATATTTCTGAATGAATAGAGTGTAGTGATTTTTACCCATGGAGAATTAAGTTAATTTTTATGCTTTATGTGTCACAATGATTAAATTTATAAGGATTTTGATTACTTTTTGTGATGTATAATGAATGGACCATTATGGATATGTTGTATGGAATTAGAGCTATGAGATAAATCAATTATAATATATGTATTGAATGTGTAGCAAATAATACATAATGCCTCAATTAATAACGATATAATAAAATTTGACTGTGTGTGTGCACGTGTTAACTATTTGTTTCAATATTACTACCTATAAATGAATATATAACATAACTTATAATATTTAACTTAAATTTATTGGTTACATATGACAATAACAAATTAAATATTGAAAAGAGTATAACCTTTATATTAAATTTTACAATCATATTTAAGCACAAATACATGTCTAATATATTTCCCCATAATATTATGTTTAGAATATATTATACTAAACATGAAATAAATATATGTATTATAATCAATCTATTAAAATTATTTAATAATAGATTCCATAGCTAAAGCATTCAAAATCCAACAATAAATTTGATATATGATTCATCATATCTATTTATATATATACATTTCAAAAATAGTAGTATGTGACTTATACTCTATGTGAATATATATTCATTATAAACATAAATGGTTAAACATATAGATGCTTTTCATACTTAAAGTCCTCATCGTCCAAAATCACAATTTTATGGTAGGTTGAGGCATCCTTTTTGGGTCGTTTACGTTTCCCTAAATGGATACCCACATCCTCATCTGAGGGTCTATCCTCTGAATCACTTGAGAAACCCTCAAGATTGACATTATACTCCAATTTATTCTGGGATTTAGGGGCAGGGTGCTTCTAAATAGAAACAAATTTGGCATATTCCATGATGAGGAGAATCAAACCCTTGTGGATAACCAATATGGACGGGTTTTTTCTATGAACTTTTAGACTATAATTTCAATGTAAATTAAAATAAATTTTAATCTAAGTAAGCAAAATATTTTCATAAACATTTTTTTATATAAATGTGTTTAAATTGGTATACTCATTTAAATATTATTTTATGAAATGTAAATAATATCTTGTTTTCGAATTTTAAATTAAATTTAGGCTTATGTTTTCTAATTAATAGAACACAATATTATATTTAACACAAATAATATTATATTTTAATATAATAAATTCTTCAAAAATTTAATTAAATATTTAATATTAACTATATACTTCCATTTTAAATCATTTATTTTATTATAAAGAAAATTAAATTTATTCAAAAAATAAAATATTAAAATATGAATTTTCAATTTTGAATATGTCAAGTTTCTATTTGTTATTTCACTCTTAAATTCTTTTTACATATATATTTTTATGCATGTATTTAGAATGTCATCTACAATTAATAAATATAATTCAATTTATTTTATAACTAATAATACTCCAAAAAAAATTTACTTGTAAACAAATGGATTTTCCAATCATAAAATATTTTTTTCAAATACTTTTCTATTTACTTTTCTACCAAACAACATGTCAATGCTGAATGATGAATTCACTTAAGGACTACTCTAATATCATGGATTAATGTGAGAGACACCATCCAATAATCCAATAACTCTAAAATCCCTGATATTATCTATGGATTTTCCTTTACCATGATTTGATTGAAGCCATATGTGTTAACCATACACCTCTTTGTGTTAAGCCCTGCTCCACGGTAGGAAGTATTCGTTTAATAATTTTCTATGTATTATCTATGGACTTTCCTTTATTATGATTTGATTGAATCTCTATGTGTTAAACCATACACCTCTTTGTATTACACTCTGCTCCACGGTAGGAACTATTCATTTAATAATTTTGTTGAAGTCATTACACCCTTGCCATCTCCTACAACATTCATGTGAAGGCATGGTACCCTCACAATAGTCACCAATAAGGAAAACAATGTATTAGATTGTTCTTATGCCTAGCAAGAGCATTTTTCCTTAATAAAAAGTTTCAATAAATCATAGATCATAGATTTATTGAAACTTTTTATTAAGGAAAAATGCTCTTGCTAGGCATAAGAACAATCTAATACATTGTTTTCCTTATTGGTGACTATTGTGAGGGTACCATGCCTTCACATGAATGTTGTAGGAGATGGCAAGGGTGTAATGACTTCAACAAAATTATTAAATGAATAGTTCCTACCATGGAGCAGAGTGTAATACAAAGAGGTGTATGGTTCAACGCATAGAGATTCAATCAAATCATAATAAAGGAAAGTCCATAGATAATACATAGAAAATTATTAAACGAATACTTCCTACCGTGGAGCAGGGCTTAACACAAAGAGGTGTATGGTTAACACATATGGCTTCAATCAAATCATGGTAAAGGAAAATCCATAGATAATATCAGGGATTTTATCACAAAATAAGAAAAACATATGATATAAACTCAACTTACCTTGGGCTTCAACTTGCTTTCCAGAGAGGTCAAGAAAGCACTGTTTTACATAAGGGTCTTATCCTTCTTATCATGGAATATGCTAAAAAACATGAAGTCAAACCCTCGTCAGCCCTCAAATGTGATATTGACCCCAAATCCTAGACTGTTGATGAGCTGCATGTCATGTTTGATACCGAAATGGAGGATGAAAAGATGACTATGGATTAGTGGGACCTTCAAGGCTCCGAAGAAGATCCAGAGTATAGCCCCTCTAAGGATGAGGTTCCTCGAGCTAAGGCCAGTCCTGCCACTAATAGTAGTAGGAAGTGTAAACCCCTCTTGTAAAGGCAACCAAAAACAACATTACCCCTCCTTCTCAAGACTTGGGTAATGTTAACTTTAAAAAGGAAAAGGTGGGGAAATATGTGGATCCAAATGACAAAGGGGAGAAGGAGATGAAGTTGGATATTCCCCTAAATCTAAACTTGATGGACCTGGACAATAGTGAAAGTGAGTCGGTGGATATTGATATGCTACTGGCCAATTCCACTTCCAGTCAGGAGAAGTGCTTCTGATGGGTGATCAGTGAAATCAACATCATCAGACAATGAATATCTGAAATTATTAACACTTTTACTAATATTCCAATGCATAATAAAATAGATAAGCTCCTAAAAATTACCCAAAAACTAATTGAAGATGTTAAGGTCATTAAAACCAAGCATGAATCCAGAATTGCCATCCTGGAGAAAGTGTTGGAAGGCATTAAAGGAAGTCTCGGAAATATGGTTGAGATCAGAAAAAAGCTATGAATAACAGTCTGAAAGGCATCAAAATGCTTAATGAGAAAATCAAAATCCATCATGCTTAGCTGATTAGTAGTATTCTAGAGGTACAAGCTTCTACAGGTCCATCTACAAGAACTAGGAGTAGGGTTCAAGAGAAGAGCACCACGAGGAGCATCGTGAAGGAACTGGAAGATATTGTGGAGAAAAATCAAGAGGTTTTAGGAGCTTTTGTTTAAGTTTTTTCTAGATGGCCTGGTGCTTTTGTGTCATTTTGTTATAGGGCTTTGTGGGGCTACGCCCCTATTTTGTTTCTATTTAGCTATTGTTTCTGGACTATCTTGCTATTTCTCTATGATTTTTTTGGATTTAGGTTTTGGGCCCCTATAAAACCCATTTTATCTTAATCAAAAACAAAAACATATGATATTTTGTTTTGCATAGATTTTTAATACAATTTATTTATTCGCATTATCCGACTAGAGAAGAAGCACAACTTAAACATAGGGAGTTGAAGATTTGTATTCAACATAGACCAAAACACTCACACCATCATTAAATATTTTATTGTGTTGGTCTTGTGTACAAACATGTATCATTTAGTGAAGAATAAATTGTATAAAATTTCATTGATTAATTGTAATGATATTTAGAATTTAATGTAGACATCACTATAGTTTGTAATTACCATAATCACTATGCTTTTTCTTGGTGAAGCTCTTCAAAAATTCTATCTAGACAAAATATGTTCAAACTAAATATATTTTTTGTTCGATGTTTTATAACTTTAATACATTGATACAAGATTAAATATGTTTCTTTTATATGCTTTGGTTGTGTATTATATAGCGTATTAATGTCTTGACTCCTTATGGTTATAATTGAGATTCATTCTCTGAAGTTAGAACGTGAAATAGTTTGTCATTGTAAAGAGATAAGAATTTTATTCTAGAGGTTTGAAATTTTCTATAATTTGACAATTTAAGTAATCATGTTGAAAACTCTTCAAATAATCACTTACTTTACCATCAGCCTATTTTTATTATATGTTTTTTTTATTAATAAACGGAAAAGCCAAAAAATTTATAACATTATAAAAATATTTACAAAAGGTAAATATCCGAACACATGTCTAGATTATCAAAATTAATAAAGGGGCCAGATTGGAATCAACCCCTTACTAGAAAGAAAGCATTGAAAAAATAGCACGGTATAAAGTACATTTTGCAGAGTAGCGACAGCTGAAAAAGAAAAATAGTTATGTTTAGAAGATAACAAAACCTAACCAATTCTCCCATACGCTATGTAGAAGAGGAGGAGGGAGAGTTAGTAGAGCTTGAACTTGAACTTGAGACCCCTCCATGGCCACGTTCCCTGCCACGACCCCTACACAAGAGACGGCCCACACCCCTGCATCGACCTCGAAGACCTGCTCAACCCCTGCCACGAAATGGACTTCCAATACCACCACTCTGTGAAACGAGCTGAATATCTGGTTGGGGTTGACCAGACGGGATCACCGGCTCATTTGGCTCTAAGGGAGGGATGAAACCTTGCTAGCCACGTATTCCTTAAATAGTTGTAGTTGCTCCCTCATGATGTCCTCTGGTTGATGGTGAGGAACTCTCCACTTCAGAAACTCAACTGCTTCCCTTACATTCTGTCTATACCTTCTCAAGGCCTCGCCCTTAAGGTTCAATATTAAGGGCTAGAAATTGACTGATTCCCCATAAAAATATTAGAGAACAAAATTAAATAATTAAATTCTTAAAAATATTCACAATAAAAATTAGAACAAAGAATTATACAAATCTACCACTTAGAATGACCATAAACAATTCAAACTAATGGCATAAATAAAACAAGGCCGAACAGTCATAATGGACATTATTCCTTTCACCAAAGTAAATCATGTTTCTAAGAGATTGGGTAGAAAAGAAAACCAAAATTTCTACTTATCAATTTAGTTACTAAGACCTTCCTCGCTCCCCCATCCCATGTTTGTGATCTTCCTTCAAGCCTCTGCAAACCAAACAAACCAAACCAGTAAGAAATTCATAGCATCAACAAATGAATTATAAAACCATATATAAATATTAATCTACAGCCAAAAGTCAAATGCTATTATTATAAAAAAAAAAAAAAAAGAGAGAGAGGAGAAACAAAAGGAGCTGTGAGAAATTAAAGGAGCCATGAAGAATGAAAACTTCAGTAATACATATATGCCCTTCGCCATGTAAGCAGCTAGTAACAGATATATCTTTGTAATAAATGACCTTCACCATGCAAGCAGTTAGTTACAGATATAAAACATCCGCAATTAGTTGCTTAGATGGCGAAGGGCGTATATTAAGAAGCTATATGTTATCCAAAGGTAATGCATGACTCCAGATTTATATAGCTCTCACGCCAACGACTCTCCTCCGTGTGTTCTGCAGAGAAAAAATAATCAATGAAAACAAGGATAAGAACAGATAGATATTTTATGAGGATAACTAGTCATGTATAAAAGCAACCAGTTGTAGATATATATTTAATACAGTTCACCCGCCAACTTCTCTCCTTTGTGTCTTCCGCTCACACACCAACGACTGATCTTCTCCGTGTGTTCGTCAGATAACAAATAATATTATTACCAACGCAAGAATACATATATGACCTTAGCCAATCGCCATGTATAAAAGCAACTAACTCCAGATAGATATTTTATGAGGAAAGGATTATTAACTAGTTATATATCTCACACGCCAAAGTCTCTGCTTCGTGTCTTCCGCACTCTCCATCGCGTTTTCCACACAATTCACTTGTTATAATCAATCATGTTATTTGTATAAGTGTTGGGGAATATTGTCTGTTTCATTGAATCTTCCGTCCCATCTGTGTTTTCATCGCGCTTCTTCGAGTGTTGGCTGTCAATGGCGAGTGGAGGATTATTCGAAGTATAATCCTCAACATTAATGTTAAACTCAACATTTGCATAATGATGACCATAGTATGCATCTGAATCTTCTCCGAGTAGTTGGATGAAACCGAATCTGGAAAATATTGTATAAAAAAGAGAACAAAAAGGAATGCTTGATAACATTAAATGATTTAGGATTTTTTCTTAATTTTAGGCCTGTCATAGAGAATGACTTATTATTTTACAACTTTAAACTCTAAATGATTGATAGTCTTAATAAACGAATCTATTCCAAATATTTTTGTTCTGCTTAAAATTGGACCTGTTGTTTTTGTAAATAAATACAAATCTTGTTTAATGTTCAAGATATGATATATTCATAAAATAAACTCTTTATTTGAATAATGAAATGTATAAGGTGGTTTTTACATAATAATCTTGTTATTAATGAAATATAAGGTTGTTTTTTATTAGGGGAAAAGAGGTTTGAAAAGGGTCCCTGGAATCCTTTATATCATAGATTCAAAAAATAGTCATTGAAAGCCAGCAACAGAAAAAATACAACACAAAGAAACTAAACACCAGACAATAGAAAAAGCATAGAAGAACACCCAAGCCTATGTGAAGTTCTTTAGCGATTCGGCACCTTCCAGCTCCAACTGCTCCATTGTTACAACAATCCTCTTGATATCTTCAATGTCCCTGCTTTGGTTTCGCTTCTTCCTGGTACTTGTTGTTGTTCT
The DNA here is from genome assembly GCF_030272615.1 of Cryptomeria japonica. Taxonomy (NCBI): domain Eukaryota; kingdom Viridiplantae; phylum Streptophyta; class Pinopsida; order Cupressales; family Cupressaceae; genus Cryptomeria; species Cryptomeria japonica. The sequence continues at coordinate 256,607,485 of NC_081413.1, forward strand.
TTTTCTGAGACTAGCTTCCTTATCTTTAGGGGATCCATCCTTCTCCTCAATTGTGTCCCCACGGGCCTTATCCCCTTGGACAGGTTTGAGTTTTCTAATAAGGACCTTGATACTATCAGAAGCGGCCTTTAAAATCTTGTAACTTTTCTCCCCAATATTTTTTAGGGTATTCTCAATCCCTTCCATCTTCTTTTTAGTTGCCCATGCTCTATCTCCCAAGGTTTTAAAGCTATTGCGTTGGACATTTATAATTTCCTCTGCATTGCTAATAGCTTTAGTTAGCTCACTTAAGTAGTCAAGTAGAGAGATGAATTTGTCGATGCTAATAGCTTCCAAAGCTTCAAGTTTGCTAGCTTCCTGGACCTATTTAGCTTTTATGTTTTTTTATTTCCTTCTGAATCCAAAAGAAGACCTTATTGAAGCAGTCCATTCCATTTTTGATATAGAGGTTGAATTCTAGAGGGGAGCCATCTTGAGCGTCATCTCCCATAGGGTCCAAGTTCACCTCCAGACCCACCTCCTTCCACTCAACTGTCTTAATTTCCTTGTTTAGGGTATTCTTCCCAGCCAAGCCCTTACTCTAATCCTTGGAGCCAGTAGGAAGGAGCGAGCGGTTCTTGGCTTCCAACTCCTCACCTCTGAGCATCTTCCCTTTTTTCTTCTGGCTTGAGATAATTTTAACCTCCTCACTATGTGTCTCCATGTCATCTTCACTCTCCTCTTCTTCCTCACGCCGACTATCATCATTCTCCCCCTTCTTTTTCCAACTAATCAACCCTTTACCCTATTCCTCTTGACTGGCTTTCCTTTTACACTTGCTTGACCTGGTGGTATGGGGTTCCACCTCGACAACCGCCTCTAGGTCATATCCTTCGTCATCTTCATCATCCGAATCACCCAAATCACCCAAATCATCATCTGACTCAGATACCTCAGATATAGCCTATTGAACAGTGGTGTTCTTGATATGGCTATATAGGACTCCCATAAGACCCTCATGTAAAGAAGGGTTAGTCTTGGGATTAGAGATAGCATCCATAAGCCAGACATTTAGAGCACAAAACAGGTAGTAGGGGAGGGAAATTTTATCCTTGCATCAGAAACGATTAAGAATAACAAAATGTTAACTCTGGTATATCTACCATCTAAAGTTATAAATTCCATAACAACAAACAAAATCAATCACCAGAGCAACTTGATTACCTTAGGGGAGTAGTATGTGTGGCTTCCCTTGACCAGTTTTGCTTTCTCCATCTCGTCCTTTGGGAATTTCTTCACAGCAACATCCCACAACTTTTGGCCCCTATAGAATTTGATTCCATCCATCGGCAGACTAGTAGCCTCTGCAATATGGTCTCATTAACCTCAACCTTCATGTTGTCAATGGCTAGGGTTCCTTTATTCCACCCCTTTTTGAAAATCCTAGTGATTTCAGGTCTTATTCCTTGCATTATTTCCATTTAATATAATTTCTTTGCCACTTGCAGCACAACCCAAACCTTGGGATGGTGCCACCATTTATCAATTTTTGTAGCCTCAGTGCGCTTACGATTCCCCCCCATCTCCTTATGAGTATTACTAGAATGTAAATTCTAGCAAATACCACTCTTCTCTACTAAATTTCAAAACAAAGAAGAATCCTCTAGAAGCAAATAGATATTTCTCAAGCTTCCACTCTAAATGGAAAGAAGAACCCACAAAGTGTGCGCGATGCTATGGCAAATAATGGTGTACCTCCTTCTCTATTGATTATGATACTATTTCATGATACCACGACCACCCCTACCATATTGAGAAATGATATCAAATCCTACCTTATTTTCTATGATATCTCTCATAATTTAAAATGTCATGTGCCACTTGAGGGAGCTCCCCCTCTCCATACCAAGTCTTTATCTACCCACTCCATACTGCCTCACTAGCAGCCCAATCAGCACTCTTGTTGGACTCTCTATAATCATGAGAAATGTGATATTGGTCAAATACCTCAAGTACCTCCTTGGTTGTTTTGATAATATTTTTAGTCGTCCACGATGGTTGTTTCTTACCAAGGAGGCAATTGATTGTATTTTTAGAGTCTCCCTCTAGCCATATATTTTGGGCTCCCAGTTGATGCGCTAATTTTTTTGCTTGGAGGGTCCCCATGGCTTTAGCGAAGTGATTAGTTTGGTTCCCCAAGGGGAAGGCAACCACCCCCATGCAAAAGCCAACACTATTCCAGATAACTCCACCACAGCCAGCTGGCCTTCGGTTCCCTTTAGTAGCCCCGTCAAAGTTAGCCTTAATCCAATCATTAGGAGGAGAAGACCAACAACACATCCTTCTATTGAGTTGGTTGGTGTTATTGTCCATAGAGGTTGGGATATTCTAGGTCCTTAAAACTTCATACTCCTCTTTACTATTCTAATGATGAGATCCAATAGCCATCACATTCTCAACAAGATTGTGTTTTATCTTAGTCCACACCACTTCAAGGGAGTTAATGGCATTCCTGAATATTTTGTGTAACTAACACGACGTGTTATACATAACTGCAACTGATACACATTGTAATGGCATGCGACTAACATGGTGTGTTATACACAACTGCAACTTTACTTTTTCTAAGTCAGACTAAATTGCACAATTCCTTTACCACCTCACTAGCCTTTGTCTTCTTCATCCAATAACCTGTCCCAATAGAACATTCCATGCTTTCCTTCTATCTTCATGTGACACTAACACGGTTTTTTATATGAAGTTGCAACAACACTTATGCTCTTGGTTAATCTTATTTGCCCCATGACATCACATCTCTATGGCCTTGGTCCTATTACCACATGTAGGTTCAATAGCAGACTCCATTGTCCTCTAGATCTTATTTGAGGCCATTAACTCTATGCAACCTCCTTGCATGTACATTTAACCTACATAGCTCTACTAACCTGATGCAGCACTATATCAGTCAATTTGATCCTCCGAGGCATTCATCATCCTACATCTTTATCCAATCTAATTTCTCTGCATGCCTTTGCATCTCTCTGTATCTCCATCCAATACTGAAACTATTGACATCAATCAACTTTGCATACCTTTGCATATCTAACGAATCTGTTGTTTGTTGCATCTTCATTCTACTACATCAACTCAACTATTGACAACAATGACAATCTAATACCAACAAAGTCAACAAGAATGCAATGTGTAACTTGGAAAAATCAAAAGTTTGTAAAGGATAATAACTCCATCAAAAGAGAAAGATTTCTTATAATCATTGTGTAACATTATATAATTTATTGAAATTTAAGAAAGGGGAAACCTTCTAATAAATGATAAAGTACCAAAGAAGAATGCAAAAGTCATACAACTATAAAAGAGTATGAACATTTAAATCATACTTGTAATCTAGGGAAAATTAGGAATTAGAGTTTCACCAAGTAAATACACTAAATAACCCAATTAACACCACAATATTAAAAGAGGGTTGAAACTAATAGATCTAGGCTCAATCCCAATGAGGAAAGGTCTAAGATTCTAATTGGATTCAATTGGTTAATATTCATTATCATTTTTCTTAGTTGAATTTAGATTGTAATTATGAAATTAAGGTAAAAATATGAACAATTGAAGTAAATTGTCAAAAATCGACTACTGTAGATATCCCATTGAGCCACAAATAAAGATCTGGGCAAAAAAAGTTTCTTAGAACCTATTATAGAAGTTCGGCCCAACTTTTTGGAACCAAGTAGCACAGATCTGCCCCGGTCCTCTGAATTATCTACCATCAAAAGTTGAACATGTTTGTCACTATCAACACTACCAAAATTCTTGATTACAACTCCTACACCTATTTCCTACACATAGAAAGAGAGGGAAAGATGTTGGGAATAAGGATATTCCTTAGGTCAAACCCTAATTTTGGAATTAACCATGCAATTGAATTGGAAAATGTAATAAAAGAATGTAATAAAATACTTTCCTTTTCACAAAAAGGTTGAAAAACTTGAAACAATAATGTATACCTTGATGAAGTTTTGTTTGACCTTCACACACAGTTTTTAGGGTGTCATGTAACATGTCTTCATAAAACATTGATCATGGATGTCATCTTGAGCTTGACTTCACTTCTACTCCAATACTTGATGAATGACTGATTACTTGCTCACTTGAATTAAGATCTTGATTTCAGTTCAACTTCAAATAAGAGGGGGTCGACTTCCTTCTATACTTGACTATTCGAAAATAAATTGAATTTTTGGAAGAGGCCAACACAAGATCAAATTTCCTACTCATTTGAGATGGCCATTGTGAGACCCTGATTTAGGGCCTGATTAGGAGGACTAGGTTGTGGGCTGCCTTGGTCCTCTGGTCCCAATTCAGAACCAATGCGCCCAATGCCCTAATCTTAAAAAATTAGGACATCAGAATGAGGGTGGAGATGGAAATGTGACAAAAATGTGAGTTTGGGATGTTGTCTGAGCAGAATCAACGCTGTAATTAAGCATCAAAAGTCAGAACATCAAAGCGAGGCCCAGGGAAGGATGATATTGTAAGTAAGTACACTTTACAATGCTACAATACTATATTATCAATAGCATTTTTATGTTATTCATTATACATTTTTTAAATTGAAATGACTTAGACTTATTTTATATAAACATAAAATTATACCTTTTCATAAAAAATTCAAAATCATGTCATTTATACATTTATACTAAAAATCATTAAAAATTCTAATTTGATTCTTTTTATTCCATATAAAGGTGAATATTTTCAAAAAACAAATTCACAACAAAAGTTTCCTTTGTAATAACAAAAGGTATTGCCTATAATTAAAAAAATATTAAAAGGTTGGGCCTTTTTCAAATAGGTATCATGCGACTTAGATTAGTTCGACACCAAGACTAGATAGGATATCCAAATTCATTTTGTGCTTATCCTGCGATCATACTCCACTGTGGGATGGCGTTTTCTGTGAGGCATTTGATGAACTGTTGGCATGAATAGAAAATGTAATAAAAGAGAGCTGGGAGGTGGTCCAAATATGCACCGGAATTAGAATGATGACGTGCCAAGAATTTATAAAGATATATACAACCATAAATGGTGTACCGGAGTACGGTTTACTGTTCCACTTAATTTGAAGTTAGAAACTAGTCAAAGCTAGCAGCCGGTTAAACAATACTCTTGTCAACAAGCATGCAAAATGTAGAACCAAAATACACTTTTAAAGACAATTTCTGTATCATATCATATAATACAGAACGGTACCAAAACAATTTCTGTATTCTTCGTTGCAAGAGCTTGGTGTGCATGTGCACTCAACTAGAAAAGAGTTGTTTAACCCATTGTTTGACCCATTGTTTTGGTGTGCATTGTTTGACCCATTGTAAGGACATAGTGTTAAATAAGGCCTTTCACATTAGGATTAAATTAAAGGCAAAGAAACTATGATTTGCTTAATGTTGCAAATATATACATAAAACGTCGAAGCAAGTATATGATAAGATGATCATATGTTATCTCTCTATATAATAGAAATTATATGTAGTAATTTTAAAATTAAGAAAGTAATTTTGAATTGAATATGACATAAGATAATTAAAAATAAACATTAAATATATATCATTCATTATTGTATTTTATGTGAATATATCAAGGAAAACATAAGTTGCACATGCTTTCTAGTATAATTTATAAAAGTGAATATTATAATTTATAAAAGTGAATATTATAGCTTAACTTTTTCTGATATCTTGTTAACAATTAAAGGATCTTAGGATTTATTATATAAAAATAGTATTAAAGAAAATGATATGAGAATCATACATGGATATGTGTACACATTACACAACATATATATGAGGAAAACTCTTTCGAGTAAAAAAGTTCATAAAGTATTATTTATTAAAACACTGTCAAAATATAGTCTATAACAAAATAGACTTGGACTAAGGGATTCTCAACAAATACTTCCGTCTAGCGAGTAATAACTATTGTGCATAGTGATACAACTCACTATGAATTTCCAAATTCACATACCTCTCAAATGAAAGAGAACCTCCTTAAATATAGGAGGAATGGTGGTTGCACTAGTCACACCTTTTCAATAACCCCCATTCATAAATAATTAATAATCTAATTTAGTTATTAGATTATAGTTATTTCAAGCATGATATATTTAATAAAGCATATAATATAAAATATTTATAACCTTATATTAGAACATTATGTAAATGTTATAAGGGTATGGCCCCTAATAATGTTATGTTCTAGCAAAACTTAACTTACAAATGTTATCTACATATTCATGTGACCTCATATAATGACGGGCTGAGTTTCATATTGATATTATATGCATAAAGTTAAATGAGTAATTAATCCCATACAAGCATTATAAGCTAAATATATTGAATAATCTATGTAAACTAACCAATTAATATTAACTAGTTCCTTAGGTTATGAATAAATTGTAAGATTATAAATATGATGAATCAAGTAAAAGCCATCACCATTATTTATAAAAGAGAAATTGATAGAAATTGAAAATGAGTGGCAGAAGTAGAAAGCAATTGTAAACACCCTAAATTCAACTACTCAAATTTATTAAATAATTTTTTAAATTAATTTGAGTTCATCCAACTCATTGTTCTTATTTCCATAATTAATATGGAGATTTAATTAATGATAATTTCTTCTCATACTTAATGCACAATTAATTACACTTTCATCCATTCTTCACTAAGGTTGACCAATTGAATTAGATTAAATACAACTTTATTTCTATTTTAATTAATAGATTCATCAATTAACTAATACACATTCTAATCCTCACTAATATTTTAAAATCTAATTTTTAACTCTTACTAACATCTAATCTTGTAATTCTCTTCATTATTCTGGTTGAATGTTTGGGTAGATTTATTAGCAATTATGTTTCTCAGGGGATTCATTTTGGAATCTCGCCCTCTTCTAGTTTAAGAGCATGTACCCACCAGCAATTTGTTGATGATACCATCTTAATGGGTACTTCTTCAATTGAAGTAGTGTCCAATTTGAAGAACCTCCTCAATACTTATAGTTCTGCCTCGGGTCAAGATCAATTGGGAGAAAATCTTTGTTTTCCTCTTCAACACCTCGGAGGACAGATAGATTAGGATGGCCCAGATCCTTGGGTGCCAAGTTGGTAAGCCTCCTTCTATTTACCTTGGTCTCCCTTTGGGTATGAAACCTTAAGAGTTGTTCTGGAATAGTCTTGTTGATAGATTCAGTAGGAAGTTGGCCAGAGTCTTGTAGTGTATTCTTTAAGACTCTTCAAAATCCCTAGAAAATTTGTTGATGCTATTGAGAAAATTCAGAAAGCCTTCCTTTGCTCTGGGGTTGAGGAGAAGAAGAGAATGGCACTCATAGCTTGGGATAATGTTTCTAAACCCAAAAAGGTGGGGGATCTGAGCTTAAGAAATATTAAAACCTTGAACAAGACTTTTCTTGCCAAATAAATCTATACAAACTACTAGGGAAATAAATATTGGAATGATATCTGGAAGGCTAAGTACTTACGAGAGGTTCCCACCATGGAAGATTTCCTTGCCTTTGATCAAATACCAAGTGGCTCTTTTATTTGGAACAATGTTATCTAGGCTAAAGGTATTGTTAGTTTAGGCAATGTTTGGGCCATAGGTAATGGTAGGAAGGTGGATTTCTAGGATGATGCTTGGATTGGAGGAGCCCCTCTTAATAAGTGTGCCTCTCAGATGCTCATCCAAAATTGTAAGGAGAAGTTCGATGTTAAAGTGGTTGATTACTACAAAGATCAAAAGGGGGTGGACTTCAACTCTACCGATCGCAACCTAAAGTAGGTTAACTTAATGATCAACCATGCCATCTTAAATACCAGAGGGGAAGACCACATGGTGTGGAGTGGAACCTCTTCAGGGATTTATTCAGTTTCATCTATTGTCTTTATGCTGGCTCAGTCCCAAGACCCTAGCCCTTGCTAGGCTAAGGCCTAGGTTTGACTCCTAAAATCAATATCCTTTTATGGATTCTTTTGCAAAATAAGATTCTAACTACTGATAATTTGAGAAAGAAGGGTTTTTGCATCCCCAATAGATGCTAGCTTTGTCTCAATGATGAGGAATCAGTGAACCACATTTTTATACACTGTCCTTGTGTCCTTCCTATCTAAGAATGCTTTTTCAACATTGGGGTTTGAATTGGGTCTTCCCAAAGGAGATTCAAGACTATTTCAGAAGCTGGTACTACACTACTAATAATCCGACCACAAGAAATTTATGGAATTTTTTCTTCGCTCATATCCTTTGGGGTATATGGAAAGAGAGGAACAACAGAATATTCAAGAATGATATTCACACCTTTAAAGCGGTGTGGGCCAAGATATAATATAATTATGTTGAGAATGTGATGGCTAGGGGAGAGCATGGCTATAATAATAAGGAGGACCTTGATGTTCTCAAGAGCTGGAACATTCCAGCCTACATGGACACCAACATTGAAACCAAATCAAAAGAAGTATGTGCAACTAGTCTTTTCCCCCTAATGATTGGTTTAAGGCTAACTTCGATGGAGCTACTAAAGGTAACCTAGGCCCTGTTGGTTGTGGTGGATTTATCCGGAATGGTGCTGACTTTTGTGTTGGGGCAGTTTCCTTTCCCTTGGGGATTCAGACTAATCATCTGGCTGAAGCTATGGGCATCCTCCAAACTATTAAATTATCTTATAATTTGGGTGTCACAGTGTTATGGCTAGAAGGGGACTCTAAAAATATTATTGATTGCCTCCTTGTTAAACACCAACCCTCGTGGATGATTAAAAACATCATTGATTCTGCCAGGGAATTGCTTGAGGGGTTTGATAAGTGCTACAATTCTCATGAGTATAGAGAGGCCAATAGGTGTGTTGACTAGGCTGCCAATGAGGCAGTACGAAGTGAGCAAATCAAGATCAGGAGTAGTGAGGAGGAGCTCCCGTGTGTGGCATGTGACATCTTAACTTATGAAAAATATCATGGTAAGCAAGGTTGGATTTGAAATCATTTCCCCAGATGATAGGGGAGGTCATGGCAGTAGGAACCGGTTTTGTATGCAGCCGAGAAGGAGGTACATTGATAATTGTAGGATCACTTCGCATGCTTTATGGGATCTTTTTTCCCTATCAAGTAGAAGCATTAGAAATTTCTATAGGCTTCTAGTGGTTTCTCATAGAAATTTCATAGCGAAGAAAGATATTTGCAGGAATTCACAATTGATAGATATCAATAACAATATGGGTGGAAATCGCAAGAGAACAGAGGCTACCACTATTGATAAATGGATGAACCATCCTTAGGTTTGGGTTGTGCTTCAAGAAGCCAAGATGACTGATTTCAAGGAGAGAATGCAAGAGAAGCAACCTGAAATTACAAGAATTTTCAAAAGGGGTTGGAATAAGGCACATTGACCATTGGCACCAGGAAGGTCAAGGTGACTGAAACCATGATCACTAAGGCTACGGGTCTTCCAATGGACGGTATCAAGTTCTATAGGGATAGGAATATTTCAGATGCTTTTGTGAATAAATTTCCTAAGGATGAGGATGAGAAAGCCAGATTGGTGAAGGGTAGCCATACTTACTACTCACCGAACGTAATTAAGTTAATTTGGTGAAGTGTTTTGCTTTCTATTATGGAATTTATCACTTTAGATAGGAGATTTACTAGTGTTTACAACTATCATTTTGTCATTCTTAACCATTTTTGGTATAAAGAGAAAATTTCCATTCCATATTATCTTTTCTACGCCCTAAATGCTAGGATAAAGGATGCAATTTCCAACCCCAATACTAATCCTGTAATGCATGAGGGTCTGATGGTGATTTTGTATAATCACATCAAGAATACTACCATCCATCTTAACATTACTGAGGTTTCAAAGTCGGAAGAGGAATTGGATGACTATGATGATGAGGATGGTGATGGCTATGACATGGAAGCTGAGATAGAGGACAATCCCCAAATTATTGGGTCGAGCAAGAGCAAAAGAAAAATAGGGCATGAGCTACATAACAAAGGGTCGGTGAAAAGGAAGCATAGGGGAGAGTATGATGATAGCTAGTATGAGGAGGAAAATGAGACTGATGATGCAATGGATATTGAAAGCGAGGAGGTCCAAATCCTATCAAAGCCATAAGGAGAAAAGGAAAACTCTTAAAAATGAGGATGTGGGAACCAAGAACTGGTCACCTCTCATGACTGGTTCTAAAGATAAGGGTTTGGTTGGGGAGGACACGACCATGAAATAATCTCAGAGCTCTGATCTCAGGGAGGTGGGTCTTGAGGTGAATTTGGAGTCTACTAGAGACAAGGCCCAGGAAGGCCATCATCTGGATATTGAACTTTGCATCAAAAATGGCACAGATAGCTTCAACAAGGTTTTCCACTGGTTGCAAAAGGAAATTACTGGCATTAAAACCAAGCAAGCCCAGGAAGCCAAGAAAAATTGAGACTTTAGAAGCTATTAGCACGAGTAAATTTAACTCCCTCCTTGATTGTCTTAGTGAGCTTATCAAAGCTATCAGTAATGTTGAGGAGATCATTAATGCTCATTGGAATAGCTTCCAAATCTTGAAGAACGAAGGTGGGGCTACTGAAAAAAGACTTGAAAGAGTTGAGAACACGCTCAAGAAGATTGGTGAGAAAAGTCATAAGATCCTTAAGGCCACCTCTGCTAGTACTAAGCTCTTATCAGTAAGCTTGAGAATGACTATGGGCATAAGGCCTCTACGGGCATCATTGATATGAAGGAAGACACCCCTGATGATAAGGAGACAGGGCTTGGCAGAAGAATCTGAGTGAGCACTAGTTAGATGCAAAGCCAAAGCAAGGAAATTGATGATATCAAGTGAACGACTGATAATATGGAGCAACTAGAGCTGGAAGCCACTGAGATGCTTCAGAACTTTACCTAACCTGGGCTCTTTCTCTATCTATCCTGTATGTTGTTAGTTGTCTCTAGTTTGCTGGGCTTTTTTCTTGCCAGCTTTCCTTTTCTTGTTTGTTGTCTTTTGCATTTTGTTGCGCTTTAATGTATATCTTATGATCTTTTGTTTGTAATGGGTTTTAGGGGCCCATCAAAACCTTTTTTCCCTTATTCAACAACATCCAATCTTGTAGTCATGTAACCTTATAAATGCTTGCATTCGTATGTGAATTACACATTTCCAACACATCCTTTGACCAATTATTTAATTGGTTTACTAAAAAATGTCTTAAAATGTTGTTACAAGTAGAATCACCCTATAATTTCTCTTTCTCTCCATTTGTCACCTCTCCAATCCGACTTCTCTTACACATTTCCACTTTTATATCCTTTCAACATATCTTTGTTCATCCTAAGGTATTATCACACATGTGTGAGCACGCCTTTCTCTCTTCCCCATAAGAAATTTTATTCTCCCATACTCCCACCTTGTGACTGTCATGCCCATACCTTAATAAAAGCCCCTCATAAATACCATTTTATAGAAGTAACAAAAATGGGGGGATGAATGGAATACTAAGCCAACCCTATTCCCTCTTTAGTCTTAAACCCCATTTATGAGAGGGGGCAAGAGAGGGTGAGGGTACATTTTGAGCACCATTCCTCTTAATGAAGGGTGGAAGAAGGAAATGGAAGTTTTTTAAGGATAAGTATGCAGAAGTTGTAAAATAAAAACAAGGGAGGAAGACAATTCTAATTTTGACTAAGGGGTAGAAGGTGAAAGATAAGATTGGGAGGAGGAAAGAGTTCAACATCATCCTTTTCCATATTGAATTGCTTTTGAATTGCTATTTCAGGTTAGTGTTTTACTTGCTATCCTAAAATATTTGGTTTATGAACGTATGTGTTGTGAGGTGATTATTTGTGTATGTATGTGTTTTGGGTTGGCTCCCCTCATGGCTGAGAGAAACCCATGTTTGGGATTGAGGGAGGGAGAACCTATGGGAGAAATTCTATTTTATTGCAAATAATTTTTTTTAAAATGGGTATGAGTATCCCTTTATTGGTTTTTGGATGGATTTGTTGTAGAAGAGAAAGTGAAAATTTGAGAAAATACTCCTATATTAGTCTACCCATGTTGAGATCCCCTCGCCTCTCCCTAAAATGAACCAAAGAATGGTTCAAAGTGTTGTGAGTCCCCTGTTTTGGATGTATGTGTAATTGTTCTAAGAATTCTATCACTTTTTCCTTGTGTATTGTCTTGCATGAATGTTACCTCTATCATTATGATTACCTCCTAGCTTGGGGGTGGCTGGTTCTCCAGCCTAGGTTGGGAGGTGAGCTTAAAACGAGCCATGGGAGAGTTTTCTTTCCTCTATTTTGTGTAGGTTGCATAAATGTGCAATTTAGCAGGGCGCAACCATCTGAGTCTACCTATCAAAAATCAAGGCATATGATAAGCTCGTTTTGTAATTGAAAAAGAAGAAGAGTCAACAATTCCAAAGCCTTACCATAATTATAAAGAAGAAAGTTTGTTTGTTCCCTTGTCATATGAAATGAAAAAAAAGAGCAGTGCTGATGTAATCACCCTTACCAAGTCCATAGTTGTTGAAATGCCAAACTAGGTTGTCATGTTCTTCTTATTTGTTCTAAAACTAGACTATTAGTCCTTTCAAGCTCTATTGTAAGCACTTTATCTTGTCTTCTCTCATAGAGTATATTTAAAAAGAAATAAATGGAGCAACAAGAGTAGGGACTTATAGAGAAAGCTTGTTTCTCAATGCCAACATAAAGAAATTATATGAAGCACGTTCTCTAGTTTATATATATATATATATATATATATATGTGTATATATATATATACATATATGTATATGTATATATGTATATATATAAGTGCAATGAAATTTGTGTTTTGCATGAATGAAATTTGTGTCTTGCATGAATGTTACCTCTATCATTATGATTACCTCCTAGCTTGGGGGTGGCTGGTTCTCCAGCCTAGGTTGGGAGGTGAGCTTAAAACGAGCCATGGGAGAGTTTTCTTTCCTCTATTTTGTGTAGGTTGCATAAATGTGCAATTTAGCAGGGCGCAACCATCTGAGTCTACCTATCAAAAATCAAGGCATATGATAAGCTCGTTTTGTAATTGAAAAAGAAGAAGAGTCAACAATTCCAAAGCCTTACCATAATTATAAAGAAGAAAGTTTGTTTGTTCCCTTGTCATATGAAATGAAAAAAAAGAGCAGTGCTGATGTAATCACCCTTACCAAGTCCATAGTTGTTGAAATGCCAAACTAGGTTGTCATGTTCTTCTTATTTGTTCTAAAACTAGACTATTAGTCCTTTCAAGCTCTATTGTAAGCACTTTATCTTGTGTTCTCTCATAGAGTATATTTAAAAAGAAATAAATGGAGCAACAAGAGTAGGGACTTATAGAGAAAGCTTGTTTCTCAATGCCAACATAAAGAAATTATATGAAGCACGTTCTCTAGTTTATATATATATATATATATATATATATATATAGATATATATATATATATATATATATATATATACATATATGTATATGTATATATGTATATATATAAGTGCAATGAAATTTGTGTTTTGCATGAATGAAATTTGTGTCTTGCATGAATGTTACCTCTATCATTATGATTACCTCCTAGCTTGGGGGTGGTTGGTTCTCCTGCCTAGGTTGGGAGGTGAGCTTAAAACGAGCCATGGGAGTGTTTTCTTTCCTCTATTTTGTGTAGGTTGCATAAATGTGCAATTTAGCAGGGCGCAACCATCTGAGTCTACCTATCAAAAATCAAGGCATATGATAAGCTCGTTTTGTAATTGAAAAAGAAGAAGAGTCAACAATTCCAAAGCCTTACCATAATTATAAAGAAGAAAGTTTGTTTGTTCCCTTGTCATATGAAATGAAAAAAAAGAGCAGTGCTGATGTAATCACCCTTACCAAGTCCATAGTTGTTGAAATGCCAAACTAGGTTGTCATGTTCTTCTTATTTGTTCTAAAACTAGACTATTAGTCCTTTCAAGCTCTATTGTAAGCACTTTATCTTGTGTTCTCTCATAGAGTATATTTAAAAAGAAATAAATGGAGCAACAAGAGTAGGGACTTATAGAGAAAGCTTGTTTCTCAATGCCAACATAAAGAAATTATATGAAGCATGTTCTCTAGTTTATATATATATATATATATATATATATATATATATATATATATATATATATATATATATATATATATATATATATATATATGTATATATGTATATATATAAGTGCAATGAAATTTGTGTTTTGTTCTTTCTTATTGATTAAATAAGGAGCAGTGAACCAGAACCTCCAAGAGATATTATATGCAATGTAATCTTAATTCTCTAATTGTATATGCTTTTATCTTTATTGCATAAGATAACATGGTTCAATTCAGAAATGAACACTCTTTCACTATAGATGTTGAATAAAATTTAATGTTCTTTGAACATCTGGTATTACAGTCACTAGATAAAACCCCATTTATTTCCAGTATAAGAATGATAAATAATGAAATAGGTATTGGTATATTTCTCGATAAATAGAGTGCACAATTACAAAATTCTATTTTGGCTCAGTAGTTACATTTAGAGAGAATGATTTTATTTTATTTAGACACTCAAAATAAAGTAGATGACTATTTAGTTCAGTACATTTACGCACTACCTGTTCTAGGGAAATCATATAGAATTTGGGGTCTGCGTCGTTCTAGATCTCACCCCTCTTTCGTCACCCAAAGGAAGGTGGCAGACTGATCCTGTTTCTCCTTGGTGATTCCAAGAGAGTCCTTTGACTGTGGTTTCTTCATTTGTTTTGACTTCGTATCTGTACCATTTCTGTATCCGCACCACCTCTTCGCCTTCTTCTCGTCAATCTTTGCACCTCCAAAGGATGCAATTTGGGTTCCAGGCTGTAAATCTACCTTGATCGCCTCTCTAGGAGCAGACCACCAAATGAATTAAAATCAAACTTAGGAAACTGAGAAAAGAAAAGAAATAACAAATTAAAACAACATTTCATATTTCATGTGTGCACCTCTCCTTAATCCTAACACCCTTGTTATGGTCATAACCTCTTTTTCAAGCTCACCATTAATCCCCAGCTTCTATCAATCATGTTTTAGCCTGTAATACAAAAAAATAGAAAACCTAATTTGTCCTCAAAACCAGTCGCCACCTCTTTAGAGAAGAGAAAGGAAGAAAAGAAAGAACAAACAGATTCATAGTGGTAGTAAAAAAAAACTAGGGTTTGATTTTGTATATGATAGCTTGTAAAAATATGTTTTATTGTTATTAAAATATACCTTTTAGTTTGTTAAAAATGTCGCTTAACAAATTTTAAAGAATAAAGAAATACTTTATATAAGTGGTTCATGATTAGTTTATTTTTACATATAAAATTACTTTTAGAAAAAGTAAATCTAGTAATAAACAAGTATGATATATATATATATAATAAATGCATGAAAAATAATATAATTTAATTATTAACATTTATACTATTAGTTTATATGGGAATTTTATTGTAATTCAAATAATTAAAATTGATAAATTTGGTGGCTTAAGAAAAAGGAGTCGAATTCAATCATAACTATACCACTGATAATACATGAATAGTATTAATTATTATTGTGAGAATTTAAGGTATTATGTATAACGATAAGGATAATGATTTCTTTAAACAAAAGTAACAATTATAATTTGCACACAACTTTCAATACTTGTGATTATGCTACTAAAATGGTGTTAGATGATTAATATAACGAAAATGGTAATCTTGGGGCCTCTTTATCATACGTGCTTGAAATTTGATGTATTATACGTATGTATATATGTATAGTATACATATGCATGATATCCACTCTTGAGTACCAAATTCATATTATGTTTATCATGATCAAAAAACCTAAATGTTTCTAATGGATACATTGTAGGAATCCTTAATAATATTATATAAGACTTAAATTCAGTTATATATACGATGGTAGTCATAAGTTCTAGGGTTATATCCAATTTAGTTGCCTTAACAAGGAATCCTTCTTTTGGAGTCAAGCTATCCCTTTCTAGACCAAACTTACTTGTACAAAAGCATTTGCTTTGGGTTGTGTTCGATGATGTCAACACTCACCCATGTCATTACTAACACTCCTTCAATCCCTTCCAATAGTCTATGTGTCTTTGGGGATGATACACAAGTATTGATTGCCTATCATGCATAGACACCGCACCACGTTCGTGTGTGACAAATATTGTGTGCTAGATATACATTAAATATAAAAAAAAGGTTGGAGTTGTGTCATGTCCCATTAGTAAAATTTTGGGCATGACAGTGACACTCGTCAGAAGGCTAAACTCTTAGTTGTGGTCATATTTTTTAATGAAATCATAGCCCTCCATGTCATTTTTCATCTTAGTCCTTCAGTATTCCACCAAAAATCTATAAATTGGAGCCTTTTTCCTTCATCCATGAATTCATTTCATCCTTATGCTAATATTTTTCTTACAAAAACCATACGATTGTGTAGCTTGAAATAAATCAACATATTAGGTAGGTCGAGAGAAAATCAAGTGATTTGCTTGCATCACTTTGGCTGAAAAATGGTGTGAGAAGGTATAATAACTTGAGATTATTTCAAATATTTTTAATTATCTTTTATGCTATGAACTTGTATGATTTCCTTCATGCAGCCATTGATAATGAGACAAGTGCAAAGCTACTAATAAATCATTTAGAAAGATAGAATAAGTTTTATAGTTAGAAGTTATCACTATGAAAGTATAAATAAACCATGAACTCGGATAGGTCATATTCATGTAAACATTATAGATGAAAGTTATATGCTAAGTTGTGTCCTATGTATTAAACTATTCAAATAACTCTTTTACTATAAATAAGAGCCTCAAATAGTTACAAGGCCTGTTATGGAGGTATTCATGCACAATGTATGAGTTTCTAAAGCCCCACTTATAGATGGGTATAAACACTTCACATTTCAATTCTATCTTGAGATACTTCACTTTATCGTAATGTTATGTACTATTAGTTTATGGGTAGATGGAAATTATGGTTTGGTTGAATGTGTAAAATATCTGAGGTATATAATAAAATCTTAAATATTCAAAGGAAAAATAAAAATACACATGGACTTAATTGATATGTAGTATTAACCTAGAATCTAGAATGAGAGAATATTTTTGAATGAATAGAGTCTAGTGATTTGACCCATGGAGAATAAAGTTAATGTTTATGCCTTATGTGGTACAATGATTAATGTTATAAGGATTTTGATTACTTTTTGTGATGGATAATGAATTGACCACTATGGATATGTTGTATGGCATTAGAGCTATGAGATAAATTAACTTATAATATATGTATCATGTGTAGCAAATAATATATAATGTCTCAATTGATAATATTATAAGAAAATTCGACTATGTGTGTGTAAATGTGTTAACTACTTCTTTCAATATTACTACCATAAATGAATGTATAGCATAACTTATAATATATTTAACTTAAATTTATTGGATACATATGAAATGTTAAAATTACAATAATAAATTAAATATTGAAAATGGTATAAACTTTATAATAAATTTTATAATTATATTAAAGCACAAATACATGTCTAATAAATTTCCATATAATATTATGTTTAAGATGTATTATACTAACCATAAAATAAATATATCTATTGCTTCTGGTTTTGATTGTATTCCTTTTTTGTGCTCCCGTTAAGAGAGGAAGGCGGTGCAACCAATTTTAAGGATTGTATGGAACAGAATGTAATCGGTAATTCAATTTTAAAATTATGTTCCTTTATCTAAATATGTTGCTATACCTCCTAGTCGTTGAAAATTAAGATTGATGTATTATTATATATGTTGGTTTGCTGAGCATTGCATTAATGGTGAGAAAGGTGGATGATGCACAGTACTACTAGGATCTTAGAAAATGTGTTTCAAATGCTGAATATTAAGAGAACAGGTGAGGAGGTTTTAGTTGCTGCAGGCAAAATTTTCTTCATCTTATTTGAGACATTTTAAGGGTTTGATTAGCTGTTGAAATAGGTTTCTAATAGTGACTACAAGCAACATTTTTTAAGTTGAAATTGCAAGTGAAAGAGTCCTTATCACATTTGTAGAGTAAGTTTAAAATACATGTAACCAAGGATAACGAGCCAACCAAGGAATTACAGATAGGTATTTATTTATTTTTCAAGGGCATTGATCAATAATTATTGAACAAATATAGGAATGAGGCCTTTGAGCTATATGGCGTGGTGATTTTTCTACGGATGGGAATTTGCATATGAAGACAATATTTCTATATGATTGCGCAATAGGAGAAAACTAGTATCTGTTTCTATACACAACTGCAAGAAAATGCATGAGATTTTACCTCATATTTGGAATTGTTGAAGATCTATGTCACTCGGGAGAATTGTTTGATACAGCTAATAGTTTGCATTGTTGAAATAGGAAGTGCAATCATGGATGAATTAGAGGTGTGTGGTTTAAACTTTTAAGGTGTAAAAGGAGTTTGCATTGATTCATTTGTGTTTACATTCTATTGTAAAGGTTCAATTTTCTATTGAATTTGAGATCTTGTTAATTTTGGTTTTATCGTCTCAAGTTATCTTTTCATTTAAGATTGATTCAGTGCATGAGAAGCATTCTTTCACATTTATGTCCCTGAAAAAAAGAGGGGGCTTGGTAGAATGTTTGTCCCTTCTAGCAGCAAGGGGGTCAAGATTTCTTGTGGGTCCATTTGGTGTATTCGCATATGAATGGTGATTTGTCGAGTACTTGAGGAGACATTACACAAACTTGGAGGAGATCTCGACTTCGGGAGGAAAGGTGTCTTATGTGCAAACATTGGGTTGATTATTTTTGCAATAGAGGAGGGATTGTTTCTATAACACTTAAGGAGGCATTAAACGCACTCGAAGGAGATGTGGAATTTTAGAGGAAATGAGTCTCATGTGTAGAACTAGAGAAGGCATTAGACACATTCAAAGGAGATGTGGAATTTTGGAAGAAATGTGTTTCATTGTACATAGAGGGTGGGAATCTTTTATGTTCTCTCATGTTGTATAGATGGTTGCAAGTTTTGTATTATGCACTTTCACAATCATTGCACAAAATTAAAAATTTTAAATAACAATTCTATAGTCTATAATTATTATTATTTTTATTTAATAATTTTTAAAATAATATTTATCTTTCTCTTTATTGGTCCATTTTGTAAACAATAAGTTTAGAATTTCTTTTTATTTTTTTTTTAAATTACAAATATTACATCAAATGTCATTGGTATTAAATTCTTGACATGAAATGTTCATTATTATATATGTCATTGATTTTGACTTTATTATATATTTTATTAGAAGAAATTTTATCTAACATTAAATAACATATATATAATAAATTAAAAAATTAATTCAGTAATGTATGTCTTGCATTTTATTTAAATAAAAAATAAAAAATGGATAGGTTCGTGGGGTTAATGTGTTGGAATATAATATTTTTCGATTTTGCAGCAAAGTTACTTTTCAATGACTTTCTTGCAATTCTTAATATAGAAGGTATTTCATTTGAAGAAAATTTGAAATTAAAATAATATATTTAAAAAATTATTTGATAATGGTAAAATATTATTTATTACTAAAAATTAAATTCTATTGAAAATAAATAAAAATGCAATTTTAAAGAGTATGATTTTATATTAAATTTTATTATCCTTTTTTAAACTAGCTAATAGATGTTCATAAAACTTAATTATACTTTTATTAAAATAATTTTTTAACAATAATTTAAATTAAATTTGTGTATATACATAATAGGTTTTTATTAGAGGAAAATAGTTTTTGAAGGGACCTGAAACCCTTTACAACAAAGTCATCTAGTCAAAGAAAATAGACACTAACCAACTAATGGACATAAGCAAAATGACATCAAAAAACAAGGGATCGAAACCCCGAAGATATTACAGAGTTTTCATTAAACTTTCATTTTTTTCAATCAAATATTCATTTATGCTGTGTACCTTATGGAAAATGTTGCCAATGGGAGTTATGCCCTTATCCCTACTATGGAGCCTGGTATGAGGACCAAGGGAAGAACCAAAAACAAGGTCATGGGTGGCAACCTTCTTCATAGACTTAACACTAGCATTATAGGAATCATCACCTCCTTTGGAAAGGCTCTAAATAGAATGAGGTTGGATGTTCAATTGCTTAAGTCCTTTAGATGGCCATTTGACTCACAGCCACAACAACTCTATGTTTATCCTAAACTTTAGCAAAGGACTCCTCTAGGGCTTTAATGCATTGATCATGCCTTTACTTTAGATCCTTAATTCTCTTAGCTAGCTCCTGAATAGTGCAAATATTTTATCCATGCTTTGCACATTCAAATTAAATGAGCAACCTTGTCCTTCAAGGCATTAATCTCAGACACCATCCACAAAAATAGGGCACTCTAGCTATTCACAACATCCTTAGCATTCTAGATCATATGCCCAGAATCATTGACAGATGAGCCTTTCTCCAAAGGGGTATCATTACCAATATCCACAAGGATTTTAACATGAAGACCCACAAAGATACCATCAATAGGAAGAGTTTGGGCTCTAAAGGATTGCAAACCAGGGTCAATTCTCCTATCCTTCTATTGTTTCCACTTCCTTCTATGGGAAGAGTCTCCCATCAAATGGACAAAACTTTTCCCTTCCCTTTCACCAAAACAAGAGAGGGACCTCCAAAATTACATTTACCCTTAACATCATGACTAGGAGCCATAAAATCAGGCACATATTTATGAGAAGGGATATACTCAGAGTCCTCATCATCAAAATCACAATTTTATGTTGGGCTAAGGTGCCCCTTTTCGATCATTTATGTTTTCCTAAATGGATACCCACATCCTCATCTAAGGGTGCATCCTTTGACTCACTTGAGAAACCCTCAAGACTGACATTATGCTCCAATTTATTTCTAGATTTAGGAGCAGGGTTCTTCTAAACCGAAACATATTTGGCATATTCCATGATGAGGAGAATTAAACCCTCATTGGTAATATGGATAGAGGATTTTTTCTATTAACTTTTGGACTATAGTTTCAATGTAAATTAAAATAAATATTAATCTATGTAAAGAATATAGTTTCATAAACATTTTTTATATAAATGTGTTTAAAGTATTAGAGTAAATTAAATATTATTTAATGAAATGTAAATATTATCTTATTTTCTGATTTTAGTTAAAGTTGGGCTTATGTTTTCTAATCAATAAAACACAATATTATATTTAGCACAAAATATGTTATATTTTAATATAATAAAATATTCAAAAATTTAATTAAATATTTAATATTAACTATATACTTCCCTTTTAAATCATTTATTCAATTAAATATTTAATATTAACTATGGACTTTCCTTTACTATGATTTGATTGAAGCCATCTGTGTTAAACCATACACCTCTTTGTGTTACACTGTGTTGTGTTCTTTTGTAGGAAGTATTCATTTAATAATTTTCCTGATATTATCTACAGACTTTCCTTTACTATGATTCAATTGAAGCCATATGCATTAAACCATACACCTCTTTGTGTTACACTCTACTCCACGGTAGGAAGTATTCATTTAATAATTTTCCTGATATTATCTATGAACTTTCCTTTACTATGATTTGATTAAAGCCATATGCATTAAACCATACACCTCTTTGTGTTACACTCTACTCCACAGTAGCAAGTATTTGTTTAATAATTTTGTTGAAGTCAAAGTAGGTGGGAGACATCGAATTGATGGAGGCATGGGACCCTTGCAATCTCCTACACCATTCACGTCAAGGCATGGTACCCTCACAATAGTCACCAATAAGTAAAAACAATAGTATTAAATTGTTCTTAGACCTGCCAAGAGCATTTTTCTTAATAAAAAGTTTCAATAAATCATAGATTTTTTGCGCATGGTTTAAGTCTAATATATTAAATTTTGATTTGCTGGCTTAAAAGTATTTTTTATTAAGGAAAAAATGGGTTTTAGAGGGATCTGAAATCACAAAGTTACAAATAAAAGATTAAAACATGATGTTGACCAGACGAGAAGGCTACTTAGCCAGGAAGAAAAGCCAATAGCATCAAAACAAAAAACCAGCAAAAAATAGACACAAAAAAGGAACCCCCTAACCTAAAGACTTTAGAGTTTCAGCCACGTTGGTCTCAAGGGTGCACATATCCCGAGCAACTTTCTTCAGGTCCTGAATCTCTATGTTGGCTTAATATGTTGCTTACTATGTATGGTTTAAGGCTGAACTTGTGTTGATTTGTGAGTTTGACTAGGATACCTACAAACTACAATTGTGTGTAAGTTTCTAACAACTTTTTAAAAAAATACGAAGAATTGACTGACATTTCCTAGGCTTAATTTATTGCTTAGTGTGTGTGGTTTAAGACTGTTGATTTGTGAGTTTGACTAGGATACCTACAAACTACAATTGTGTGTAAGTTTCCAACAAATTTTTGATGAAATCTATTTTTTTACAATTCTAACAATGATTGCATTCCATAAGATGACACCTCTTTGAGCCATTCTGCAAATAATTCAATTGTGTTGTTTAAAACTCTACATTTTCCCGACATGTCTACCCAAGCATTTCCACAATTTTCTTAGTGATCATGGACAAGAACTTTAGTTGTAAAATTAGATTAACATTCTATATATATATTTCTATTTAATATCATAAGATGGTACATCATCAACTATCTCATATGTATCATTTAATATGCTTATTCATAATGTGACATATTTGTTTCACTATGGTATATTTAAAAAAAAAAAAAAAAATTTCTTCTCTATAATATAATGTTATTGTTTATGCCTACTCGAGTTTCTTAGTTAGATCTATTATTAGTACTTGTCGTTAGGCTAGTACTATTGCAATTCATTGCACCTAATTTTCATTAACCCATTATTATTCAATTGGTTTTCCACCAATTATATCCACAATTTTTTTGTTTCAACATTTTGTTTTAATTTTTAAATAGTTAAGATGCATGCTTTTAATGCTTTCAAATTCCAGAAACTATTTTTCTTCAATCTAATTGGCTCAAATAATTTACATCTTATTACTGAATCCACTTTCTACATGAATTTTTTTAGGCAAATTTTTATGTCATTAAAATAATATGTAGTATATTTTAATTTTATTTTTAAATTTTTTAAAATTTGTATTTAAATTTGCATTAGATAATTTGAAAATATAAAAATATATCTTTGATAAATACATTAATATATATTTTCTATATAGGATATAATTAAATTAAATATTAGATAAAAAATAATAAATAATTTTATTAATATAAATATTATTAATATATTTTAGTCTATATATATAATAATATAATTAAAATTATTATATTAAGATTAAATATATTTTTTATATTAAAACTAAATATGTTAATTATATAAAATCAATGAATAATAAAATGATATATAATAATATATTAGTAAGGTTAAATATATTAAATTATTAAAATATAAAAAAATTACAGATTAAGGTTTTAATAACTAATTTAATATTATGCATATTATTGACAAATATTATTAACATATTTAATTATAATCTAAATTATATTTATAACATAAATGAAATACAATATTATTTATCACTATTATATAATATTAAATCTATATAATGCAATAATATAATCAGAAATATTTTTTTAAAGATTAATATATTAATTATAGATAATCTTTTAATAATAACATTACCAAAAATACATAGTAATCAATATATTATTAATAATTATATTAAATTTTTTTATTAAATAATTATTAATTGAAATTAATATTATTGTTTTTTATATTAAATATAGAGAGTAAAATTACAAAAAGTATAGCTTCAATAATAATGTGAGGTCATTCTTCAAAACCAACAATCCTAGACTACTAATAGTTCTGCATGCACATTATAAACAAGATAATCCTATACATATCCTATTCTATGATGTGTCCAAGAAAAAAGAGTATACATAGATAATATTCATGTTCAAACAAAAAGAACCAAACAACATCTCAACACTCATCAAGATGATCCTGACAGGGCTCCATCCAAGTTGTCCACCCCAAAAGGCCTTCTATCTAGATTGTCTTCCTTCCCTCATGCGGCTGAGTCAATGTCTAGATCTGTTCCATAGTTGGGTTTCTACCTTTCTGAATCTCAGCACCAAGATTCTCCATTATAGTTGCAAAAGAGGTGTGGTCTCCTACAACCCGCTTTCATTCAAATCCATTCTCCAACTTATATATGAACATAGTATCGTGACCATATTTAAGAAACCACATAAATTTGTTCTTCTCTATCCTCATAGTTACAAAGACATGCAAAATAATGCAATGAAGAGTAAGTCCACGAAATGACTCAGTAGGGGCCTTAGTTTTAAATTGGAATTTATCTTCATTTCTAATCGTCCAAATGTACCATAAGATATCTGTAGAAAGAATATGCCAAAATATATTGTCTTTTTTCAAACCATGGATGCAACCAGTAAGAACTTCCATAATATTAACCTCGTTAGGAATAGAAATACCAAATATAAACCAAATTTCTTTAGCAATAATGCACTCAAAGAAGATGTGTCTAATAGATTCAGGCACTCTACATATATTTCACATATCAATATTGGATTGAGCTTTCCAGAAAGGAAGCCTGTTAATTAACATCATCCATTTAAAACATTTTATCTTAGGAACAGTAGGACTATTCCATAATCCTGTGAATACTTTATGCCACTTCTTTAAAGATAAATATGCATACCACAAAGTATTAGCATGTTTGATAATAGACTCATCATATGAGAGAGTATTATAAACAATGATATACTTAACATTAGAAATAAGCATATCATTATTCCATTTATAAGAAGTAAATATGTTATTATCCACATTACAAGTTTTAGGCAACTGAAGAAAAAAACAAGTATTTTTATTATATTGTAAGTTCCTTTTTGGGAAGCCAGAAGATCATACTTAGCACTAAGTTCTTCCCAACTCATAAGCATATCACTATCAATAATGTCTTTAAAGCAACAAATACCTTTGTTAGCCAATGCTCTGGCAGAACAACCTTCTGTAAGTGCAAGAGGTTGGAGAAATGGAAAAGGTTCCACTAGATAGATATCTCTCCATGAATGTGATCACTATTGGTGGCCCTACTATTGGTGATGAATGGTCTAACTATTTCCCAGGCCCTCCAAATAGGTTTAAAGACACACGATTCTTGTACTGAGACTGGGAAACCTCCAACCACCAGGTCACAAAAGGGTAAAGGCTTCCAAGATTTAGCCCCCTTCTGTACAACCCTCATAATGTTGCTTCTGACCAAGACTTCCATGGTTCACTGTCTTCAAAGGCCTGTAAGATACATTTTGCAGAAAGTGCAATCCCTTGGAGTCTCAAATCCTTTAGTCTGAACCCTCCCAATCTCTTCTCAATATGAGACCAACCCCATTTAATTGAATGTATCTTATTGTTTCCTTTCCCATTAGACCATAAGAACTTCCTTATAACTTTATGGATTTCAATGATCTGATAGTTAAAAATCATCTAGATAGATGAATAATAAATGTTGTATGAAGATAGAACCTTTTGACAAACTTGCACTCAGTTAGCAAGTGACATATATCTATTGTTCCACTTATTTAATTTATTTTCTATTAAACCTTTAACCCATATCCATATTTCCTTTAGAGAAGGGGAGATAGAGAAGGGTATCCCAATGTATATATGACAATCTTGTTTGGACTCCCCCACTGGAACCCCAATTGTTGTAACCAATCTAAAGGGTTCTCTCTCCACCTAAGCAAGGTGGATTTAGTTTGAGAGATTTTGGCCCCTGAGATATCACCGAGGAACTTGATTTTTCTTTCAAGGGATTCCATGTTCTGCTTGGTGAGTTCTACAAATAATGCAATATCATCTACAAATTGAATATTAACCAAATCCGATCCATCAGGAAGTACAACACCTCTGATTTTAGGGGAAATGGTGCAGTCTCTCAATATTTATTACAATGCATTAGAGGCAATGACAAACAGGGTCGGGGCAATGGGGCATCCCTTCCTGATGGATCTTCCAAGTTTAATGACCTAAGTGAGTGAACCATTAACCTCAACCTGTGTGGAAGCATCTTTGAGAAGAACCTTCACAAATTGACAGAACTCTATAGGGAATCTGAAGGCTTCTAACATCATCAATATAAAATCCCATTCAACCCTATTATAAGCTTTCTCAAAATCTAAGAAGAACATGGCAACATTTTTCCTGGAAGCATTAGCCCAATCCATTACTTCCCAACTGGTTATTAGGTTTTCCAAAATGAATCTTCCCTTAATGAAACCTGTTTGAGTATGACAGATAAACTTGGGAAACATATTTTCTATTCTAAGAGCAAGAACTTTGGCCAAGATCTTATATGACACATCGAGAAGCGTAATAGGTCTCTCATTTTTTATGTGTCTTATCCCCCTCTTTGATTAACAACTTGATAATCCCTTTGTTGATGATGTCTCCTAGGTATCCTTTCTCAAGAGCCTCAACATACAACTCATGGATATCTTGGCTAATCCATTCCTCATTATCTTTATAAAACCAAAGAGGCAATCCATCTGGGCTTGGTGCTTTGTAATTATTAAGGGCAATAATGGAAATTTTCACTTCCTCCATAGATATAGCTTGTTTCAAGGAGTGGAAGTCTTCATCAGTTATTCTGCTAGGAATAAGTGCTTTGCATCTTTCTCTAGCTCTTTGTGAATTGGGAGAATCTTTAAAGGACAAGAGCTCGTTGTAGAATAGGGCATTTAGGCATCTTTAATATCTTCTATCTCCACTACCTCCTTGTTATCATCCCATAGTCTATCAATTTTTTCTCGGTTCTGCTTCGGCTTAAGCAAATTGAAAAAGAACTTAGACCCTTTGTCACCAAATTGCATACAGTGACTTAGGGCCCAAATCATTGCACCTCTAATCTTAACCTGTTGGTGCATCCTCAAAGCATCCCTACCCTATACAATTTTGCTGGATAACTCAAGGCTACTAGGGTTGCTCTGGATATCCTCTTCAATCTGGTGCATTGGCTATTTCTAAGCTCAAATATTTTTATTGCACGAGTTCGAATCTCGGCCGAGAAGAAGGAGAAGAGATGAGAGAAAAAAAAAAGGTGGTACTCTATAGTACCCCCTTTTTTTTTTTTTAATTTACTAAAAATTAAGATTATTATTATTAATTTTACAGTTATTATTTAAATAAATGATTATAACTTAATTTATAATTCTTAATTAAATTATAACTTTAATCTTAATTCTTATTTATTACTATAATTCTAAAATCATTATAATAATGATTAGAATTAAAATTAGATTTCCTAATAAGAGTTAGTGTTAGAATAAGGGTTGACGTTAGGATTAAAAATAGGGTTCAAATTATTTCTAAATTAAGATTCTAGATTTAGGCTTAGAGTTAGATTAAGAACTAGGGTTAAAATTAAAAAAAAAAAAAAGATTAGGGTTGTATTCAATGTTAGATTTATAGTTAGAATTAGGTTAAAAATTTGCATACTAAAAAGGCAACTACTGACCATTATGTGGCACTTGTTAATTTTATCTTTTGGTTGCAACTATCATGCCTCCTACTTTACAAGAGCAATTGCATGCCAACGCTGATGAAGTAATCTCACCCTTTATGTGCCTAGCAAAAATATGTGTATGAATATATGAATTCAAGTATCTTTAAAAAGAGTCTTATGATAATGAACTAATTCAAGGTTATTTTATATATCTATATATATATGTGTGTGTGTGTGTGTGTGTGTGTGTGTGTGTGTGTGTGTGTGTGTAATAGAATTATAAATATATTATGTAATGTCAATGTGTTTGATTTTTTCTTCTTTTAACTATTCCTTAATATCCTCGTACATATAACCATGCATAATATTAACTGTTTTTTTCTTATGGGGCAAATAGTTTATGTTTGACTAGATTGTCTGATCTAAGTCATCTCCTTTATAAACATAACTTTAGATCATTTTGAATCTTTACATAAAAAGCCTTTCAAACTTTCTTTATACTTTGAAATTATCTAAATCTAAATTTAACTATATATTACAAATAAAAAATTATTTATATAAATTACAAGGAATCCTCGTATACTCATCCCTATTAACATAATTGAAACTTTTAAAATTATACATACATCTTTAAGATTTTCAAAAAAAAACTATTTGATTATACCAAAATAACAAAAACGGATGATATTTTGTTTTGCATAGATTTTTTATACAATTTATTTATTTATAGTCTCCCACTAGAGGAGAAGCACGATGTAAACATACAGAGTTGAACATTTGTATTGTGCATAGACCAAACCGCTCACACCATCATTAAATATTTTATTGTGTTGGTCCTGTGTACAAACATGTAGCATTTAGTGAAGAAAAAATTGTGTAAAATCTCATTGACTAATCGTATTGATATTTAGAATTTAATGTAGTCATCACTATAGTTTGTAATTACCATGGTCACTATGTTTTTTCTTGGTGATGCTCTTAAAATTTTTTATCAAAATAAAAAATGTTCAAACTAATTATATTTTTCGTTCGGATATCTTATAATTTTAATACATTGATACAAGATTAAATATGTTTCTTTTATATGCTTTGGTTGTGTACTATGGTATTAATGTCTTGATGCCTTATGATTATAGTTAAGATTCATTCTCTAAAGTGATAACATGAAATAGTTTGGCATTGTAATGAAATTAAACTTTTACTCTAGATGTTTGAAATTTTTTGTAATTTGACAAATTAAATAATCATGTTAAAAACTCTTAAAACAAGAGACGCAAAGCATCATGTTCCTGCCATTTGCGATAGAGGATTAGGGTAGAGTGGAAAAGGGAGAGGTAAGATGTTTGTGAACATGAATAATTGTAATAGAGAGGGTAGTTGTATTAGGTCGATCTGAAAGATATAAATTAGTAATATGATTGTATGTCAAATTAGTTAGGGCATCTGGTGAGAGGTTAGTAAAATGTAGGATGGATCAGAATCACCCAACAACAATTGTTTGTGAAATTTTTGATAATGAGACAATAGAACAGATAATAGTTCAATGTCTAAGATAGTAATTGACGAACACTTGAAACAACCAATATATAGTTAACCACTTAGAGATGATATTATATAAAAATATCATAGTTTCCTTTCCACAAAATTATTTGTCATTTTTTATTCTTGATAGGATTCGAAATGCCATGTTGGAATTGATAAACTTTTAATTTGTTTTCTTTATTTAAATTTTTCAAATGAAAATGTGTTTAAGTGAACACCATTTTGAACTTTTTTTAATTGCATAATTTCATTCATGGTAGTCCAATTTATATAGCTGCCAATATAAAAATGAATTATGAACATTTGTTAGTAACATTAGTGATATGTTGAAGGTATGTTCATTAATATGTTAATAGCATATTAATTAGAAATGTGTAATTCTATTCTACAGTTATAATCTTTATGGATAGTTATAATCTTTATCATAAAATCTTTATTTAAAATTATAACTCACAATTTCTTTATGTAATAATTTATAAAATGTCATAATCTAAAATCAAATTTGTGAATTTAATATTATTATACTTATAATTTAATTTCTATTTTAAATCAATAATAAAAATATCAATAACAAAAATATTTCTTATTTTAAATTTTGTTCTTTTCACCTAGAACCAAGCCTTTTCCTCTCCACTGATTCAATCAAAATTTCAAATTTATATATATTTTTTATTTGTTTTTTTATTATTTAATAAAGCTTATATATTTTATTGGTTGTCCCTCACCTAACTAATAACTTAGAGGTTAGTGCATTCCGGACATCAAAAAATAAACAGAAAAAAACACAGGGAAAAATATTATAGGCAGGTGACGTGCCAGCAGAAATTGCTCTACACATTTTAATTACCTACATGCATCGCGCATACATGAAAAGCATAGTATATTAATTGAAAAAATTTATGGCCTCCAAAATAATCCTTTCACTAGATGCAAGAGAAGACAATCTGTAAAATTAAATGTCTGTAGGAAATAAACACGTGGAGAGGAAATGAGAAAGATTTGAGTTGTACAAAAGTAACTATATGCACGCTGGCAAGTGGCTTCAAGTTGTGCAGATCTTGGAACGACGTCAAAGTATGATTTAAGAAGATGAGTTCAACATCTTGAGTACTAAGCCAAATGTACAACACTATAAGCAGAATATGTCCTAAGGGGATGCAGAGGTTTGGCTGTACAACACCATATGTTCCTTACATTTTCTATTTCAGAGCATTTTCTTTCATCCTCATTCATCTCTGCTCGTTTGGCTTTATCTCTTGATTGTAGGAGCTCAAGAATTTGGTAAGAAGGCTGAAAATTTTCATAGAACAACTGTTTAAATTGACTTGGTTTTCATTTTTTTAGTTTTCTCTCTGTTTTCATGTTGTAGATGTTGATCTTATTTTCTGAAAGTTTCTAGTGTTCTTGAAGACATTGTTACTTGCAATCTATTAAAGAGAAAGAGGGGGTTGTTTCAGATAAAATCATCAATTTTTTTTAATTCAGATTCTTCAGTTGAGCTTCATTGATTTCTTTCATATGTAAAACCTGGTGAATATTTTCTAATTGCCCAATCCAATTTTTACAAATGTTGTGAGGAATTAGCCAAGTGGTGTGTAGCTAAAGGAAATTACCTTTCTTTGAACCATTGAGAGAACAAGAAAGTTAAGCATGTTGTAGGCATGGACACCTCGGTCAAGCTGTAGTTTAGTGCACAATTTTTTAATTGAAGATGATATCAAGTTTTTTGGACTACTATGAATACGGTTAGAGCTTTCTACTTTGGGAAGAATTGGAATTTTTTTCACTATTATTTTAATGAGATTACAAAAGAGAAAGAATCAGATGAATCAAAAAATTTCTATACAAACCTTATCTAATGAATCAAATGTGCTAGAGGTCAAGTAGAGAGATGTCAAAACCTTCAAACAGAGAAAGAACAATTAACCAAAAAGAAGCCAAAGGGTCTTTTATGGGATCCTTCATAGGCTTCAAAACATGATTAACATTAGTATTATCCTGGCTAGGATTCTCATGGTAAAGCCACAAGTGTGCTTCGTGAACCAAATTTTTTATGTCATGCACTGAAGAGTGCAAACCATGATGTAATCTTCATAAAAAAATATCCTAATGTTGTTCGGAATGGAGTGTTAACCCTCATTTGTATTGAACAAAGACATGACCTCTTTATTGAGGTAAGACATGATCAATTCTGAATGAATAAAAAGGTTTATGTGTGTAATTGTTAGCCTAGCAGAAAATAACAATCTGGAATCTCTGTTAGCAGTAGATAGAAAAAAGAATGGAAAGAATGGCAATCTGAATATAATTTGTATTCCAATTAAAAAACTGTACATTCAAAATAAAATAAACAAGCAGATATAAAGAGGAGGCAAAAACAGTTGTAAACTGTTATACAAAACTGCTGGAATAGAAAAACCTAATAAATAAACTAATGAAAAATTAATCTAAATAAAACTAAACCCATGAAGAGATATTAACATCCCCCCCTTAAACTGAAGGGGTTAAGCCAAGCATTTCTCTGAACATCTCAAACTTTTCTCTGCCCAAAGCCTTGGTAGGAATATCTGCTGGTTGATCTGCAGTGGGGCAATATTTAAGGTATATGGTGCCATCTTTCACATAATGCCGAATCAAATGAAACTTTGTATTGATGTGCTTGGTGCGATCATGAAATACTGGATTTTTAGTCATTTTGATAGCAGATTGATTGTCAATGAAGAGTGGAGTTGATGAAATCTATGGTGTCTGCAAGTCTTCAAGAATTCTTCAAAACCATAAGATTTCTCGAGTTGCTCCAAAGGCGGCCATATATTCAGCTTTGGAAGAAGAGGTAGCTAGAACAGATTTCTTTATAGATCTCCAAGAGATGAGAGCAGATCCAAGATACATTAAATACTCGGATGTAGATTTTCCATCTATAGAATCACCTACATAATCGGAATCGGAATAGCCAACCAAAGAAAATTGGTTTGTCTTGGAGTATTTGAGCCCATAGTGCTGAGTACCTTGCAAATAGCGAAGAATGTGCTTGGCAGCTAACCAATGAGTTTCTCTAGGTTGTTGCATAAACCTTGAAAGAACTCCAATAGCAAAAGAAATATCCGGACGGGTAGTTGTAGCATAAATCAAACTACCAACAAGTTTCCTATAGATAGTTGCATCAACCAATGCTGAAGGGTCATCTGAAGAGAGCTTAAGATTTTGCTCCATAGGAGTACTAAGGGGTTTACAATCAGCCATGCCAAACTTATGCAAAAGTTCACCAATATATTTTTGTTGGGTGATAAAAATAAAATGAGGTGTTTGAGTTACCTCAATACCCAAATAGTAATGAAGATGGCCCAAATTAGTCATATCAAAACCTTGCTTCAGTTGTTCTTTCACATTTTGAATATTATTCTCATCGGGACCAGTGATAAATAAATCATCCACATAAACAATAAGATAGACAATAATCTTATCAAGTTTTTTAACAAAAAGTGTGGCATCATCAAATTCAAAATGCTAGAAATTCAACTTTAAAAGATACTCGGTATGTTTTTCATACCAGGCTCGAGGAGCTTGTTTCAAACCATATAATGATTTGACAGGCTTGCATACCTGATGTTCTTTTCCATTGACTACATACCCATCTGGTTGAGTCATATAAACTGATACTTTGAGATCACCATTTAAGAATGTCGTTTTAACATCCATTTGGTGAATTTTCCACCCATATTGAGCTGCAAGGGCCAACAAAGCACGAATGGTGGTCCATTTTTCTATAGGTGCAAAGGTTTCATCATAATCTATCCCCTTCTTTTGAGCATAACCTTTGGCAACAAGTCGGGCTTTGTGTTTGTCAAGTGTACCATCTGCTTTATATTTATTCCTAAAAATCCACTTGCAGCCAATAGGTTTACAACCAAGTGGAGGATCAACCAACTGCCATGTGCCATTTTTCAAAAGAGAATCATACTCATCTTGCATAGCTTTCCTCCATACTGTAATATTTTTGGCTTCATTATAGGATGATGGTTCAGAGTCAATTATGAGATTGAGTTCACCAATGGCCTCCAAGTTATCTGCACTATTGGTTTGAGCTTGGAGCCTTGCTTTGTAAGAGCTTCTTGTACCTGTTTTACCTATTTCATCAGGTCTTAAATCTTTCAATGTTTGTTGGACTTGTTTTGCCCACTTATGAGAAGACTTTGGTTGCACAAAAGATGTGACCATTTCATTACTAGATGTTGTACCAGTGGTTAATAGTTCAGAGAGTTCAAGCTCATCATGATGGGCATCTTCTTGGTCATTTATTGATGGAGCAACATGAATTAGATCACTTGGAGATATAGATTCTATATGTGGAATCTCACAAGAGTTTTCTATCAAAGGAGACAAATTTGTAATTGTATCAAGCTGTTTGAATTTACATTCATCATTTTCAGCAATGTTGGAGGTTTCAACAAATACAACATCACATGTAATAAAGAAAGTTTTGTTTACTTCATCATACAATTGATATGATTTGGAAGATTCTGAATAACCAAGAAAAATACACTTAATATTGTGATGCTGTAACTTACTTCTTTTGTCCTTGGGAATTAAAGCATAGCAAGTGGAACCAAAAATGCGGAGATGTCGAACAGAAGGAGGATATCCAAACCACACTTCATATGGAATAGATTGATGTAATGCAGATGATGGAGATCTATTATGAAGATAAACTGCAGTTCTTGCTGCTTCAGCCCAAAAATGTAATTTTATTCCTTTAAAATATAACATTGCACGGACCATATTCATGATAGTTCTATTCATTCGTTCAACAACACCATTTTGTTGAGGAGTACCTGGAACAGTAAGATGATGTTGGATCCCATTTTGATGTAGATAGTCCTCAAAAACTAGAGAAGTAAATTCTCCACCATTATCTGTTCGAAGAGTACCAATTTGAGATTGAGCTTGTTTTTCAATCATAACACGAAACCTTTTAAAAATTTCAAAAGCTTCTGATTTTTGCTGCAAGAAATAAATCCAAGTCATGTGACTGTAATCATCAATAAACAACATGAAATACTTAGATCCTCCCACAGAATTTATTGGTAAAGGCTCGCATAAATCAGAATGAATAAGCTGCAATTTTCTTTGTGCTCTCCAAGTGGAGCGAGGAAAAGAATTTCTATGTTGCTTGGCAAGAATACATGCTTCACATTTTTCAATTGTTTTAGGCAAAATAGGTAAGCCATCAACACCATGCTTTTGCAAGATGTGAATGTTATCATAACCAGTATGCCCAAGCCTTGCATGCCATAAAAGAACAGGAGATAGACTACCTTCTTCAGTAAGATATGCAAAATTTTTAGAAAAAGAAGTGCCATTTAGTTTTAATAATCTCCCATCCTCACATCCAGTGAATACAATTTGATTATTTGATTGTTTTCTAACAACAACTTGCCCATCTTTTAACAGAATGGAGTAGCCTTGTTGTCGAATCAATACTAGTGATAACAAATAATGTTGCAATTGAGGAATAAACAATACATCATGAAGCACAAAGTCTGGAAGATTAGGCAACTTAAATCGAACAATTCCTTTTCCAATAGGTTTGAGACTTGATTTATCAACTAAATGAATTGGACCACATGCACTTTCATGAAATTCCTCAAAGTAATCACGCCGAAATGTCATATGTTGTGTGGCTCCAGTATCTAAGATCCAAGAATCATACCATGAGGAATTAGATGCAAAGTCAAAAATAGAAAGCACATATTGATCACCATCACTATCACAAGCAAATTGGGCTGCTCCTGGAATTTTATCATCTGAATGTTTATCATCATTATAAACTTTTATTTTATCTTTTTTCTTAAAAGTATTTTCTTTAAAACTTTCTATCTTATCCCATGACAACTTGAATTCATGTGCTTCATGACTTCCTTTTCTACCACATCTTTTACAATATAAATGTTGCCTATCATTTTGATTATCATTTTTCCTCCATTGACCTCTACCTTTGCCTCTATCATTCGAACCTCCTCTTGAAGAGCTCTTATTTAGAGGTTTTTCTTGGTGAGCAAAACAAACATTTTCATTAGTATTATCTATTTTCCTTCCAAAAGCTTTTTCACGTTCAGCCAACTTTTCAACCAATAAATCAAAAGTAATGGTTTTCAATTGGTTACTTGCTTGAAGGGACTCTAGATAAGTAGAATGTGTTGGAAGGAGTGCCTTAATAAAAGTAGTGAGATAAATATCAACTTTCCCACCAGCAGCATTAACATCTTGTTTTATGGCTCTAATTTCAAAAGCCAAACTCATAACATCACCATTTTTTAATTCAAGATTGAACAATTTTAATTGTAACTGAATAAATTCTAATTCTGAATGAGAATCAAATAAAAATTTTAATTTGTCAAGGGCTTCCCAAGCAAATTTGCATCCTGTATATGACGATATACATCTCCGTTAACTGAAGCTCTTATCAAAGCCAAGGCTTTTGAATTTTTATAATTCCAAATTTCTTTTTCTTTAACATCTGTTGGTTCTGTAGGTTGGGTATCTCCATCACATATTTTATACCATAAATCTTTAAAAATTAATGTATTTTCCACTTTTCTATGCCATTCCAACCAAGTATCTTTTCCAGTTAATATCTCCCCAATCAATGAAACAATGGACTGCATTGTAAATTGAAAATAAATGTATATAGAATTTGTAGAGTTTGCAAATTTATAGGATTGCTCAAAATCTCTTGCCAATTTTTATCAAATATAACAAGATATAAAATTCTTGTACAAATAAATAAATTGATTTCACCTGAATCAATTTTTTTTTTCGTTTCCATATTTTGATTCTGTAGAAAGCTACAATCTTCAAATGCTTCACATAAAAATATACTCCAAACTTCAAAGCTCTGATACCACTGTTAGCCTAGCAAAAAATAACAATCTGGAATCTCTATTAGCAGCAGACAGAAAAAAGAATGGAAAGAATGGCAATCTGAATATAATTTGTATTCCAATAAAAAAACTGTACATTCAAAATAAAATAAACAAGTAGATATAAAGAGGAGGCAAAAACAGTTGTAAACTGTTATACAAAACTACCGGAACAGAAAAACCTAATAAATAAACTAATGAAAAATTAATCTAAATAAAACTAAACCCATGAAGAGAAATAAACCCGTGAAGAGATATTAACAGTAATACCATTCTATGTTTTGTCTTTTTAATGTTGTAGTTGTTTGTGTTTATTCTATGCATTTCAGATTCAACATATTTAGAGGTTCGTATATTGAGTAAGGAAGGAAAGAGTGTTGCATTGTTATTATTATACTGTGAAGAATGGAATATGGAGGCCCTTTATTGGTTCATGGTAGTGTATGTACATATGTTTGTATGTGTGTATACATATCTATCATCGATGTATACGTACATATGGATGTGTATGTATACGTATACATACACATACACACATTTTTTCTCTACTTTGTTGATGCTCTTATTCCTTCCAAGTTTTGTATACAATATGAAACAAAAAGAAATTAAATTATATGGTTTCTAGTGTCAAGTTTGCATTAAAAAAATTTGCCTTTGTAAAGCAAACCAAAAAATTACACATTTGAAAGAAACGAATTACTAGATTACACATATGAAAGAAAAGAATCGCTAAATTAAATTATCATCAAACTCGAGATTGATAGAGCCCTAAGTATTATCAAAATCAAACCACATTTTAGAATAGTGGAGACCAAGTGATCATTATTAGCATTGATCATCAAATTCAATAAGTTTCTTTCATCAAAGTGTAATCCATGCAAACTTTCAACTCCACAGTCTGTTCAAAATAGGATTCTAGTGTTTATTAAACTCTTGATTTTCCCATCTTCCATGCAACTCTTAAGTCATACTGTATTGGCATAAGAAACCTTGTGGATAAAAGCCGCGATGTGAGTAAATTCGAGACATAAATTGAAAACCACAACCAATAATAAGTGATTGGTTGGTTATCCATCACTATTAGAATGGTGAAGATACTGCTATTCACCTTGAACCTTCAATCTACAATGGTACTTAGTATGGTAGAGGTTGTTTAATCTCTCTAGAATATCAATGTTAAAGCTATCCTAGTAGAGGATTTTTTGCTCCTATATTCTAAATATCGAAGCTATCCTGCATCAACTCTTAAAGATGAGAAGGCCTTGCATAAGGTGAGAATTTGGCGAATGAAAACTCTATTCTTGGCATTAGGTTGAAAGAAATTCTTGACACTAAGTCCAAGGAGATTATTCATTTGTACAGCTGATTGAAATAATGATGAAACAACTTGTGCTTGAACTCTGTGTTTGAGTATTTAGCTTTGATCATCAAATTCAGTAAGCTTCTTTCATCAAAATTCAGCCAACAACGTAATTTGGAAAGACAGAAAGAAAATCAAGAATATTTAAAGAAACCAAATGCACACAATACTCTGTTTCATATTGATTTAAATTACTGTAGAGATATTTGGTCCTTTCTTGTAGTGGAATATATAAATATGTATACAAAAACCCACCTAGCTAATCGAGTGGATTCATATGAGATTCATTGATGTGTTGAATATTAGAAGATTTGTGAAGATTTGAAAGGAATATTTAAAATGTCATTTCCAAAAGATCGATGTTTTGATTTACAGTGGAGTTACAAGTTTTAGATTTATCAAAAGTCATTTGCAAACAAATATAAATCAAGTTCTGGTAAGGAGATGTGTGCTGAATTAACAAAAGAATTTTATTTTTCCAGAGTGTTGATCAAACTCTAGTTGTGAGCTTATTTGAAAATATACTCATAGATTAGAGGCGAGGCCTTGAAGGGCAGTCGTACTATTTTATAGTAATATTTGCAGGTCAAAGGCTGGTTGTACCAAATTTACCCCATATAGTTGTCATGCACAATCAAGGAGAAGGATGCGAGTATTAAAATAAGGAATCAACTCAAGTTTTGAAGATTGTTGATGCCTCTAATTACATTTGCATTTTTCATACGAGGTAAACATTGCATTAGAGGATGGTCACAAAACATTGTGTAGTCTATGATGTATTTTTTATCTTTATCAGATTTTAATATCGTTTGGGAAGTGATCAATGAGTTCCAATCAACAATTGAATGAGAGACCAAGAAAATTTCAATATATAAAATTAGTGAAACACAGACAACGTTGAAATTTTGTAACATTTCTATGAAATCCTGTAAAAAAATGAATAAATATATCACATAGGAAGAAAATGTATGTCTAAAAAATTGTGCAGCTGGAAGTTTTCAAAAATATTAAAATTGTTTTAGTTAATAGCGGAAAACACACATAGGATATTCTAAACTACATTGAAGAAAACAACTTTAAAATTGAGGGAAAAGCAGTTTGGAATCCGCAATCTATATGCAGGGAAGTCTGCCCACTGATAGTGTAAGAACCCCTGCTTATTCTACCTTAAATTTTCAATTTTAATCTATTGGCATTTTGTCAAACAATTTATGTGCAAAGTCTGATTTTGTTTCCTGAGCACTGATTTGTGGTTTGAGCACTTATGTTTTGATGCCAAATGATGATAGGAGCATACAAAATGAAAGAACAATAATGCGTAAACATGAACAACAACTAATTTCAATGAAAGCCCATTTCATTACTTCAAATCAAGTTTGAGTACATGCATTTCTAGGTCTGATATAAACGTTTTCAGACTGAAATATGATGAGTTACATTACACAATCAACATTAAATCTAAGTCATTTTTCACATACCCAGATGGATTGTACCCTTGTATGATGACCGTTGAAGCTTGTACAAGGATTTAGGTTTGCACTCCTGCTGTTGTACTCTGGGCAATTCTGGACCACTTTGATGACGTTGGCAGCCTCTAACATATGCAAATGTCTTTCCCCAAGATAGCCGCCTAGGGTAAAATGGTGCCTATGAAACCCCACTCTGGAATGGAAACAAAATCAAGTGTTGTCCAATGATGCTAGAAGTGGACGATATGGTGTTTGAGACTGAAATGTTAAAGTCTGGGAAAGACTGCAAAATCTGGCAATGTCGGTCCTCTTATATCCTCGTAATATTGTCTTCTAAGGAAGTCGATTATGACCAAGATGAAGGTGATAACCCCTAAACTGAAACCACACCCTTTTTCTATATATTACACATACAGTGTGCATTTCTCTTCACATACTCAAGTGTGAATGCTAAAGATTTCAAATGAGGTTTTGGAAGAATTGTTGTCAGACATGCCCAAATTGGGTGATCAAATTGTGGATGAAATGGGTTTCAAGGAGGATGAAATTGATTTGACAGAGGTTTCGAAGGTCGCTAAAGTGATAATAGTCCTCCGCTTAAAGGGTTTCAGATGCAAGGGTGTTTATAAACAGCTTGCATTATATATCCAGTTAAAAAATATGGTGGTAGGAACAGTATAAATAAAACCTGTCATTCGCTTTGTTACTGCATTTGTAGCAGAAACAAAAAAATTAGTAGATGTTTACCTCGATATCCCAATGCAAGCATGCCAACATACACAGCTCTTCGGATGAACCTCTGCAGAAGTGGTATCAAAGGTCTTTTCTTGTATATTGTATATTGACGATGCCTGATGTTGAATTATCCTGACGCTTCCAGAATTTCTTGCTTGCAATTCTAGTTTTATTTTATCCTAGTGCTTCTTGGAGAAGTTTATGCAATTTCAGTTTTATTTTTTAATAAATAAAATTAACGGCAGGCTCCAATGGAAATTAGAATAAATAATTTTATATGAATTATTAAATCTGTTAAAAACCAAAACATTTAGAAAAAAATGAAAAGTTGAAAAATACTACATTCTCATTGGACAACTCAAAATAATAATTGCATCTAACTAATGCGTTAATATCCTGCCGACACGGCAGGAACTAATAATCACTTACTTTACCATCAACCAATTTTTGTTATATGTATTTTATAACCAAAAAAACAAAATTAAATAATTAAATTCTTAAAAAATATTCACAATAAAAATTAGACTATTTACAACCCACAAAGAATTATACAAATCTACTACTTAAATAACCATAAACAATTCTAACCAAAGGAATAATTAGAACAAGGCCGAACAGTCATAATGGACATTATTCCTTTCACCAAAGTAAATCATGTTTCTAAGAGATTGGATAGAAAAGAAAACCAAAATTTCTACTTATCAATTTAGTTACTAAGACCTTCCTCGCTCCCCCATCCTGTCTTTGTGACCTTCCTTCAAGCCTCCTCAAACAAAACAAAACCAAACCAGTAAGTAATTCAGAGTAATTCAGAGCATTAACAGATGAATTATAAAACCATATATAAATATTAATCTACAGCAGAAGTCAAATACTATTATTACAAAAGAAAAAAGAAAAAGAGAAAAAGCCGAAGGAGCAAAAGCAACCTACTGCAGATATATCTTTGTAATATACGACGTTCGCAATGTAAGCAGCTAGTAATTGCAGATATATCTTTGTAATATATG
The DNA here is from genome assembly GCF_030272615.1 of Cryptomeria japonica. Classification (NCBI taxonomy): domain Eukaryota; kingdom Viridiplantae; phylum Streptophyta; class Pinopsida; order Cupressales; family Cupressaceae; genus Cryptomeria; species Cryptomeria japonica. The sequence continues at coordinate 256,648,164 of NC_081413.1, forward strand.
ACCTTCACCATGTAAGCAGTTAGTTACAGATATAAAACATCTGCTATTAGTTGCTTAGATGGCGAAGGGCGTATATTAAAAAGCTATATGTTATCCAAAGGTAATGTATGACTCCAAGTCCAGATTTATATAACTCTCACGCCAACGACTCTCCTCCGTGTGTTCCGCAGAGAAAAAATAATCAATGAAAACAAGGATAAGAGCAGATAGATATTTTATGAGGATAACTAGTCATGTATAAAAGCAACCAGTTGTAGATATATATTTTATACAGTTCACCCGCCATCTTCTCTCCTTCGTGTCTTCCGCTCACACACCAACGACTGATCTTCTCCGTGTGTTCGTCAGATAACAAATAATATTATTACCAACGCAGGAATACATATATGACCTTTGCCATGTATAAAAGCAACTAACTCCAGATAGATATTTTATGGGGAAAGGATTATTAACTAGTTATATAGCTCACACGCCAAAGTCTCTCCTTCGTGTCTTCCGCACTCTCTATCGTGTTTTCCACACAATTCACTTGTTATAATCAATCATGTTATTTGTATAAGTGTTGGGGAATATTGTCTGTTTCATTGAATCTTCCGTCCCATCTGTGTTTTCATCGCGCTTCTTCGAGTGTTGGCTGTCAATGGCGAGTGGAGGATTATTCGAAGTATAATCCTCAACATTAATGTTGATATTGCATGTGAATCTTCTCCGAGTAGCTGGATGAAACCAAATCTGGAAAAGATTGTATAAAGAAGAAAACAAAAAGGAATGCTTGATAATATTAAACGATTTAGGACTTTTAAAAAAAATTTAGGGCTGTCATAGGGAATGACTTATTAGTTCCTGCCTTCAAAGAACTATTGTCGAGGCTCAGCTTTAACTTTCGAATAATTTTTCCTTATTGCATCCAATGACATTCCATATAAATTATTCCATGAAGTACAGTTTTGTATTTGGCAATGTTTAAATTGTTTAAACTAAACATTTTTTAACCAAAATACATTAACAATTTTTTTTAATGTCTTCTCATTGGATGAAATTATTTAAGCGATATACATACCTTCACGTGAAACGAGAATTGTATTAAATGGTTGAAGTTTCTTATGGGACAATTTTTCGGTCCGTGCAGGATTGCAGAAGAGGCCTCTCCCATCAGCTGCAGAACAAATGACAACTCGTAGTCCACCTTATTTGTTTGAAATCGTATATAGTAAAGAACAAAATTAAAAAATTAAAACTACGTGCTCTTCCAAAATTAAACGGTAGAAATAAGTAGGAACAGTAACGGAAACGATAGCAAGTGGAAAAGTCATGTTAAGAGGGCCCAACCGGCTGTAAAAAAATCATTGCATGTACCTAAAATCGAAAGATTACTTATCTTTTATAATTAATTAATAGGAATTAGAGACTCTATTTTTTCATCTCTAAGACCTTAATTTAATGGCAGCGGCCAAAAAAATGGAAAAGCATGAAGTCTCAAATCCCAATGTGAAAGAGAAATAATTGTTGATAGTGTAAAGTAAGTATATACGATTAATCTAAATTGATTCAGTCAATCAAATGTTCAGATTTGTTTGTCTAAATTTCTTGCCCTATGTCTATTATGAAAACTTGCTCAAATTTTAATTAATTACAATTAAAAATTTATACTGTCTAGGTTGGATTGGTTTGTCAGATTTTGCATAGCGTTCAGAGGTAGATTCAGAGTCCCTTATGGGAGAAAAGGTACAAATATCAAGAAGCACAAAAGGCCTGTGCATCGTCCCATCCACGCCTCAAGTGCGTTCGTTTCTCGGAATTAGCATGCAGGTATGTAACGTGTCAAAAAGGTACTTCTCAAGCCCACGTGTCCGTTCGATGCTCTGCCATTTTGGCCTTTGCTAAGTTTCAGATCATTCCATATCTTCCCTTTATCATGTTTGAAAATAGATTTTGTTCTATGATTATATGACGTTTCACCCACAATGCAAGCTCAGAGATTAGCCATGGGTTTATCTCAATGTTTCATAGGTCTACACAAAGGGCCAAGAACAGGTTGCAAGAACAGGTTGCAGCGGTCATGGCGCTGAGAGGCAGAGGGAGAATTCAACTCTTTCTTGACTTGGGCCAATGCTAAACAATCTTTACTTTTGCCTATTTCCTCTGTCCATATTTATTTAGTTATTTATTTTATTTGATATGTCTGAGACTCACGTTAGACCAAACATAGGATTGCAACTTTCTTCAAGACAATGCTACTATTTCCCAAAACATAAAATTTACAGACTTGTAGAAAATGGGTATTACTGGCATTCTCCTCTTTCGTAAATATTTCTTGGTTTGGATGTATATGCCCTGTTCCAAAGCTGCCATTTTGGCACAGGCAGGGAGGATGCTGGCAAAAAAATTGGGCCTTACACCTGCCAATTCGATTCTCTTGAAAGTTTCTAAAATCTTCTCAACAAATTCATTGTTTATATATCTTGCAATCATTGCACTGCATGAGATGACATCTCTTTGAGGCATTCTGTCAAACAGTACACATGCCTTGTCTGTGGTTCCACATTTTGCATACATGTCTACCAGAGCATTTCCAAGCGGACAAAAATCCACCTTCCATATTGCTTTGATGGATCTAGATACCCTGTTCCAAATATCCCATTTTATCGGGAGTAGGGAGGATGCTAGCTGTTGGAGTGTAATTTCTTCCTCATGCAAGAAAACTCTACCACCATGCAACCACCGGCAATTCTACCGTTCCAGTCAGCCACCGTTAAACTCATGCACTATGCATCGACCATGCAGTGTACTAGACTATTAGTTTAGATTTATTCCTCCATGCATTCTTTATCATGCATGCGATGTCAAAACTACCTGTTCACATTTTCTTCTCAGTCAGTTACACCGTCTTTTCTTGGCTGAAGAATTTGATGCAGCCCTCTATAAATAAAGCAATGCAATGTAATTTTTGAGTGGATGATAATCAATAAAAATCAGTATATTTCTGTGTTTATTTTTCTCCTCTTCCTTCAACGTCGTGGAATCTGACTTTACACCTGCTAATTGCATTTGCTTGGAAGTCTCTAAAGCTTTTTCAACAAGTCTATTTTGTGCATTTCCCACGATCATTGCAGTCCTTGAGACCACATTTCTTTCAGGGATACCGCCGGTGTGCCCTGCCTGCTTCCACATTTTGCATACATGTGTACCAGAGCAGTTGCAACTGCAACATTTGACAAAAATCCTCTATCCTTCATGCTTTGATGGATGTCCATACCTTGTTTCAAAGCTGCCATTTTGGCACGAACAGGGAGGATGCTATTAAAGGTTGTGGAAATGTATGTACATATATACACGCATACATAGGTTTGACCAAATTTTGCAAATGTTTTTTATCATCTTCTCGTTTTAATTCTTCTGATGAAGATTCATATAGTTGTTTAGCAACAGAACTTCATCCAAAGGGAATATTGAGTTAACGATTAATATACTTTCTTTCTTTTCTCTCAAAGCGAAAAAAAATCTTAGCTTAAACGGAAGAACTTGGAATTGATCTGTTTTCTTTATCAATTGCAGGGCAGTTTTGCGTGCCTCGTTCTTCTCAATTGTTCACTAAACAGTGATATAGAACAACAACATGAAAATAGACTCTGGATTGTGAATGATTATTGCAGTTCAACACACTTTAAATAAGTAATGCTTGACTCTTAGTACTCTTGATCATTTTTAAGTTTTCTCTTTTGTGCCATTAATGGAACATGAATTCATGCTCTATTCTAAGCCCTCATGAATTTCGTGTTATGGTGGCTTGCATTTTTCTATAATCTAGATTGTGGTATCCTTATTTTCTCTTTCACAACTGCCCCGCCAGCTTTGGCAGGAACTACGCTGCAATGCAGCCCTTGTTATTTTACTATTTTAAACTCTAAATGAATTGATAGCCTTAACAAACGAATCGATTTCAAATATTTTTGTTCTGTTTGAAATTGAATAGGTTGTTATGGTAAATAAATACAAATCTTGTTTAATGTTCAAGATATCATATATTCATAAAATAAACTTGTTATTTAAATAATTAAATGTATAAGGTAGTTTTTCAATAATAATTTTGTTATTAATGAAATATAAGGTTCAATGCATCAACATGATTTGTTGGGTCAAACTCTTAATTGATAAAAATTATATATCATTATTCCATTTTTTTCTCTTCCATGATATCTAGTAGATTAAGTTCTAGGTGAACTTTGATTATCACTTGCATTATTGGTTAGGCTTGACGTTCGTATAGAAATTTATACAAGAACAAAATATACATATATTTAAACACCTCTATTAGGAAGTGTAATTTGTAGCTTTGGTTTATTTTACATCTTTTAAAATAATGCATATAAGTGAAATAAGAGAGGGAGGAGGGGAACCCAAGTCTTGTGTACAAGGGTTAGAGGTCGGTATAGAAATATTAGGGATAAAATTATTTGGGATCCATTCAGATATATTATTCTAGGAGAAAGAGCAGTCCTTAAAGATGACCTCCTCAATGAAAAACCATTTGACAATTATCTCTTTCTAGGGTTGGGTATGAGACTCAATATTTTTCATTTTGGTACTATACTAGGGATTGATCTAGGTAACAACTATTTGGAAATAGGAGTGACCATAGAAGAGTTGGAAGCACCTTTACCACTAGTCTTCGGAGCATTTAACAACTCTACAACCATGGTAGGGTCTAAAAGGTGTTGAGTAAGGTTCATATTAAGTCCACTAGTAGAGATAGAAACAAATGGAAATTATAAAGCCTAATAATTAACCATTGGAGAAAGTGAAACAATTCTTTCATTTTAGTCATAGCAGTAGATTGAGAAAGGGATGAAAAATAATAGATAATAAAGTTCTTTTGTACACCATGCCTAAAATGAGTCAGCATTGCAAATAATTATGAGTGGAATCTTTTGTACTTTCCATCAAGAGTGATGTACATCACCAGGAACAATGCAACCTCCTTTTATTCACCTAGGATGTCCTTATTGGAAAGATTGTACAATTGAGAGATTCACTCACCAACTTTCAAGAATCTCTTGAATTCCTCTTTGTAACTTCCTTTGGTCTTTTTGGGAGAGTTATTCTATCCATCAAAAGCCCAGTATTAGACATGATGAGCTTCATAGGAATAGTGAAAGCAATCCCCTAATAAAAACCTTCCCCTCATCCCAAGAATGGGAAAATTATTGAAAGAGAGGGATCAAAACCTTTCATACCATTAATCTAGGTTGCAAGATTAACCCTTTCAATCATACACCAAAGGAATTCATCATTTTCAAAACTATCACAATTATCAGGCTCGATCTCAATAAGATTTGCCCCTAATGTAGGCTAATTATCAAAAAAATTAGTAGTGACTATAACTAGGAAAATGGGAAAAATCGTCAAAGAAATAAAATTAGGCAACCACAAACCTAAATTGCAATGAAATGAACTCCTCATACACTCAATAAAGGAAATGAAGACAATATTCAAAACAAACGCAAACCAAAGTGTTGGAATCTCCTTCATAGCTCCTCCATTGGCATTCTTTCTCCTTCAAATTATGTGGGTATCACCTACAAATTTAAGTGAATATGAGAGCAAGTTGGATTTCAAAAGATGAATTCGAAAGAGACGGTATAAGGAGACTCGAATTGGTGTTGGGAATGATTCATGAAAGAGCTCAATTTATAGACAATTTGAATGAGAGACCCAAACTAGCATGATAAATTGAAAGAAGCAATTTTATTTGAAATTGGCATGCTTGCAGAGACAAACCATGACAAATGCTATGTCAATTTATGATAAAATTATATGGAAGTGAAGAGGGTGAAAAGGAGAATGAGGTGAATTAGTTAGTAAACATGCAAATAAAACATGGAAGCATATGAAATCAAAGACATAACTCAAAAACACATTAAAAACATGAATAATATGCATATACCTCACAATCATTTTACCTTTCCCTCAGATTGAACTTGATGAAGTGAAAGCACCCCTTGATAATGCTCCTTTGGTTGCTTGATGTGGATGGCTCTCTAAATATTGTGTACAAATGGATTAAGATGAATTTTGAGGAATGATATGGATGAGATGATTAAGTGTGGATGAGAAATGATTTTGGCATGGTAAGGATGCTATGATGGCTTTCCTAGGCTCAAACTAGCAGCATAAGATTACTAAACTTGGAGATGATGAATGAAGCGATGGAGTCCTCAATTTATAGGAAGAGGAGAGGAAGAATGGATGGCTAGGATGGATTCAAGATGAAGGGATAGGATTTCTTGTGAGCTCACACAAGGCCCAAGAGAGGGTGTGGAGACCAAGAGATATGTCTTAAAGGCATTTCTTGTCTCCACACTCCTCAAGGTGCATTGTGGCTTGAGAAGAGCAAGGGATGGGATATTCCTTGAAGAATGGGGAGGAGGAATTTAAAATTCTTCAAACAGGGATGATTATGGGGATTGGAGGAATAAGAAGGAATTAAAAATTCCTTGGGAGGGGAGATGCCTAGAGGAATGGGAGATTTTAAAAATCTCACATTCACCTAGGAAAAGAGCATTTAAGGATAGTGGTTGGATGAAAGGGACAAGGAGTTGAATTTGTGGCTAATCATGATGTTTAGCTACTAGCAACTCATTAGGAGGGGGATTAGAGGAAACATTAGGTGGGATATGATTTGTAGGAGGATTTGACTAGGAGAGAGAATGAGTGGAGGGAATTAAAAATTAGAAGAATAAGGTTAAGTGAGTTTAGGGAGTTTCTAGAATAATTTATTAGGTTAATGATGGATTAGGAAGATGATTTGTAAGAATCATGTAGGTTAACTAATTAATTGAAATTAATTAGCTAAGGGGAGGATTTTGAGAAGATTTAATTTCTAGAAGAATAAAAAGACGGGTTGATTTATTAAAAAAATCAATTACATACTATAGTGACAATATTAATTATAATTAATTAATATTGAGGAGAATTAGAATTTGCATAATTAATTAATAAATTAATTATGTGAGAAACTAAAAATAATTAAAATTATTTTTAAGTGTCTACATTTTGTCCCTCTTTTACACAATGACAAATTTGGTTATGGGTAGAAGATAGAAGAAGAAGAAGAATAAAATTCCCCAGCATAAAGTGTAGGAAGTGTATGCCCCCTCGAGAATTTTTTTGAAAAAAGATGAAAAATTCTTGAAAATAGAGGAAGAAGAATTTGGGTGAAAGCGATAAGTTAGGAAGAAATATGACGTAGTCATGGAAAATTTAGAAGGAAGAAATGAAGATGCGAGACCGTGGAGGAAATGGGCCCTCATGAGGGCCCATATAAGCCACAACGGGCCCAATGGGGATTCATTGTTACACACAAGCCGTAGAGCCACTCACAATGAAGAAGAAGAGAAGGAGACATGGACCGCATTCTAGTTCGTGATCATCACGCTGAGAGGATCCGACACTTCGATCGACCCACTAGCTATGGACCACTGGTGAGTAGGACAATCCCTCTTTTGGAATTTTTAATTTTATGTAAAAAGTAGGGCTAGAAATTGAGGTCTAGGTTAAGCGAGGCTCACACGCTGATCGTTATTTCAGCTCGAGTGCTAGTGACTAGTGCAGGCGCTCGCAAAAGGGTCGGCTAAAATAGGGAACTTAAGGGAATGGGGGGTTTCAACACGTGTGCTCGTGCATTAGTGCGAGCGTTCGCGCTTTAACGCGGGTGCTTGCATTGATGGGTTGGGGAGGGAGGGTCAGAGAAGGGATGAAAGCTCTGTTGGTGTGAATGCCTACCAAATGGCACTAGCATCACAGTTTTGGCGCAAGGACTATGTAAATCAACGCGTGCACCTAGGAAGGAGGGAAATGCAATTTTGGTTTAGAATTTTGGAATAGGGGGAAGGGTATGGTTGGTTCGGGAGGTTAGGAGAGAATTTTTGGGCATGAAAGTAATGATTTGGTCTAATGGATGCAGGTGGAGAGGGGACCACTAGCTTCGAGAGAGCATTGACCTGCTACGATGAGTCTATATCATTAGTTAGGTTGTGATGAGATGGAGGTGCTAGCTGCACTAGAATTACATTATGTAGGTAGGTGGCCGAGGATATGAGTGCATATTGCCATGATGACAGCACTGGTGGAGAGGTGGGATAGTCAATATAACACCTTCTGTTTGCCGACTCGAGAGGTTACAGTGACTCTGTTAGATGTTTGGAGGATCTTAAAGATCCCCATTTGTGGTGTTATCCCTGAGTATCAGTTAGATGCGGCTGATTTTTATCTATGGGAGGTGTGCAAGTATGAGACGCCACCTATGTTAGATAGGAGTAGGATGCACCTGGGTCAAGCGATGGGTGTTCGACAAATTCCTCGATTGGTTTTGGTGATTTGTAGATTCCTAAGTGGGCGGATCATTCTGGATTTGGGCGGCCATGGGTTTCCTCTTGGATGGAGCTGATGGAGCAGTATGCATGGGGCACAATGATGCTTTCCCAGCTATATCATGATATGCATTTGGTGGTGTATAGAGAGTATGCCAGTTTATCTGTAAGGGTCACACTCTTACACATCTGGGCATGGGAGCACATTGTCGTGACTCGACCACTGGGGGTATAGGATAGGAGGCCACGACAGTCGTTTGTGGACAGATACAGGGGACTGCTACACTATACACAGACAACATCCATGTAGTTTTGGATCAGCTAGCACAGTTCACATGGAGACCATTCTTGGAGTGTGAGCGGTGGAGGGATGACTGGCAGCTGCACTAGGTAGGAGTCAAGATGTGGATTTTTGGGAGATCTATGTATATCATGGAGTACCATGCTCCACTTAGGGTGGCTCAAAAGCTTGGGCACGTACAGGATATAGTGGGGGATATTCCAGTGTATCCCTAGATTACCCGAGAGGTTAGGCATTGGGGCCCTACAACGAATCCCTTGGAGGGGCGTACAAGATTCCAAATAGCTTTTCACTTGGTGTGGGATGAGAGGATGGGGGCAGGGGAGGATCTAGGCATGACAGGTGGATATAGGAGATGGTGGGAGGGGCACTTTCCAGTGCGGCTTACCATTCCTGGGGTCTTGGAGGATGAGGAGCTGCAGCCAGGGGCTGATCAGGTGGTGGGTGGAGAGGATGATGGCCTGGGAGAGAGAGTTTTGGTTGGCGCAGGGCGTGGTGTGGGCGGACAATAGAGGAGAGTCCGGGTGGTGTGGAGGAGGGATCTAGAGGAGGGAGAGGGAGAGGGAGAGGATGCCCTAGAGGGAGAGGCTACGGAGGCCGCAGTTGGCAAGGGAGGGGAGGTTGATCTTATGGATATCCCTGAGGCATAGGAGGAGGAGAGGGGAGGATTTACACAAGCTAATTTTGACCTTTTATAGCAGGAGCGGGATAGTTAACGAATGAGGCTCCATTTTGTGGAGGATGAGCTACAAGAAGAGAGGGCTCAGAGGGAGAGCATGGAGGCAGAGGTGGAGCGGTTGACATGGAGATAGTTGATTTGACAGAGAGTCTCCATATTGCCAAGACAGAGGTGGATGCCCTGATGGAGGAGAGGGAGGAGTCAGAGAGGATATTGGAGGAGGGCCGGATAGGGACAACCATAGTAGGACTACAGGATGTCATTTATTGGCAGGATGCTGAGTTAGAGTGATTACAAGCTAGAGTGCAGAGGGCGGAGGCGGATGTGACACGACTGCGAGGGGAGAGGGATGCAGCCCACCAAGCATTGGTTCCTGCAGGATTGGCGCAGATATTTTCTGATAGTATGCAGCATCGAGAGAGAGCGGAGAGGGAAGCTTGAGAGGGGCAGTATTATAGGGGTCTCTATCACAGAGCAATGCCTATAGTACAACGAGCAACCTCGTACACTGAGAGTGTGCGGTCTCATAGGACCCATAGTCAATGGCCAACTCAGAGTCAGCAGACATGGGGATCAGTGGGTTTTCGGCCACCAGCAGGGGGGCAGGAGGATCAGGTGGGGGAGGTACAACAGAGGGGGGTGGAGAGACAGGAGGGGAGAGCTTGCTCCTTGTTTTGCTTGTGTATCATATTTTGACCCTTTAGGGTGATCATTGTATTATGACAGACACATTTACCTCTTTATATATATATATATATACATGATTTGATGATGATGGATGATGTGTACTTTTTTATTATGATGGACTCTTTGTTTATCTTGTGATGCAATATATGAATGCAATTATGGATATGTTATGCTGACTTATTTGTGATGCAAAGCAGATGCTTATACATGTATGTTTATGATCTATTGCTGACACATTTTTGGATACAGGATGAGTGACTTATGCTTTTTGATGTGCATATATGAAAATGTTTGATGGATTCGTAGATGTAAAATGATTTATGATGCAATTTGGATGTAATGTTACATGGATGAATAAGTATCTTTTATTTATGTGATGCAACCTAAGTGTAACCTTATGTGATAAATGTTTTGTGGAAAATGACTATCTAAATGAAATAAGTAATGCAATCTATATGATGTGAATAAATAATAAAGAGGGAATATGCCAATAATCACATAATGATCTTAGATAGAAAAATAGAAGAATATAGAATAAATGGGAAATTGAGGAAATTGAGGACTCCATGGGATTATTGAGTTTAGGATTTTATGGAATCATGGTGAAATTTTGTGCACAAATATGTGGAGAGACAACCTAGTTTGATATTGCCTTGGGTGACTTGCACCACTCATTATAGAAATTAGGATGCCATGAGAAACCCAAGGCATGGACTAACTCTTAGACAAACGGGAATTCCTTACACATAGCTATGCAAGTGTTGAGAAACACTAATACAAGGTTGTGGGTACGTGCAAGGAAACCCTAAAACACATTGACACCTCTTGTACACGAGAAGGTAAATGTTGATAAACACTAGTACTAGGTCATCGGTTTATACAAGAGAAATCCAAAACATGCCATGTTATGAAAATATGCCCCAGTATGCAACTATTGTAACATACCTGGATATGGCAAATCTAGGCAGTCGTAGATAGTTCCAGTTGTAGGGCAAAAGATGCACGTCTAAATGAAAAATCCAACAAGTCAAACAAGTCACTCACTCATGACCAACTTGATACCTCTTGCCAAGAGTAGGATTATGATGGAGGATTAGGTTGCCAGGCAAGGGAAGGATTCATCCCTAGGGAAAAGTGGACTTTTTGATTAGGTAAGGGATCCTATGGTTTTGAAGATTGACTTGTGGGTTTAGGAATGTTTCTCAAGACTTATTGAAGTTCACATAGAGGCATAGAAGATCAGTTTAATGGGACATTCCTTATTCATGACTCAGGTGAAGACTCATCATCATACGCATGTTTTATTGGGAGGTGGAAGGGAAGGAATGTTGCAAATGGGTGGACTGGATGGAGGGTGCTTGCAGTATCAACCTAATAGACAATGGATCCGGTTATTTACCTTGGTGCCTACATGGAGGTTTTCACCAAGGTACTTGTCCATAGCGCCACAAAGTGGTTTTCACTAATGGATGAATTGTTTTTTCTTTCTTTTTCTGATTTAAATTTAATTTTTTTTGCACCACAAGGTGCTAGTTTGCCAAGTTTCACCAAAGTGATGATTTTATTCAGGATCTTTTTCTCATTTTTTATATTTTTATTTTTTTGTATTTTTTTGTTTTTTTGATAATTTAAGACTTTCTGAGGACTAGGCATAAAATCTTTTGAGGTGCATGATATTCATTGGATCATCTAAAGGATCGTCTTCAGGAGTAGCCAACTATTAAGCTCCTGATCCATATTTTTTTGTGATTACATATGGTCCAAGCCAATTAAGCTCGAACTTGCCTTTATTTTCTCTTTCTTGTAGATTTTTTTGATTCTCCATGAGGACAAGATCACCAATCTGGAATTCCCGGGTTCTGGCTTTTTTGTGATAACTCATGCACAGACGGTTTTGATATATTGGAAGATGATTCTAGGCCTTGAGGCACCTTTCATCTAACAATTCTAGCTCTTGTAAGTAGACAATTATGTATTCCTCATCTGGTAAGATATTTTTCAACAATACCCTTAGAGAGGGGATCTTGATCTCAAGGGGAAGGATGGCTTCAGAGCCAAAGACAAATGAATAAGGGGTGGTTCCTATGGGGGTGCGGATGGAGGTGTGGTAGGCCCACAAATCTAGATGGAATTGGACGTGCCAATCACGACCAGCTTCATTGACTGTCTTTTTGAGGATTTTGATTAGGGTTTTAATAGAAGCCTCAACTTGGCCATTGCCTTGGGGATAATATGGGGTGGAAAAGCGATGTTGGATGTTGAATTTTTGGCAGAGTTCTTTAACATCCTGGTTTTTAAATTGTCATCCATTATCCGTAATGATAACTTTTGGGATGCCATATCTGCAGATTAGGTAGTTCAAGATGAATTTGGATATTTTCTTACTAGTGGTAAAAGTAAGAGGGATAGCCTCTACCCACTTGGTGAAATACTCAGTAGTGGTGATAATGAATCTATGTCCATTGGAAGATGGAGGGTGAATTTTCTCCCAATGAGATCGAACCCCCACTATGAGAAGGGCCATGGTGTAATGAATGACTGCAATTATTGTGACGGTGCATGAATCTTGTCGCCATGTTACTAGCAAGGGATGCATTTCTTCACATAATTATATGCATGTACTTCCATTTTAGGCCAATAATATCCTATTCTCAAAAAAAATTTAGCCAAGGTGAGCCCACTTGAGTGTGCCCCATAGATGCCCTCATGTACTTCGCGTAATGCCCATTCAGCCTCTTGTTTATCTAAACACCTTAGGAGGGAACAATCAAAATATCTTCTGAATAGGGTGTCTCCAAGGATGGTGTAATGAGCACGTCAGCGAACGAATGTTTGTTGTTGGGATTTGGTGAGATGTGGGGGAATGGTGTTGTCTTTGAGGAAAGCGAAGGTTTCTTGGTACAAAGGGGACTCGGGACCAACAAGAACACACACCATTTCAGACTCTGGTAGGTCATATGCTGATATAAATAATTTCTCAACCAAGAACTCGCACTTCTGACTGTGTGTTGGCATTTGAAGGAGGGAACCAATGGTGGCCATTGCATCTGCAGCCCTGTTGTTTGTTTAGGGGATCTGATCAAACTTGATTTCCATGAAATATTTCTTAAGATCTTCAACCATGGTATGGTAGGGAAATAGTTTATCATCTTTTGTTTGGTACTCATCATTGACTTGTTTTATGATGAGTTGGGAATCACCATAGACTTGTAATTCTTTTATTTTCTAGTGGATAGCCAAGCGCAAACTTATGACGAGTGCCTCGTATTCTGTGATGTTGTTGGTACATGAAAAGGCTATCTTATATGATTTTGGGATGTCATCTCCTTGAGGTGTGATCAATAATATTCTTGCCCCCGATCCATTTTGGGTGCAAGAGAAATGAAAGTGCAATTGCCATGTGGAGGATGTGGTAACAGTCATAATGAACTCATCTGGTAATTCTGTGAGAAGAGGATGATCACCTGGAAGTGGAGCTTTAGCTAACTGATCTGCAATGACTTGTCCCTTGATTGCCTTTATGTCCACATATTCAATGTGAAACTCGCTTAAGAGAATGACCCATTTAGTGGTTCTCCCAGTGAGAGCAGCTTTTGACAAGAGATATTTAAGTGGATCAATCTTAGCAATTAGTTTAGTTTTGTTGTTTAGCATATAGTGTCGGAGCTTCTGTGTGCTAAACACCAATGCCAAGCATGCTCTTTCAATGGGGGTATAATTGAGTTCATACCCCACTAGTGTCTGACTAATGTAGTAAATGGCATGTTCCCTCCCTTGATCATCTATTTGTGCCAATAATGCCCCCAATGCCACTCTAGTAGCACATATATATAAAATAAGAGGTTTTCCAGGAGTAGGAGGCATCAACACTGGAGGTGATGCTAGATATTCTTTTGACATAAGCAGTCCCATTTGAATTTTGTGTCCTTGGGCAAGAGGTGTGCAAATGGATGACACTTATCTGCTAGTTGTGAAATAAAACGTCTAACAGATTGGAGTTTCCCCTGGAGACTACACAGTTGTCTGAGAGTTTTTGGTTGAGGGATTTCCATGATAGCTTTTACCTTTGTAGGATTGACCTCGATGCCTCTACGGGAAACAATGAATCCTAACAGTTTTCTCGATGTGACTCCAAACACACATTTTTTGGGATTCAGGTGTAGTTTGTATTTTTCTAACCTTTCAAAGATCTATTTTAGGATAGGGATGTGTTCTTTCCTTGTCTTAGATTTTCCTAGCAAATCATCCACATAGTCCTCCATAATTTTGTGCAAGAGGTCATGAAAAATTATTGTCATGGCACATTGATATGTAGCTCCAGCATTTTTAAGGCCAAAAGGCATAACACAGTAGCAGAAAGTACCCCATGGTGTTGTGAATGCAGTTTTATATTGATCCTCATCTGCAATCCTGATTTGGTTGTATTCAGAAAATCCATCCATAAGCGACGACATCTCATGTCCTGCTGTAAGGTCCATAATCATGTCTATATTGGGGAGCGGAAAATCATCTTTAGGACACGCTCTATTTAGATCTCGAAAATCTGTGTAGATGCAGATGCCCCCGGTGGTTTTGCCGACAGGTACAATGTTGGAGACCCATTCAATGTAGTCTATTGGTTTGATGAATTCTGCATCTAACATCTTTTGGAGTTCTGCCTTGACCATGAGAGAAATATGCGGGTGCATTTTGCGCAATTTTTGTTTTACAGGTTTTGCATCTAGGTAGATGGCAAGATTCTGAACCACCAAGGCAGGATCCAACCCTGGCATATCGGCATAGGACCATGCAAAATTGATTTTTACCTCTGTAAGGAAGTTGATGAAATCTTGTTTCTCTTTTTCTATAAGGGACTTAGCAATGAGCACATTTTGTGGGATGGCTTTGGTGTCCATGTTGATGCTATCTGTTTCTTCTATTAGTAAATTTGATCTATCCTGTGGAAGGTAACCAATGGTAGGGAGGTCAAGTTCCTCATTGTCAAGTGCCTTTTCCAGGTTTTCACTTTTGGATACGCCCTTTGTTTTTATTTTTTGCTCATCCAAAGGTGCCTTAGAGAGTTTTTCACCTAGGGAATCATGTTTTTTACTTTGATTATCTTTTTGTGACTAAGGGCATTGACCTGACTATCAAAGTATCCATGTTCATGAAGTTGAATACCCTCTACTCTGTTACAATCTTCCAGATTTTGCACCGTCAAGAGAGTAATGAGAGCATTATCATCGGCACAGATGTCTAACGTGGTTTTGTCTCGTTGGCCCCAGTCTATGAGTTCAGGATGGACAAGATGTAGCTCGAGTGAAGTGGAAGGAGTTATGGGGATAATGGTATTGACGTCAGTGTCAAAGAAGATATCATTTTCATATTCATAAGGCATTTTGTGGAACTCCTCTTCATCAGTGCTTTTGATATCCAAAGAAGGACTAGAAGGGGCACCATCGATAGTAATCTTAAGCACCGGGGTGTACCCCAAGGCTCTGTTGTATTTGTAGGAGATAGGATTTATTAGTGTTTTTCTTTCTTTATCCTCTGGTCCTAGGTCGTGTCCTTTGTAACCCATTTTTTCAACTATGGCTGATGCTTTTGGGTACATCTTTTTTGATATTTTTGCTGGATCTTCATCTTCTTCCTGGTACAACCATGAAGAGACATCTACTTCGAGGCTCTCCTCATCAAGTGGGCCCCATTGCTAGAAGGTAGTGTTTTGGCATTGCATGACTTGTTTCAGGTCTTTTT
This sequence comes from Cryptomeria japonica, assembly GCF_030272615.1. Classification (NCBI taxonomy): domain Eukaryota; kingdom Viridiplantae; phylum Streptophyta; class Pinopsida; order Cupressales; family Cupressaceae; genus Cryptomeria; species Cryptomeria japonica. The sequence goes on from NC_081413.1 coordinate 256,663,936, forward strand.
TGAGCTCTTTCAGTTTGCCAAATGACTTAGGAGAGAGGGGGAGGTTACCTATTAATAAGATGTCCTCCAATTTGTACTCTCCATAGCCATTGTCCAAGATTTTGATTTGAGTATCTGATTGGAATCAAGTGGAGGCAATATTTGATGTGTCAAATGTAGGCATTGGCGAGGGTCTATTTAGTGGGAAATGATATGGATGCTTCCCCTCTAAGATTTTGCAATATTGAAAAGGTTAGGGATCACCTTTGATAGTGATCTCTCTTCCATTAAAGGGGAATTTGATGCATTGGTGATAGGTGGAGGTATGGCCTGCAAGGAGTGAATCCATGACCGTCCGAGGAGAATGTTATAGGGGAGATCAAGATCTAGTACTTGGTAAGGGGTTTCAATTGTAATGGGGCCCACTTGAAGAGGTAAGGTGATCATGCCCTTCAAAACTCTTTCTGCATCATCATATGCTTTTATGGTGATCTTTCTTGATGTGTCTACCAAGTCCTCAGAAAGTACCAATTGTTTTATTAATTTGTATGTACACAGATTAAGTCCGGATCCACAATCTATCAAAATACATTTAACCTTGTGCTTTTGGATAAGGGCTTCAATATGCAAAGGTTTGTTGTGATATTCATTCATAGGAACATCTTTGGAGGTAAATATAAGGTTTTGCTAGGCAATAAGGTTTCCAATGAGAGCTTGGAATTGAGTAGCATTGATGTTATCAGGAATGCAAGGCTCAAGGAGGGCTTGCTCTAAAATTTCCTTATGTACAGGGGAAGTCTTGAGAAGTTCTAGGATGGAGATTTGTGTGGGGGTCTTCCCGAGTTGGTCAAGGAGGTCATATCAGCGGGTGGAAGACATGGGCGGGGGGTTTGGTGGGGGAGGAACTCCTTGAATGGTCACTTTACCTCAGAGTGTGGCTACATTGCAGTCATTTTGGGGATGGGAGGTGGAAGGCATGGCACCTTGAATGACTATCCTAGCTGGATTTGGTCTACTTTGGGGAGGGGGAGGATGAACTCCTTGGATAGTTATGACATTAACATGGTTGTTTGTGGGCTTGATGCAACCTACTAAAGATTCAAAACCGGTTATATGATTGGTGTAGTCATAATTCACTGCGTTAGATGATGAGCCTTTTCCTTTATCATGCTTCGAGAAGGGTTCCTGGTACATTTTAAGTTTCTCATTGTTATTACCAGGTTTTGCATTTTCTACTTCAATCTCACCCCTATCAATGAGATCTTGTATGTAGATTTTGAGCTTCATGCACTTTCGTGTATCATGTCCCTTGATACGATGATTCTCACAATACTCATTCTCATTATACCATCTAGGTTTTGGTTGATTGGGGTAAAATAGGTGAATGATCAGAAAAACCACTGCACCTGCTTGCACAAGTTTTTGAAACACCATTTCAATAGGCTCAACAAGAGGAGTGAAGTCTCTTGGAGTCCTCTTATTTGATCGGGGTGGTCGTCCCTAGACTGAGACATTGTTGTGAGGTTTTTGGGATTGATTTTGATTGTTTTGATTGTTGAATTGATGATTATTGGTGGTGGATTTTGGGGGAGCAGCCACGGTTTGGACTTGCTTGTATCAGTTACACCATCATTGAGTACATTTTTGTTTTTAGACTAGAACTTTGTCTTGTCCTTATGATAAGAGGAAGAACTTTGTGTCAATTTTTGGTAATGTTTCAAGGTTCCTTCCTCCAACAAGAAACGTTTGAGGGTGAGGCTCTTATTGGTCAATTTTTGGAAGGATTTGATACATTGAGATGTCAAAGGTCTTGAAATTTTGGGTACCAAGTTCTTTTGAAATAATTCAATTTGATGTTGTTCTGGCATGTCCCATTGGAATTTCTTGATAAGATGTCGCCATCTTTGTAAGAAATGGTGAAAGTCTCTCCGAGCCTTTGTTTTGTGTTACATAGGTCCATCATGGAAACGTCATTAGCCATGTTGTAGGCATAGTGAGCTAAAAATTTCTCTATGAAGTTTGGAAAGGAGAGAATGGAGCCTCGTGGTAAAGATGTGAATCATGCGAGGGCATCTCCTGTGAGACTCTTGGGAAAGAGTCTGCGAAGATATAAGTCACTATAGGAGACTTCTTGACATAAGATGTGAAATTCTCGGACATGGTCGTGAGGGTCTCCTTTGCCTTCATACTTGGTAAATTTAGGGATCTCAAATCTTGAAGGGTAAGGTGCAACTGATATAGACGGATCATAAGAACAAGGACAAAATTCCTCAAATGAGTAAGGTTTCCTCTTATTAGTCCCTTCTTTCATGTCCTTGATGATATTTTTCATGTCTTGAATTTCCTTGATGAGGTCTTGTTGTGGACTTTGATAATGATGAATTGTATTTGCCCCAAGAATTGGATGAGCCAAAGAAGGTGCACCACCACCAATGTATTGATATGATGAAGAGGTGGGAATATGAGATGTGATGACCGATGTCGCATGGATTTGAGTGATAGTTAGTTGTGGTCCACAAACTATTGTGACGCGATTGAGTACAGCCTAGATAAAATTTGTGACATTGTTGACAGGAAGCGAAGTTTGTGGAATAGAAATATGTGGTTGAATGGAAGGAGGTGATATAGAAGCATGTTGGAGAATAGATGAGATCGGATTTGATAATGCTATAGATGGTAAAGAGGAAGAAGGTGGGATGGAGACCACGGTGGGAGGTGTGGTGGGTGGTATTGACTGAGTTTCGATGATTGATGGGGCTGCACTTGATTGATTTTGAATAATAGGTGCAACATTTTGTGTGGGAGCAAGGTCTCCTTGTGGCTGTTGGCCGAGAGTGGATTTATCAAATTAAGGTGGAAGTTGAGCTCCATTTTCAAGGAGAGTCTTTAGAAGTGCAGTAGGATTGTGTTAGATGAACTTTTCAATCATCTCTTGGTTGTAAGAGTCTTCTAGGAAAGTTTGGACTTCTGGAGAGAGTTCATCTTAGCTAACCATGTTAGGATTTTAGCTTTGATATTGATTGCTAGGTTGCCCACTTTGTGTAGGATATTGTGTGGGATCTTCATATAGGACACTAATGTCTGGCATGCCATATTGTTGTTCAGCCATCTTTTTCTTTTGGGATCAAGTTGTGACCATACACGAATAACCTTAGAAAAGCTTGGAGGAAGAAATCGTTGATGAAAGGACTTAGAAAGATTTTTGTGGAATTTTTGGATTTTGTCTTTGATGACAAGGGATTCTGCTAATTGGTGGGGTTCTTGGATTAGAGCCCGGATTTGATTAGGATTCACACCTTAGTCCTTGGATGAGGATTTTAGGTGGTGGATGAAACCATAATCAAGGTAATGACCAAGTTGGGTAGAATTTAGACCTTGGAATGATGATTAAAAAGCCTCTTTTCCATCAAGGGTTGACTAATGACCCTAAGAAAAGTAAAGGCACAAGTTAAGAGTCTTAATCGACTCAAAAAGGATAAGGAAAAAGATACTTGGAGAGGATTCTTCTTCAAGCACAAGAGCCAATTGATTAATGATGGGGTCTAAATGGAACTTCACAAGGCCTGCAACCTTAATGTGAGGTCAAATTGGATTAAAGGATGATTGGATTTGGATTTTGATAATTGATTTGATAGTGGAGTGAGATTGATTTGATGTGCTAAGTCCTTAGGAGATTAAGGGTGACTGATTGGGGAGATATGATAGTGAGGACTAGAGGAAACTTGATGACTAGGTTATTCTTGGCATGAAGATGGCTCAATAGATGATTGGTTCGGATGGCAATTTGTATGAAGGGACACGAATACCCTGATTTTGACGATAGTTGGTGTTAAAGGACAAACCTAAACCTTGATGGAGAGCACAGACTCTTAGTTCATCACTAGCATCAAACTCATTGCTATGACCATGGACGTAATCGTGGTAATGATGCAAGAATGTTCTATGTTTGAGCAAGAGTTTACGGTTGGTATACCAAAATTTCTGATGCCTAAGGAGTTGTGCTTGTATGAGCTTTTTCTTCTCGATAGGTCGGTGAATTGACTTTTTAGGATGTTTATACAACTTGGGCTTATGAAATATGAGACAAACAAAGTTTTGACGCAATTTGGACTTTGTGTGGGTAGTATTTTTGTAATGTGTTTGAGGATAATGATGTGTTATCTAGTTTACTCTTGGAAAGTATGTATCAAACAAAGCAAACACAATGATCAAATATATTCTAACTCAAAGACACTCATGCTCATATACTACATTCTTAAGGCTAGCAAGGACAATAGTCATTGGATCCCAATTGGTTTCCCAGCTATGCTTACCCAGAGTGCACATTTAGATGCTTGACCCCACTGGCTCTCCTCCATGACACTAACTTCTCTAGGGCAGCCAAGCATAAATTCCCATGAAAACTCCTCATGACGAACTTCGTGTCTCTACTAAGGGTCATAAAAATATGGGCTGCTTCGGAGGTCGGACCTCCTGCACCAATGACTAGAAGGTTTTTGGCCACTATGAACAAGGTTATTAGTAAGTCTTCCCATTAGGAGCTATCCTTCACAGTTGTGCAAGCACAATTGAGGCCTATATCCTAACGAAGCACCAAGAACTTAGCAGTCACGCAAGTGTGATTGAGATCTCTAGGATCCTACTAAGCACCCAATATGAGGTGAACTCTCATATAGCCCCAACCATTGACCCTTTTGTAAGTCAATAGCCTATTTATTATAGTGAGTTTGGAACCCTAGATTCGGGTGTACTCACTTGGGTCGTTCCCCTCTTACTTTCTCAAAGAGCAAGTTGGGAGGGCAGGCTCGCTACGGGTAAACATGCAATCGAAAAAGAAAATATTGGAGGGTCTAGATTTTTGATCATCTAGCTAGACGAGAGAATACTCTCCTACCTTTATACTTTTCTTAGAACACAAAAAAAAACAATGATTCATTCACCCTTTAATTATCATCTAAGTGCCTAGTTAAAAAAAGAAAGCACAATGTTTGGTAGGGTCTCCTAAGCAACTTGCAAAAAAGTGGATTAGTATTTTTATTTTTTTAATTTTTAAGGTCTTGGATGGTTGATTTAAACTACAAAACTAAAAAAAAAAGCAATTAGTACCTACTATACTACACATATAGCGCATGCGCTGAAACACCTGCATACGCGCTTAAGAAAATAAAACTAGTAAAAAGATAACAGTCAATCATAGAACAGATAAGAGTTTTATACCTGTCTGTCGTGCTGAAATGCCCGTGCTCATGCTAAAACACCTACGCTCGCACTGAAACCATGAAAACAAAAACCTGGCAGGTTAGCGCATAAATTTTTTTTAGATTCAAATTCAAATAACAGAGTGGGAATTTTATAAAAGTGGTCATGTTGATTTAAATCAATCATGCCATAATGCCTGCAATCGCGCCGAAACACCTGCGCACGCAGTAAACAAACAAACAAGGGGGAAAATTTAATAATTTTTTTTTAAAAAGGCGAATGGGAAAAATTTAAATGTTTTGGGGCGGTCACGCTGATGCACTTACACTCGTGTTGATGTGCCTACACACGCGCTGATATAGGATATTTGTCGCGTTGAACACAAGTCGTTCACACTTATTTCCAATCTCTTGCATTGTTCCAGAACCTACGTCTCACAACTCACAAAAACTCACAAAAAAATTAGTTTTCAAGGACAAGGGTCCCACCAGGTGTGCCAAAATAAAGAGGGTGAAAAAGAGAATGAGGTGGATTAGTTAGTAAACATGCAAATAAAATATGGAAGAATATGAAATCAAAGACATAACTCAAAAACACATAAAAAAATGAATAATATGCATATACCTCACAATCCTTTTAACTCTCCCTTGGATTGAGCTTGGTGAAGTGAAGGCGCCCCTTGATAATGCTCCACTTGATATGCTCCTTTGGTTGCTTCATGTGGAGGGCTCTCCAAATATTGTGCACAAATGGATTAAGATGGATTTTGAGGAATGATATGGATGAGATGATTAAGTGTGGATGAGAGATGATTTTGGCATGGTAAGGATGCTATGATGGCTTTTCTAGACTCAAACTAGTAGCATAAGATTACTAAACTTGGAGATGATGAATGAAGGGATGGGGTCCTCAATTTATAGGAAGAGGAGAAGAAGAATGGATGGCTAGGATTTATTGTGAGCTCACACAAGGCCCAAGAGAGGGTGTCGAGACCAAAAGATATGTCTTAAAGACATTTATTGTCTCCACACTCCTCAAGGTGCATTGCGAAGACTTCCCAATGTGGCTTGAGAAGAGTAAGGGATGGGACATTCCTTGAAGAATGGGGAGGAGGAATTTAAAATTCTTCAAAAAGGGATGATCATGGGGATTGGAGGAATAAGAAGGAATTAAAAATTCCTTGGGAGGGGAGATGCCTAGAGGAATGTGAGATTTCACCTAGGAAAAGAGCATTTAAGGATAGTGGTTGGATGGAAGGGACAAGGAGTTGACTTTGTGGCTAATCATAATGTTAGCCACTAGCAACTCATTAGAAGGGAGATTAGAGGAAAGGTTAGGTGGGATAGGATTTGTAGGAGGATTTGACTAGGAGATAGAATGAGTGGAGGGAATTAAAAATTAGAAGAATAAGGTTAAGTGAGTTTAGGGAGTTTCTAGAAGAATTTATTAGGTTAATGATGGATTAGGAAGATGATTTGTAAGAATCATGTAGGTTAACTAATTAATCAAAATTAATTAGCTAAGGGGAGGATTTTGAAAAGATTTAATTTTTAGAAGAATAAAAAGAGGGGTTGATTTATTAAATAAATCAATTATATACTATAGTGACAATATTAATTATAATTAATTAATATTGAAGAGAATTACAATTTGCATAATTAATTAATAAATTAATTATGTGAGAAATTAAAAATAATTAAAATAAGTATTTTAAGTGTTTACAGGAAGAAATATGACACATTTATATGAAAATTCATGACAAATTTATAAGACAATTCATGACGAATTAATCATGAAATTAGATTTCAAATTATGACAACATTAAGCATGAAAAGTGGAGCCCAAATTGGTGGAGAAATTAATGGGAAATGTTAGAAGAAAATTAGGTGGGAGAAAATTAGGTGGCATTAAGTAATAGATTTTTATTTATTAATCAACTCACAAAAGAGATGAGATTAGCCAATTAAATAATTAATTTGATTGTGACATGAGACACTTAGGATGATTGAATAAATTCATTTAACCTAAAGAGAAGTGTTAATTGTTAGTTTTGATACTTAATGTAAAGTACAGATGCCAATAGCTAACAAGATGAGAGGGGGGGTGAATCATACAAACTTAAACTTCCATAAAATCAACAGATTCAACCTCGGTAACTTATACTTCAGTAACTTAACCAAAAAACTGCTAAACATGCAAACTTATGAACACATAATCATAATAACACTCATAACACCAGATTTAACATGGAAACCCAAATAGGGAAAAACCACTCTGGGATTTCAGACCCACTAAGAAATATACTCTTCTAGAGTATGCTCGGTTAAAAGCAAATCTTGTTAAAGATTACAAACACATTGCTAGATGTGACGCGGATAAGGGATTTCCCTCAGATCTGTTAGGATCTTCACTTTGTTAAAAGTGACCTTGTCAAAGGATTTTAAACACTCATTTATAATGTTACCTTGCTAGAGGGTTTACATATAAGACTGTTAAGTCCACTCAGTTAAGAGATTTTCTGTCACTTACAAAATAACAATAATAAAAATCTATCTGCAACTTCACATCTAAAATGCTAAAGAAGATTCTTATTTGCTCAAAACAATCTAGTTATAGGACTTATCTTGTCCCTCTGTTGGGCTCTCTACTTTGTTATTCAAACAGGTCTTGAAGCTTTTGTGCTCAGTAATCACTATGTAGCATCCCTATGCATACACTTGTTCAGATACATTGTTTATCAACAATTCCTTATTTATAAATAATTACTAACCGCTGAATCTCCTTGATCACATTTTCCATGATCAATCTTAGCCATCAGATCTTCAAACTTGACTAGGTTCAATGTATCCTTCTGATCTGAAAATGTTTTACCTTACCTCGGGACTTGCATTCCCTTCTTGGAACTTTCACAAGGTTATTGCGGTTCAATCTACGCTGTAGATCTTCCTACCGATTTTCCTTTGCCATAGATCCTTAACAAACTTCATGCATGGCATACCAATCATTTATACATTTCCAGCTAATCATTGTCTGTCATTAAATAATGCTTTTATCCATCCATTGCGCACTATCATAACTCGGTTGCAACTCAGTAAATACTAAACTTTACTCGATAGAAATTTTGCCTTCATTAACAGATATCGATAACCTTAGGGTTTACTGAATAGGTTCCTTAGGGTTTACCGACTAGGTTCTTTGCTCAGTTGCATAGTAGAGTATTAACCTTACAATCAACAACATATGTAGGATATCAAAACAGTCTAAACATCATGATCTCATCATTGTCTAACTCCATAATAGTTGCCCATTGAATAACTTATTCCTCCCTTTATTCATCACATTCTTTCTGTGTCTTTTACCGACATCTTAATTCTCTTCTAATCAATCTTCTCAGGATATGGCAACATCATACTGAATCAGATGATCAATTTCTTGACATCAATGACAAAATAATGTTATAAAGATAGTTATCATCCTTCTTCAGTTATATCAATAATCTTCAACAACCTTCTCAATATCCTTATTGAATATCAACAATCTTTCTTACTGTAATGCCAACAATCTCTCCCTTTGGCATTGATGGCAAAACCAACAATTAAATGGTAATACCAACAAGATATTCAAATTGATTCGGATTCAGATTGTTGCTAGACTTCTCTTGTTATCCTTGGTCTGTTGTCTTCTGAAGTCTTCTCCATTTCTCATTAGGCTTCTGAGCCGTTGACTTGCATTTAGTCTTCTTCATTTTTGCAATCTACTCCCCCTGTCGATAGTCTTCTGTTATTTCCATCATTCAGGGCTTTACCATGCATTCAACCATTTAGTCTTTCAACCATTTAGTCTTTTAGTCAACCATTTAGTCTTCTCCCCCTTTGACAACAATGCCAAAAAGTAAAAGTACTAAATCATGATTTCTTCCTCTGTGAAGTGATTTGCCTTGCTATGTAACATCTCAATCTCAGTCAGATCAACTTGTCTCTATTCACTTTTTCTTGCACACCTTTAGAAAACCTTCTAAAGTGCGTAAATCAGCATCAATCCACACATAATATTATGTAGATTTATCGAATTGATGCTTTCACCGAACTCGGTCAGTGAGTAGAAGATAGGGGTAGGACCCCTAACTTGCTTCTGAAATACTCAAAAGTGTCCCTTGGCAATGGCTTTGTGAAGATGTCTGCTAATTACTCCTTTGAACTGATATATTCCAGCACAACTTTCTTCTCTTAAACTTCTTCTCTGAGATAGTGATACTTTATAGATATATGCTTTGTCTTAGAATGCATTACTAGATTCTTTTAAATGTTAATGGCACTAGTATTATCACATAATATAGTTACTGGCTCGGTAACTTTCTCATTTATACCTTCCAACAGTTGTTTGATCCAAGCTATATTGGTACAATTCAATGCTGAAGCAACATATTCAGCTTCTGCTATAGACTGAGAAATACATCCTTGTTTCTTGCTAAGCCAACTTACTATTCTTTCTCCCAAAAAGAAAGCTCCACCACTTGTGCTTTTTTTGTCATCTATGTTGCCTGGCCAATTAGCATCAGTATAAACTTTTAAATCAAAATTATTACTCTTTTCATATACTAAGCCATAATCTTCAGTGCCTCTCAGGTATCTAAAAATTCTCTTAATTGCTGTCATATGGGTTTCCTTGGGATCTGTAGAGAATCTTGCTACAATACCTACTGCATGTGCTATATCTGCTCTACTATGCACAACATATTGCAATTTTCCAATCATAGATCGGTAAAGTGTCTCATCAATAGATGCAGATTCATCATTCTTTGATAATTTATAGTTAGTAGTCATAGGAGTACTTACTGGTTTAGAATCCTCCATTCCAAATTTCTTCAAGATTTCCTTTATGTACTTGGATTGAGTAATGAAAATCTCATCTTTCATTTGCAATATCTATAAACCTATAAAATACTTTATCTCACCGATTAGTGACATCTCAAATTCTTTGCACATTTCATTTCCAAAGTTCTTGCATAAGGAGTCATTACCGCAAAATATAATGTCATCAAAAAATATGGCTGAGATCAATATTCCATTGTCCTCATCTTTCTTCATGTACATATTGTTGTTTTCACTTGTCCTTATAAAACCGATCTTGATTAAATAAGAGTGTGATCTTTCATACCATGCTCTAGGTGCTTGTTTTAGACCATATAAGGCTTTGTTCAGTTTGCATACCTGATCTTTACTCCTGTCTTCAACAAATCCTTCAGGTTGTTTAATGAAAACTTCTTCTTCTAGTATACCATTCAAAAATGCAGATTTAACATCCATTTGATATACCTTAAAATTTTTGAAAGCAACATATGCCAACAATGTTCTTACTCCCTCAAGTCTAGCCATAGGTGCAAAAGTCTCACCATAAGCTATTCCTTCTTCTTGAGCATAACCTTTGCAAACTAGTCTTGCTTTGTTGCGAATGACCTCACCTTTTTCATTTAGCTTGTTTCTGAAAATCCACTTAGTGCTGATTACATTTTTGTCATTTGGTCTTGGGATTAGTGTCCATGTATCATTCTTCTTGATTTGATCAATTTCTTCTGTCATAGCATTTACCCAATCTTCATTGTTAAATGCCTCTTTCACTATTCTCGGTTCAAATTCAGAAATCAGACATGTGTTTTGTCTCATTTTATTTCTTGTCATCACTGGATCATCTTTATCTCCTATAATCTGACTTGATGCATGATGTCTTCTGACATATTTGGCTAATATAGGCTCAGTAGGTTCTATATGATCTTCTTCATCACTCGGTAACTGGACATTATCTTCATTTTCTTCAGCAGCTTTCTCGGTAGGACTTCTCGGTTGAACATAAACAAATTCTTCATAATCTTTTGGTTCTTTGGAATTTCTTTCATCATTTCTTTCTACAAATTCATCAATTTTCACATTTGCACTTTCCACTATTTTGTTAGATGATTTGATCAGACATTTAAATGCTTTACTTCTTGAAGAATAACCAAGAAATGTTCCTTCTTCACTTTTCTGATCAAACTTTCCATTTATGTCATCTTTGTGAACATAGCATCTACTTCCAAAGATTTTAAAGTAACTTACATTAGGTTTCTTGTCATACCAAATCTCATATGGTGTCTTCATAGTTCCTTTCTTCAGTTGAACTTGGTTCAGGGTGTAAATTGCAATGCTCATTGCTTCTCTCCAAAATGTTTGAGGTACCCTCTTTTCTATCATCGGGGTTCTTGCACAATCCACAATTGATCTATTTCTTCTCCCAGCTATCCCATTTTGCTGAGGTGTTCTCAGTGCAGATACTTGCCTCTTTATACCATGATCATTGTAGTATAAGTTAAACTCATCAGAAGTGAATTATCCTCCTCTATTAGATCTAAGACATTTTAGTTGTCTTCCTGTTTCATTTTCAACTCTTGCCTTGTACCATTTGAACATTTTAAAAGCTTCTGATTTTTCTTTTAAAAGCATAACTAACATCATCCTTGAGTAATCATCCACAAATAATATTAAATATTTATCACCATAATAACTTTGAACTTTCATAGGACCACAAAGATCAGTGTGTACTAGATCTAAAATTCCTTTAGAAGTGTAGGACTTACTTGTAAAGCTTGATCTTGTCATCTTACCCATCTAGCATCCTCAGCACATGGCATTCTTGGGTTTTTCAAGACTCGGTAGACCTCTTACTTGGTGCTTCTTACTTATTTTGATTAGATTATCAAAATTTACATGACAAAACCTTTTATGCCATAACCAGGTATCATCTATCTTTGCATAAAGACACTTGTTTCGAGTTGAGTCAAGATGAAATGTATTACCTTTTGTTTGTGTCCTGGTAGTAGCTAACTTTCCATGCTTGTCATGAACTTTGACAATTCCTTTCTGAAATTTGATTTGGTATCCTGTATTGTTTAGTTGTGCTACACTCAACAAATTGTATTTCAAACCTTCAACACAGTATACATCATCACATTTAGCATTGTCAAGAAGTGTTATAGATCCTTTACCTTTTACCGGACATGGTGCATCATTACCAAATCTTACATAGCCTCCATCATAGTCTTCTAATTTAACAAACTTGTGTTTATCACCTGTCATATGATGTGAGCATCCACTGTCTATGATCCAAGAATCATTATTATTTATGTGAGATATTAGGGCTTTTTTTTCATACCTTTCTTCTTCAGATCCATCTTTAATAGCCACATAAACAACTTCCTCAGTATCAGTTTCATCAGATTTATCATCATTGGATTCCTCATCTGCTACTAGACATGTCTTTCTATCTCTCCTTCTGAAGTCTCGGTGTCCTCTATATTGGTTATCTTTCTACCTGTTATCTCGGTATTCTCTCTTTTCACTAGATTCTTTGTCAGGGCAATTAGAAGCCATATGTCCTATTTTATCACAATTGAAACATTTTAAAGGTAGCTTTCCTTTATACTTACCTTTTCCTCTCGGTAACCTTCTAACTAATAATGCTTCAAATTCTTCTTGCTTCTTGATTTCCTCATACAGTTTGTGCACTTTTTCCATGTTCATGTGAAATCTTTCACTTTCTCCACTGTGATCCCCTTCAGAGTACTTACTCATTCTATCATTGCAATCATTAGATTCACCAATATGAAAAGAACTGAATGCAGATTCTACTTTATTTACCAAAGATCAACTATTATCAAAATTACTTAACTCAAATGCATGTCGCTTACCAATAGTAGCATCCAAAGAAACTGGCATGTTAGATATAGACCTCAATTCATTGATTGCAGAGACTCGAATAGCATAAGCTGGTAGAAGGGTTCTCAACAACTTACTTGTTATATCATTTTCTTCAATAGTTCCACCTGCTCCTTTAATTTGATTGACAATCTCCTTTAGTCTTGTACTGTATTGGGTTATGTTCTAACCTTCATTCATCCTCATGGATTCAAGTTGTCCTCTTAGACTATCTACTTTTTCTCTTTGAACATGTTCATCACCTCCATACACAGATATGAGTTTAGTCCACATTGCTTTTGCATCATTACAGCCTTCTAGATCATTAAACTCTGAGTCGGTCAATGTTGATGTTATTTCAATCATAGCTTGAATATGTTCTTACTTTTCCTTAATCTCTTCCAATGTCATAGGGTTGGTGCTCAGTGCAATGTAATCATTCTCTAGATAATATGTTGCATATTATCCAATTCCTGATAAACTTGACTTGTTCAGCTTTGGTGCTCGGTGCTTCATCCTTTTTTGCCATGTGGAGAAACTTGACTTGTTCAGCTTTGGTGCATCCCTTTTATACATCTTCGGATCTTTCCCTCAAGTACCTTTATACTTTTTCTTCTAGAGTCCAAAGCTCTGATACCAATTGTTAGTTTGGATACTTAATGTAAAGTACAGATGCCAATAGCTAACAAGATGATAGAGGGGGGGTGAATCATACAAACTTAAAATTCCATAAATCAACAGATTCAACCTCGGTAACTTAAACTTCAGCAACTTAACCAAAAAACTGCTAAACATGCAAACTTATGAACACATAATCATAATAACACTCATAACACCATATTTAACGTGGAAACCCAAATAGGGAAAAACCACTATGGGATTTCGGACCCACTAAGAAATATACTCTTCTAGAGTATGCTCGGTTAAAAGAAAATCTTGTTAAAGATTACAAACACATTGCTAGATGTGACCCGGTTAAGGGATTTCCCTCAAATCTATTAGGATCTTCACTTTGTTAGATGTGACCTTGTCAAAGGATTTCAAACACTCATTTATAATGTTACCTTGCTAGAGGGTTTACATATAAGACTATTAAGTCCACTCAGTTAAGAGATTTTCTGTCACTTACAAAATAACAGTAATAAAAATCTATTTGCAACTTCACATCTAAAATGCTAAACCAGATTCTTATTTGCTCAAAACAATCTAGTCATAGGACTTATCTTGTCCCTCTGCTGGGCTCTCTACTCTTTTATTCAAACAGGTCTTCAAGCTTCTGTTCTCGGTAATAACTATGTAGCATCCTTGTGCATACACTTGCCCACATACATTATTTATCAACAATTCCTTATTTATAAAAAATTGCTAACTGCTGAATCTCCTTGATCACATTTCCCATGATCAATCTTAGCCATCAGATCTTCAAACTTGACTAGGTTCAATGTATCCTTCTAATCTGAAAATGTTTTACCTTACCTCGAGACTTGCATTCCCTTCTTGGAACTTTCACAAGGTTATTGCAGTTCAATCTGCGTTGTAGATCTTCATGTCGATTTTCCTTTGCCATAGATCCTTAACAAACTTCATGCATGACATACCAATCATTTATACATTTCCAGCTAATCATTATCCTTCATTAAATAATGTTTTTATCCATCCAATGCGCACTGTTATAACTCGGTTACAACTTGATAAATACTAAACTTTACTTGGTAGACAATTTGCCTTCTTTAACCGATATCGGTAACCTTAGGGTTTACCGAATAGGTTCCTTAGGGTTTACCGACTAGGTTCTTTTCTCGGTTGCATAGTATAGTATTAACCTTACAATCAACAACATATGTAGGATATCAAAACAATCTAAACATCATGATCTCATCATTGTCTAACTCGGTAATAGTTGCCCATTGAATAACTTATTGCTCCCTTTATTCATCACATTCTTTCTGTGTCTTTTACCGACATCTTAATTCTCTTCTAGTCAATCTTCTCAAGATATGGCAACATCATACTGAATCCGATAATCAATTTCTTGACATCAATGACAAAATAATGTTATAAAGATAGTTATCATCCTTCTTCAGTTATATCAATAATCTTCAAAAACATTCTCAATATCCTTATTGAATATCAACCATCTTTCTTACTGTAATGCCAACATTAATAGGATTAAAATGATTAAATCATTAAATCCTAGAAGATATACTAAGAAAGAATTAGGGTCTTGACATAATTAGAGCAATAAATACATGATGAAACTCACGATCAAAAGACAAATGAAAAAGACCTGATAATTGATTGACAAAGACCAATGACAAATTGGTCAAATATGACAAAAAGATTCAATTGATAGATAACAACTGATAAGGATAAATGACTAATCAATCCAAAATTGATGAGGATTGATGAATGATTGAGACCAATGACAAATCGATCAAAGATTGATTAAATTTTGATTTGATGAAGGTTGACTTGATGAAGACCAACAAGGACCGATGAATTGATCGCAAATTGATAAAGAATTGACGATGATGATAATTGAAGATTGAAAGGGATCTAAAATGATCCAAATTTATTGACAATCGATCAAGGATGATTCATAATTGATTGATAATTATAAAGATCTATGACAAAACTCTAATTTGACACTGATTAGGATTGACAATGTCTAATTGACATGATAAATTGATCACGACCACTAATTTCTATTCGAGAATGAAATTGACAAGACCTAATTGAAATTTGAGAGAATTGGAATATATTAAGAAGCAAGTGCATAAGAAGGATTCAATATCAACAAATGATGAAGATTGAATGTGTGACCTAGAAGAAAGAATTAGTAAGTGTGAAAACCATAAAATAAGGTCACATGAATATGTTAAAGTATAACACCACAAGAGTTGACCATTTTTAGACACCAACATTTTGCCCCTCTTTGAGACAATGTGATTATGAGCATTGTTTCAAAGAAAAATCAAGAACAATACCCTAGAAAATAACAAGGTATATGTATGCCCCCTCAAGAAATTGGCTGGAAAAATCCAAAAAAGAGACCAATTGATCGAGAACAATGATAGGAAGCCATTGGTTCAGACAGAATGAAAATCAGAGGTCAAATGCACAAGATACCAGCACTGCAAGGTGAAAAATATTGTGACCAATGAAACAAAGAGAGGTTGCATGTCCATGTAGGCACCTCAAAAGGCTATAAAAGGAGGCGGAAGGAGTGAAAAGGGCTCATTTTGACTCTCTAATTTCACAAATTTTGTTCTCTAGAACAAAGGATACTGCAGTAGGACGAAGCACAGGAAGAGTTGCACCCTCAAGCTAGGATATAAGCTAGGAAGATAGAGGGAGCACCAAGTGATAGGGACATGTATTTTCTCATTATGATGTGGACTCATTTGCTATTATGTACTTATCCTATTGGTCATTCTTGAGATACATAGTCTGATTTTGTACTCTTTTTGATAAGTATATGATATGCATTGCATTTATTTCTAATGATGTCATTTATGGATGCTTTATGTACATTTCATGTGATTCAATGAATGAAATATGCACTTATGTTCTTATGATGCTCCATGGGATGCAATGAATAATAACATTATGCAAATGCTTTATTTTGGTTTTTTTTTAATGCAATGATAATGAATAATAATGAAATGCACACATACTAACCAATGGATGCAGGATGCAACATGTTTTTGGTGTACAAGAGTAGTAGATCAAACTACATGTAAGGACTGACGGAAGAAGTGTTAGTAAGAGGAAATTAGACAAAGAAGAATTAGTGATGAAGAAAAACTTGCTTTCACAAATACAAAACAGTAGGTGAGAACCTCTATTTGATATGGAAAAACAGATGTGGTGCATCATGGCAATGAAGGCCAAGGTGATAATGCAATCCCTTTGCATAAAAAAAACATGTCATAGAAAAGGAATTGTTCAACCATCCTAAGACATTAGGTGTGTCAAGGTTAGAGGTATGTATGACAACCATGATGTGGACATGTTAACACAAACACCCAAGACATAACTACCCCATAATGTTACAAAACACTCCGCAAATAGAAAACAAAAACAAAAGACCATGAGCCATCTCAGCCACTCTAAATCACTCAATGACATCATCGAGCAGCATGAGAACATGATCGGAGATAAATCATTGAAAAGATAAAGACTCACAAATTCAAACAATTCAAATAGCCATTTTGATCTTCATTTCCAAAAGTGAATGTTGTGATGATAGGGCAATCATGTTGTCTAGTTTCAGTGAATGAGTACCCCATCTAAGACAAGACACGATTTGTCAATAGGAGACATGGTTCTAAAGTTATGACCTCTAGAAGTTTGTACTCGTGAAATAGGAAATATAAAATACATAGGACACATAAATGAGCTATAAAAAGGGAGAGACACATCATAGGGAATCTAGAAGGGAGATAAGGTCGGCTACACATTATTGTATGGTTTTATCCCATGGTTTTGTAATACTGTTTGACAGTTTCTTGTATTGTATCTCCTATATATGAGGTGCGTGAGATAGATGTTATCTGTAAGAGTCTTATAGCTATTGAGTTACCTTTGAATCTCTAATTAGTAGTACTATTGCGAAGAGATTTCTCTATAAGTATATTATAATCTATTTTGATTGCGGAATAATATATTGGCCAGCTTTTGGAGTGTGGGGTTTTTCTCCCAAAAGGGTTTTACCCACGTAAATCATTGTGTTATGGTTTGAATGTTATTATATCTATTTCTATTTTTTATAACTAGTGTGATGATCTGTAAAAAAATTTGCATTACCCTCCTCTCAAGGTTAGTGTAGGAGTTGTTTCGCTACTTAACTTCCTTACAAGTGGTATCAGATCTTGATCACCTTTCGTTTCAGTTGTGGGTTGTTGATTTTTTTAAACTAATCCAGATTTGAGTGGGAGATTTTGTAGAAGATACTTTTTTATCTTGTTGCAAGAATTTTCAGATGGCAAGTTCATCAGGGAAAATAGAGGTGGAGAAATTTAATGAAACAAATTTTGAGATGTGGAAGCTGAAGATGGAAGATATGCTAATAGATCAAGATCCATGGGATGTTGTTGATGTGAATGTCCAAAGGCCCTCAGATCCTACTGAGGTGGCTCAGTGTAATATTATGGACCAAAAATCCAAGCATCTAATCAGATTGTGACTATCAGACTCTGTTCTGATCAATGTCTGTGAAGAGAACACTACAAAGAAGCTATGGACTAAGCTTGGTGAAATGTATAAAGAAAAATATTTATTAAATCAGATTTTCTTGAGGAAGAAATTATATTCCTTGAAGATGGAATAGGGTGGATGAGTTGCAGACCACCTAGAAGCATTCAATATGTTGGTGGCTCAATTAGTATCTATCGGTGTTAAGATGAATGAAGAGGAGAAATGCCAGATCTTGCTTTGTTCTTTTCCTGATTCATGGGATACTCTTGTTATGGCTATCAGTAGTAATTTTGTTGTTTTAATGTCTAAAGATGTGGTGGGTGCCCTACTCAGTGAAGATATACAAAGGAAGGTATCCCACAATTTGAAGGAAGCCCTAACTATTCATGGAAAACCTAAGGAGAAAGGGAAGAAGAATGAGAAGCGTGATAAGTCCAAATCGAGAGGGAGATCAAAATCTCCTGGAAAGTCCAAAGTCATTTGCTAGAATTGCGATAAACTAGGTCACATCCATAAGGACTGCAAGGAAGAAAAGAAGAAGAAAAACAAGAAGATTGATTCTCATTCTGAGTCCAAGAAGGAATATGGTGATGCATTTATTGCATCTTTGGCGACTCATGCAGGTAATGATGCCTGGTTAATTGACTCAGGTGCATCTTTTCATATGACTGCCAATAGAGATTGGTTTTTTGAATATGAAGAGTTTAATGGAGGTAAGGTGTACTTGGGCGATGTTTTACATTTACACATTGTTAGTCGAGGTAAATTTAGAATGAGGTTTTCTGATGGTAGAATAAAAAGGATTAATGGTGTGCTGCATATCTCTAGTTTAAAATGAAATCTTTTATTTGTGAGAAAACTGATAGATGCGAGTGTGCAGGTAGTCTTTTCTAAACCAGGATGTAAGATTATTAAGGGTGATATGGTAATTGCTAGAGGTGTTAGGTTTGGCACTTCGTATAAGCTAGACTCATACACTGTTGAGTGTAATAGCACTTCTGTAAAAAGTAAATCTTTGGAAGATTTGAGGGTTTCACCTTTAGCAGATGGAAATTGTATTAGGTACCTAAGGGTGCTCTTTCTTCTGAAGCAAAGTTACCTGTAGAGAAGACCATGTTATGGTACCAAAGGCTTGGCCACATTGGAGAAAAGGGTCTAAGGACCTTGAAATATTAAAACCTTGTTGAAGGTTTGAATTATTGTAATCTTGACTCTGATTTCTGTGAGTATTGCATTTATGGAAAACAAAACCACGTCCAATTTTACTCGAGTTCTCATAAAACTTCTAGTGTTTTGGATCTATTTCATTCTTATGTGTTTGGTCCTGTAGATGTTCCTTTGATTGGAAATCCACATGCTATGTTTCATTTATTGGTGATTTTACTAGAAGGACATGGGTATATTTTCTAAAGAGTAAATTTGAAGTTTTTAGTCGATTTAAAGAATTTAAAGCAATGGTTGAGTTGCAGACTAGAAAGGAAATTAAAATTTTGAGGACCTATAATGGTGGTGATTTTTTCCCTAATGATTTTGATAGATTCAGTAAAGAATTTGACATTAACAGATAGAAGACAACTCTGTATTCTTCACAGAAGAATGGAGTTGTAGAAAAAATGAACATGACACTGATGGAGAAGCTAGGAGTATATTGAGTGGTGGTGGTCTAGAAAATAAATTTTGGTCTGAAGTTGTTGCCATTGCTTGCTACTTGATTAACAGGTCTCCTATATCAGCCCTTTTTCATAAAACACCTATGGAAGCATGGTCGAGTCACAAGCCTTCATTGAGACATCTTAGAGTTTTTGGTTGTGAGGCATATGCACATGTGCTAAAGGAGAAGCAGACAAAGTTAGAGAAAAAGGCTATGAAATGTATCTTCATCAGGTATAGTTATGGTGTAAAAGGATACAAGCTTTGGGACCATGTTGCACAAAAGGTAATTCATAGTAAAAGTGTTATTTTTAGAGAAATTAAGTCTCCTTCTATTACATTGAAGCCAAAATAGACTAAAAAGGAAGATGTGATTCAATTTCCTTCTACACCTGAAAGAATTGAATCGAGACCTCTAGATAGGCAAGAAGTTGTGGAGAGCTTATCTAGCTCTGAATATTCAGAAAAGGAGGAAGGACATCCAACTCAACTTGTTCAAAGGTCTACAAGACATAGACAAACACCTAAACGATATTCACCTGAACTCCTCTGAATAACTTCCCATCCTTAACGAAGTAATCCAACCACTTACTTCTGTCTACCACTACCAATTCTATACATGCTCTACAAGGTTCTGCAAAATCTAGGTCATCATTATACAAGGTCTTCAACTCCTCAAATCCTAATACTGTCACTCTCATCTCTATCAAAAAATTCCTCCTCCTACTTAATGCATCAGCAACTTTGTTATGTTCCCACTTCTATGCTTCAACATAAAGGTGTAAATCTGCAAAAATTATACCCATCTCATATGTCTTTGATTCAACTTACTCTGACTATTCAAATACTACAAATCTTGATGATCTATGTACAACACAAAATCCTTAGGAAACAGGTAATATAGCCACTTCTTCAAGGCATAAAATTCTTCATCATATACTGAATATCTCCTTCAGAAAACATTCAATTTCTCACTGAAATCAGCTATGACTCTCCCTTCCTGACTCAAGAGTGCTCCTATTGTTGTTCCACTTGCATCACAATCCACTTGAAATACTTTATTAAAATCCGGTAAGGCTAACACAAGATGCTTAGTCGATTTCTGCTTCAACAATTCAAAACTTTTGTTTGCTCCGCTGGTCCACTTGAACTCCTTCCTATCTCCCCTCATTGTCTGAGTCATAGGTTACAAAATGAACTAAAATTTTTGATGAACTTCTGGAAGAAGCTAGCCAATCCATGAAATGATCTTACCTCTTAAATGCTTTCCAATGTAGGCCATTCAACAATTGATTTTACTTTCTTAGGGTCCATCTTCAAACCATCCTCAGATATCAAAAATCCCAAATAGACTAACTCATCCTTCATGAAAGTACACTTCTTAAGATTTAAATCAACAACTTTTCTTCTCTCAACCTTGGCAAAACTTGTCTCAAATGCAACAAACACTCCTCTTTTGTCTTACTAAAAACTAGAATTCATCCAAATATATAATAACAAACTTACCCAAGAATTTCTTCAATACCTCATTCATCAGCCTCATGAAAGTACTCGGTGCATTAGTTAACCCAAAAGGCATCACCAACCATTCATACAGTCCTTCATTTTTCTTGAATGTTGTCTTCCACTCATCTCCTTCTTTAATCTTGATTTAATGATATCCACTCTTCAAGTCTATCTTTGTAAAGTATTTGGCTCCACTCAAACAGTCCATTATGTCATCCATCCTAGGCAAAGGAAACTGGTATTTCACTGTGATCTTGTTTCTTGCTCTAGAATCAGTACACATCCTCCATTCTCCATTCTTATTAGGTGCTAACACTATTGGTATTGCACAAGGACTCAAACTTTCTCTGATCAAACCTTTCTTCAACAACTCTTGCACTTGTCTATTCAACTCTTAATTCTCTACCAGTGTCATCTGGTGTGCAACTTTGTTAGGCAAACTAGCTCCAGGAACCAAGTCCATGCATTGACTAATACTTCTCACAGGTGGTAATCAGGCACATTATCTAAAATGATGTCTTCATACACTATTAGTAAATCTTTTATCTCTTCCTATTGTTTTTCTTCATGCCTCGAGTTCTCAGTCTTATTAGAAACTAAGGCAAAACACACATTCTAATGTCTCATTCCATCCAGGAATTTCCTTTCATCCACCAAACTGATATTAGCATTCGTACATACTTCACTCTTCAAAGGCTCCTCGTGATGGACTTGCAAAGCACTGAGAGGGGGAGGGGGGTGAATCAGTGACACCAAATAAAACACTACTTCAAACACTAACCGGTAGATGAACTTAACCAAGCATTTAAACCAAATACATGCTATCCAAAATGATATAACAACATCCACAAAAAGTAAAGAATCCACCATAACACAAGTGTTTTTACGTAGAAAACCCAAATAGGTAAAAACCACGGTGAGATGGAACTCACAAGTTAACTATCTGCACTAATAGATAACTGACTAGTTAAGGTCTTACAAAGTGCTCTGCTAGGAGCGGATCTTGTTAGAGATCCCAAGCTTGATTAGAAGCTTATACCTTGTTAAGAGTACTACCCTGTTAGGAGTAACCTCGTTGGAGGATTTGAGAATCCAAACTAATGGATCACCTTGTTAGAGGATTTGTACAATGAAGCTTGTTAGAGCTTACCCGATTAGGGGATTTGATTCTGTTGTAATGATTAGAAAACAACAAGAATGGTTTGATATGTTCTGAGTAGCAAAATATTTTCTTGATTAGATCATTCTAAGTACATTCAACGCTGCTCTTCATCTTAACACTTATCTCTCTTCAACAAAAACTTTCACTCTTGATGCATATCAGTATTCACATAACATCCTCTCTATCACTATAAGTTTCAAATGATTCACTAATATGTCTTTAAATATACATTAAAATCTTATGTCGACCTAAGGAAATTAAAATACAATTTCCTAGGTGCATTGTATCTAGAAAAGTAATCATAACTCCTCACAAAAATGTCTGCCAAGAAAATGGTGTTGGTAACTCATCACAAAATCAGATACTAGTTAGAATAGTCAATATCGGTTGGAACAAAACATGTGAACCGTTGTCCTGGAATCTTCCTCTTGATATCCATCTTCATCTTCATCTTCATTTGATGCCAACTTAGTGTAGCCACATGTTATCTCTTAAGCACATACCGGTTGACACAGAGTACTAGTTAGAGAGAAACCTTAAACATACCAGTTGATAGTGTAAACCAATTGAAGTTACACTAGTAGTGTATTTTATCATATGTGTGTGTGAGAGTGTTTCATCAATGACAACAAGTGTTAAATACATTACAATCCTCATCAAGCCATCAATCTCCCCCTTTGGCATTGATGGCAACACTTAGAAATTTTTTAGAGTAATACATTACCGCTAAGTATGCATACACAACATATTTACACATGTGCTCATACTCCCCCTTAATGCATGCATAAATACAAAATTTTAAGAAACACACATACATATTATTACTCCCCCTTTGACAAAAATGCCAAAATGAAAAAGTAAAATATATACATATATATAGAAAATCTGTATCAAAGTGTTCAGCATATACAACTTAAAAAATTTCATGCATTGGCTAATCTCATAAACATATCATTGATATTTTGCTTCATTTGTGATAAAGCATTTTCCCATGATTACAGTATGTTAGCAGTATACTCAAATATAGACATCAACTGGGAATGGAATTCTTCCATTGAGTCTAGCATGTAGGTTTCAGGAGTAGCAAGAATAGCTTCTGCATTGGAGTAGGCTCTCTGAAGAATGTCAACTTGTGAGGTGAGAAAACTCTTGAGCTCTTTTAGAGATTAGAGTCTCTTAGCCTTCTCATTATCATTCTTGTTCAATCTGTCATGGAAATCATCTACAGACAGATTAAAGGCATGAATGGAGTCCTAGAGTGGGACATATGACTTGCATATCCTTTCCATTTCTTGCTCAATTTCAATTTGACTCTTAGAAATGCCAGAATAAAAGAAAGAAACATTGGAGGTAGAGGCAAGATACTTTCCTCCAGATTCAATAGCTTTTCTCAACAGACTTCCATTATGAGATAGAGCTATTTTGTCACTTTCAATGTTCTTTGCTAGTTTATCTCCATATTTCTTCTTGTGGCTCTTCTCAATAGACATTTGAGCAGCATCTTCAAGCGACTTGATTTGATCAGATGCATCTGCAACTAACTAACCAATTTTTCTAATGGGTGTAGGAAGATGTGCAATAGCTATTTCTAGTAGTAAACCAGACAAAATTTCTACTGCATTCTGGATTGTCTCTACTTCAATCATTTTCTCTTTCAGTCTCTTCTTGTGTGCTCTAGATTGCATAAAATTAGCAATCTTCATCATTACTGATGCACTCAAAGTGTTCATGTCAATGGGTCTTGAAATACTTAAAGAATCATAATCATCATCTTCAAGTAGTTTCTGCTTCACCGATTCAGAGAATACACTCTTAATGATAGCTCTCTCTGTGTTCTGCTCTGTTGTCTCTTTAGGTAACTAAGTGACAACTTTCTCAGTAGACTCCTTTTGAGTATTTTCAATGATTGGTGGAGATTAGGGTTTCTCTAGTTGTTTTGTTGTTAGTTCATTGTCCACTTTTAGTTGAGCAGTCGGTTGATCAACTAATGTAACTTGTACTTCAGTGATTGTAGGAGGCTCCATATCTGGTGCAGTGATGTCTCTAGATAGGTCTACTATGTCCTGAACATCTTTATCAACAAGAATAATGAAATCATCCTTTTTCTTGATTGGATAGACTATGTCAGATTGTACAATCTCCTCTTCATCCATTTCTGGTCGAGGAAAATCATCTGCAGTATTATCCTTATTGCTAGAGTGGATTAGTTCTTCCCTCTTTTTGATTACACAGGCTAGCTGATGTGTCTCAGACTCAATAACTACCATTTTTGCATTAAAAATCTTCAATCTTCTCATTTTGAAATCAAAATATACTTTGTATTGCTCAACTAAAGCACTAATTCCATTCGATGATAAATTAGGAAAATATTGTACACATATTTCATCAATAATCTTCTTTTCCAATTGAATTGCTTCCTCTCATTTATCTAAAATAGTATCATACAAAGAGATTTAAATATCTTTTTCCAACTCATGCATAAATCTATTGTAGTGACCCAAATAAGTTATTACCTGTTGAATGACTTGCTTCTGCTCATCTTCAGTGAAAGAATCAAAATATTTTTTGACATTGTCAAACCTATTTCTTCCTAATGTCTTCATTGTTCTCTCAAAAAATGTGTCAGGTTTGTAGGTAGCAATATCTATAGGTGTAGTTTCCTTCAAGACTACCTTTATCTTCTTGGGTGTTTTGTCAGTTGCTTTTTCCTTCTTTGGTTCTTCTTCAAAATTTGTACCCTCAGACTCTAGTTCCAAAATCAATTTCCGATTTCTCTTCTTTGGTGCACTCTCCTTCTTTACATATACTTTAGGTGTCGGTTCCTTTTTGGTTAGGACACTCCAAGTCACCCTTGTGGTCTTTTTCATAGGAGACTTTTCATCAGACTTCTTTTTCTTTCCTTTCACATTAGCTACAGGTATAGTACTGGTTTCTGTTGATGCAACTTGGACTACCACAATGTCCAATTTTGCCTGTTGTTTATCTTTAGGCGATGGTAATAGGGTATTAGAATAGCCAACTAGTAAATCATGATTAACCTCATAGCTCATATCTTCCATCTCTTCCTCTCTAGGCTCAATTTCTTGCATCAAGCAAAAGTCAGTGGTAACAGTGAAGACTATGTCTTTTGCAAAGTGTTTTACCACATCTTCAGGTAATTTCATTCTCATGATCATCTTTTTCTGAAATTCATTAAAATACTTATTCACGGCAACTGAAAAGGTATTCTTCACAGCCTTAATGTTGTTCTTTACCTATGCATTGACCAGTAGCTCTTTGGACCATTCAATGTCTCCAATACCTAGTAGGAAATTCTAAAAATAGAAAAGTAACCTAGCTAATAGTTGACCATATTTGAACTTTTGTGTGTTGTCCTTCTTAATGGATTGCAAATTTTGAAATAATTGCACTTTGATGGCTTCATAAAGATCATAATCTGCATTATCGACAATCATTCTATGTGTTGTATGAATTGTTGCAGATGGAACATTGTTAAGTCTACTAGAGTAAAATACCCAGTAGCCTATCACCATTGCTACTAGTTTCACTGCAAGGTCTCTAATATTGTTGATAGAAAAAGCACACCTATCAAATGTAGAATCAGTTAATTTGAAGACAGTATCCTTTGAAATTCTTCTTAGCATAGGAATTTCACTGGTTGAGAAATAACCCATTACAGCCTGAATAGCTTCCTTGGTTATTGTTTGAGTCATTTCTAAATACATGTTCTCTCCATGGACTCGACTCAAAATGAGTCTTATGTGTTCGTCCTCAAAATATTCAAGAAAATAGGCAGCATTATGAAAACCTTTTTCAAAAACCCTAGCATATTTTGTTTCAATTTTTCCATTCTTATCATAGAGTGATTTCAACTATGTATAGATGTGTAGAGTCCCTAAATCTTCTATCTTGCAATCTATATAGCTGGACAAGTCACCTTTGACCACAACACCGCTTGGGACTTGTGACAATGCATTATAAGACATAATTTGGTCTTCCTTTAGAGCTTCCTCAAGCTCAGCAATGATTATCAACCTCTCTACAGACATAGAAGTAGATGCCATTCTAGATAAACAAGTTTCAAAGTGGTATACAAAGAAATACCTTGTTTCTTTCACGTTGCTTCATTTCCTGGTTGAAATGCCCAAATGCACACCCATTCACCTCTCTACAACTTTTGATTCAACTTAATTTCTCTAATCACAAAGCAATTCACCAATTGACAACAAGAAAATCTTGTTCAGCTCTACAATCACTTCAAATTTCTTTCTCAAAAGAGTTAGGGTAAAAATGATAAAGTAAAACTTGTTTTTATCACTTTTTACCAACTGTAATAAATGCTCACACTTTAGGTTACAAACCCTAATTTCACTGCTTGAGTAAAATACCGGTTGATAACACGTCAACAAAACGTCACCAAAATTCATAGTTCAAAAATTATTTCCTACTCATTTTACAAGGGGTCCAAAGATGTTTTACCATTAATCTCCCCTTAGCCATGTTAAACAGGCTTAAGTCACCAGTGTTGGGTTCTCTTCACTAGGTGAAGGAACAGTTTCTTCTCTAGGCGAGTCATCACCTTTCTTTTTCCAAATCTGATTCATATCTTCTCTGGTTTTCTCAACATCAACTTCCTTCTTGCCTTTCTGATCCTTGAAAGAGTTCACTGGTCTGCTATTTCTTGATCTACAAAACTTTGCTAAGTGCCCCAGTTTGTTGCAGTGGTAATAGACCATACTAGATGATCTGTAGGGTCCTACATTTCCTCTTCCTGTTCTTCTTCTGTAGTTCATAGCCACATGACCAAAGTTATTATAGAAGGTGCAAGTAAAATTTGTTACCTTTTCCATCTCAAATGGACTAAACCGGTTGCCATAAGATCTTTGTCAGTTTAGGTTTACCTGGTTATCAAAGTTCCTTATCCGGTTACCATTTGATCTAGGATGCATGTGTGGTACAAGATTATTTACTCCATATCTGCACTCAATATGTCTATGCCCATACATTCCACATGTGAAGCAATGACCTTCAAACTTTCTACACACATACCTAGCATTAGTATTGCAATTTGTATTTCTATTAGGTTTGTCTTTACAGACATTTTCAGTATGACCAAGCTTATGACAAACAAAGCAGATAGGTTTAAAAACCTTCTTACCGGTAGTCTTATTGACTTTAGGAGCCATTTTGTTCTTTGTATCGGAGGATTCACCTTTTTCAATTGTATGAAAACCAAGTCCAAAGATATCACACTTCATTCTTTGTGATTGAATTTGTTCTTCCAGCATGGTAGAGCTTTTGATGAACTTCTCCAATTTTTCATTGGCTTCAGTAAGATTTTTGACAAGATCTTCATTATGCTTAGACAGGTTCTTTTTTAGAGATGATGCCAGCTCAATATCTAGCTTTAGGTTCTTCTTTTCTTCTATTTCAGCAATCAAGTTCTCATGCATAGTGTATTTTTCCCGTTTGATCTTTATAATCTATTGATCTCTTACCTTGATAAGATCTTCAACAACTCTTCTGGATTCTAGTTACCAACTCATGTGGATAGTTAGACCTTCTAGCTCCCTCCTTAGATTCAGTTTCTCACCGTTCATCTTTTCAACTTCATTTGAAGAACTATTATCAGATATTTTTGACAATTTTTCAGATTGCTGTCTCATTTTGACTTGAGAAGCTTTTAGTTTGCCCCTAAGGGATTCAACTTCATTTCTGCTAGCTTCTAGCTCTCTAGCCATCTCAAAGTAGCTCCAGTCCCCCATGGTAGTTTCAAGACTCCCTTCTAAGTGGTTAGGCTTCAAAGAAGTTAGGCCCTGATACCAAATGATGGACTTGAAAAGCACTAAGAGGGGGGGTGAATCGGTGACACCAAATAAAACACTACTTCAAACACTAACCAGTAGATGAACTTAACCAAGCATTTAAACCAAATACATACTATCCAAAATGATATAACAACATCCACAAAAAGTAAAGCATCCACCATAACACAAGTGTTTATATGTGGAAAATCCAAATAGGTAAAAACCACAGTGAGATGGAACTCACAAGTTAACTATCTGCAGTAATAGATAACTGACCGGTTAAGGTCATACAAAGTGCTCTACTAGGAGAGAATCTTGTTAGAGGTCCCAAGCTTGATTAGAAGCTTATACCCTGTTAAGAGTACTACTCTATTAGGAGTAACCTCGTTGGAGGATTTGAGAATCCAAACTAATGGTCACCTAGTTAGAGGATTTGTACAATGAATCTTGTTAGAGCTTACCCAGTTAGTTCATCTTAACACTTATCGCTCTTCAACAAAAAATTTCACTCTTGATGCATATCAGTATTCGCATAACATCCTCTCTATCACTATAAGTTTCAAATGATTCACTAAGATGTCTTTAAATAGACATTCAAATCTTATGTCGACCTAAGGAAATCAAAACACAATTTCCTAGGTGTAGTGTATCTAGCCAAGTAATCATAACTCATCACAAAAATGACTGCCAAGAAAATGATGTTGGTAACTCATCACAAAATTAGATACCAGTTAGAACAATCAATACTGATTGGAACAAAACATGTGAACCGTTGTCTTGGAATCTTCCGCTTGATCTCCATCTTCATCTTCATCTTCATTTGATGTTGACATAGTGTAGCCACAGGTTATCTCTTAAGCACATACCGGTTGATACAGAGTACTGGTTAGAGATAAACCATAAACATATCAGTTGACCATGTAAACCAATTAAAGTTACACCAGTAGTCAATGTATTCATATGTGTGTAAGAGTGTTTCATCAATGACAACAAGTGATAAATACATTCCAATCATCATCAAGCCAACACCTCCAAGGGCAACAAGGTTTTCTTCATCCCATTGGCCACAATAGTGTATGTATTCTTCCTCTCATCATGTATTGCCTGTCTATCAAACTGCCAAGGTCAAGCCAACAAAAGGTGATAAATATCCATAGGCATAATATCACACAAGACTTCATCATGATAATTCCCAATTTTCAATTTCACCAAACATTGATCACTTACTAACAACTTATGATCATCCTGAATCCTGTTAGACAATTCAAATAAGTGGAAGACAACTGAGAGGGGGGGTGAATCAGTTGTCTTCGGTTATCCAAACTTTTAGCAATTAAAACTTTAATACCGGAACCCAAAACTTCTCTAGTAAGTATGTAAATTACAATTACAATACTTCTGTAGTAAGTATGTGAATTACAATTGAGAGGCCTGCACTTACAGGAAGGCTGGTAACCTAGAGCACACTGCTCATCACAAAAGGAGTCTCACCGACTACATAGAAATCCAGACTACAATCCGGAGAAGTGTTGAACTGCAAAAGATAGCATCTCCTATGCCTGAGTAGAGTTTTGGTTAAGCTCAATACCGGAGGACTAAATACTCTTACATAAACCCAATTCGATCTCCAATGATCGAACAAATCCTCTGCCTGAATGATATAAAATTATTCACACATTACATATCCATTTCCCATTCCTTTTATCTCTACTATATAATATGATCTACAATGAGATATTACATCTATATATACAAACCCTCAACCATAAACAATTAAGTCAGCCACCAGACAATAAACCCATTACATAATTACAAAAAATTTCAGCCTGAGACCAAACAAATAATATCCAACACATAAGACATTCCGAGAACACATCGAGAGGTCCAATCCACACGTTACATTAAAGTCGGTCCATAACCTAGATCAACCGAGACCTAGTATAGGCACACACGCTACAAAAATGATCTACATCTGCCAAGTCTCAAACATGATCACTATCAGCATCCTAAAACTTCACTAGAAGTTGGACCAACACCACTTATGCATTTCATCAAAGATCTTCATCAAAAGGTCTACCGGTGAAATCCTCGTGGGAACCAGAAGCCAAGCTTCTAAGCAAACATGATAGCATCCGATCACAAGACTAAAACCAACTTACTAAATATGAACATGAGTATCATGAATAAGCCAATTCCATAATCAAACAATACTAGAGCCTACCAGATCATGCTGGATCCAAACCAATCAAAAACCACTCATCCTACCGAGACTAGAAGGGTTTCGGTAAAGCATCCAAACAGCTAGTGTTGGCATCAATGACAAAACATCAATGTAACACATAATCAATTCCTCTGAATGGCCAACAATCTCCTCCTTTGGCATTGATGGAAACCCTAGATGTGAAAAACATCTAAGTACCAAGAAATGCCAAACAAGTCTCCCCCAATGGAAGATAGGCAATAATCTCCCACTCAAAGATATAGTAGTAAAATTTTGAAACAAGACCAAACCCCCCCTATGAATTGTATCTATGTAAAGCTCTAAATTATACATATATCTCCCATCCTGATGTATACAACTCCTTAATTTTTCCTTTTCACATCAATATCTCTCCCCCTTGGACATCAATGCCAGAAATCTGACAAAAATATCAAATCAAAAACACAAACCACTGAAACTCAAAGATGAATACACCCCCTGAGCACTAGCATCCCCACATCAGTGCTAGAATGAATAGTATCTCTAATAATGCATACTGGACTGATGCCAAACTGCAATAATCAAGTCTCTACCAGAGGGGCAGAAACTCCCAGCCTATCTCTTAGGTACTCAAATGATTCTTTAGGAAAATGTTTAGTGAGAATATATGCAATCTTCTCTTTAGTGCTCACATAAACCAGTCTAACTTCATTTGCTTCCACCTTTTCCTTCAAAAAGTTGTACTTAATAGATACGTGCTTTGTCTTAGATGAAATACCAGATTCTTTGATGTGTCAATAGTAGCAAAGTTATTACAGTGAATAACTACTGGTGCATTACAAGCCATCTTTATATCCCTCAACATTTTCTTCATCCATAAAAATTGTGTATAGTTAGCGACAACAACAACATACTCGTCTTCAGTAGTAGATAAATAAGTACATAATTTTTTCTTGTTGATCCATGAAACCAACTTCTTTCCAAGAAAGAAAGCTCCACCAGAAGTACTTTTCTGGTCATCAACATCTCTAGCCCAATTAGCATCTATATATGCACATAAAGTAAAGTCATCATCTTTAGGGTACCACAAACCATACTTTGATGTACCTTGCAAGTATCTAAAAAAACTTTGATTTTCTCTAGGATCACTCTGAAATCTTGATACAATACAAACAACATTCACAATGTCAGGCCTAGTCTAAGTCAAATAAAGAAGACCTCTAATTATAGATTTGTATCTAGTAGGATTTATCGGTGCAGAAACATCTTTCCTTGTCAATTTCTCACTTGTAACCATAGGAGTACTTACTGGTTTAGGATCTCCCATACCAAATTTCTTCAGAAATTCCCTAGCATACTTAGTTTGATAGATGAAAATACCTTTGTCAGTTTGAGTAATCTGCAAGCCTAAGAAAAATTTCATCTCACCAATCATAGACATTTCAAATTCTTTCTCCATATTCTTAGAAAACTATATGCATAACTTATCTTCACCTCCAAAAATAATGTCATCAACATATACTTCAATAATTAGTATATCATCATTAGTGATTTTATAATATAAATTACTATCAGCATTAGCCTTAGTAAAACCAAGCTTCAAAAGATATTTATCCAACCTTGCATACCAAGCTCTAGGTGCTTGTTTCAATCCATATAAAGCTTTCCTTAACCTGCAAACCATGTTTGTATCATTTGATAGTAAAAAACCATCAGGTTTCTCAATATCAAGATCCCCATTCAAAAATGCACATTTAACATCCATCTGATAAACCTTGTAGTTTTAATAGGCAACATAGGCAAGAAATAATCTTACAGCTTCAATCCTAGCTATAGGTGCAAAAGTCTCTCCATAATTAATTCCTTCCTTCTAAGAATATCCTTTACAAACCAATCTAGCATTACTCTTTATAACTTGACCATCCTCATTCAATTTATTCCTTAAAACCCATTTAGTTCCAATAACATTATTATTTTTAGGCTAGGAACCAAAGTCCATCTGTTATTTTTCTCAATCTGATCTAATTCTTCTTCCATATCTTTCAACCAATATTCATCTTTACATGCCTCAATTACTGATACTAGTTCAACTTGTGAAATTAAACATACCTCATTAGTTTCTAGTCTTCTTCTTGTCATTACTCCACTGTTCTTATGCCCAATGATCTGGTCTTCTGAATGACTCAATCTCACATACCTAGGAGTCCTCTTACTCTCTCTTCCTCTTGCCTAATCTTCAGTTACTATAGAGTTTTCAGATACTGCCAAAGTAACTAGTTCAACACTCTATTCCGGTAAAGGTGCTACTAGTTCATAATAATCATTTCCGCTGGCTGTTCCTTCTCATAAAATCTGATTTGACTTTTGTTCAACTCGTCTACTTTGACATTAGCACTCTCCATAATTCTCCGCAATCTCTTGTTATAACATTTATATGCCTTGCTTTCATTAGAATAACCAAAAAATATGCCTTCATCACATCTAGGATCAAATTTCCAATGATATCATCTCTCCTGATATAACATTTAATACCAAAGATTCTGAAATACTTAAGTGTAGCTATATTGCCAAACCATAATTCATAAGGTGTCTTATCGATTTCTCCTTTGATATGCACTTTGTTGAATGTATAAACCGTTGTGCTCACTAATTCTCTCCAGTAGATATGAGGTAGACTAGCTTCCATCATCATTTTTCTAGCAACATCCAAGGTAGTTATGTTCTTCCTTTCCACAACTACATTCTGCTGAGGTGTCCGGGTAGCAGAAAATTGTATCCATATACCATGCTTCTCACAAAAGTTATTAAACTCATCGGATGTAAATTCTCCACCATTATCTGACCTCAAACATTTTAACATTCATTCTTATCTCAGTTTCCACTTTAGCCTTAAACATTTTAAACTTTTTCAAATGCCTAAGATTTTTCCTTTAGAAAAGTAACCCACATCATTCTAGAATAATCATCAATGATTAGCATGAAATATCTATCACCTTGAAAAATTTTAACTCTAGCAGGGCCACACAAATCAGTATGAATAAGATCAAGAACATCATTAGATTTATCTTGTATACTCCTAAAAGAGGTTCTGACCTATTTACCCATTTGAAATTATTTACATACTGAATTATAGGGCTTCATAATGTTAGGTATATCTCTAACTACCTTAGTTGAACTGATTTTCACAATGCAATCAAAATTTACATGACATAGCCTTTTATGCCATAGCCAACTCTCATCAATTTGTGTAATCAAACATGTATTCTCACTGGAGTTCAAATGAAATATGTTACCTTTTGTATATGTACCGTTTTCAATCTCCAAACCAGATTTGTTTATGATTTTGCATTTTCCATCCTTGAACTGTAATTGAAATCCCTTATCCACTAATTGTCCTACACTCAAAATATTATGCCTTAAACCTTGAACATAATAAACATTGTCATTATTGTTCTTACCATCCAATGATATAGTTCCTTTTTCTTTGATCATATATGCTTTGTCATCACCAAATCTAACTAGACCGTCATCAAATTATTGCAAAGATAGAAACTTCCCTTTATCTCAAGTCATATGATGTGAAAAACCACTATCAATTACCAATTCATCCTTATCTTTAATTTTAGCAGCAAGTGCCTTCTCTTCAGGTACATTCTCTTCCAGTGCTGGAACATCTTCCTTGATAGCCGGCAACACCCATTCCTTCCCATTGCCAGAGCCACTAGTAGATTCTTTTGCTGGTTCATCATCAAAATTAGTAATTCCTTCCTCATCCATTATGTAGAATGATTTATCCCTATTTTTCCTATACTTATACTTGCTCTGATATCCAGGATTAGGATTAAAAGATCTTCTAAATCTTTCTTCAAATCTTGAATTCCTTTCAGCACATCTAGATGCAAAATGACCAATCTTATTGCATGCAAAACATTTAAAACGTGCTTTTCCTTCATAATTACTTCCTACTGATCCTTTAGGTACTATTCTTGAAAATAGTGCTTCAAGTTTCTCAAAATCATCATCTTCTCTCTTCATATCTTCCAATTCCTTTGCATATAAAGCTTTCCAATCTTGCTGACCGGTAGATGTAGATGCATACAAATCTGGTTCAGTCTTCACAGCTCCACAAGGTCCAAATTCTTCAAGCTCAAAAGAAGATAATTTCCCAACCAAAGTATCTCTATTGATGGATGTATTAGCCATTATTCTCAACTCATTAATATAAGTAGCCTTCAATTTGTAAGCCATTGGTAGGGCTCTTAGAACTTTAGAAACAATTTCATGTTTGCTCAGAGTTCCACCACAACATTGAATTCCCATAACAATCTCATTTACCCTTTCCATGAATGTAGTAATCATTTCATCTTCTTCCATCTTCATGTTTACATATATCACCTGGTAACCATCAAGTTTAGCAATCTTCACTATAGGGTCTCCTTCATTAAGAGTCTCTCACTTATCCCATATAGCCTTTCCAGATGATTTGTCAGTTAATCTCATTATTTGTTGATTAGAAAGTGCACACAAGAGGGCTTCTCTTGCTCTACAATCATTCTCAAGATCCTTATCTAGGTTTGCCGAAGGAGGATTGTCAGATGCCATATTATAAGGTGTGACACCATTCTATGTGATCACCCAAATCTCCTTGCTAAGACATCTCAGATGAGTCTCCATCCAAATACTCCATACTATGTAATTTGTTCCATCAAGCCTAGGAATATCTCTC
Organism: Cryptomeria japonica; assembly: GCF_030272615.1. Classification (NCBI taxonomy): domain Eukaryota; kingdom Viridiplantae; phylum Streptophyta; class Pinopsida; order Cupressales; family Cupressaceae; genus Cryptomeria; species Cryptomeria japonica. Next base: position 256,699,091 of record NC_081413.1, read on the forward strand.
TGAAAGATAGCTCTAGAAGAACTGGATGAACTTGAACTGTTAGTCACTATAGGGTCTTCCTCAAGCGGTTAAGCTTTCTGTATAGAGGACTAAATCCCTGATACCAATTTCTAGATAGTTTAAATAATTGGAAGACAACTGAGAGGGGGGTGAATAAGTTGTCTTAGATTACCGGAACCATTAGTAATTAAAACTTTAATACTGGACCCCAAACCATGAATACCATAATGCAGTTAAACCAATTAAGTATAAACAATAATCATAGAATAAATACCATCCTCATGACACCAAGATTTATGCGTGGAAAATTGGTAAAGGGAAAAACCATGGTGGGAAGCCTAGCAACCGTCAGATAATACTTCTGTAGTAAGTACACGAATTACAATTGAGCGGCCTCCGCTTGTGGGAAGGCCACCAGCCTAGAGCACACTTCTCATCACAAAAGGAGTCTCACTAAGTACATAAAAATCTAGACTACAATACGGAGAAGTGTTCAACTACAAAAGATAGCATCTCCTATGCCTGAGTACACTTCTAGTTAAGCTCAATACCAGAGGACGAAATCCTCTTACATAAACCCAATTCGATCTCCAATGATCGACCAAATCCTGTTCCTAAATGATATTACATTATTTGCACATTACATATCTATTTCCCATTCCTTTTATCTCTACCATATAATATGATCTACAATGAGATCTTACATCTATATATACAAACCCTTGACCATAAACAATTAGGTCGACCACCAGACAATAAACCAATTACATAATTACAACACATGTCAGCCTTAGACCAAATAAATAATTTCCAACATAGAAGATGTCCCAGAAATACATCGAGAGGTCCAATCCACACGTCACATTAAAATCGATCCATAAGCTAGATCAACTCGGACCTATCATAGGTCCACATGCTACAACAATGATCTCCATCAGCCAATTCTCGAATATGATCACCATCAGCATCCTAAAACTCTACTAGAAGCTGCACCAACACCACTTATGTATTTCATCAAATATCTTCATCAAAAACTCTGCTGGTGAAACCCTCACTAGAACCAGAAGCCAGTCTTCTAAGCAAACAAGATAGCATCCGATCACCAGACTAAAACCAACTTACTGAATATGAATATGAGTATCATGAATAAGCCAATTCTATAACCAAACTATACCAGAGCCTACCGGATCATGTCAGATCCAAACCAACCATAAGCCACTCATCCTACTGGGACTAGAAGGGTGCTGATAAAGCATCCAAATAGCTAGTGTTGGCATCAATAAAAAAAATCAATGAAACACATAATTAATTCCTCCAAATGGCCAATAGAATCCATGCTATCTGATAAGGCTTAGGGTGTTTCAATATTTCCAAATTCAACTTATTCACCATCTCTTCTAAAACAGGAATATCTGAACTACCACTATTAATGATAATTTTTCAACACTTACTGGATACCTTACATCTAGTTTCGAACAAATTATTCCTTTGCAAGGGCTCTTTATCTCTCTCGGTATGACACAAATCTCTCCTCATCATCAACAGTTCTCCATCTTCTGGTTTATTAGTTGATCTGGTGGGGTTTTCTTCCACCATTGATGTTCTTCCAGTATTCTCTATCTTTTTACACTCAAAAGCACGATGCCCTTCTCCTGCACACTTATAGAAACTTCCTCTAAACATTCTCTTGTCTTGTCTTCTGACATCTTTTCCAAAATTCTCATTCTAATAGCCATCCAGTTCTCTCCTCTAGTATAAATTTCTATCGTGTTTCTGGTATGAATTACCTTCTTTTCTCACTTCCTTGTCCTTGTTCTGATTTTTATAGGTTCGTCTACCTTTGGTATATCCTCTTCCTCCTTGAAATCTTCCTCCAAAAAACCTTCCACCTCTTCCTCTCTACCTCTACTCATATCTTTTGTTCAAATTCTCTTCTACTTTCAGGGTATACTAGTAAGCTTCTTCAATACTTTGCAATTTGATAAAACTGAGTTCATCTTGTATAGACATCGGCAATCCATTCAAATATATGTCAACTTGTTCAACTTCATCATCAACATGTCCAAATCCGATATTCAACTTATAAAATGCTTCAGTGTACTCCTTCACACTAGATTCCATTTGTCTCAAATTTTTCAACTTCCAGAATAGGTTCACTTGATAATCAGCTGGCATAAATTTTGATTTCAACTTAGCAACCATCCGATCCCATGTCTTGATCTTCTCTTTACCTCTTCTTTGTCTATCAACCTGCAAATTATCCCACTAAAGAGATGCATGGCCTTTCAACAAGATACAGATATAGTTCACCTTCCTTTCCTTTGCGGTGTTTTCAAAATCAAAATATTTCTCCATCTCCAAGATCCAATCCATCAATTCATCCAAATCTAACTTTCCATCATATTTCAGTGGGGTAAAATAAGGTTTAGTATTCGCCCTACTCAAAACCCTCAAAAACCTCTCTTCATCTAGACCAATCATTGGTGGGTCTACTTGTTCTATTGGGATTCTTCTCCTTCATCTTCACTTACATCTTCAATATGTCAGCCTCTTCTCTGGGCTATCTCAATGATTTCCAACCGAGTTGCAATTCCTCACAACATTTCTATCACAACAGGGTCTGCATTCCCACACACTCCACCATTCCTATTTCCTCTCCATACCATCTTTACGCCAATCCTCTGCAGTTGTAGGTTGGATCCTAGTCCACCACCCTACAACAAAATCTCTTAGGAAAATGTAATCTTTGAAATGAAAGCTCATTTTGATAACACTTGGTACTGACCGGCCCAGATAGATCCCTTTGAGGTCTCTCCTAATCAGTGACTGCACCAATAGGAAAAGGACCCACCTTAATATAGACTAAAGAGAAGTATAACACTAGCAGAGCATCCTGAACACCACTCAACCACACAAGAACTAGAGGCAAAAGATCAAAACAATGCTAGTTTTCTAGAAAATTTTGTTTTTGAAAGGCTCCCAAAACCTTAAGGATATCTACCAAGGTCCAAAGAAATCATACATGAAACAAACAATCTCTACCAAAGTATCCAACTCCATAGGATAAAAATGATAGAGAACCATCATGGTGAAGAAATAAAAAAAATAGGACATCAAAAGCCCTTAGGAAACTCCATCTAAGTACAACCAGCCAACCACTCTTTGCCACAACAGAAAAGCCATTTGCTTCAATAGAATAGGAAAAGAAGGACAACAGAGGGAAGGAAAGCCAATCTCTAACCAAACTCATCTTCATGCTCTAAAAAATAAGCAGGGAAATAAATAGAGAGAGTAATATGAGAGCCAGAAAAGCACCAAGACCCCACAAGAATGAGGTGGGACCAGAGAAGCACAGGGTCCTTAGAGTAAAAAAGAAACAAACCCCCTTTGAATCCAAAGTAATGTCAATGATAGAGAACCCAAGAAAGGAAACCCCAAAAGATGTTCAAGGTCGCTTGTAGTCCATGCCACAAACCACTCCAAAGAAAAGGCCAAACCGAAGAACACAAACTCCACAATGACCATCAAGACAAAAAACCCCAAAAGGTCACATAGTGATAGGACAAAAGATGGACAAACAAGCCCTCATTACAGAGAATTGCATCTGCCAATACCAACGAGCTAGGGTAATAACCCTTGATTGCTCCACAGCCCAGATCACAATCCTCTCCATGACCAAGGATCCACCATCGATGGTAGATCTCACCTCCATAGAAGGATGATAGACATCATCTTCATATGGATCACCATCCTCCCAATCTTTTGCATCTCCCTACAAAACCCTTGACCCGCCTTCACCTCCGCGGACAATCCCTCACTTCAAAATTTTTTAAATAGAGGGTAGTTAATCCAGATATTTCTTTTTTTTGTACTTGAGTTTCTTAGTTAGATCTATTATTAATTTAAGCTTTTGATTGCAACTATCATGCCTCCTACTTTACAAAAGATATTGGATGTTAAGGTTGATGAAACAATCTCACCCTTTATGTGTCTAACACAAATATATGTATGAATATATGAATTCAAGTGTCATTAAAAAGAGTCTTATTATAATGAACTAATTCAAGATTATTATCTATATATTTAGATGAATGTAATAGAATCAGAAAATCTATTATGTAATGTTAATGTGTTTGTTTTTTTCTTCTTTAACTATTCCTTAATATCCTTGTACATATAACCATGCATAATGTTCACTATTTTCTTATGCTACAATTAGTTTATGTTTGACATGATTGTCTCATCTAAGTCATCTTCCTTTATAAACATAACTTTGGATCATTTTGAATCTAAAATATGAGGGAAAGGTTTTCACCGTGTAGTTATATAAAAAGCCTCTCAACTTGACTTTATACTTTGAAATTATCCAAATCTAAATTTAACTATAGATTACATATAAAAAATTGTTTATATAAATTGCAAGGAACCCTCACATACTCATCTCTATTAACATAATTGAAACTTTTAAAATTATACATCCTTACATTCCTTTTAATAATCCAATCAAAAATCTTTAAGATTTTCGAAAACAAACTATTTGATTATACCAAAATAACAAAAACATATGATATTTTATCTTGTGTAGAATTTTAATACAATTTATTTACTCACATTCTCTCACTAGAGAAGAAGCATGATGTAAACATAGGTGGTTGAAGATTTGTATTTTGCATGGACCAAACTACTCATACGATGCGTTGGTCTTGTATACAAACATGTAGCATTTAGTGAAGAATAAATTGTGTAAAATCTCATTGATTAATTGTATTGATATTTAGAATTTAATGTACTCATCACTATAGTTTGTAATTGTCATGATCACTATGCTTTTTCTTGGTGAAGCTCTTTTAAAAATTCTATCTAGATAAAAAATGTTCAAACTAAATGTATTTTTTGTTCTGATATCTTATAAATTTAATATATTCATACGAAATTTTTCTTGGTGAAGCTCTTTTAAAAATTCTATCTAGATAAAAAATGTTCAAACTAAATGTATTTTTTGTTCTGATATCTTATAAATTTAATAGATTCATACGAAATTAAATATGTTTCTTTTATATGCTTTGGTTTATGCTTTGGTTGTGTAGTATATGTAGTATTAATGTCTTGACTCCTTATGATTATAATTGAGATTCATTCTCTAAAGTGAGAACAATGAAATAGTTTGACATTGTAAAGAGATGTGACTTTTACTCTTGATGTTTGAAAAAATTTATAATTTGACAAATTAAGTAATCATGTTGAACACTCTTAAAATGATCACTTACTTTACCATCAACCTATTTTTGTTATATATTTTTTATAACAAAAAGACAAAATTAAATAATTAAATTCTCAAAAAATATTCACAACGAAAATTAGACTATTTACAACGCACAGAGAATTATACAATCTACTACTTAGAATAATCATAAACAAATCTAACCAATGGATCTACTACTTAGAATAACCATAAACACCTCTAACCAATGGCATAAAGAAAACAAGGCCAAACAGTCATAATGGACATTATTCCTTTCACCAAAGTAAATCATGTTTCTAAGAGATTGGGTAGAAAAGAAAACCAAAATTTCCGACTTATCAATTTAGTTACTTCTATGGGCTTCGTCGCTCCCCCATCCTGTCTTTGTGCTATTCCTTCAAGCCTCTGCAAACAAAACAAAACAAAACCAGTAAGTAATTCAGAGCATCAACAAATGAATTATAAAACCATATATAAATATTAATCTACAGCAGAAGTCAAATGCTATTATTGTTAAACAAAAAAAAAAAAGAGGAGCAAAAGGAGCTGTGAGCAGTTAAAGGGGCCTTGAAGAATGAAAACAGGAGGAATACATATATGCCCTTCGCCATGTATAAAAGCAACCGACTGCAGATATATCGTTGTAATATACGACGTTCGCCATGTAAGCAGCTAGTTGCAGATATATCTTTGTAATATATGACCTTCACCATCTAAGCAGTTAGTTACAGATATAAAAAATCTGCAATTAGTTGCTTAGATGGCGAAGGGCGTATATTAACAAGAGCTGCAAGCAGCGTAGTTCCTGCCAAGCACAGGCAGTAGGAAATGTGATTGTTTTTTGTGGCAAAGCAATAGCAAGATGAAATCTATTTTATTATTATTGTTTTGATTTAATCAACAACAGATTTCAGATAATTATAAATTCAATTATCAAAGTCATGGGGAGAGAAGAGACATATCACATTGTCAACCGATTTAACATCAGCACAACAATACAGAATGAAAGAAAGAGATATATATTTACATATGTTTGCCAAATGTCGGCTGCCTATTAACGATGTTGTGCAAAACTAGTACAATGGTAATAAATTGTGTGATTTCATTTTTGTGTCAGTGGGCTTGCTTGCTATTGATCCTTTCCCGGATTTGCTGGTTGTTCTCAGCTTTTGCATTCAGGACCCTGCAAAATTAACAATATGAAGATTAGTTAAAATAGAAATCAGTTATTCTACGTCCATGACATGGGAATGTACAAAAAGCTTATCAATCTCAGGTGAACAAGACTTTGGAGTTTCAATATTTATCGTCTTTCTTGGTGATTTAAGTGTTTCCCAACTCTCTAATACATTTTGATCTTTAGGAATATAGCTCTACTGTGCCTTTTGACTCTTCGGATCTGTGTACATTTCAGCAAGAGGTGATGACAAACTAAAAACTGTTGATCGAATCTCAGAACGTGGCTGTGAGAATCCTTGCTCAGAGAAATTTGATAATAGTTCAGAAGCTAATGGCAATAGAGAATTCTTGTCCAACATAAAAATATGGCTCTGCAAGAAAAGAATCGTGTTTGATTAATAAAATGCATGAAATTATCTCAGATGCCACTGCATTGCATTTATTTTCACTAGTTTCTCTGTGTGATGATAATATGATCTCGAAAAGATCTAATTTTATATATTTCAAATATGTGGATCTGAATGATTTGGTTCAGCAACATTATGTAATTGAGAAACATAAAATCAAGCATCTGCAGATCAGAGATAATAGATCTATGAGACTGATGTGTGCAGTCGATACCTTCGCAAATAATTCCTCCAACTGATTGGCAAGGGAAGAACCAGAACTAACAAACTGCTTCTTTGTGGGCCATATCTACAAAGAAAATTTCATACTATCAGAAAAATGACCATACTCTGTGCTAGATGTAATAGTTTGCAAGAACTCTATTGTTGAATGGGAGCCTGGATTAAAATAGTAGTTGAACTAAACCCGAAGTGCTATTACCAATTTAGATCCAAAATTTTCATGCAATATGCAAGAATATAATATTTTATAAATTAATCTTGACTTACTTGGCTTTACTATTAATTACAGTTTCCAAAAAGAATGCTTTAGTGTGAAAATGACAAACATGTCTTCCTAACTTTCTAGCTTATTGATCTAAGACTGAAGACAACAACATACACTTTATTGAAACTAAAATGGTTCATGCATTGAGCTAAAATAGAACACATTTTTCTTCGCAAGAATTCAAACCAAAACAGAGCTCTGTATCATTTGCTCTGAAACAAACTAAACTGGGTGCTAGTATATTAGCAGCAGAAGACACAAGCAGACATAGAAGCTTACTTGTGATTTGCATGAAGGACATGTGTAACCAGTTGGAGATGAGGATCCTTTCAAAAGTAGAAGCAAGCACGAATTATGCAAAACATCTGAGCACAATCCTTCCATGATTAGCCTTGTCCTATGCTAATAAATAATCTCATTCGTGTAAAATCAACGTTAGTGAAGTTCAAGGAAAAACATACGTAAGCAGCCGAGCTGAGTGACAGAGCGACTTGAATGAGTCAGTATCTGCAAGCAAAAGCTACATTTTGGTAGGAAACTGCAACTGGAATCAACCATCCACTCTGCATATGTCCTCACCTATTATCCACCCATATACAATAATACATAACATCTTAAGAATGTCTCCGGGAGAAAGCCAGAAACAAGCCCACACCCCTAAATTATGCATTGTATTACAGAAACGAATAGAGGATACTCAATGGTGACTGCATGTAGTTTAGGTTATATTTATCAAATCTCAAATTTGGGTTTAAATGGTAACAGAGAACGAGTACTGAATATCTCTATATATTATTTTCCAAGACAAGAAACCCAAAAAATTGAGATTATGAACTGAGATCACCTCACAAGCACTGTGTTCAGGAAAGCAGATGCAATCTCCACATACAGGAACCTTATGCGTACAGCAATGTAATTGTGTTTCAGCAAATCAACTGAAAATCGTTAAAAAGGAGTAGGGTGAAGCACAGATTCTTAATCCTTATTTTTTCGCATATTCTTTTAGAGGCTTCGTGAATTTTGGAAAATGAAGCAAAGAATCAGAGGATACAATGATAGATGCACTCTAATTAAAGACACTTTTGGGGGATGGACATGCAGACTTTCAGTCTATAGTGAGTAAAACAAAATAATGGAGTGAAGACTTTCGGATTAAGCATTGTTTTGGCTGTCCAATGGATGGCAATGATGAAAATATCAGAACACAGGGACCAATTGCCATAACAATTTAGCAGGAGAGGAAGATGAGCAATTCCCAAAACAAGATAAGATGGCAATAAACTAATCCTCCACATAAACCATAAAAATTCTCCAACGCTTAGCAAATCACTGCAATTCTCTAGGTAATGACAATAGAAATTGCAGATCACAGGGCTGCTGATTGTTCACAAACAAGGGCAAAATTTAAGGCTCCCAAAGAATATAATAAACGCAACCTATGGAATTTAATAATGCCAAAACTGAAACCCTAATCGCCATGTATCCATGCTCCGCTGGCAGCCTAAAAAAATGGAAAGCTCAATCATATCATCATTTCTATATGCAAAACTGAAATAAAGTTTAGCAGAGATGAAAATTTTAGCAATGCGACTACGAATCCATAGCAGAAACCATCATACCAGGCCTGTGAGCTAACACGTCATTTCCGAATGAAAACCCTTATCGACAGCTAGGTGATTCGAATCCATACTCTGCAATTTGTCTTGTGATTTTGCCAAATGTTACTTTCACTCCGCAAGCACTTTTTGTCATCCATGTTTTTCTATGCGCTCTGTCAAAGTTCCATTTTGGCGGTTTTGTTGAATCCATTGATCCACCAGCTTTTCTTTTAAGCCAAAGCACCAGTGGGATAACGGTTGGGTCGAGCTGCAGGAGGGGGTAGTGGCCTACTATTCAACTATTAATGGCGGGGTGGCGGGGGGCGACGAATCGTAACCTCCCTAACATCATGTAATGGTCGTGTTCTCTGATACGCCCCCCGGCTGGGGAGCACTTACTGGGTCCTTTCCCTCGTTCCACTTGGGAAAGGGGGAAAGTTCCCATTCTCAGGACTCTCTCCTTCCTTCAATTTGCTCATTCCAAATGTTCCTCGTAAATATGGCTCTAGTAGGACGGACTACTATCCCCCGCGGTCCTGCACCTACTTCTGGAGTCGTGCGTTCTCTCCTGTTGAGAACTGTGCGAAGCCCTGCACACCACAAACAACACCAATAGTTAAACGCCATAAAATTTATCAATAATATTTTGCTTAACTAATAAGCAAGTTCACGGGTGCTGAACATTAACAAATGCAAAAATATTTGAGAACAATGATTTTTGATGAACAATGATTTTTGATTGGTTCATGAGCATAGCATTAATCACTAGTTAGTGAGAGAGGCCTCCGCTATAGTCCCTGCAGGCAGGAACTAAAAGCTATATGTTATCCAAAGGTAATGCATGACTCCAGATTTATGTTCTCCGTGTGTTCCGCAGATAACAAATAATATATATATGACGTTCGCCATGTATAGATGCAACTAACTGCAGATAGATATTTTATGATGAAAGGATTAGTAACTTGTTATATAGCTCACACACCAAATTCTCTCCTCCGTGTCTTCCGCACTCTCTATCGCGTTTTCCGCACAATTCACTTGTTATAATCAATCAAGCTATGTGTATAAGTGTTGGAGAATATTGTCTATTTCATTGAATCTTCCGTCCAATCTGTGTTTTCATCGCTCTTCTTCGGGCATTGGCTGTCAATAGCGAGGGGAGGATTATTCAAAGTATAATGAGGAATAAGTAATGTTAAAGTCAACATTTGCATAATGATGGCCATGCTATGCTTGTGAATCTTCTCCCAGTAGCTGGATGAAATCAAATCTGGAAAAGATTGTATAAAGAAGAGAACAAAAAGGAATGCTTGATAATATGAAACGATTTAGGAATTTTTTATTTTTTTTCAATTTAAGGCCTGTCATACGGAATGACCTATTATTTAACTACTTTAAACTCTAAATGAATTGATAGGCTTAATAAATGAATCTATTTCAAATATTTCTGTTGTGATTAATTTTGTACAGGTTGTTATCGTAAATAAATACAAATCTTCTTTAATGTTAAAGATGTGATATATTCATAAAATAAACTCATTATTGGAATAATTAAATGTATAAGGTAGTTTTTACATAATAATTTTGTTATTAATGAAATATAAGGTTGTTTGCATTAACATAATTTGTTGGGTCAATTTCTTAATTGAAAAAAAATATATACCATTATTCCATTTTGTTCCCCTTCCATGATATCTAGTAGATTAACTTGTAGCTTAACTTTGATTATCACTTGCGTTATTGGTTAGGCTTGACTTTCATATAAAAATTTATACAAGAACAAAATATAAATATATTTAAACACCTCTATTAGGAAGTGCAATATTTGTAGCTTTGGTTTATTTAAAATGTTTTAAATAATGCATATAAGTGAAATAAGAGACGGAGGGGGAGAACCCAGGTCTTATGTAGAAGGATTAGTATAGAAATATTAGGGATGAATTTATGTGGGATCCATTCAAATATATTATTTTAGGAGAAAGAGGAGTCCTTGGAGATCACCTCCTCAATGACAGGGCCTTTGACATTTTTCTCTTTCTAGGATTGGGCATGAGAATCAATATTTTCCATTTTAGTACTATACTAGGGATTGACCCAGGTACCAACTATTTGGAATAGGGGCTGACCATAACAAAGTTGGAGGCACCTTTGCCATTAGTCTTTAGAGCATTTGACAACTCTACAACCAAGGTAGGCTTTGAAAGGCATCAAGTAGGGTTCATATTAAGGTTGTTAGCAAGGGATAGAGACAAGTGGAAATTGTAAAGGCTAATAATTAACCATTGATGAAGGGGAATGAATTACTTCATTTTAGCCATAGCAATAGATTGATATAGGGATGAAAAAATCTACAAGACAAATTTCATTTTACACCATGCCTAAAATGATTCAACATTTCAAATAATTGTGACTGGTATCTTTTGTACTTGCCATCAAGAGTGATGTATTTTATCGAGAACAACACAACCTCCTTCCATTCACCTAGGAAGTCATCCTTATTGGAATCATTCTACAATTGAGAAATTCACTCACTAATGTTCAAGAATCTCTTGAAGTGCTCTTTGTAATTTCCTTTGAGCTTTTTGGGAAGATCCGCTTCATCCATCAAAAGCCCAATCTTATCCATAATGAGCTTCAAAGAAATAGTGAAAGCAATCCCCCAATAAAAACCTTCCCCTTGGGAAAATTATTGAAAGAGACAGTGACCAAAGCCTTTCATACCATCAATGTAGGTAGCAAGATTAATCTTTTCAATCATAGACTAAAGGAATTCATCTTTTTCAAAATTATCACAATTATCAAGTGCAATCTACAATAATCTCCCCCCAATGTAGGCCAAGTATCAAAAACATTAGTAGTGATAGATACTAAAAGAAGATAAAATAAGCCTAAAAGTAGAAAAGGACAAATAAGAATGGTATTAAAAAAGGAAATCCTCTTCCATAAAATAAAATGTGATCTCCTCATGATGTAAAGTTTATAAAAAGCAATGGAAAAGACCATAATTAAAATAGGTCCTATCAATTTTTCCAATGATATGGTCATGTAGGCACAACATACGACTTGATCCACATACCCATCCAGACATTCAACATGAATTTGATCTTCTATACATACCATCTTTTTCATTATAATCACCAAGAAGGTTAGCCAAAATAGAGGACAAACATAGGTCCTATGAAGTAAGCCACCAAACCATAAATTTGGTCAATACAATCTAATCCCCAAAATAGAAAGGACTTAGAAATACCATATCACTTCTTTCTAAGTAGTTAAAAATAATTCAGATGCTATCACTCATTCTCCAAGGTCAACAATAAGCTATTGTGTAGATACACCAAGCAACACACCACAAGTTAGCCCAAAGCATGTCTTCTAGATGAAAAAACTTAATTAATGTATATCCTCAAATGCCAAGGAAGGAACCAAAATTAATGCAACACAATCTTAAAATCAAGCAAAGACATCCAAGAATTCACCACAAGTAGAAGAACACCATTTGTTGGGTGATCCAAAGTAGTTACTTTGAAACACACATTCGAATCATAATGCATCATCAAACAATCCATCTAGTATTATATAGAGTACATAATTACATTCCTTTAACACTAAAAAATACTCTCAAATTATTCTTTCTTATTTACATATTAAGATCATACTAACACAAAACAATTGACACTAAACACTTCATTCCAGAGAACTAGCCAACAAAGATCACCATTATCACTATTTGCAAAGAACAATAGGCTCTAAAAATTAAACAAAGAGGCATAAACAATATTATAAACTTGTCTTCTAATCCAAAAAACTTAAAACATCATTGTGGAGAAATACAAAACTTTTTTTGAACCAATTGTGATAGACAACTAGACTGCCAACCAACTACAATCACCAACCATATAAACTACAACACAAAGGAGATAAAAATGTAGGAGTGCAATGTACATAGACCATAAATATTATTTCCATATTTTCAAGACCATGTTAGCAGATGTGGAGGAATATATCTATAATTTTTCCAAACACACATAAATATATACTTCAGCACCAGCTTTCTTAATAGAACTTCAAGGACCAAAATATCCTAGAAATATCACCTTCTCATTCAATTGATTATCTTCATTCTTTTATCATGCATCCAATCCTCATTTTGATATCTCAAACCATTTCACCCTTATCATGTTAACTGCCATCAGCCACATTGTCAACAACATACACGGGATTGAAGATGGGGGAGAGAGCATTAGGAACCTCTACTAGGGTTTTGGGGGGTTGCAGCTCTTCTAAAAAAGCAAAGGACGGAGGGGAAAATAAAGATACAGATGGCGATGGGTGGAAATGGAGGGTGGTTTGTAGTTGGGGGTGGTTGCTAGAGGTTCTTTTGCAATCAGAGTCCCCTCTTCCCTTCCCTGTCATTGTCTTTAGTGCCTACAGGGAGCGCTCTAGTGTGTGCTCTACCTTTGGTGACCTTGTGATGGTGGCTTTGTCTCTTGTTGGTGCCTATTGGGCTGGGGCTTGTTTTGTGTGGCCTGGGCCTTTCATGGGTCCTCTATTCCATGGGGTTTGTTATGTGCAGTCTGGGCCTTTCGTGGGTCCTATGTCATTGTCTTTTCCTGGATTTTTACCCTTGCTTCTCTTTATGAGTTGTTCTCCTATCCTATGGAGGTGGATGGGAGTCGGGTGGATTTTCCTAAGGTTTTAGCATCTTTTTGGCTTCCTTTTTTGCTCTCTATGTCTGTTTTGGTGGTGTTATCTCCTATTGAGGCAGAGATATTCTCTGGGACTAGAGCTGGAGTTTCCTTTTTGGAGGTTTTTTTGCCTGAGAGAGGCTAGTTGGATCTCAGGTTGTGGTTGGTGTGGCTTCTCCTTCCGATGAACCTTTCCCCTTTTGAGGTGGGGTTTGTTCCTTTGGTGATGGAGTTGAACACTTGCGACAGACCTGATTCTTTGGTGTGCACCCTCGATGCTTCTCTTGCTGGTTTCTTTCTGAGGGCTTGGTTTCTTGTTGCTCATTTCCATGACTTTCCTCTTAAGGTTATGTGCCCTCCTATGGAGGTGGAGTGGCTACATGGTGATTAGGTGGTTAATGGGCTTCTTGGTCTTTTGGCTAGTATTGTGGAGGGTGGGTTGGATTTGCGTAGGGTTGTTGATGCCTGGTTTTGTCTCTACGGGAGAACCAAGGATGGTAGGTTGGTTGCCTTTCTTTCTCTTTCCCCTATTGAGGTGGGGTTTCTAAAGGATCTTTTGTGGTTTTCTTTGTTCATTTTGATGGTTTTGGGAGCCATTTTAAAACCCAAATGGAAGGTTAGGGGATCCTTTCAAAACCCCCTTTTTTATTTTTATGTTTGGCTGGATGCTGACAGTTTTGAAGGGCCTAGCTTAGTTTGTGCTGGTTTTTTGTTAAGGGACATGTTATCCTTTAGCTGCCTATTTTTTATGCATATGGGGAGGGGAACCCAGAAAATTCCTGATGTTTGGATGTGGGAGTTCATCAACTTCACTAATAGGCTTAGGTTGTGTTGCCAGTAGATTTTAAAATGGTTTTCTTTTAGTCTGGTTGGCTTTTTCCTGTTTGTGGTAGTGTTGACTTCTGGCTAGTACTTGCCAGTTTGGTTGATATGATCTATTGATTTATTGTGCCTATCTTTAGCAGCAAAAGTTTCTTTGTAGGTTCTAGATCTTGGCAAAACCTGAGGGTTTTGGTTCCCTTCAAAACCTGGTGCATGGGGTTTCTAGTCCCCTCAAAACCTGTTTTCCCTTAATCAAAAACAACATACACAGGATCAATATAACATACTCAATGCAATCATTAGAAAACAAAAAGGTGGACATCCATAAACCATCAAGAACCAATATCCGTCTATTATTTATATCAATATCTTCATATCAATAATAAAAAACAAAATGACAAAAAATGACAACCAACTCTCAACAATCAATCTCCTCACTGACAAATATGAACATACAACTTTGTCATCACATACCTTAACAACTACATAAATTCCTTATAACCATATAACCAATTACAGTTAAACAATCAAGGACAATATATATTATTAGACATCAGGTTGACAACAATGAAAACACATGTTGCCAACATTTTATCTATATTTTAGTGAAATTCTTTGGTGCACCAATCATTAGCCATGAATTTGATGAAGAGAAGGACATTGTTAGAAGTTCAAAAAAATTGTTGAAGCTGTGAAGATAAAAGAGAACTTGTTTAAGATCAAGCATAGGGAGGCAAAATTGAGACTACCAATTCCAAACTTTAAAGGCTATTGGGAATATCTTAAGGATCCTTTAGGTAGGCAACATGCACATTATGATACTTACAATAATGATATTAATCATATCCATATGCAAAGATTGGTTCTAACTATCCCTTAGCCACCCCTAGATACGCAAGCAGTTTATTCTAGTGTTATTATAGTTCATGTTAATGCTAGGCCTCTCCCATATATGACTTTATCATCAAGCTAGGCATCATATTTTGTACAAAACTATATTCCAAAGAGCCCAAGGGTTGTTACCTTAAGTCTTATTTTATCTCAAGGAAGGGATCTTGCCATCGAGTTTCCTAATAATGGATATAATACTGACATTGATGTGAGTGTTGAATAGAGGACTTATTTTGATAAAAGCAATATGAAATAAGTGGAGCACATCCTAATAAGCATAGTGATCACTTTCCCATTGGGTGGGGAGAGTGTTGATGATGTAATAGAAAGAGCTTGTGATGAAGATGATGAATTCATTAAGACAAAAGAATTCAAATGTTTCTTATACAAAGCCATTGCAAAATGAGGCAATATTGAGTTTGGTTTTCCTAACCCAATAAAAGAAAAAGAAAACAAACTTAAGGATGAGATAATGCAAAGGTTCAAGGAAAAATTTAGATATTATAACTCCAAACGAAAGTAGGAAAATAGTTAGCGATAGCGGCATTCTTTTTTTGTAAGCATGGGACATTTGCTCTACCATTGCCTTCGACCACTTTAGAAGGAGAGAAGATAATGATATTTTTTACTTGATATAGATCCTTGAACTACAAAAGAATTATTTTTTGTATCAACATTTTATGATCAACATGATATGCTAGCCTTCTAGCCTCTCTACCTATCAATTCAAAATCTTGGCATGACTGAGAGAGGCTAGAGGTTGTTTGGACACATAATGCTTAGAAGGACTACAGATACAATAATTTTGTAGGTAGCCCAATTAGAATCACACAATTCTCAGTATATTGAGAGGTTGGCCAAGATTGTTGAGAAAGATAAGGTTAAATCGATATAGAAAAATTTGAGATTAAAAGACCATTTATGCACCAGGACTATATTATTCCCCCCCCCCCCCCCCCCCCCGCTCTCTTGAGCTAGTAGTATCATCTAACAAATTTTTAAAGTTAAATCAATATTTGGCAATAGAAAGAGTTAAAGTATCTAAGCTTGATAAGGAATTTCAAAGTAAAAATAAAGAAAATAATTTCCTCCTTAAATAAATTTCATATAATACTGTTAATGAGAAGAAATTATTCTCGATTTTATTAAGTTCGTTTCTTAGAAGTAGGAAAGAGTTATGCCTAGTATTTGTTGAAGATGCTTGGCATGGATACAATGCTAGAAGGAAAGCCCTCAAAATTTATTTTAAGAATATATTTTATTTTATTTATGTTATAAATTATTTTCTAAGAAGAATTGAGGCTCTACATGTCTTAACATTCCAAATGCAAAGGGAAAATGTTGTACTTCAAGTTGTTCATGATTTTCCTATGACTAAATAATATTTCTTGTTTAATTGAATCACATAAGTTGTATTTCAGAGTGTCTAAGAAATAATTAAATCTTTTGAAGGGAATATAATTTTCCTCATGCCTCCCTTGTATGATGAAAATGGATAACTCAAGGACATGTAGAAATAAAGGAAAGATGTTTAGAACATCTTACATCCTATTTTTAATGACATTAATGTTGGGGAGAATAATATTGAATAGTTGAGTACAAATATCTCAATAATTTCTCAAGATTTGAAAGTGGCATGGTCCGAATGATAATAGTTACTCAAAAAAATTTGGAGGGAAAATGGAAAATTAATATGTTGTCAAGATGAACATGGTAAGGTCCAATGGTATTTTCAATATGTGAAATAAAAATGTAAGTGTGCTTAATCTACATTTCAATTGGTCATTAGTTTTTTTATCTTATGTGTCATCAAAGATTACTTTTAGCATAATCCTTCATTTTGAGTGATTGTCAAATAGATATTTGACACTTATACATGGATTGATGCTTATTGTTCCCTTATCTTATAAGAGGGATTTCAAGGCCATTGAAAAGGGTTTTTAATTCTTGATTTTGGGTAGGTTGTATAGAAAAGTGTCTAGTCCAGATTCTAGAATAGATGATAGTTATATAGAATGAATTTTGAGTTCATGTAACAAGTATAAGTCAATTTTGATAAATTAATGAAGAATATTGTACAAATATTCTCTATATTATATGTTAAAATGTTAAATGAATTAGTAATATGAAGAATATTTCTCTTTCTCACTATGGTGTTTCTAAAATTATGTAGTTTGTGTATGGATTTCTTTCAAGGAAAGAATCAAATTATTTATTCAAATTAAAATGAATTTGGGTGAATAATTTATATCTATAACTAGGGTTATGCAGTAATATATGTAGATGCATTGGTGTAAGTCATTAATATTTAAAGTCCTTTGAAATAATTAACTAAATAAATTCTTTAAATAAAACACATGACAATTACACAAATAAACATAATAACAATTTACTTCAAATAAATAATGAAGAACAATAGTAGCACAAACACGAGCATTAATTGTATTAATAATGAAGTATAAATTAACTTAATCAACATCGTAAATAACAAAATATTTTTGAGTCTTATGTTCTTGTAATCAAGATTAATGTACCAGACATAATTGCAACATTAGCTAGATGGTCTTGTCATTTAGCTTAAGGTTGTGATAGCCAACTTGCTCCCCTTATCTTCAAGGGAGATGAGTGCATCAAAAAATAAAAGGATAGAAAATAAAAGTAGTTATATTGATACCAAAATGACTACCACAATCTTCAAATAGGGTCAAGAAATTAAGGAAAAGTTTTAATTATAAAGGATGAAGTGGAGAGAGGGAACCTTCAAAAGTGCATATCAACTCTAAAGTTCCTATTTGAGGGCCTCTCTCCATCCCTATTCCACCCATCCAATTCATTCTAATTTCATCCATCTTAAGTAAAATTGGTCTCTATTTTTCTCTGAAATTGTATAACTGGAGGCAGGAGAATTTATAGTACCCCCAATAATATACCAATGCCATCTTTAATAATTATGTGAGAATTTGTTGAAAATAGCCAATATCAAGAGCTCAATGAATAGAACAATAGAGAGACAAAATATATTGATAAGAACAAACTATATTCTAATCATGAAAGTACTGATCAATTGGATCATCATAAATTACATACAATGTAGATTAGCCTTCTTATAAAGGCAAGGCTAAGAAACGAGAGAGCACACAATGATGACATGTGGCTCAATGAGATGCAAGGGTAGGTAGGGGTAGGTAGGAGAAATAGTAAAATATTTCACATGACGTAGATCACCCACCGAAGGTGGAATTATCATCCCACAATAAGTGGATATGATAAAGTAACAACAATATCACACCATAAAAGGTGGAATTTCTCCTACATACACACTCCCAATGTATGCACATCCCTAACTATCTCATATGAAAACTACAATGTTATGCATGTACCTAAATAAACTTAAGTAAAGTCTAATTATATCCAAGATGAATAAATAATTACACCAACACCACCCCCTAAGTGCAACTTAGGGAAATTCACTTTAAGTCTACAATGCAACTAGGCAATGCAATATGGGCCCCAACTATGAGGCTGCATTAGGTACCCGTGTACAAATGCAAATGAACTCAAACCAATGAAAAGAAATCTCTCACAAATGAAGAAAGAGAGAAACCCCCCCCCCCCCAAAAAAAAAAAAGAGAGATGAAAAGTATAGAAAGAACTCTCAAAGAAATATGTGAAGGAAAAACCCCATGTGAGGAAAATGTCCCCCCCATATGAGTGGAGAAGAGACCAAGTAGCCCCCCCTCAATATAAAATCTACACCAATGGTAGAAGCTCAAAAGTGAATGAAGAAACTAATTCACGAACATCAAAAAATGTTCCTTCCCTTGGGAAGAAACAAAACAAAAGGTGTATCCATGAAGTCTCCCTAATCATGAAGGGTAGAGGTAGGAAAAAAACTCATGATGTATGGAATCTCTGAAAACTACTCAAGTGTCCCCATGTCAATGCTAAAAGTTACCCCCTCCAAAGGTGGTGAACTGATCCACACTGCTAAAAAAGGCACTCCAAGATCTAGTGGAGATGAATGTAGAACAATACCCAAAGATTCACATGTCTCCTCTAAGGATAAAGAGACCTCCTCCAACTATTGTACATAAGAATCCACAATCATGCCAACCTCGAAAGAATGATCATGTATAGAATAAACAAGAGGTTCAAAGTGTTCCCTCACAACAATCAAAGAAGGGTCAAATTCATCAAAGAGAAGATGAATGCCATCAATGATGTCTCCCAAATCTGCAATGTAGGACTCCACAAAAAAACCTAAAATGTTTGTTAAGTAGGTATTTGAATAAACTAAAGCTCGAAGACATGGAATATCCTGCTACATTGGATCAAAAGAAAGCAAAATTGTCGCATCATCTGCATCATCACATGCAATAGGAGATGTGATATCAAGAGGAGGAGATGAAATGCAAGGCTCAAGAATGGGGTCACATGTGAGAATCCCCAAGTTCAAGTAACCAAAATTCTCCTCAAAATCATCACAAGTAGTGTGATCGCCATGTCAAGAATCAACATCATCAAAAGGACCAAAATGTGAAAAAAGTACAACTGAGATGCATGATCCACCAACCCAGTTGCAAAGATAGCTCTACTCTCCAAATCTCTAATGATAATTGAATCAAGTGTGAACTCCACATTTCTCCTTATTGCCCCATTAGCGATCGTATAGATGAAAAGAATATTATCTATTAAATAAGGTACCCACAACATATCATTGAAGGATTTATTCCCAATGACAATAGATCCCTTTCCAGTCACATTCATGTAAGTATGGTTGCCCACCAAAATTAGTTGCATGTGGCAATGCTCAAATGAAGAGAACATAGACTGCGAAGATCCCATACGATGAGAGGCCCATGAATCTCAAATCCATATCCCTGAATCATGACTTGTAGTAGCACAAAAAGCTTGTCCTTTAGTGTGATTATTTCCCTTATCAATTTCTTTTTCTTTGGAGGATGAAGGAGAAGCTGAAGTAGACATTCTAGAAGGTGAATTGATTTTGTTCTTCTCAAGAAGATGATTCAACTCATCAATATCCTTCTTGTAATAATAGTGTTCTTCATGTCCTGACTTCTTGCAATATGTATCAAAATAATTCTCCTTAGATGATTTCCCCTTACATGTTGATGAGGATATAGAATCACTTTGTTGTGGAGCGGATGATGGTGTTTTCTCTTGTTGTGGCTTTTTCTTACATTGCTTCTACTTCTTGTTTGAGCTCTTTCCTTGATTCCCTTGATTAGCCACCAAATCCATGCACTTTTAAGACTTGAGAATCCCCATTTGCCTCAACTTATCCTGCTCAAGAATCAACAATTCTATCAATGTAGAAAAACATGGTGCTTGGTATGTATTGCTTGTCAATCATTGAGTATGGAAGCTAGAGACAAAGGCTACATATGTTGATGGAAGCTTGTGCACTAAATTTAAAACCAATTGATCATCATCCTTGGTAACCTTATCTACTTTTCCATATAAAGAAGCAAATTTGTCCCAAGCCTCTTTGACTATTTTACAATTTTCAATATGGAAGATGAGATATTTTGAAATATATTTCCTTAAAGTATCAATAGCCATATATATTTTAAGAAGTCAATCTTATTAAGCATTAGGATCAGCTTTAGGATATGCAGGTGTTGTTATTGTTCCATCAACATATTATATTAAACCTTTTCCCATTAACTTGCTCCTGTGAGATTTTGCCAAGATCTAGAGGCAATGGAAAGCACAAATAAGAGAGACAAAATAGATGATAGGAATAAACTGTATTCTATCAAGATGCAAAATATGATCAACAAGATCATCAATCATTGTTCAATGAATGCCCGTGCAAATAATGTAGATGACTCTGCTTATATAGGCAAGGCTACGGATATGTGAGCACACAAACATGACATGTGGCTCAATAAGAAATAAAGGTAGGTAGGAGAAATAATATAAAATTTTACATGAGCTGGATCACCCACCGAAGGTGTAATTATCACTTCACAATAAGTGGATATGGTAAAGTAGTAACAAGATCAACACCATAAAAGGTGGAAATTCTCCTACACACACTATCTCAATGTGGCACAAACACCCAAGTGTTTCATACCTAAACTAATATGAAATGCATTTACCTAAACTACTATGAAATGCATTTACCTAAGTAAACTTAAGTAAGGTGTAATAATATCCAAGATGAATAATTATTTACACCAACACCCCCCTTAAGTGCAACTTAGGGGAATGCACTAAAGTCTACAATGCAACTAAGCAATGCAAGATGGGTCCCGATTACTAGGCCATGTTAGGTACCCATGTAGAAATGTAAATGAAATCTCCCATAAATGGAGAAAGAGAGAAAAACCCAATGGGAAAAAACCCTCCACCAAAAGAGAGATGATGAAATCACACAATGCTCTCAATGATGAATGAGAAGAACAAAAATATGTCCCCCCCATAAGAGAGAAGAGAGACCATGAAACCCCCCTCAATGTCGAATCTCTTGCAAGGATGGTCCAATGATGTTGACCAAAATACCTCCCCATAAGGAAGAAAGATAGCCTATGCTAGACCAATAATGTCAAAGTGTGACAAAACCAGGTGCCAAGTCGATGATGATGAATCACTCGCTGCAACAAAATGAAGATCAGGCATGGAGACAACCTACTTTTAGAGTCACCTGGATACTCATAAATGGAAGAAATATTGGTACAACCTAAGTATCATAGGAGCCATGCATAAATGTGTACAATCTAAGTCTCAACTGGAGCCATGCACCAAGTCTCACGAGATATTCCTAATCTACGTGTACAAGAGGATTATATCAAATTGTCAACAATGACAAGATACAAAGAGGTGTGGCACTTTATGATAGTGTGAGTACAATATTTCTCAAGAAAGAGAATACATCATGATAAAATATTAAAATGTGGAAACATGGAAATGATGCCACAAATAAAGAAACCCTGTAGAATACTGCAGATGAAGATGCCTCTGAATGGAGTTTCACCAAGAATATAAATGAACAACTAGTTGCCCATAAAAAGATCATGTTGGCACTTGCAAATAATGGAAAAGTGGACTTCTAATTTCAATTATTATAGCTTCTCAAAATGAGATATAAGAGACTTCAACAAATATTGCTAGTGATTTAAACTGAGATCCAACCAAAATACAAGTACCAAATAGGCCGAAAAAATGACAAATACTGAAAGTACAATTTCTACTCACAATCACAGCAAACTAATGGTAGATTATGAAAGTAGAAAAAAAATTATGCACTCTCAAAAAAAATGAAACCTGAAAAGAAGTCCATATGAGCCCAAATGAAGCCTCCAAAGTTGTAAAAATCGGGATTTCATGATTTCTGAAAAACTTGTATCCGAAAAATAGAAAAATCCTACACCACTGTATAGATCACAAAATTCTATCCCCCCCAAAAAATAGTTGCTCAAAAAAAGGAGTCTGGATGAGTAAGATATCACTATTTGAAAATTGCCTGCAAAATTATAATTTCTGGAAAATTTTCGCTGCAACGTCAAACTTCAAATGCCTCTAGATTTGGCCTTCGAAGTCCGATTTGGATAAAACAAAAGGAAAAACTGACTTTCTTAGACCTCCTAAATCCAATGGTGATCTCATATTTGACCCATCAAGCTTCAATAATAACTTGCAATAGAAAGCTCCAAAAAAAACAACCCCAAATAGCATCAAATTTCTCTAAATCGACAAACCAATGACACTCTAATGGCTCTAATACCATGTGAGATTGTGCCAAGATCTAGAGGCAATGGAAAGAACAAATAAGAGAGACAAAATAGATGATAGGAATAAATTGTATTCTATCAAGATGCAAAATGTGATCAATTTGATCATCAATCATTGTTCAATGAATCCCCGTACAAACATTGTAGATGAGCCTTCTTATATAGCCAAGGCTAGGGATATGTGAGCACACAAAAATGAAATGTGGCTCAATAATAAACAAGGGTAGATAGGAAATAGGTGTGGGTAGGTAGGAGAAATAATATAATATTCAACATGAGGTGGATCACCCACCGAAGGTGGAATTATCACTCCATAATAAGTGGATATGATAAAGTAGTAACAAGATCAGCATCATAAAAGGTGAAAATTCTCCTACACACACTATCCCAATGTGGCACAAACACCCAAGTGTCTCATACCCAAACTACTACGAATTGCATTTACCTAAGTAAACTTAAGTAAGGTCTAATAATATCCAAGATGAATAATTATTTACACCAACAGCTCCAAGCATCAATTTTGCAGGAAGCATAGTTATGTGCAGTTAACAAGGAAACTTAGGTGAAACCATGATGAAACAAAAGAGCACAAGATCACAAGAAAAGAGCACAAGAGAGACCCCCTAAAATTCACTAAATCAAGAAAACCCCTAAAAAAAGATAATTTTGGTAGTTTATGTGTAGTGCGTATACAATGGACCACTTACAATCAATGGCAAAGTGAACTTCTTATTTGTCTTTTGCAAATGCCACAATTAGGCTCTTAGAGACTCAAATAAAAAATATAAATGATCTCCAAGAACTTACAAGTACCAAATGGGTCAAAATATGACCAAATGCTGAAAGTACAATATCCACTCAAAATCACTGCAAGCTAATGGAAAATTATGAAAGTAGGAAGAAACTTATGCACTTTATAAAAAACTAGAACCTAAAGAGGAGTTCATATGAGCCTGAATGAAGCCTTTGAAGTTGCAAAAATGGGGATTACTCAGCTATAGTGGTGAAAATATGAATTTTCTAGAAAATTTGTCCATCAAAATGGAAAACCACCTACACCACTATGAAGAGCACAAAATTCTACCCCAAATAAAAAAAATTGCACTGGAAAAGGAGGTCTTGAGCTCAAGATATTGTCATTTCAAAATAACTTATCAGAATGAAAATGCAAATGGTGAGGGGGTAAAATTTCCTTGCATGCATAATGACGTTAGTAGATAATATTTTCTGATCATATCATGAACTAATGCTAAAAAGTCTCTCTTTTTTTTCAAAAAAAAATCATTAAAAGTTTTAAAAAAAAAAAATTTAAAATAAATAGATAATAAAGTAGGATGGGGACCACATGCGGCCACCTCATGCACACCCTTTCCAAAGGGATATCAAAAAAATTTCTTACATAGTAAAGAAGAATTATAAACTTGCATCCTTGGTCAAATAACGAGTTCAAACTGAATATCAAATGCAACCAATGAAACTTGCCAAATCATAGACATATCGAGCCCAAATACATCCCAAACAATAGAATGCTTCCAATAACCGAGGCATTGACAACCCTATCAAAGAATAATAAAACCCTATTTCAAATCTGTACAAAAGAAATGGAAATCCACCTCAAATGCTAGCAATAAAGTGGATGCTGCCAAAGCCAACTACAACATTCGTAATGAAGAGATGCAGATAGAGGCAAAATATCGACAATAAGGTGACTCACACAGGCCACATTGTCACCAAATAAAAAAATACAGCTTGATCATAGTGTGCCCAACAAGGAAACAACGAACAAATCATTGATGAATTCACACAATGAAAGATATCCACATAATTGTTGGTCCATCAAGAGATCAAAGCAATGCCAGAAATGAGTTGCCTATGGATTTGGGTTGTGGGAGCTGGAAGATCACAAGGCAAACCGAGGGAGTCCATGACCAAGAAGAACCACAAGCATTTGGCTATTACAGATATGAATCAACAAAGAGCCACACCAAAAGACCTGAATCACTGTAAATACACAAATCTGCAAAAATAACTACCAACATATGCAAAGTGTGCAAATCGTACAATTAGAAAATCTAGCAAACTATATCCAAATCGCTCATAGTACATAATATTACCAAAAAATGATAAATTTTTCTGAGATATTATAAAATTTACAGAAAATGAAATATGACATAAACACAAATTCTGCAAGCTACATTTGGGAAGGGGTCTAATGGCCCTCTGACAAAAATTTTTTTTGCTACAAATATAATTTTACTCGAATATAGGCAAATTTGTATTCTATACTCATGGAAACAACCTCCTGAACGCACCGTTGAGGTCCAAATTGCAATAGGATGTTGTCAGATAGTTCAAATAACTGGAACACAACTGAGAGGGGGGGTTGAATACGCTGTCACAGATTTCAAGACCAGAACCCAAAACATTAATACCGGAATAGCACTTAAATGAATTAAGCATGAACAATAATCAAAGAATAAATACCATCCACATGACACCAAGATTTGTACGTGGAAAACCTAGTAAAGGGAAAAACCATGATGGGAAGCTTACCCATGATTAGATAATACTTCTGCAGTAAGTATGTGAATTGCAATTAAGGGGCCTGCACTTGCAGGAAGCCCAATAGCCTAGAGTGCATTTCTCATCACATAAAAAACCTCACTAACTACATATAAATCCACACTACAATCGGAGAAGTGTTGAACTGCAAAAAATAGCATCTCCTAAGCCCGAGTATAGTTCTAGTTAAGCTCAATATTGGAGGAGTAAATCCTCTTACATAAACCCAATTCAATCTCCAATGATGGACCAAATCCTATGCCTGAATGATATTACATTATTCGTACATTACATTCCTTGACCATGACCTCTAACATAACCATGACGATCTACAATGAGATCTTACATCTATATATACAAACCCTCGACCATAAACAATCATGTCGGCCACCAAACAATAAACTAGTTACATAATTACAAATCATGTCGGACTTAGACCAAACAAATAATATCCAACATATATGACATACCAGAAATACATCGAGAGGTTCAATCCACACGTTACATTAAAGTTGGTCCATAAGTTAGATCAACCAGGATCCAATATAGGTCCACAGGCTACAACAATGATCTCTATCCACCATGACTCAAACATGATAACCAAAAACATCCTGAAATTCCAATAGAAACTCCACCAACACCACCTATGTAGTTCATCAAAGATCTTCATCAAAATCTCTACCGGTGAAACCCTCACCAAAACCATAAACTAAGCTTCTAGGCAAGCAGGATAGCATCCGATCACCAGACCAAAACCAACTGACTGAATATGAGAAAGATTATCACGAACAAGCCAATTCCATCACCAAACTATATCAATGCAACACATGTAATCAATTCCACCAAATGGCCAACAATCTCCCCCTTTGGCATTGATGGCAACACTAGATGTGAAAAATATCTAAGTACGAAGAAATGCCAAACAAGTCTCCCCAAATGGAAGACAACCAACAATCTCCCGCATATAGCTTCTAAATGTCAATATCTTTGTCCCTTTCACTTTTTCTTTTTCTTTCCTTTTCTTTTTCACATCAATATCTCTCCCCCTTTGACATCAATGCCATAAAATTGATAAAAATATCAAAGCAAGAACATAAACCACTAAATCACAAAGTTGACTACTCCTCCTGAGCAGTAGCATCCCACATCAATGCCGGAATGAATAGTATCTCTGATAATGCATGTCGGACTAATGCCAAACCATAGGAGGGGTAGAAACTCCCAATCTGTCTCTCAGGTACTCAAATGATTCCTTGGGCAAAGGTTTAGTTAAAATATCTTCAATCTGATCTTTAGTGTTCACATAAACTAGTCTAACTTTATTTGCTTCCACTTTTTCCTTCAAAAAGTTATACTTGATAGATATTTGCTTTGTTTTAAAATAAAATACCACATTTCCACTGTTGGTTCCTTTGCATAAACTCTTATTTGACTTCTATTCAACTCATCCACTTTGACATTAGCACTCTCCACAATTCTCTGCAAACTCTTGTTATAACATTGATATGTTTTCATTTCATTAGAATAACAAAGAAATATGCCTTCATCACATCTAGGATCAAATTTCCTAGTGATATCATCTCTCCTAATATAACATTTACTACCAGAAATTCTAAAATACTTAACTATGGGTGTATTTCCAAACTATAAATCATAACGTGTCTTATCAGTTTCTCCTTTGATATGTACTCTGTTGAATGTATAAACTATTGTTCTCATTGCTTCTCTTCAATAGATATGAGGTATACTAGCTTCCATCATCATGGTTCTAGTAGCATCCAAGATAGTTATGTTCTTCCTTTCCACAACTCCATTCTACTGAGGTGTCTAGGGAGAAAAAAATTATCTTTTTATACAATGCTTCTCACAAAAGTTATTAAATGCACCGGATGTGAATTCTCCACCATGATTTTAACTCAAACATTTAATCTTTAATCATGTCATAGTTTCCACTTTAGCCTTAAAGATTTTAAACTTTTCAAATGCTTCAGATTTCTCCTTTAGAAAAGTAACCCGCATCATTCTAGAATAATCATCAATGATTAGCATGAAATATCTATCACCTTGAAAACTTTTAACTCTAGCAGGGCTACACAAATCAGTATGAATAAGATCAAGAACATCATTTGATTTATCTTGTATACTCCTAAAAGAGGTTCTCACCTATTTACCCGTTTGACATTCTTTTAATACTAGATTATAGGGCTTCATAATCTTAGGTATATCCCTAACTGTCTTATTTGAACGGATCTTCACAATGCAATCACAATTCACATGACACGGCCTTTTATGTGATAGCCAACTCTCATCAATCTGTGTAATAAAACATGTCTTCTCATTGGAGTTCAAATGAAATATATTACGTTTTGTTTATGTACCGGTTACAATCTCCAAGCCAGATCTGTTAATGTTTTTTCATTTTCTATCATTGAAGTGTAATTTAAATCCCTTATCTACCAATTGTCCTACACTCAAAATATTATGCATTAAACCTTCAACATAATAAAAATTGTCAGTATTGTTCTTACCATCCAATGATATAGTTCCTTTTCTTTTGATCATACATACTTTCTCATCTCCAAATCTAACTAGACTGCCATCAAATTCTTGCAAAGATAGAAACTTCCCTTTATCTCCAGTCATATGATGTGACCAACCACTGTCAATTACCCATTCATCCTTGTCTTCAATTTTAGCAGCAAGTGCCTTCTCTTCAAGTACATTCTCTTCCAGTGTCGGATCATCTTCTTTGATAACCAGGAACACCCATTCCTTCCTATTCCAGGAACCACTACCAGAGTCTTCTGTCGGTTCATCATCAGAATCAGTAATGGCTTCTTCATCCACTGTGTAGCATGATTTGTCTCTATTTTTCTTGTACTTGTACTTGTTCTAATATCTAGGGTTAGGCTTAAATGATCTTCTCACTCTTTCTTCAAATCTTGAAATCCTTTCAGGACGTCTAGATGCAAAATGACCAATCTTATTACTTGCAAAACATTTTAAAAGTGCTTTTGCTTACTACATACTTCCTACCAGTCCTTTAGGTACTCTTCTAGCAAATAGTGCTTCAAGTTTCTCAAACTCATCATCTTCTCTCTTCATATCTTCTAATTCCTTTTCATATAAAGCTTTATAGTCTTACGTACTGGTTGTAGACATAGATGCACGAAAAGAAGGTTGAGACTTCACAACTCCATAAGGTCCAAATTCTTTAAGCTCAAAAGAAGATAGTTTCCCAACCAAAGTATGTCTGCTGGCAAATGTATTAGCCATTATTCTCAACTCATTAATATATGTAGCCTTCATTTTGTAAGCCGGTGGTAGGGCTCTCAGGACTTTAGAAACCATTTCATCTTTGCTCAAAGTTCCACCACAACATTGAATTCTCATAACAACCTCATTTATGCTTTCCATGAATGTAGTAATCCTTTCATTTTCTTCTATTTTTAGGTTTTCATATCTTACCCGGTAACCATCAAGTTTAGCAATCTTGACTGTAGGGTCACCTTCATTAAGATTCTCCAACTTATCCCATATAGCCTTTCCAGATGATTTGTCAGTTAATCCCATTATTTGTTGATTATAAAGTGCACACAAGAGGGCTTCTCTTTCTCTATAATCATTGTCAAGCTCCTTGTCCAAATTTGCTAGAGGAGGATTGCCAAATCCCAGATTATAAGGTGTGACACCATTTTGTCTGATCTCCTAAATTTTGTTGCCAAGACATCTCAGATGAGTCTCCATCTGATTCTTCCATACTGTGCAATGATCAACCAAACCCTCTGCCTGAATGATATTACATTATTCGCACATTACATTCCTTGACCATGACCTCTAACATAACCATGATGATCTACAATGAGATCTTACATCTATATATACAAACCCTCAACCATAAACAATCAGGTCGGCCACCAGAAAATAAACCAATTACATAATTACAAACCATGTTGGCCTTAGACCAAACAAATAATATCCAACACGTAAGACATCCCAGAAATACATCAAGAGGTCCAATATACACGTTACATTAAAGTCGGTCCATAACCTAGATCAACGAGGACCCAATATAGGTCCACACACTACAACAATGATCTCCATCTGCCAAGTCTCGAACATGAACACCAACAACATCCTAAAACTCCACCAGAAACTGCACCACACTACTTATGAAATTCATCAAATATCTTCATCAAAATCTCTTCCAATGAAACCCTCATCGGAACTAGAAACTAAGCTTCTAGGAAAGCAGGATAGCATCCGATCACCAAACCAAAACCAACTGACCGAATATGAGCATGTGTATTATGAACAAGCCAATTCCATCAGGCTGGATCCAAATCAACTAGAAACCACTCAACCTACCGGGACTAGAAGGATGTTGGTAATGCATCCAAACAACTAGTGTTGGCATCAAAGACAAAACATCAATGCAACACATAATCAATTCCACAAAATAGCCAACAATCTCTCCCTTTGGCATTGATGGCAACACTAGATATGAAAAACATCTAAGTACCAAGAAATGCCAAACAAGTCTCCTCAAATGGAAGACAACCAACAATCTCTCGCATAAACCTTCTGAATGTCAATATCTCTCCCCCTTTGACTTTTTATTTTTCTTTCTTTGTCTTTTTGAAATCAATATCTCTCCCCCTTTGACATCAATGTCAAAAATTTGATAAAAATATCAAAGCAAGAACATAAACCACTGAATCACAAAACTAACTACTCCCTGTGAGCAGTAGAATCCCACATCAGTGTTGGAATGAATAGTATCTCTGATAATGCATGCCAGACTGATGCCAAGCCACCTCAATCAAGTCTCTACCAGAGGGACAGAAACTCCCTATCTGTCTCTCAGGTACTCAAATGATTCCTTGTGCAAAGGTTTAGTGAAAATATCTTCAATCTTCTCTTTAGTGTTCACATAAACCAATTTAACTTCATTTGCTTCTACCTTTTCCTTCAAAAATTTATACTTGATAAATATTTTCTTTGTTTTAGAATGAAATACCAGATTCTTTGATATATCAATAGTAGAAGAGTTATCATAGTGAATAACTATCGATGCATCACAATCCACCTTTATATCCTTCAACATTTGTTTCATCCATAAAACCTGTGTACAGTTAGTAGCAACAACAACATATTTAGCTTCAGTAGTAGATAAAGAAGTACATGATTGTTTATTGTTGATCTATGAAACCAACTTCTTTCCAATAAAGAAAGCTCCACTGGAAGTGCTTTTTCAGTCATCAACATCTCTAGCCCAATCAACATCTATATATGCACATAAAGCAAATTTATCATCCTTAGGCTACCACAAGCCATATTTTGATGTACCTTGCAAGTATCTAAAAATCCTTTTCACCGAAATCTCATGATTTTCTCTAGGATCACTCTGAAATCTTAAAACAATACAAGCAACATCCATAATGTCAGGCCTAGTTTGAGTCAAATAAAGCAGACCTCCAATCATAGATTTGTATATTGTAGGATTTACTGGTGTAGAAACATCTTTTCTTGTCAATTTCTCACTTGTAACCATAGGAAAGCTTACCGGTTTAGAATCTCCCATACCAAATTTCTTCAACAATTCCTTAACATATTTAGTTTAATAGATGAAAATACCTTTTTCAGTCTGAGTAATCTACAAACCTAAGAAAAATTTCATCTCACCAATAATACACATCTCAAATTCTTTCTCCATATTCTTAAAAAATTCTATGCATAACATACCTTCAACTCCAAAAATAATATCATCAACAAATACTTCAATAATCTGTATATCATCATCAATGATCTTATAATATAAATTATTGTCAGCACTACCCTTACTAAAACCAAGCTTCAAAAGATATTTATCCAATCTCGCATACCAAGCTCTAAGTGTTTGTTTCAATCCATATAAAGCTTTCCTTAGCCTGCAAACCATATTTGTATCATCTGATAGTAAAAAACCATCAGGTTGCTCAATATAAACTTCCTCATCAAGATCTCCATTCAAAAATACACATTTAATATCCATCTGATAAACCTTGTAGTTTTTATAAGCAACATAGGCAAGAAATAATCTTATAGGTTCAATCCTAGCTATAGTTGCAAAAGTCTCTCCATAATCAATTCCTTCCTTCTGAGAGTATCCTTTACAAACAAATGTAGCTTTATTCCTTATAACTTGAACATCCTCATTCAATTTATTCCTAAAAACCCATTTAGTTCCAATAACATTCTTATTTTTAGGCTAGGGCACCAAGGTCCATGTGTTATTTTTTTCAATCTAATCTAGTTCTTCTTCCATAGCTTTCAACCAATATTCATCTTTACATGTCTCAATTATTGATACTAGTTCAACTTGTGAAATTAAACATACCTCACTAGTTACCAATCTTCATCTTGTCATCACTCAATTTCTCTTATCCCCAATGATCTAGTCTTCTAAATGATTCAATCTCACATACCTAGGAGTCTTCTGACTTTGTGTTCCTCTTCCTTGTTCTTTAGTTACTGTAGAATTCTCTAACAGTACTGGAGTAACTAGTTCAACATTCTATTTCAAAAAAGGTTCTACTGGTTCAGATATAATCATTTCCACTACCAGTTCCTTCTTATAAAGTCTCGTTTAACTTTTGTTCAACTCATCTACTTTGACATTAGCACTCTCCATAATTCTCTGAAATCTCTTTTTATAACATCTATATGCTTTTCTTTCATTAGAACAACCAAGAAATATGTCATCATCACATATAGGATCAAATTTCCCAATGATATCATCTCTCCTAATATAACATTTACTATGAAAAATTTTAAAATACTTAACTGTAGGTGTATTTCCAAACCATAATTCATAAGGTGTCTTACCGGTTTCTCCTTTGATATGTACTTTGTTGAATGTATAAATTGTCATCCTCGCTACTTCTCTCTAGTAGCTATGAGGTAGACTAGCTTCCATCATCATTGTTCTCGTAGCAGCCAAGATAGCTATGTTCTTCCTTTCCACAACTCCATTCTGTTGAGGTGTTTGGGGAGGAAAAAATTGTCTTTTTATACCATGCTTCTTACAAAAGTTATTAAACTCACGGATGTGAATTATCCACAATGATTTGACCTCAAACATTTATTCTTCAATCCTATCTCATTTTTCACTTTAGCCTTAAAGATTTTAAGCTTTTCAAATGCTTCAAATTTCTCCTTTATAAAAGTAACCCACATCATTCTAGAATAATCATCAATGATTAGCATGAAATATCTATCACCTTGAAAACTTGTAACTCTAGTAGGGCCACACAAATCAGTATGAATAAGATCAAGGATATCATTTGATTTATCTTGTATACTCCTAAAAGACGTTCTCACCTATTTACCCATTTGACAGTCTTTACATACCGGATTATAGGGATTCATAATCTTAGGTATATCCCTATCTGCCTTAGTTGAACTGATCTCCATAATACAATCAAAATTCACATGACATGGCCTTTTATGCCATAGCCAACTCTCATCAATTTGTGTAATCAAGCATGTCTTCTCACCAGAGTTTAAATGAAATATATTACCATTTATCAGTGTACCAGTTACAATCTCCAAGCTAGATCTGTTAATGATTTTGCATTTTCCATCCTTGAATTGTAATTGAAATCCCTTATCTACCAATTGTCCTACACTCAAAAGTAGTTTCCTTAAACCTTCAACATAATAAATATTGTCAATATTGTTCTTACCATCCAATGATATAGTTCCTTTTCCTCTGATCATACATTCTTTGTCATCTCCAAATCTAACTAGACCGCCATAAAATTCTTGTAAAGATAGAAACTTCCTTTTATCTCTAGTGATATGATGTGAACAACCGTTGTCAATTTCCCATGCATCCTTGTCTTCAATTTTAGTAGCAAGTGCCTTCTCTTCAAGTACATTCTCTTCGAGTTCTAGATAATCATCTTTGATAACCAAGAACACCCATTCCTTCCCATTGCAAGAACCACTAGTAGAATTTTCTGTCGGTTCATCATCAGAATCAGTAATGCTTTCTTCATCTTCTATGTAGCAAGATTTGTCTCTGTTTTTCTTGTACTTGTAGTTGTTTTGATATCCAGGGTTAGGCTTAAATGATATTCTAACTCCTTCAAATCTTGAATTCCTTTCAGGACATCTAGATGTAAAGTGACCAATCTTATTACATGAAAAACATTTAAAAGGTGCTTTTCCTTCATACTTACTTCCTACTGGTCCTTTAGGTACTCTTCTAGAAAATAGTGCTTCAATTTTCTCAAACTCATCATCTTCTCTTTTCATATCCTCTAATTCCTTTGCATATAAAGATTTCCAGTCTTGCTTACTAGTTGTAGATGTAGATGCATGAAAAGAAGGTTCAGACTTCACAACTCCAAAAGGTCCAAATTCTTTAAGCTCAAAAGCAGATAGTTTCCCAACCAAAGTAGCTTTGTTGATAGATGTATTAGCCATTGTTCTCAACTCATTTTGATAACAGTAGCCTTCATTTTCTAAGCCGGTGGTAGGGCTCTCAGGACTTTAGAAACAATTTTATCTTTTCTCAAAGTTCCACCACAACATTGAATTCCCATAACAATGTCATTTATGCTTTCCATGAAAGTAGAATTCCTTTCATATTCTTCCATCTTTAGGTTTTCATATCTTACCCGGTAACCATCAGGTTTAGCAATCTTGACTCTAGGGTCACCTCCATTAAGATTCTCCAATGTATCCCATATAGTCTTTCTAGATGACTTGTCAGTTAATCCCATTATTTCTTGATCAGAAAGTACACACAAGAGGGCTTCTCTTGCTCTATAATCATTTTGAAGCTCCCTGTCCAATTTTTCCAAAGGAGGATTGCCAAATCCTGGATTATAAGGTGTGACACCATTCTAAGTGATCTCCTAAATCTCCTTTCCAAGATATCTCAGATGAGTCTCCCTCTAAATCTTCCATACTGTGTAATTTGTTCCATCAAGCCTCAGGATATCCCTCCGAAATATTTCTCCAGAAGAACTGGATGAAATTGAAATGTTAGTCACCATAGGATCTTCCTCAAGCAGTTAAGCTTTTTGTACAGAGGACCAAAGCTCTGATATCAATTCTTAGACAGTTCAGATAGCGAAAAGACAACTTAGAGGGGGGGCTGAATCTGTTGTCATAGATTACCGGAACTACTAGCAATTTAAACTTTAACACCGGAACTCAAAACATTAATATAGGAATAGGATTTAAACCGATTAAGAATGAAAAATAATCACAGAATAAATACCATCCACATGATACCAAGATTTGTACGTGGAAAACCCAGTAAAGGGAAAAACCATGGTGAGAAGCCTACCCACAATCAGATAATACTTTTGTAGTAAATATGTGAATTACAATTGAAGGGCATGCACTTGCAGGAAGACCAATAGCCTATACCACAATGCTCATCACATAGGGAGCCTCACTGACTACATATAAATCCATACTACAATTCGAAGAAGTGTTGAACCGCAAAAGATAGCATCTCCTATGCCTGAGTACAATTCCAGCTAAGCTCAATACCGGAGGACTAAATCCTCTTACATAAACCCAATTCGATCTCCAATGATCAACCAAATCCTCTGCCTAAATGATATTACATTAGTCACACATTACATTTCTTGACAACGACCTCTAACATAACCATGATGATCTACAATGAGATCTTACATCTATATATACAAACCCTTGATCATAAACAATTAGGTCGGCCACCAAAAAATAAACCAATTACATAATTACAAACCATATTGGTCTTAGACTAGACAAATAATATTCAATACATAAGACATCCTGAAAATACATCGAGAGGTCCAATCCACACGTTATATTAAATTCGGTCCATAACCTAGATCAACGGGGAGCCAATATAGGTCCACATGCTACAACAATGATCTCCATCTGCCAAGTCTCGAACATGATCACCAACAACATCTTGAAACTCCACCAGAAATGACACTAGCACCACTTATACAATTCCTCAAAGATATTCATCAAAATCTCTACCAGTAAAACCCTCGTCAAAACCAAAAACTAAGCTTCTAGGCAAGAAGGATAGCATCCGATCACCAAACCAAAATCAACTAACCAAATATGAGCTTGAGTATCATGAGCAAGCCAATTCCATCACCAAAATATACCGAAGCCTATCGGATCATGCCAGATCCAAATCAACTAGAAACCACTCAACCTACCAGGACCAGAAGGGTGCCAGTAAATCATCCAAACAAATAGTGTTGGCATCAATGAAAAAACATCAATGCAACACATAACCAATTCCACCAAATGGCCAATAGATGCCCCCAAAATGA
Source organism: Cryptomeria japonica (assembly GCF_030272615.1). Lineage (NCBI taxonomy): Eukaryota > Viridiplantae > Streptophyta > Pinopsida > Cupressales > Cupressaceae > Cryptomeria > Cryptomeria japonica. The sequence continues at coordinate 256,735,064 of NC_081413.1, forward strand.
ACAGCTCCCCAAATCCAAATATGAATCCCTCCAAAATGTCTCCAAAAATACTAATCAATGAAGCCCCAATGGCTCTGATACCACGTGGGAATTTGTTGAAAATAGCCAAGATCAAGAGCTTAATAAAAAGCACAATAGAGAGACAAAATAGATTGATAAGAATAAATTATATGCTAATCAAGATGAAAATACTGATCAACTAGATCATCAAAAATTACATACAATGTAGATGAGCCTTCATATAAAGGCAAGGCTAAGAGATAAAAGAGCACATAATGATGACATGTGGCTCAATGAGATGCAAGGGTAGGTAGGGGTAGGAATGAGAGATAGTAAAATATTCCACATGAGGTGGATCATCCACCAAAGTGTTGGCAATATTGCATTATAACAGACAATGAAGATTGTTGGCATTTCAATAAGGATATTGAGAAGGTTGTTGATGATTATGGATATAACTGATTAAAGATGTTTTACTATCTTGATATTATTATTTTGTCATTGATGTCAAGAAATTGATTTTCTAATTCAGTATGATGTTGCCATATCTTGAGAAGTGTGATATGAAGATTATGAAGAAGTCGGTAAAAGACACAGGAAAGAATATGATGAATAAAGGGATGAATAAGGTATTCAATGGGCAACTACTACTGAGTCAGACAATGATGAGATCATGATGTTTTAGATTGTTTTAACATCATACATATGTTGTAAAATGTAAAGGTTAATACTATACTATATTATCAACCAAAGAACCTAGTCGGTAAACCCTAAGGAACCTAGTCGGTAAACCCTAAGGAACCTAGTCGGTAAATCCTAAGGCTATCACTATCGGTTAATGAAGGCGGAATGTCTACCAAGTGAAGTTTAGTATTCACTGAGTTGTTATTGAGTTGTAACCGAGCCATAACAGAAAGCATTAAATGTTTACATGCGGTATTTAATGAAAGAAGCTAATGAGCTAGAGCAAATCAATGATTGGTAAGTCATGGAAGAAGTTTGTTAACAAATCTAAGGTAATGGAAAGTCGGCATGAAGATCTATAGCTCAGATTGAACCGCAATACCTTGGCACAAGTTCCAAGACAATTATGCAAGTTCCAAGGTAGGGTAAAACATTTTCAGATCGAAAGATGCATTGAACCTTGACAAGATTGAAGATCTGGTGGCTATGATTGATCATGGGAAATGTGATCAAGGAGATTAAGCGGTTACCTAATTGTTTATAAATAGGAAACTGTTGATAAACAATGTATGCGGGCAAGTGTATGCAAAGGGATGCTACATAGTGATTACCGAGCACAGAAGCTTGAAGACCTGTTAGAATAACAAAGTATAGAAGCCCAGCAGATAGACAAGATTAGTTCTATGTCTAGATTGTATTGAACAAATAAGAATCTGCTTTAGCATTTTAGATGTGAAGTTGCAGATAGATTTTTATTACTGCTATTTTGTGAAAGTGACAGAAAATCTCTTAACCGAGTGGACTTAATAGTCTTATATGTAAATCCTCTAGCAAGGTGACATTCTGATTGAGTGTTTGAAATCCTTTGACAAGGTCACTTCTAACAAAGTGAAGATCCTAACAGATCTGAGGGAAATCCCTTAACCAGGTCACATCTAGCAATGTGTTTGTAATCTTTAACAGGATTTGCTTTTAACCGAGCATACTCTAGAAGAGTATATTTCTTAGTGGGTCTGAAATCCCACAGTGGTTTTTCCCTATTTGGGTTTCCACGTTAAATCTGGTGTTATGAGGTTTATATTGTTCATATGCTTTTGAGTTTGCATGTTTGACAGTTTTGGATATATGACTGATATATATGTTACCGAGGTTGAATCTGATGTTTTTATGGATGATTAAGTTTGTATGATTCACCCCCCTTCCCCTCTCATCTTGTTGGCTATTGGATCTGTACTTATATTAAGTATCAGAACTATCACGAAGGTGGAATTATCATCCCACAATAAGTGGATATGATAAAGAAACAACAATATCACACCATAAAAGGTGGAATTTCTCCTACATACACACTCCCAATGTATGCACGTCCCTAAGTGTCTCATATGCAAACTGCAATGTTATGCATGTACCTAATTAAACTTAAGTAAAGTGTAATTATATCCAAGATGAATAAATAATTACATCAACAATTAACCTAAGAAAAATCTTAGTAAAACTTATAAATGGGAACACTGAATTCAAAATTCACCATCCCTTGTGCCTTTTTATAGAAAAAATTTGTAGTTGAAAAAGTACTACATCATTAATTAAAGGTGATGACTACATATCAAAAATATATCCAATATGGATTCTATAGAGACCTAACAAATTTAAATAATAGAATCATCTTCAAAATATACAATCAAGATCAGTCATGTATAATCAACATCATTAATTGCCCTAAAAATATATAATCAAGATTAGTCAGGTACAATCAACTTCATTAATCACCTTGAAAATATACAAGATCAATATCAGTCATATACAATCAACGTCATCACTCACCTTGAAAATATAAAATCAAGATTAGTCATGTAAATAAACATCACCAATGATCTTGAAAATATACAATCAAAATTAGTCATGTATAGTCAATATTAGATTAGTAATAATATTTACCCTGAATGAGAACTGATGTAAATATTACAAGAAGGAAACAACTCATTTGTGCAAATGAATAATGGAGAACAACACAAAAAATTATTCATGGGTAAAAGTACAAAGTTGTGTCACACTTTTATAAAAGAAATGGTCAATGTTGATTCAACTTTTAAAATTAAATCAATAGAAAGTGAAATATATGTTTCGAATTTTGAAATGATGTAAACTAATACAATTTATATTCTTATGTCTATTTTATGTTTGTAATTTTAACAAAAATTAAAAAAATTATTTGAATGTAGTTTTTTATAAAGTAAACACTATAATTTAGTTGCTAAAAAATGCTGAAATTGAAGTTACACAAGCCACCACACTTTATTTAGTAAATTTTACCTTTTTTTCTTGAATTTTTTTTTGTATATTGATAACATGAAACTTTAGTGCATGGATATATTTTTTACTATTTTTTATAAATATATATTTTTCAATAAATTTGAAAAGTTACGTGTGATGATATACTTTTCTTTCCAATTCTCACCACCTTTTTTATTAATTATTTATCAAAATTAGAAAACAATTATATCATCTTGACATAGATTATTTTCTCTACTGCATCATATTTTTTTCGATTTTTTTTAATAAATTTTAGTATTTTTCCTTGACAAGATAAGAACCTTATATTTTAGTGTTGATGATCTACTTTCAATAAAAATAAAATATTAAATATTAAAACTAATTAAAATATTAAAAGATATATATTTTGGAAAAATCACTTATAGATCTATAAAAGGGTATTTTTACATTTCAAAAGAAAATATTATTTATAAGAGTAGGAGTTGTTGAAACATCGAGTTTTTTTTTTTTGTAATTAGACCAAAAGCAGTATAAAATATACATTTAGTAGACACTTCCAATTGGAAAAGTTGTGGCCCATATATAACTTATCTATAATGAATCTATATAAGACCATATGTTTGACTAAAATTAATTTTTAGTTAGAATGCTTAAATTCACTTGTGCTGATAAGTTAGCCTGAAACGTGACACAGTTTTGTGTTTTTACCCTCATATTGTATTAGTAATGAATTACAATATTCTAAATGAATTTTAGTTCTATTTTTAAATGTAAGTAGAGTATGTAAGCTCATATATAATTATCACTATCAATGGTATCCTTTCATAATAAAAATAATCGATACCAATATTTTTCTTTGATAAGTGTTATGAATCATCTTCAAAAATAAAATCTATTTTTTTACTTAGAAATGTATTTTCTCATTGGAGTCAATTCACCAACACCATTAAAGGTGTTTTGAATATTCACCTAAAACAATATAAAATGACAATACAACCCTCAAATAATGAAATAAAATATGGATCCACAAATCTTTATGAAGACCTTATAAGATGCTTAATATAGAGCTTCTGAAATTGCATAAAAGCCCCATAATTCCTATTTGAGTTAGAGTGGATTCTACTATAGACTTCTTTATCATGTGTACAAGTAGTGTTAATGATACCAAATATGGTACCACTCACATCTACTAGTACCAAGCTACCAAAAGAGAGCAATATGACATAAAAATTATATAGCTCTTTTTTGAGAGCCTATTGTCTATATTATTCCACCCCTCAAGTTCTTTCCAATTCCTCCCATCCTAACTCTAATTGAAATTTGTCTCTCTTTTCCTTTGAAACTACATAGCTAGAGGTAGGAGAATTTATAGTACCCCCAATAATAGGATGGTGTCATCCTTATTTACCTCAAGAATCTCTATTCAGAACCAAGAATATTCGATAGTACATTCAAAACTATTTTATGGATGATTTCATTTGAACTCCACATCCATCTTTGTAGAAAGTTTCTATGATTATTGTTAATGAAATAATTGATTATTAAATAAGGGTGATGATTTCATATCAAAAGCATATCTAATTTAATTTCTTCAAATCTTTGAAAATTTGAAGTGTCAACAATCCCATTAAATAATATATCATCATCATTAGTCAATTACAATCAACATCAGTAATAATAATTGAACATTGAGATCTAAGAGAAAAACATTGCATTGTAGAGAAGTTGTTTACACTAATTAGAAACTACCACTTGGGATATTGTGATATGGTGACCACATGGGCAAATATATCAACAAGATGCAACACTTGTCTATGTATAAATATAATTTATAGCTATGTACAAGTCCCAAACCCACTATCCAAGTATTTGTTGGTAAGATCCTATGTGTTCAAATAGAAAGAACATATTGATTGTGCAATTACACAACTAGAAAAGTGGTACAGTCTTGTTTCCATGCACTTGCACAAGGGGTAGGCCCACTCAATGCAAAGGAACTTCCTGGATGGCACCTGTGTGTCTCAATAATATACTTACATGACTTCCATGTCACTAGATGGTGGCTCAAGTCCTCTTTAACAAGCACATTAAGCTAGCATACCTATTACCTATCTTTAGAAGAATATAGGTAAAGTATGTCAAAGATATCATATATGTTCATTATTTCACTTGAAAAATATTATATTATATTATTGTTACACATATGAGTTTGTTGGAAAGAGACACTGTTTCAGAAGTGATTAGTGCTTGAGAATTGTTTAGGGGTTTTCATTTATGGCAACTCTAATAAGATGTGTTATCTAGTATATGCAAATTCATTCTACCAAAAGTTCTAAGCCAGTTTTCCTTAAATCTGGAAGGTAGAACACAGTGTTTGGCAAAGTATGAGTACATTGAGTAGAACTCAATTTTGGGTGCACATTTTTGTTTGTGGTGGAAGAGGTAGTTGATTTTCTTTTTGGAATTGATTTGTTCGCAATCCTAGCTTTTGGTGTTGATTCTAGTGCAAGTTTGATGATCTGGTAGTCGATATTTTAGGAAGAATGAGGTTATTTTGGTGTAGCATGTTATGCAGAATCTTTGGAATAAATTTGTTGATTGCTGCCATGTTCAAGGATGTTGTTCCAACTTGATTGAACCGTTTTATCAATTTGTTTTTGTCCGCATGAGCATTGGTAATCGGATTGAGTTGACTTCTTGTTAAATGTTTCATATTTTGTGAATATGTTTGAAGTTGACATGTTGGTGACCTAATCAAGTGATGTCGATATATAAGACTGATCTATTTGAGCATTTTGGTGATCAATGTGTGCAAAGATTGTATTAGCATTGGTGTGTATTTTCACATGTGCTAACCTTGGATTGATGCTCTGATATATAAAAAATGAGAAGGGAACATAGCAGTATGGAAGAATAGTTGAAGAAGGCCTTTAGTGCTTAACCAAAACTGCATTTTGGCATTTGTAGATGCTACTCATCAGCTTAGACAATTAGTTATCATTTGTAATCATTTGTAAGACAGTGAGTCCTTGAAGGGTTGTAGCCCTCTATTGTAATTGAGGAGTGAGCTCTAAGAAGTGTGCCTAAATGCATGTGCATTCCATTACAATATTATTATACTCATGATCACAATATTATAATATTGTGGGTTTCAATCCCACCGTGGTTTTTCCCTTTTACAGTGTTATGGTTTTTTTCTTATGTGTATTGAGTTTCTGCACTTTACTTTTATTCTTTTGCATCTAGTGGGCAGTTAAAGAAATTTATAAATTGCAAAACACTTATTCACCCCCCTCTCATTTTTCATTTATTCCAACAATTGGTATCAGATCCTAGTTCCTCCGAGGAAGCCTAATAGCTTGACGAAGATCTGGGAGAGAGAATCAATGGACTCTGGTTTATAGAAACAACTCATTGTGGCACTTGAAGATCTAGATACAACAATAAATAAAGTATCCTGAGAAGAAATTTGAGTGATGTTGAAGACTATTCAATCATTGAAGGAGAAAGTGAACCCATCCAGAGAAAAGAGAAAGGAGCTTATGGACAAACTTAAGGAGAAAGAAGATCAAAGCGTTGATAACCAAGCCTTGAAAGACAAGATAGATGAATGCGAAAAACTTGCTAGAGATAATGCAATCTTGAAGAATGAAATGTAATCCATTGTGATGAAGCTAACAAAGGAGATTGAGGACATGTATAAGAATGAGATTGACTTAGTCACTAAAGGATAGATCTGATGAATGTTGTAGACAAAATCATGAAAATGACCTGTTGAAACTTGAGTTGATATAATCCAAGAATAATGAGCAAGAGCTTGAAAGACAGATCATAATTTTGAGAGATGAACTTACCATTGCTAATAAGTACAAATAAAAATTCAATGCTAGCTCAGCTAAGTTGGATGAGATGCTACAAAGTTAGAAGAATAAATGTGACATGGGAGGACTTGGATTTGAGAAAGGAAAAAGCTCAGGATTTGGTCAAAGTAATCATTAGAAGAACAAGAGATCTCCCATAAGAAAACCTAATGCTTATAAATTTAGTGGTAAATGTTTTGTTTGCAATAAATTTGGTCACATGGTAAGTCAATGCAGAATAGGAAAAATTAAAATAATTCATCATTCCCCGAATAATGTTTCAATTGCAATAAATATGGTCACAAGTTAGTTGAATGCAAAAGTATGGTATGTAGGAGAAATATAGGATGTTATACTTGTGGAATATTTGGACATAGTTCTAATCAATGCAAATCAAGGGGAAATCAAGTTAAATTCAGGCCTAATCAGAAAAACAACATTGTTTGTTATGCTTGCAACAAATCCGGTCATATTGCAAAATTTTGTAGAAGTAAGAATGTGAACAAGAATTCTCCAGCTGACAAGAATAAATATGTTGATAAGAGAAAAGTGAAGGTTGAAGAGATTAGAGAGAAGTACAAGAAGAAATGGGTCAAGAAGGGTGATTCAGATGAGTCTGCATCTAATTTCAGTGCAGGAACCTCATCCAGTAGCTATGGCACTTGGCCTTAGGGGAGAGTCATGAATGCAGATCCTAAAAACCCCTATCTGAGATCTATAACTTGTTGTGAGAAGTTGTAGATGGTTTTGAATGGTTGTATAGTCGATCCTGAAGGATCTCTGGAAGACTTCATCCCGATTTGAGACTCTGGAACAATAGTCATGAGATGCAGAGCATCCGATAGAGTTAGGGTTGAGAATTTATTATACCTAAAACTTAGGTATGTGGTGGATAAAAAACTGATTAAACTCTTATTTCTGACATTGCATTTGAAGAGAAAGAGTAGAAGAGATTGGCGAAGTGATTGTGAAGTGATTGTGGATAAAAAGGAGATTAAACTCTTATTTTTCAAAGTGTGATATCTGTCTCTATTCATAACCTAGAATTCGATAATGGCATCATCTGGTGTGGCGACTCTATTAGTTGTTGATATAACTAATAGGGTAAGATTTAAGTTCAAGAAACACCCATATAAATCAATGGAAGATGATCCACAAGGAGAATTTTTTGTCTATTCTGTATGGTGTTTTGTATGTTGAAGATATTGGGGAATACATTCATTGCAATTTTGAAGAACTTGGGAATGCTAAAATGTTGAAGCTTTACACAAAGCATATGGTAGATGGCATGGGTAATCTAAAACCTAAATTCAAAACACTCCAGGATAAGGGTTTCATCCAATTCATAAATTTTATGGTCTTTGACGAACCCAAATGGGTTAGATTCATTCTGAGGAGAGTTCATGGTGAATTTATATGGCTTGACAAGCCACACAAGATTAAAAAGAAAGCAATCAAAGAGGTAACATGCTTGAATGCAACCAGTGTAGTTCCTGCCCTAAGGAATGTGAAGATCATGACCATGATGTAGGCAACTGGTTGCAAACATGATAGAAGATCCATGACAATTAGTGATATTGTTGAACATGATGTTAGATTTGCATCCATGGTAATGGAATACAAGGTCTATTAGTTTAGTAGAGATAACTTAGTATCTAGTATCACCATTAACACTTCTTTTCAAATTTTGAAGGAAGATAATCTATATGATTTATGTGAGGTGATCTGGAGTGAGCTCTTGAGTAATTTGAAGAAGATTAAGTAGGATACAAAGAATATATTCAAATTCAGTACCCTGATTATCTATCTATATTTCCATTTCATGAATGAGGTCCTTGATGTAGGAAATGTTCAATGGGCCTATGACAGACCAGTGGCAATGCAGATAAAGGAATCTCTAAGTGGATTCGATAATGCACAAACTTAGAGAGCTACTCTGTGGGGTTACTTTAAGAACTTTCAAGGCATGATGCAGAGTGGGGAAAGGATCCCTAATAAAATTGTTGAAAAGTATGAAGACACCATATGCTTCATGGTGGACAGTGACCAGTTCTTGATGGAGGTTGTCGAAAATAGGACAATTTGGATCATGCCCATGGGGTATGAGGTTAGTGGTAATATTCTTGATGCATATGCTCAACATCTTTTGAGGAAGTCAGTAGACACTAATAAGGAAAGGTTTGGAACTTATAAGGAGAAAAGTTTGAGTCTGAACTCTCAATTCACAAAACTCATAATGTAGAGAGTGAGGAAGGAAGTGGAGTAGCTTGTAGAAGACATGGGATTCACAAAGGAGGTAGTTCAGAGAGCCCAGGAGAAGAATATCCTTAAGGAAGAGGACATGGTAGAACCAAAGAAGTCCAAACAATAATCTCCTACCTTGAAGCCAAGGAAAACAAGGAAGCTGACACCTTCCTCCCATACTCAAAAGTCCATCCCTCCACCTAAGCCTCAATCCAAACCATATGGTGGAGTTGAGAATAGGAAGAAAGGGAAACCTAAAATGTTTTATGTAGTAGCCATTACGGAAGAAGAGACCAAATCTGATGAAGCAGTGAGAGAAGTAAAGAAGAGTGATATTGTTGCTAAGGTTGTGAAGATGCAATCCTCCAGTGGAACTTAGACCAGTAAGAAGCCTAGAGTTGAAGTCGATCCATCTAGCATAACTCTTAAGCAAGTCAAGGAAGTAATAATAGAACAAGGTAACCTCAAATTGCTTTCCCAATTTTATGACCATTTGGATGAAAAAGGGAAAATATCTCTAGAAGGAGCTACCATTGCATATTTGAATAATTATAGCAGAGTACTTATTGAGATTGCATCTGAAATCCTTAAGAGTTTGTATGATATTTTGGATATGAAAAAAGAAGTTACAGGAGTAGAAAAGGAGATAATTAGGGAGTATGAATTAGTGCAACTCTGTCTGGTGATTGCTAAGATAGAAGTTGATAGGATTCTTAAAGAAAATAAAGAAAGGTTTAGAAGTAAAACCCATGTAAATAAAATAATGATTTGTAAGAATGCAGAGGTTCATAAAGAGACACAAGAAATTTTTTTGAGATAAATAATAAATAAATATGATTATGATGTAGTTCCTGAAAGGTCTTAGGGAAGTGTTCATAAATCTATTCCAAAAGTCTTTGGGATGCCACCCAAAGGTGAAGAACCAAAAAATGGTAAACTGAATGAACAAACAACTGAAATTGTTGTTGCAGATGATATTGATGATTGTAAGTAGATTGCAAACTTTGGTGTAGTAGTTTAGGATCCTCCCATAATGAATGTTGACTCAGAGAAGATTGCTAAGGAAGTTGGTGATGAGAATCTTGAGGATATAGAGATGGGAGATAAGGAGAAAGATGAGGGAAAGATTGAACAAGTTCCAGTGGCAAAAGACACTATGGAATATATTAAGGACAAGTACAGAATAAGTGACACTAATCTCATCCAAGGGCCTATCAATGTCAATTCATTATCTCCTGTGAAAGCACTAAAGTTTGCAACTCTAGCCCAAGCAAAAGATAGTGAAGACTTGTTGAAGTCTCACTCTGAAGACATAGAGCTTATAATGTTGGCCACAAGTATTCTTGTGAAAATTTTACCGACATTCAAGAAAGACACACTCAACTTACCCTTCAGTAAGCTAAGAAGTATGCTTAAGGCAATAGATTCTCATTTTGAATCTCTTGAGAAAGTGGTAGATGTAAATATTTTGAGCCAATTTAATGCTATGAGGTTAAGGACATTTTTGAGAATTGTTGAAGGTGATAGGGTCAGTCTTATAACCAGTGTGAAAGGATTTTAGGAGGCATTGAATGAAGGAGGAGAAATCTACAAGTCATGTCTTCTATTACCAAAGTTCACTATAGAGGTAGACAAGAAAAACAAAGAATGTGAAGGTCAAGTGGCTGGTATATCTCAGACCTATTCACCCCAGGCCATTTTTGTAAGTAATTATGAGGCTCAAGTGATGTCCTTACTTGATAAAAAAAAGTGCCCGAATCAAGAGAAAGATAGGATAATCGATAGAGTGGGAGAGCTAACAAATCTTATCACTCCTCGATTGGATACACTACTAAGCACTCAGTAGGATGCCTTGAATGCACTGAATAACAGTGTTCCTTCCAATCTAAGAGGAGAAGAAATGCATGCCTACTTTTGAGTGCTCTGATAAACATTTTGAAGAACCTGACGAAAGGATGGGATGATCACTTGCAATCTTTGAGGACTATTTTTGCAGACATTTTCAATTTTTTTTAAGTTCCATTGTATACCCTTGTACATACAATTTTGAGTGGATAATTGTCTTTTCCATTGATATCAAATGGGGAGACAAAGTGAAAAATGATGCAAATTCTCAGGGGGAGCCTATTAGAATTTGTTAGAATTGAAATTTTGAGATTTTGGACTGTTTGACATTTTTGGTTTGACACTTAGTCATTTTTCACTAAGTGTTGCCGTCAATGCCAAAGGGAAAGATTGTTTGCAAGAGAAAATGTTCCAGAAGTGATTAATGCTTGATAATTGTTTAGGGTTTGTCATTGATGGCAACTCTGATCAGATGTGTTATCCGGTATATGCAAATTCATTCTACCAGAAGTTCTAAGACAGTTTTTCTTAACTCTGGAAGGTGGAACATAGTGTTCGACAGAGTATGAGTATATTGAGTAGAACTCAATTTTGGGTGGACATTTTTGTTTGTGGTGGAAGAGGTATTCGATTTGTTCATTGGAATTGCTTTGTCCATAATCCTAGATTTTAAGATTGATTCTAGTGCAAGTTTGATGATTTGGTATCTGGTATTTTAGGAAGAACAAGGTTATTCTGGTGTAGCGTGTTATGCGGAATGTTTGGGATGATTTTGTTGATTGGTGTCATGTTAGAGGTTGTTGTGCTAACTTGATTGAAGTGTGTTATCAATTTTTTTTGGTCCACATGAGCATTGGTAATCTAATTGAGTCGACTTCTTGTTATGAGTTTCATATTTTTTAAATATGTTTGAAGCCAACATGTTGGTGACCTAATCAAGTGATGTTGATATATAAGAATAATCTACTTGATAATTTTGGTGATCGATGTGAGTGTACAAATATTGTATGAGCATTAGTGCATAGTTTCATGTGCGCTATCCTTGGATTGATGCTTCGATATATAAAAAAGAAGAACAAAACAAAGCATTGTGGCAGAACATTGGAAGAAGAATTTTTGTGCTTAATCAGAACTACATTTTAGCTTGTCTAGATGTTATTCATCAGTTTAGACAATCAATTATCATTTGTAATCATTTGTAGGATAGTGAGTCCTCCGAGGTTTGTAGCCCTCTATTGTAATTGAGCAGTGAGCTCTAGGCAATGTGCCTGAATACATGTACATTCCCTTGTCATATTATTATACTCCTTATCATAGTATTTTAATATTGTGGGTTTCAATCGCACCGTAGTTTTTCCCTTTTTTGAGTTCCACATAAAAATTCCAGTGTTATGGTTTTATGCTTGTGTGTATTGAATTTTTGCACTTTAATTTTATTCTTTTGAATCTGGTGGTTTAAGAATCAGTTAAAGAAAGTTATAAACTGGAGAACACTGATTTGCCCCCCCTATAAGTCTTCATTGATTCCAACAGAGTTTATGTTTTCATTGATGTCAAACTTGTTGGTCTAAATATTATGTAGTGCAAAGATAAGTCTTATATAGTCTGGATGGATAGGTTGAGGAGTAAGGTTTATATAGGGGTTAAGTTCATTACTATAGTACAAGTTGGTATGAGGTAACATAGGTAGTCATTTACTTTTTGAGGTTATATAATAGAATGTTTGATGATTATTTTGGAGTGTTGGTAATTTGTTTTGGAGCATAGATGATCCAAATATGGTGTAGAGGTGTATGATTGACATGATATTGTATGCAATATGATGGTAAATGTCATTGACAGAGAAATAAGGTGTTTTTTAGGATTATGCGGGTATTCTATTTATTTTGACATGTTTTTAATTTGGTGTCTTGGTCTCAAATGTGGAAGGTGTATTTCAGAAATTATGTTGTCAAAGAATGATGATTGTCATCTTCGGTTTTTTTCTGATACCCAACTACTACTCTATTAAAAACATATTGACTTGTGTGGTGATAGTAAGGTTGTGGTGATTATATGAAAATACAATATTCAAAGATGTCCTGTGTAGATGTATGGAAACTATTTGAGGGTATTTTAGATAGTAATTATTAATAGTTTCATGTATTTTTGAAGCTTTGATGTTAGTTAAATTGATCCAGGGTGGAATGTTACTACTTCTGATTGTTCTGGGAAATAGTTTGGCTACTCAGTGTTTTGGTCTAGTCTATGTTGGAAATATATCTGATCATGTCGAGAATGGTTGTTATGGTTTTTACTAATACTTTATGTTGAATTTGAGGCTTTCTATTTGTTGTGCTCTTTGGTACGGATTGAAGTTTGAGTACAGTATATTTGCATAAGTTAAAAGGTTATATTTTTTAGCTAAGGAGTTTTATCAGTGTGGTTGCATGTGTTGTTATTTTGGAGGTGTTTGGAAGGTATACTAACATGGAATGTTCCTTCACATATTTATTTTTATTTTAATATTTGCATTGAAGATTTCTATTGAGGCTAATAGTTTCTTATACACATTTCATCTACTCTTCGTCGACCTATTGATGTTCTTAGTGTTGCAAATATTATACAAAGGACATAATAATTGTAAAGACATACATAAGTTTTGTATCTAAGCAAAGACATATATCCGAATGTGTGATAGAAAAAAATGAAGGATGTTTTGAATGTTCTTAAACCTATGAACTGTACCTTTCTCTCTAGTAGAGGTAATCTTTTAACAGTTCAATCTTTTGATATTATATTATACTTGTGAATGCTAATTCATCCCCCCCTCTTAGCATCTTGTTGTGTTCACCAATTGGTATCAGAGCAAGGATTTTAAAGAATAATTTTAACCACTGAGGTAGATCTAAAATTTGAACAATATGTTTGAAGAGGATTTGAAAGGTATAGAATCTATGGATTAGAGTGATTGGGAAGGTATTGAAGGTATTGTTGTTATGGAAGGAGAATGGAGATTATCCTTGGAAGACATGGAAGAAATCAAACAAAAAAATAAGAAAGAATCGAAAGAGATTACTTTCTTGATGATCCTTCTTGATAATGGAAAGAAAGTCATTAATTAGATACAAAAGAAAAGGTATTTTCTATAGAGTAGTGTCTATAGGTTAATATGTCTAGGAAATTTATAATGAAACATAAAAGGCTAAGGGGTTGCCTAAACAACTTTAGAACATGCATTGATGATGTTGCTTGGTTATATAATTATTGTTTGTGATGACCTACATCCACTAAGAAGTTCAAGGAAGAAATTGACTCAATTGAGTCATCTTACTAAGCTAGTTAGCTCATACAATGTGTACAAATATAGTGATGGTGTAGTTAGGTCCAAGGTTGGTGATCTTCATTCATAGTTATTCATTCATTAAGGACAAAGTGATGAGTTTAAGAGGCATTTTTTCTCTCTTAAGGATATAGTTGAGCTAAAAATAACCTTGTCTATCAATTGTTAGAAAATATTGAAAAATTAGAACAAAGTATAAATAATTTGGATGACATTGATGTTATAGTAGATTTGTATCTTCGGTGTGAGTGTCGAAGTAAAATTATTTCTTCTACAATTCATTCTTGGGATTCCTTTTTCATGAAACTTAAGAAATATTTTAATGAAATTTGGCCTGAAAAAATGCAATTAGGTATAGTGGTTAGAGGATAACTTATTGAGATCTATTTTTGGTATGCAATACAACAACAATTTGACAATATCATGATTATGCATGTTGCCTTTTTGACATCTAAAGAAAAGTAATTCCTTCCAAAAAAAATCCCATAACAATTGCTATCATATCCGAAGAAACTTTAAAGGCAACTCCTCCAATTTTAACCTCATCCTTCTCCCATGACTAAGCAATTTTTTTGGAAAGATAGAGATCAAAGCCCTACATACCTTCGACATAGTTGGAAAGGTTACTCTTCACAACTTTTGGCCTTAATTTTTCATTATTTTTTAAACTATCACAACTATCAGGTTCAGTTTGAATGAGGTCATTTCCCATAGCTATCATAGGGAACCTAGAAGTAAAACCTAGAGGGGAAAAACAAAAAACAATAGTCTGAGAAAGACAACCCTTGGCAAAATTGGGGAAAGTGCATCTACAGTTTGAATGAGGCATTTGCCACCTATACTTTAAATGACTAATGGAAAGGACAGTGATGCAAAGAAAAAATGTAACCTTTGAATTATACTTCATTGAACAAGTATTTTAAGTCATCAGAGATAGCGACATGAACCATATCAAGGATATCATAAATATCCATCCATATTTTCAAATGATTGCAAAGTGGACCACAAAAACTTGACCTATTGGAAAATGTATTCCCTTCTCTTTTTGTATGTCCAAAATTAACGTGGCTCATCCCACAAGTGAGGTCCCTACAGTTGGCAATAAAGTGATCACATTTCCAATCTAGTTTGGCTTCATTTTTCAGCAAAAAAATAATATTTTTTGAATCACATTATATGATTATTTGACCATCCCCCCGATCTTTTGCAATAACTAAACCATAATAAGTCGTTTCCTACTTTTCCACACTAGAAGTTTGTGTCCCTAAGTTCATCAAATAGGCTAAACCCAAATTGCCTCTATAGTCCTTAATGACACCACCACCACTTGAATTTCCTTTAGAAGAACTATCAAAATTCAATTTTATCCAGCCAAAGTTAGGGGAGCATTTAATACAATTTCTAAACCTATTAGGTGGGGATATGGATCTAGAAAGAGAATCAGTTAAGCTCTAATTTATTGCAATCTTCCAAACAAGGGAAGAGGGTGAAAGAGAATGTTTGCGTCATTAAAAACAACTCATGTTTCCTTTTATATTAATAATAATTGCATTAGCTAGAGAGTCCCAACTAATTTTCTTTTCCCTAAATATTATGTTGTTTCTTTCCTTCAAAAGGATCCACCCAACATGTATAAAATCTTGCCACCATAGTTCCCTAATAAGAGGATGAGACGAATGAGGAGACCAGCCAAAAACATAGTCCTTGAAATCCCCTATCCAAATCCATTCAATAAGGAACAAGCAAAAGATTCTTTGTCTAGCATTCCATTAGTACTAGTAGTGAAACATAATATGATTAATAATTTCTTCTTCGTTGTCACATAAAACACATCTATTAACGAATTGAAAACCATGCCTTTTGAGATTGTCAATAGAAATAATTCTACCATGGAAATCCATCCACTAGAGAAAGAAAATCTTTGGAATCATATATAATCTCTAAATGATGGACTAGTTGAAGAGAAGGAGAGAGGAAGGAACAACCAACTCAAAACTAGAACTGGTTAAGAACTTGCCATCTTTAGAAGAATTCCAAATCAACTTGTCTTAAACATACAGCCTAAAAACCTAAAGCTATTAAGGATCTTGAGAATCTCAATATCTAAGTCATCTTCAAATTTAGATCAAAGTAAAAAGGTTTTAATTTCCACTTAGGCAGAGATGATCCAAGAACCCAATAGCCACTCATATAAATACCATAGCTCTCCATTAGGGCTTCTTCAATGGACAAAAAAACTAGATGAAATTCCAAGGGGATAGGTGACACCCAAGGGTCTTTCAAAAATCTAATTCTACACCCTTACCAACCTACCATTGAATATCCTTGAAAAATAGAGCTTTGGTTTTTAGATTGTTATTCCACACATGAGAACACCTAAGAAGGACCTAAGTGGTCAAAAAAGCATAGTTATGCCTATCATAGAGATACTTACTTTTCATGACAACTAGCCAATCCACATTATCTAAAAGAAATATCTATCCAACCTTAGGCATTATAGTAGGATTAAGTGAGTGGGAGTCCCTAATACTTAGACCAGCCAATTTATTATTATAACAAACTTTCTCCCAATTTGATAGGGACATTTTAGTTTTTTGTTCAAATCTCCACTAGATGAACCTTTTTTGGATTTGATCTAGCTTCTTAGCCCAAGATATTGGGATATGGAAAAGGGAAAGAAGATAATTTCAAGTACTTTGGAGGGAAGCTTTAAGAAGTTGGATATTTCCAAGATTGATTAAGAGAGTACATTTCCAACTACCTAGTTTCCTCTGAATCCATTCTAGTAGTCTGGTCTAGATCAACTCCTCCACTTTCCCAATAGTAAGAGGTAATCCTAGGTAATAAGATGGGAGACTAGCTATCCAAAAATTCAAAATCCTTGCAGATATTCTATGGGATATTCATAAAGTAAAGAGCACTCATATCTAAGTTAATTTTTTTTGTCTCAAAGCACTAGAATAATCTAGCAAGATAGAGAACCAACCCCTAGCATACACCACTGAAGCTAATCCAAGTAACACTGTATCATCCACAAATTGTTGATGAGAGATAACAAAACATTTAGAGGAAGGTTTAATCCCCTTTAGGATACCCTGATGAACACTCTTGTTAATGTTGCAGCCTAGGTCATCAGCCACAATAATGAAAAGATATAGGGAGACAGGATCACCCTACTTGAGACCACCAGAAGAGGAGAAACAACCTTGGGGAGCACCATTGGCCAAAACTAAATACAACAGATTTTTAAAAAATGCATCAATTAATTTCAATAATATTCCTCTAAAACCAAACTTTTTGAGAACCAAGAAGAGAAAGGATCATGAGACTATAGCATAACCTTTAGAGATATCCAATTTCAGGAGAATACCCTTTATACATTGTTTTTGTATAATGAAGAGTTTCATTAACAACAAGAACAACATTCAATATCTAGTGGCCTACAATTGACCAAGAAGTTTAAAAATATTTTATACAAACTATTGTAGAGGCTGATAGGTCTAAAATAAAACATACAATTGGCACCCAAATTTTTAGGAACTGAGACATTAAAGGTTTTATTGATATCTTTCAACATAGAATTTAAAGAAATAAATTCTCTCACAGCTAGAATGATGTTTTCACTCACAATATCCCAAAAATCTTAGAATATGAAAGGAGGAAACCAATCCAAACCTGGGGATTTAAATAGTTTAAAAAAAAAACTACCTCTTTGACTTCCTCAATAGCGAACTTACACTCTAAGAAGCTCAAATCTACAAAGGTAATTATGTTAGGAATAGGTCAAACTAGCCTATTAGAAGCATAAAAAACAAAATGATCTTGAGGAGGCTAAGGGTTAAGTAAAGAAAAAAAGTGAGAGATACCCAACCTATTGATATCCTCGTCCTTCAAGTAGGAGATACCATATGCTCCAATCAATTCTTTTATTTTGTTTCTTTTCTTATGTATACTAGCTAACTGGTTAAAAAAATTTATATTCTTGTCCCCTTCCTTCACCCGTTGCACTCTTGATCTCTATTTCCAATAGACTTCTTCTTTGAAAACAAAATTAAGAAGGTTTTCTAAAAGGGATTTTTCCTACTCCATTTTGTCTGAGGCCCCAAAAAAATCCACCTCTTTTTGAGTTAAGTTAATCAGATCCTTCGGGGCCTTCTTCTATTCAAAACTATTACCAAAATGAGGATTTATTCCAAGAACATGAGATGTTTTTATGGAGATTTTATTTGCAAGACTATGAACATGGTAGTACCTTGAATCCTAATATTCCACCATTGGTCCATAACATCCTTGAAGTTGGAGAAATGGGTCCACAAAATCTTAAAATGAAAGGGGAACCAAGGGCTAGGATGAACTAAGTCCCATTGAACGAAGATACGATAATTATCTAAGCCAAACTAGATTTGGGAGTTGAGTTGCTAGTGCCCAAGAATATTCCAAGATGAGGAAATTGCACACATATTGAGGGGCACATGAATAAGGTTATCTCTAGAGTGGATATTGGATCATGTATAATTATTATCTTCCAAATCTAGATCACACAAACTCCCCCTGGCTAAAAATTCATGAAGGTCTTGAATACTATTTGAAAAATTAGGAACACCACCTAATTTATTCAATGGGAATAAGGGGTAATTGAAGTCCCCCATAATTATCCAATTCATGTCTTGAAAGAATATCCTCTGAGAGAGGAGAGAATCACAAAGATCTCTTCTCAAAACTACATTGTTTGGAGCATAAATATTTGTGAGACTCTATTTCTCAATGTTAGTTATATTATTTCATAAATCTAGAGTTTAGAAGCCTCTACCTCGACTTATCAATGTTCCAACAGGAATATGGGGTTTCTTAAAAAATGGCAAGGCACCCACAAGTGCCTTCCACACTCGTAGAAAAAGTATTTGAGAAAGACAAAATAAAATTACAGACCTTGAGGAAGGCCTTTGAACTCATTTTAGCTTTCTGAAGAAGTAGGTTATTCGACTTCAAATGTTTCACCACGTTCTTCACCAAGTTTTGTTTTTTGGAACCATTAAGTCTCCTTATATTCCACAAGAGGACATCCACTTAAAATTATTATGAGAGCAAAATTTCTCTAGAGTACTTTTGTAATAATTAACCACATCCAGAGCTGCATTTGACTACCTCACTTCCTTAACAGGTTTCATGCCAACCTTTCCGTCCCTTCCCACATTAGGAGTCTTTCTTCCACTTCCTAAAGGAGGAACACCAAAGCTAGCCACACTAGAGAAAGACGATCTTTCTTAGATAGAAGTTCAAGGATAACCCAAAGAAGAGTCACGTAGATCACAACCTAACTCAAAAGGTGCCACCTCTTGGATACAAGAGATAGAAAGTGGAGATGTGTTATAAGAAAAAACCCCAAGAGAAGAAGGATCCATAAAGGAAATTGACTGGACAAATGGAACCAAATCTAGCACTAGCTAGACAAGACTAAGGAGATGCCTAAAACTATGTAAGGGAGTCCAACACCTTAGCACCACATCCCAAATTGGGAAGTCAAAGAATCACTTCAAGTAATACTTCAGGGTAGGCGAGGTCCAACCTAGAGGGAGGAGAGAAAAATCCCACCATCAGAGACAAAGGGGTAAAAATTTCACTAGTTGACTCAGTCAAAGCCATTGTAGAAACCATCTTATCCGAAGGAGAAGTAAACTTAGAGGACTTCGAGACCAGTTTAGAAATCTCTAGAGCTTAAGAAGAAACTCACTGCCCCTTATCCTTCTCCTTGAGTGAAGGTTTAGATCTCCCAATAGGGAATTTTTTAGAGGTGACCAATCGATGAAAAAAGCTGACAAAACAATGTAGAATTATCATATTCCAACAACTAGAGCCAAGGACCAATATGAGACTTCATGTTGATTGAGACAAGGAATATCTAACTAGGAGAAATACTCACATCAAAGCATGCATAAACCAGAGCTGCAGCCTTTTCTTAGTGATAGAGTCAAGGGAGATAAACTCATAAAATGAGTTAGCAAGCCCAACAATGATATCTTCATCCTCCAATTCAAAGGAAAGGCCCTAGAAATGTACCCAAGTTAGAATAGCACCAGACAGGTGAGATTCGGGCTTAAAACTGGGATTCCATTTATAGAGGAGAAGTTGTATCTTTCTAGAAAACTTAGGGCTAGAATAAAGGATGAGATAGAAATCCTCATTAGGAAATAAAGAGAAACAAAATGTACCATTGGGCAACACTGAGACTAAAACACTACCCTTAATCGCCCATCTGACAACAACCCACTCGTGAAGACAAGAAATATTTGGATGACTTCCCATGAACTTCCCCACCAAGGCATTCTCCATTTTATTTAGGGATCTGTTCAAGGAATAATATTTAATATTCATGCATGTACCATTCTTAGATTGCTCAATAGACACACCATATCTGGGCATAAACTGCCCGCATCAAAGAGATCCTTCCAACACCCTTGGAAAAGGTTACTAGATGATACCACTGAGGTTGGAGAGGACCCATTCCTAATAGCATCCCCACTAACAACCTTTGTAGGAGACCTACTCAAGCTAAAGAAGGTCCCACGCACACCACATGGGCCCCCATCCCCCTAAATCTTGATAACAAGGCAAAGAAAATACACACAAAATTTATTAGAGCTTAACACCTAAGAGGGGTCTAAAACTACAATCTCAAACAAAACCAAACTCATTGCATCATCCTTTTCAACCTCCTCCTGCTACACACCAAACAACTCTCGCCCATCACTTGCAAAGCATTTTTCAAAAACCCTATGGCTTGTTGTTAGTGTGGCATAATTGTTTCATTGTGGTATGTTTTAGGATTTTTAAAATTGATTCTATAAAATATATTGTTATTGTTCATGGATAATTGAGTTTCTTAGTTAGATCCATTATTATTTTTGGTTTTTGACTACAACTATCATGCCTCCTACTTTACAACAGAAATTGGATGTTCATGTTGCTACAGTAATCTCATCATTTTTGTGTCTAACACAAATATGTTTATGAATATATGGATTCAAGAAACATTAAAAAGAATTTTATGATTATTAAATAATTCAAGTCATACATACATACATACATACATAAACAATAGAATTATTAATCTATAATGTATTGTCAATGCATCTAATTTTTTCTTCTTTTAACTATTCCTAAATATACCTATAGATATAACCATGCCATAATGTATTCCATTTTCTTCTAGTATGATTAATTTATGTTTGATAGGGTTGTCTCATCTAAATCATTTTCCTTTATAAACATAATTTTAGATAATTTCAAATCTAAAATATGAAGAAAAAAGACATAACTATATAATTATTTAAAACCCTATCAACCTGAATTTATACTTTAAAATTAACTAAGGTTCAATTTAACTATACATTACAAATAAAAATACTAAGAACCCTCACGTACTCGTCTCTATTAACATACAAATTTTTAAAATTATATATACTTAAATATTCAATCAAACATGTTTAACATTTTCCAAAATAAACTATTTGATTATATCAAAATAAGAAGAATATACAATATTTTGTTTTGCATAGATTTTTAGTATAATTTATTTATCTGCATTCACCCACTAGAAAAGAAGCACGACGTAAACTTAGGGAGTGCAAGATCTGTATTCTACCACCTTTCAAGCCACGATAGATATCTGTAACGTGTACCTAGGAACTTAATAGACTGATGCTTCATTTCACCATTTTGAATCATATAACTAAAGCTGAAATATTAATCTTTTGTCTCGAAAACGTTTATATTTAACATGTTAAATATTTATTCTCCAGACAAATTTTATACAAAAATAAGTCTAATGCTAACTAAACAGATAAGGTAATGCCCTATCAATTAAAAGACATAAGTAGTATTTTGTTATACACTATACATAAAATAAAATTGCGAATACCTTGAAGCAACTGATATAATGTGTAGGTTATTTAATGTATATTCTCCATGCTCAAATAATGAAATAGATAAGAAAATACCTGGACGCTTGAAGCACACATGGGCTGGGTCAAGACAAGTATTCAAAGTATTCCAATTTTACAGAACGACGACAAAGTATTAAAATACTAGCATTGACTATAGCAAAGCATGTGTTGTTAGTGTAAAAAACACATGTGAAGACGAGATTAGGATATGTAAGAATCAGCATTTTGATGATTTTAGCAAAAAAATTGTTTGGAATCAATGTATTTCATAAGTTCATTATTCAAGGAAAGTTATTCATAAAGTTTATGATTTCACAAAAATAATGTAGCTTATATTGTATTCAAGGCAATAGAAGAGTGCTAAAGAAAAGGTAGGATGGTAGATTTTTTATTATTTTATTATGTTAGATGTTGATTTGTAGCTTTCAAGTAGTAGCTTTGATTAAGTAGTTATTTTAATGTAGGAGAAAAGTTCATCTATTGTCATATTATTCATTACATCTCTTAAAACTGGTTCAAAAAGAATAATTATAGCCAAAGTTAATCTTGTGGCTACCAATTTATCTATTTTGTAGAACCCAAGGCAAGAATGAGAGGCGGGTTGAATCAATCAAAAACAAACTTTAAGTGTAGGAAATAAACAATTAAACTTCAACACACATCCAACATATGAACACCAAGATTTATATGTGGAAAACTCAAATAGGAAAAAACCACAGTGAGCACATGCCCACAAAATATATCCACTATGTATATCAGATTACAAAGAAAAGAGCTAACTTCTCCAAACATGCACATCAAGGCTAACTACTCCTGGAGCAAGATACAAAGAGGACTTGCAAAACCTAAAGCTAACTACACTCATGGAAAGATAAAAAATGATATGAAAAGAAGGACCTTCTGATCATTAAGCTATCCTTGAACTCTACATCAAGTGACCAACATCAACACACACAAATTTGATCTCAACTGCCAACACTTTATCTCAAATCATTGTCACAGTCTCAACATAACTTGCATATCATTCGAACACAACTCTTCTTCTTCTCTTTACAAAACCTCACTGATTATCCTTGTATCTATATGCATCACACTTTCCTCTCTCTCACACACAACTCAATCATACACATCCTTATATACAAGATAGATCATCAAAGTTTAAACCAAATCAACCTAAATCAAAATATAATTTCTAAACCAAAAATACACACACTGATCCACTCTAGGAGAAAGAGGGGATCAAAAAACATCTTCCAAAGATCAATTCATTGATCCACAATCACCGAAACATAATATGCTACATAGCCATATAAACAATTAATAATCAACAACAGACTCTCCAATATAAATAACTCAAATCCGGATCTCCACACACTACAGTGAGACCCGTAACATATCAATCATGCTTCCACAAATCATATCTAGACCTGAGGATATGTCTAACATGGAATCTCACAACAAACAAAGATCAATGCCACAATACTTGGAGGACACAAAGATGTTTCTGGATCACAAAACTGTCATATCCATAACACAACAACTATATCCAATGAATATATAAATAATACTCAAAATAAGCAATAGATTTTGGACCCACGCACTTTCAAAACAACCAATTAAATAATAGCAACATCAACAACACAACAAGATAACTCCCAACAACAGATTTTGAACCTAAGCGCTTCCACAACAACCAATAGAATAACTACAACATCAACAACACAACAAGATAACTTTACACCATAGACATTCCAAACCAATCCAGAACAACAAGTTTGACATCAATTACAACCACAACAACACATCAACGTATGCTTCCAACAATCTCCCCCTTTATCATTGATGGCAACACTTGATGACACCTAGACCTCAAAGAAGAATAATATTGCTCAATATTTGTCCAAATATATACATGTCACATTTCTACACGATCTCTCGCAATCTCAATCTTCAAACTACTAACTCAATCTCTTCTTCCAAAGATCAAACTTTCTCAATCTCCCCTCCCCCCCCCTTTGCTAGAACTTAATCAATCCCTTCTCATTTGGCATCAAGGATAAATGTCACAACAACACTTCACACACCACTACTCCACTTGAAAGCAGCCACAACATTAATCCAAGAAAAAGAAATAGGCATGAAAGCTCCCTTGGAAAGATGCATCCCTATAATGCACCTAGCTAGAAGGAGGGGCAATGACCCCAAGCTTCTCCCAAAGAAGCTCAAATGTATCATCCTACAATGCCTTAGTGATAATATCTGCAACCTATTTTTTTGTAGAAATATATTTGAGTTGAAATTCCTTCTCAACAACTTTCTCCCTTAAATAATGATATCTGATTGAAATATGCTTTGTTCTTTAATGCATAGCTGGACTTTTTGAAATGTTTATTGCACCTGTATTATCTTACATAATATGAATTGTTTCCTCATATGTCATCTTGATATCTTTAAGAGTTTGTCTCATCCACATTACCTGAGTGCAACAAGTTGCAGCTACAATAGACTCTGCTTCAGCAATACATAGCGAAACCAAATATTTTTCTTACTGAACCAGGAAACCAATCTATCCCCTAAAAAAAATGCACCCCCACTATTACTCTTCTAATCATCAGAACTTCCACCCTAATCTACATCAGTATAAGCTTTCAACATAAAATCTCCACCATATTTGTACCAAATTCCATAATCCACAATACCTTTCAAGGATTTAAAAATTCTCTTTACAACTTGCCCATGTGTCACCTTCAGATTTCCTTGAAATATAGCGTTCAAACAAATAGCTTGCATGATATCTGATCTAGATGCAGTCAAATACAACAATCCACCAACTATCAATTTGCACTTCTTTTGTTCAACTTTTGGTGACATCATCTTTTCTCAACTTGCATCCAACGGTTAGAGGAGTTTTAACTGATTTGCAATCATCAAAACCAAAGTTCTTCAATATTTCCTTCACATACTTTCTCTGAGATAAAAATTTCATCTTTTTATTGAATAACTTGCAACCCAACAAAAAAAGGTAACTGACCAATCATTGACATTTCAAATTATTTTTGCATCTCCTTAGAAAATTCTTTACATAAACTATCATCTCCTCCAAATATAATATCATCAACATAAACTATAACAATTAACAACTTATCTCCACCAATCTTGAAATGAAGATTATTGTCTATTGTACCTTTCCTGAAATTCTGTTGAAGCAAATACCTATCCAATCTTGCATAACAGGCTTTGGGAGCCTGTTTAAGTCCATACAATGCCTTCTTCAGTTGGCATACCATATCCGGATCTTTTGTCAATCTAAATCCATTTGGTTTCTCAATATAAACTTCTTCTATATGCCCATTTAAAAATGATAATTTGTCACTCGTCTTTGCTCATTTAACTTATTCTTGAATACCCACTTAGTTCCTATTACATTCTTATCCCCTGATCTAGGTACTAGCTCCCAAGCCTTGTTCTTTTGAATCTAATTTAGTTCTTCCTCCATTGATTTTACCCAGCTCTCATCTTTGCTTGCTTCTTCATAAGTCTTCGGCTCTGTCATAGATAAAAATATCAATTAGCTTGACCTTGAGCTTCTACAATCTTCCTTCTTTTCTAAATACCTTTTTTCTTATCTCCAGTTATCCAATTCTCTAGATAATTCTTCTGAACATACTTAGCAGGAACTTTCTCTGAATTCTCCTCTTCTTCTTCTTCTTCATAATTTGTTCCCTTCTGTTTTCTTTCTTCTGGATCAATTGTCTTCTCTGGAACAATTGGAACAATGTCAAACTTCTACACTAGAAAGAACTCTTTCTACTTTCTATCTTTGATGTAATATACACTTCCACCTGATCTAACTCTTTCTGCAACTCTTTTACGATTCTTCTCCTTTTCGATCACACATCTGGTACTACTAAAAAACATTTCATATCATTTTCCGCACATTTTACTAACACCTAACAAACTATGTCTTAATCCTTCAATCTAATAAACATCATCAGTATTATGCTTACCATCAATAACAATGCTTCCAATACCTCAAATAGTAGCACCATCTTCTCCAACAAACTTCAGTGATCCTCGATCATACTTCTTGAGATTAATAAACCTATGTCTATCACTGGTCATATTATTTGAATATCCAGAGTCTATAATCCATGTAGTCTACTCTATCTTAGCATGCAATGCAGTCTTAACTTTTTTTCTTCTTTTTGTTTCTCCAAAACATTCTCCTTATCCTCAATTGTCAAAATAGGGATTTTTCATTCAAATCATCATCAACTTCATCTTTTGATGCATGTTCCTCAATATAACATAAACCCATCTTCTCTATTCTATTCAAATTGAATGTCTCTTAAACTTGTTCTTGTCATCATTATCTAGTCAATTATAATCTTCTTTGTAAGTGCAATTAGAAGCATATTGTCCAATTCTACCACAAAAAAATTATTTTAGAGGTAACTTACCTTTGTATCTTCTAGTGCCTCGTTGCAATCTTCTCACATAATTTTCTTCAGCTTGGCGTAGATATCCATCAAAACATTTCTCTCTTGTATAGCACATGTATGTGGCTTGTAGTAAATAGGCAAAGACAACAAGATATTATGAACAACATCAGGTTCTTCCAAATATCCATTGGCAGCTCTAATGCCATCAGCAAGATCAATCACTCTATGAATATAGTTCTCAATGCTCTCATCTTCCAACATTCTCAGGTACTCATACTTTTGCTTCAAATTCATCAGCCTAGCTTTCTTTATCTTCAGATCTCCTTTATATGCCAAATGCAACTTTTCCCATACAAATTTTTCTTCTGCTAATCCTTTTACTCTTCCAAACACAAAATCATTTATACCATTGAAAAATTATAGCTCTAGCCTTGGCATTAGTCACCTTCAATGTTATCCCATCTGCATTCTAAGGACCAACCTATGGAGGTGTATATCCAGTCTGAATGATTTCCCAAATTCCATTCTTCAATATCTCCAAATGCGACTCCTTTCTCTCCTTCCAATATCAAAAAATTGTACCATCAAAGACAACAAATTTGTAATACATTTCCTATTCCATAACGGATCTACCTCAAGTGGTTAAGCTTAATCAAGAGGAACCTCGCTCTCACACCAATTGTCAAACCTAAGGTAGGACTGAGGGGGGGTGAATTATTCCAAAACAAAAATTAAATGCAACACATAAACAATTAATCTTCAACACACATCTAACACATTAACATCAAGCTTTATATATGGAAAACCCAAATAGGGAAAAACCATGGTGAGCACCTGCCCACAAACTATATCCACTATGTATATCAATTCACAAAGAAAACAACTAATAACTTTAGACTTGCACACCAAGGCTAACTGCTTATGGGGAAAGATACATAGAGGACTTGCCAAAACTGAAGCTAACTACACTCAGGGCAAGATATAAAAATGATATAAAAAAAAGGTTCTCATAATCATGAAGCTATCTATGGACTCTACATCAAGCAACCAACATCAACACACAGAACTCTAATTACAACTACCAACACTCTATCTCAAATCTCTATCACAGTCTCAGCACAACTTCAATAGCATTCAAACACAACCCTTCTTCTACACTTTACTGAACCTCATTGATTATCCTTGTATCTATATTCATCACACTTTCTTTCTACTTTCCTCTCTATCTTACACAACTCAATCATTACATCCTTACATACAATATAGATTGATCATCAAAGTTTAAACCAATTCATCCTGAATCAAAATATAATTTCCAAACCACAAATACACACAATGAAACACTCCGGGAGAAAGAGGGGACCAAAACACATCTCCAAAGAACAATTTACCAATCCACAATCACCAGAATATAACTAACAACATATATATATGCTACTTATCTATATAAGAAATTAACGGTCAGCAATATACTCTCTAATGAAAATAACTTAAATCTGGATCTCCACATACTATAGTGAGACCCATAACATATCAAACACAATTTTACAAATCATATTTGGACCTAAGGATAGGTCTAACTTAGAATCTCACAACCAACAATGATCAATGGCACAACACTCAGAGGACACAAAGATGTTTCTGAACCACAAAACCGTCATATCCATAATATAGAAACTATATCCAATAAAGATAACAATAACAATCAACACCAACCAGAGATTCTAGACCCAAGCACTTATAAAACAACCAATTAAATAATAGCAACATTGACAACATAGCAAGATAACTCTCAACAATAGATTTTGGACCCAAGCACTTCTGAAACAATCAATAAAAAATTGCAATATTAACAACATAGCAAGATAACTCTGCATCACAAACATTCTAGACCAATCTAGAACAATAAGTTTGACATCAATGACAGCCACATCAACACATCACTACATGCTTCCAACACATTTTTGGTATTAAAAAGGGAATTTAGAACTAATACTTTGTACCTCCTTGAAATAGTGAGGGAAAAGAGTATTAATTCTCTAAGATTGTATTGGAATAAAATGTGATTAACCAATATACAACATACACAAAGGTCTATGATAGTTTAAATATTGGTTTATATTTGCATAAGTAATTATAAGAAAGAAATGAGTGTACTACTTTAAAAATGACTCATAATGCTACTTGAAGGTGAGAGTGTGGTTATATTTAATGTAAATGGTTTCCACATTTTATTAAATAATTGTTATTATGTTAAGTATCATGAAATCTAAGACTCCTACTAATATAAAAGCAATTCACCTAATTGTGCGAGTGAAATGGCGAACAAAATAGTAATTACAAGAGAAAGTATTCGACCAAGGAAAGAAAGAAAGTTTTGGACATTAAGAAATTATTGAAATAATATTGAGAATAAATATGTCCAGATTAGACAACTAAATTTATTGAGTTAAGTATGAGGAAAAAACAACAATATCACATGCGTCCAATAAGTTAGATTTTTGAAATCCAATAAATGATAAATGTACTTAGAGTTAACATTATTAATGATAATAAGCTTTATTTTTGCAAACAATAATTAAAAATATATGAGTTCATCTACACTAAGAAAATAGGAAGAAATTTGAATATATGTTAGAAATAACTTCAAATCAATTGTTGTGTACGAAATTAAATAAATATTTGGATACTATAGTACATTCAGTTAGCTTTCGATTAAGTTTTAAATACCTGTCTGTAACAAAAAGAATAAATGATCTTTTAATTACAACTCCTCTTTCTATAATAGTTGCAAATTTCTTACTTTATCATATATATAAATATATATATAGGGAAGAGAGAAAAAAACTAAAGATGAAGAGAAAGAAATAAAGTTTAGAGTTCATGTTCCAAGTTATAATTCCTATCATAGTGTATATTCAAGTTGTATACTCCCTCTTCCAAGAAACTATCTCACTTTCATGTTTCTATCTCACCTCCTTTAAAATATCTATGAGGTGAAATGAAGAATATTTTAGTGTAGACCATACTTTATGAATCCAATAGTTTAGCACCCCAACTTCACTTCTCAAATCAATAGTGGAAATTTCAAATCACTTCTAAATTTTTACATCAGCTTACTTCACGAGTACTTTAATAACTAATCTTTCATCGTGACTTCATCAAATATGATGCCAAATCAAAATTGTTTTTGTCAAGGTGTCCAAAAAATCCCCAAAAAAGGGTGAGACTGATACTTGTGCACTGTCATGTTTTATTGATGCACTAACATGTCATCACATGATTTGTTTATTTTTAGATCTAATAGATACATTTCATTCATTTATCGGTAGTAATCATTATAAATAACAATTTTTAAGTCACAACTATTGGTAAAATATTGTAAAAAATATCAGACATTAAAGCAAGAAGTGCTATCATAGCCATCAGAACATGCTCAACTATTGGATCCTCTCTCCTAATTCCTCTTGGTAAAATATCAACTCAAACCTATGTTGTGTTCAACTGTATGCTTGAGATGCCATCCAATAATAATAAAAGTAATATTGATTGATGTTGAAACAAATAACTAACTACAGAAATTAAACCCAAAGTCTCTAGGAAATTTCAGGGTATTTCTACAAAATAAAGATCATTGATTAGTGACCTTAGTTCTTAATTTTTTATTATATTAAACCAGAAGAATCCTAAACCATTACAAAGCCGTTATAGCGAATAACCCTAGGGTTTCACAAGGAGTGAGAGCCTCCAACCAGAGGCCAACTACCAAAAAGAAGAGAACCCAGCTAACACTAAGTGATGCAGGAGAATCCCTGGTTTTGGTAATCTTGCATCAACCAAAAACATTTATTTTCAATTTGTTTTTTTTTTTGTAGTTTCAACATTTCTTTCTGCATTTTCTTACATTTTCTCACCGAATCTTATGGAGATGGATTTTTCTTGCAAACCTAATTATCTTCCTTATTCCTGAACCACAGGACGTTTGGATCTTTTCCTGGTAAGTTATCACTTCCAGATTCCAAGACAATTTTCTAGCTTAGAACATCCAAACCGCTTGGACCTATTTTCTATTGGTGAATCTAGCAGATCATTTCCATATCTTGCAGAGCCCCCGTTCATTGTTCTCAGCATTCCTTGGCATGCCACAAACCTTCCCTCTGATCCGCACTTCTTCCTATGGTTTTTCCAGAGGTTTCTAATTGGCAGAGGCTGACATGGTTGTTTTACACGTTTCATCATATTCATCATTGTTTGATTCTTCTTGGGCCTACCCAAATCCCTCTAGACCATATAAATCAATGTAATTTAGTTTGTAGTAGGAATTTTTTAGAACCAAAGAGATCTATCATGAGGTTAAGAGGTTCGGTATAGACCAAGACTATAATTGAGCATGTTTGTATCAGGCTAGTGAGCCAAACCTTGTAGCTCGCATTTTGCTAGCAGATTGTAAATAAGTTTTCATGATATACTCAAAAAAAGTTGCATTGTCTCCATCATCTTGTCTTTCTTTCATTGTTTTTACTCTTGTTGCATGGTTTGGATAGATCTCCCTAAGGTCCCTCCTAACCATGATTGCACCAAGTGGTATCAGAGCAAGATGTTTTTCTAGAGATTGCTTTGTCCTAAATATTTTGTTGTGGGGTGGTGGATTGTGGATCTGACATGAATCTGAAGAGGACTGGCATGAAGAGGGCACAAAGAGAAAGTAGGAATGGTGGAGCACGTGGGAATGGAGACCTTGGTGTGATAGAAATGTTGAGTGGAATTGCAGCCCAGTTGGAAGTTGTTGAAGCAACCCAAAGAAGAGGTTGACATATTGAAGATGTCAGTGAAGATGAAGAAGAAGAAGAAGCATCAGCAAAACAAGTAGCAAATCCATTGGTGATCAATCTAGATGAAGAGAGCTTCATGAGGGTTTTGAGTAGGGATAACACCAAACCACATTTTACCCCCACCGGAGTATGATGGTAAGTTGGATTCTGATGAACTAATGGATTGGATCTTAGAGATGGAGAAGAATTTTAATTTTAAAGGCACTGTAGAAGAAAGAAAGGTGGAATATGTCTGTACTAGGTTGAAAGGTCATGCATCTCTTTAATGGGAACATTTGTAGATTGATAAAATGAGAAGAGGCAAAGAGAAGATCAAATCATGGGAGTAGATGGTTTCCAAGTAGATATTTTAGAGGAAGAGGATCCTGTACAGATCAGAATAAGGACAAGGAAGTAAGAATAGATGGTAGTTCATACCGGAAGGATGGCAAAAATGTCTATCAGAGAAGAGACCCTGATAGTTACTGAAATAAGGGCCATGGAAAAGAGGAGAGAAGATAGGAAAATAAAGTATTTAAGGGAACTTGCTTTAAGTGTGGAGGAGAAGGACATTGTGCTTTTGAATGTAAGAAAGAAAATAACATTGGAAGAACAACATTGGTAGAAGAAAACCCTACTAGATCAGCTAACAAACAAGAAGATGGAGAACTATTGATGATAAGGAGAGCCTTGTGTCATACCGGAGAGGATGAAGAGCCCTTGCAAAGGACAATTTGGTCAAGACTAGGTGTAAGGTATCTAGTAAGTTTTGTAAAGTAGTTATTGATATTGGTAGTTCAGATAATCTTGTTTCATAAGAGATGGTGAATAAATTGAAGTTGGAAAGATTGAGACACCCTAAGCCTTACCAAATAGCATGGATTCAAGATGATCATAAGTTGTTAGTGAGTGAACAATTCTTGGTGAAATTGAAAATTGGAAATTATCATGATGAAGTTTTGTGTGATATTATGCCTATGGATATTTGTCATATTTTGTTGGGAAGACCTTGTAGTTTGATAGACAGGAAATACATGATGGGAGAAGGAACATATACACTATTGTTGCAAATGGGATGAAGCAAATGTTGCTACCCTTGGAGGAGCCCTGGAAAAATGAAGTCTATACGAATACTAGAATATGCTTGGTTGATGGAAGGAAATTACTGGATGGAATGAGACATGAGAATGCGTGTTTTGTCTTAGTTCCTAAGAATACTGAGAACCTGGATCATGAAGAACAACTGGAAGTGATAAAGGAGTTGTTGACAGAGTATGAAGACATCATTTCAGATAATATGTTTGATGGATTACCACCTGTAAGGAGTATCATTTATTGCATGGACGTGATTACCGGAGCTAGTTTTCCTAACAAAGTTGCACACCGAATGATACTAGTAGAGAATGAGGAGATGAATAGACAAGTGCAAGAATTATTGAAAAAAGGTTTGATCAGAGAAAGTTTGAGTCCTTATGTAGTGCCAGCCATGTTAGCACCTAAGAATAATGGAGAATGGAGGATGTGTACCGATTCACAAAGCAATAAATAAGATCGTAGTGAAATACCGATTTCTTTTGCCTAGGATGGATGATATAATAGATTGCTTAAGTGGAGCTAAATACTACACCAAGACAGACTTCAAGAGTGGATATCATCATATCAGAATCAAAGAAGGAGATGAATGGAAGACAACATATAAGAAAAATGAGGAATTGTACGAACGGTTGGTGATGCCTTTTTGGTTGACTAATGCACCAAATACTTTCATGACATTGATGCATGAGGTATTGAAGAAATTCTTGGGTAAGTTTTTTATTGTGTATTTGGATGAGATTATGGGTTTTTAGTAAGACAAAAGAGGAGCATTTTTTGCATTTAAGACAAGTTTTGCAGATAAATCTTAAGAAGTGCAGTTTCATAAAGGAAGAGTTAGTCTATTTGGGATTTGTGATATTTGTAGATGGATTGAAGATGGACCCTGAGAAAGTAAAAATAATTGTTGAATGGCTTACACCATAAAGCATTGGATAAGTTAGATCATTTCATGGATTGGCTAGTTTCTACTAGAAGTTTATCAATAATTTCAGTTTAGTTTGTATCCCTATGACTGAGACAATGAGAGGAGATAGGAAAAAATTCAAATGGACAACTAGAGAAAATAAGAGTTTTGAATTGTTGAAGCAAAAGGTGAGTGAGGAGTCAGTGTTAGCTTTACCAGATTTCAACAAACTATTTCAAGTAGACTTTGATGCAAGTGGAAATGCAATTGGAGTCGTGTTAAGTCAGGAAGAGAGAGTAGTACTAGGGTAAAAGTACAAAGTTGTGTCACACTTTTATAAAGGAAATGGTCAATGCTGATTCGAATTTTAAAGTAAATCAATAGAAACTGAAATATATTTTTTGAATTTTAAAATGATATAAACTAATAAAATTTATATTCTTTTATCTATTTTATGTTTGTAATTTTAACAAAATTTTAAAAAATTATTTGAATGCAGTTTTTTATAAAGTAAACACCATAATTTAGTTGCTGATAAAATGTTGAAATTGAAGTTACACAAGCCACCACACTTAAATTAATAAATTTTACTTTTTTCTCATCAATTTTTCTGTGTATATTGATAACTTGAATCTTTAGTGCATGGATATATTTTTTACTATTTTTTAATAGATTTGAAAAGTTGCATGTGCTGAAATATAGCTCTTTCCAATTCCCACAAGCTTTTTTCTTAATTAGTTATCCAAATTTTTAAATAAATTTTAGTATTTTTCCTTGAAAAATTAATCAACCTTATATTTTAGTGCTGATGACCTACTTTCACTAAAAATAAAATATAAAATATCAAAAATTATTAAAATATTAAATGATATATATTTTGGAAAATTCACTTATAGATTTATAAAAGGGTATTTTAACATTTCGAAAAAAAAAAACTTATAAGAGTAGGAGTTTTTTTTTTATAAAGATAAACAGGTTTTACAGGGATTTGAAACCCAGATTATTACATACCAAGGCTAGCAGCCAACCAGATAGTAAAACTAAGAAAAATAGCGGACAAACCCCACACAGACTGGAAGCCAAAAAATAGGGCAAAGAACTTAACTAAGAGAGTTCATCAATTCAGTATTTTTCTAAATAATCCTCGTATTAATTTTCTTCAAATCCTCCATGATGAATCTGGAGGTTCCCTAGTCCTGGCTCCGACTCCTGGTTCTAGTGAAAGGACCTGAGCTAGTCTTCTCACCACCAACACTCTGTCCACCCTCTGAGGCATTATTTTTCCGCTTTTCCCCCAAGGGAAGGTCACTGGCGATGTTCATGGTTCTATAATCAGTCATCGTGGAATTAATTTTTTTCAAAGCATCAGCACTATTGATCATCACCTACCTATTGATTTCCACTAGATTATTCAGGATTTCCTTAATCTCACTCACATCCTCTTCCAAGTTCTCAATTTTGCAGTCATGTTCAACCTTCATAGTTTCAACATCCTGAGAAATTTTCTGGATCATACTCATGATCTTCTCAGTTTTATTGGGCCTAGGAGATTCCATGAAAGTCTCAACAATTCCTTTAATCCCATCTTTCAGCAATCCAATTTCCTTATCCACCCACTTCCAGTAGTTCTCTTGACTTCTAGTAGCCTCCAAAAGAAGATTTCCCATCACCCTCTCCTCCTTTTTCTCACCTTTATTTTCCTTATTCACAAACCCATGTTTCTCATCATCCACATTGATAGGGATGTCTAACCTAATCTAGTGGTCTAGGACTTTGGACCCACTAGATTTGGTTAATTTTGTTTTCTTTTTGGTGGAGGGCTCTAGGTCCTGCATTTTGTTGCTGCTAGATTTGAACTTACTTGCCTCCCACCTTGGAGGATTGATTTTTCTGTTACTGTTAGTTCCCGGGGTCACCATAAGCTCCCCTTCTTTATTTTGTCTATACTCAGGGTCCTTTGTATCCTTGATATCACGCTAATCCATGGCAGTACCACTATCATCCTCATCCATCTCCATATCAGAAACCAACTGCACATCAGGGTTAGAGGAGGAAATGTGGGTTTTATCCTTGGGAGAGGGTTTCACTTCATGATCTTGGGCATATTCCATAATCAACAAGATAAGCCCTTCATGAATCAAAGGGTTATCTTGGTTTTCAAAAAATTTAACTAAACTATTCTCCAAGGACAAAACTGAATAGAAGGGGCTATAAATAAATCTACCATGCCTAAAATCATTTAAGATAGTAAAATGATGCGAGAAAATGCTAGCATATCTACCATCCAAGGTGATGTACCTCATGACGAATTTTTCCATATCATCCTAGAGGGAAATCAACTCCTTCCTATTATAGCCACCATCCGCCATTTTTGTAACCCTATGTGATTCATTTTCCTTATCATAAAAGGAACCAATAGCCTCCTCACCCAACTTCATGTCTCTATATAATTTCCTGCCTTTCATATCCATACCAGTAACAATGGCAACTAGGGTTTCATCGACTTGAAACTCCACACCAAAGACAATCAACACACCCTTATTCCAACCTTTAACAAAGCTTTTCATAACAATGGAAGAATGACCATGTAGTCTCTCCAAAAAGGGCACCATCCCACCATTAGAAATTTCCTCCCAAGCCTTGTTATCCTTTGCTACTTATCATAGGTTGTGGGTTCCAACCTATTCTTTTCACCTCCCATTCTGTAGCTCAAGCAAACCAGACAACAAAACTCCAAAAAAAATAGGAGGAAAACAAACTAGAAACAGGTAAAACTGAAAGTTCTAACTTCTCAAAATGGTAATAATTCGAAATACCACCCCAATGGCTCCCATCCCATCATAATCTTTCATCATAACTTTCATTGGAAAGGCCGAAGATCTTGACATCATTTCTTGCTAAGTCACATAGAGTTTTTGAGAAATTTTCCTTTCCTCTCCACCATTTAACCGCCACGTTACCCACCGCCAAGTTGGCCAAATAATCTACTGGTTTATTTCCTTCCGGAAAAATGTGCAAGATCTTGAAATCCTCCAGGTCGGCTATCATTTCAAGGAAATCCTTGATTAAGTGTGAAATAGTCTAGCTAGGCACTGTACCTCCCTTAATACATTTGACAATGTTAAGCGAGTCACTTTCCAGCCAGACCCGTTTTAACCCCTCCTTGCTCGCCATGTGTAGTCCTATGTAGGCGGTGCGACGCTGGTAAAGTAGGAGTTGTTGAAACATTGATTTTTTTTTTTTGGCAATTAGACCCAAAGTGGTATAAAATATACATTTAGTAGACACTTCCAATTAATTTTTAGTGAGAATTATTTAAATTCACTTGTACTGATAAGTTATCCTAAAACGTGACACAGTTTTGTGCTTTTACCCAATAGCTTATTTTAGTGAAAAGTTGAATGATGCCAGGAGGAGATATTCGGTGTATGATCATGAATTTTATGCCATAGTTCAAGCCTTAAAGAAGTGGAGACATTAAACATGTTGTTTAAGGAGTTTGTGTTGTATACTGGTCATCAAGCCTTGTAGTATTTGAACAATTAGAGTAAGTTGAATCAAAGACATATGAGATGGGTAGATTTTTTGTAGACTTACACCTTTGTGTTGAAGCATAGGAATGGAAATTCAAACAAATATGCATATGCATTGAATAGAAGAAGAAGTTTGATGATTGAGATGAGACTCATAGTATTAGGATTTGAGGAGTTGAAGACCTTATATGATGATGACCCAGAGTTTGCTAAACTTTGGAAAGCATGTAGAGCACCGGTTATGGTAGATAGAAGTAAGTGGTTGGATTATTTAATTCAGGATGAGATATTATTCAAAGGATTTCAGTTGTGCATACCTAGGAGTTCTATGAGGGAGAATCTGATAAAGGAGAAGCATAGTGGAGGATTAGTCAGACACCTTGGTATTGATAAAACAGTAGAATTGGTGAGTGAACATTACTTTTGGCCTCAAATTCATAAGGATGTTAGGAAATTTGTGTAGAGTTGTAGAGTTTGTCAGATTGCAAAAGGTAGTAGTCAAAATATGGGATTGTATGAGCCTTTGATAGTTTCGGAGAGACCTTGGGAGGACATAAGCATGGATTTCATACTTGGATTACCTAAGACACCCAAAGGGAATGATTCTATATCTGTGGTGGTGGATAGATTCTTGAAGAAGGCTCATTTCATACCTTGTAAGAAGAAATCAAATGCAGTGCATATAGCTGGCTTAATTTTCAAGGAAGTGGTGAGATTACATGGATTACCTAGATTACCTAAGAGCATAGTTTTAGAGAGGGACACTAAATTTGTTGGTTATTTTTGGAGCACTTTGGAAGAAGATGAAAATAGATTTAAAATTTAGCTATACTTTTCACCCATAGACTAATGGACAGATAGAGGTACTAAATAGGAGTTTAAGAAATTTGTTGAGATGCTTAGTTGGGGAGAAAACCAAAAGTCGGGATTTAATTCTTGCACAAGAAGAGTTTGCCTACAATAATTGAGTGAATGGGAGTACCAGAAGATTACCTTTCGAGATTGTTACCGAAGCACACCCTAGAGGAATAATAGAATTGAGGGATGCTAGTAATGAAGACAAGTGGAGTGCAGAAGTAGAAGAATTTACAGATCACGTGAAGGCCTTACATGTTCAGGTTAAAAAAATTGGAGGATATGAACAACAAGTATAAGGAGAAAGCAAATGAGAAGAGGAGACATAAGGAATTTTAAGTTGGAAATGAAATGATGGTGTACCTAGGAAAATAAATATTTCCAGTTGGAACCTATAACAAGTTGCAAATGAGAAAGTTTGGACCTTGCAAGATCTTGAGGAAATTTAGTTCCAAAAATGCATATAAAGTGGAGCTACCGAATAGTTTTAATATTTCACCAATATTCAACATTGCAAATATACATTAGTATAATGAATCAGAATTCAGTGAAGATATTATTGCAGACTTGGAGAAGCAATTGCCCCAAAAGGAACCAGGTCAGATTGGAGACATTTTGGACAGTAGGATTGGGCATAGTACCTAGAGCAATCAGTACAACGAATATCTTGTGAAATGAAAGGCTGGACCAGTTGAAGATTTGTCTTGGATTTATC
Source organism: Cryptomeria japonica (assembly GCF_030272615.1). Lineage (NCBI taxonomy): Eukaryota > Viridiplantae > Streptophyta > Pinopsida > Cupressales > Cupressaceae > Cryptomeria > Cryptomeria japonica. The sequence goes on from NC_081413.1 coordinate 256,773,591, forward strand.
AGGTAGAGGTAGATCGCCTTGGTTTTCCTCTGACCCCAAAAAAGTGAGGGACTCACTTTTTCAACAACCATGTATGTCTAATGCAAGAGCATCCCTGGTTCTTTAGCAATCTTGCATCAACCAAAAATATTTCTTTTCAATTTGTTTTCTGTTTTGCAGTTTGATTATTTCTTTCTACATTTTCTTGCATTTGCTTCCTAGATCTTGCAAAGCTAGAGTTTTCTTGTAAACATGATTATCTTCCTTATTCTTGAACCACGGGACATTTGGATCTTTTTCCGACAAGTTATCACTTCTGGATTCCAAGACAGTTTTCTGGCTTACAACACTGGAACCGCTTGGACCTGTTTTCTATTGGTCAATCTTACGGATCCTTTCTATAGCTTTTGGAGCCTCAATTTAATGTTTCCAGTATTCCTTGGCATGTGGCCGACCTTCCCTCTGATTCACACTTCTTCCTATGCATTTTTTGGAGGTTTCTCATTGGTAGAGGCCGACATGGTGGTTTTACACGTTTCATCATGTTCATCATTGTTTGATTCTTCCTGGGCCATTCCAAATCCCTCTAGACCATATAAATCAATGTAATTTAGTTTTTAGCATGAAGTTTTGGGAATCGAAGAGATCTATCTTGAGTTTAAGAGGTGTGATATAGACCGATATTGTAAGTGAGCATGTTTGTATCAGGCTAGTGAGTTGAACTTTGTATCCTGCATGTTGTTGGCAGATTATTAATAGTTTTTCATGATATAGTCAAAAAGTTCTACATTGTTTCCATCATCTTGTCTTGCTTTCGTTGTGTTTACTCTTTCTACATGGTTCAGATAGATCTCCTTGAGGTCCCTCCTAACTGTGACTGCACCACTAAGGGCCATAGTTCTTAAGTGGCAAAAAAAGAAAAAAAAATTACATAGGGCTCTATGAGCTACACACGATCTTAAACTGCAGTCGACCTATCCTTAGAGTATCACACTAGCTAGAGTCATCTTTAATTATATCTCAATTTCATAACACAAAGTTTGTTGCTAGTAACGCAACTAAAAGATTGATATAGTAAGATGGATTCTCTTCCATGTAACAAGAAAAAAAATATTGTAAGGAAACCATTGAATTAGGTGGGAAGAGTCATGCCAAGTAGTTTGATAATTTATTTCATGGAAAAGTACTTACTACATTAGAAGTGGAGTTTTCTTTTCCTTTATGTCATAATATTCTTTCATAGCCTCTTGTAGATATGCAGATGCCAAAACTCTAGCTTCTTTCAATAATTTTTCAGAAGCTTTATATAAATTTAACATAACTACTAATTGTGCATCTTCATGGCTAGATCCAAATTTAGAGAATTATCCTTCTTGACCTTTAATTTTTTGAAGAAAAATCTATTTGTATATATAGAATATTCTAGTGATTTGAAAAATTTATCTATAAATAGATAATCGAAAAAAAAAAAAAATGAAATTCATGACTTGAGGAAACATTGTATTTATTGAATCATAATACCAAAAATCCTAAAGCTCATTTTGAGATCAATAATAATAATATGGTTCTAGTACCTATCAATGACACTATTATTTGATGACAAATCTTCTTAAATCTAATATCTACTATGCAATATTTGATACACCTACAAATATTTAGCATTTTGAAATCAGATACACAAATATGCATAGAAGAATTTTAACTTAACAAAACATGCATACTTGTGGATATAGTGTAGTGCAATTTTTATTTTCCTTTAAAAATATTGGTTGTAAAACAAGTATTGCATTGCAGAGTAATTCCTACCATACTTGATAGGATAGTTATATTGGGGTATTCTTCGAGGTAATAACATTCTTCCAAACCACACAGAATTGTATGTGAATTTCAGTCGCTTGTGGGACTCAGACTTTGTAGAATCCCAATTTCTAACCCTTTGAATTTTAGCTCCATTCCAGACAAAAACTCTCATATTAAAAAAATCAGTTTTGTATAAATTGAAGCTGACCTCACTTCCATTAAAATTGTAAAATCTTCTTTCTAATATTTGACACTGGAAGCAAATCATCCATTTGTTGACTTCTACTATGTTGTATCCTTTCGGTTAACATTAAACAAAATCAAATTCTTTCACAACTTGCCATGGACTGCAATTATTTGTAATTAAGTTCATATGACAGTCAGTTATTTATCTTGTCAAGCACAAACATAGATAACTACAACCATAAATAGCAACCATTCTACCATAAACTTCACCCAATTTCAAGTCACAGTATATGGATCATGGCCTTGCTAAAAGATCAGTATAATGGGGAAAATATATGTACTTTAGGTTACCATTGTAGGTGCTGTCAGTAATAGCAAGTTTACGGTAAACAATGGTGAATGTTGTTAGCTGGACAATCTCTGCAATATGTGCAATATATATTTCTTATGCAAGGAGACTGTAATCTGGTTTCGTATGAAAATATAGTTGAAAGTGTTGTGGGCATCAACGACAAAGGGAAAAGGAGGCGTCACTTTGTGCGTGTCAACAATGCAAGAGCACGGCAATTTGGTGATATATCCTGAGTTTCTTGACCCTTACATGTACAAATAATCTAGTATTATCCCTCCTGAAGTGATCTTCTAAGGTTTTTAATTTAAAATGTAATCTCTTTGCCAATGAATTCAAAATTATAAAATTGTCAATGTAGGTAAAATGTACAGTAGGATTGGGGAATGTTGGAATAAGGAGGAGCAAAGATAAAAGTAAATAACCACAATTTATATTAAACATAAAACATTACATCAGTGATCTGAGTTGCGGCTCAGTTGAACATAACAACACTCTTCTATTGTACTTCATAGATTCTTATAAACTGAGTTTTTTCAACCCAATGCAAATTCAACGATTGTACAAGGTCATACACTCACATATAGCTTCGTACAACTCCTTACAGATAGACACATATTTTTGACAAACTTACATCCTCTAACAACTCTATTGTTTTTCTCATCTCTAGCACATCATCGACAGTATGCTTGAAAGGACCAAGATCACGAGTCCTGGTAAATTCTTGCTTCAGAACTGTCTGATCATACAAAAGAGAGTAATTCTAGAAGAAGACTTTCTATTAGATTTGGTTTAATATGAGTTACTGCGTGTTCGACGTCTCACATGCATGGAGAGCAAGACAAAACATAAAATAATATGTTTTACACTACCTATAAAATGTGAGTCCCGCATATTGTAGTTGAACAACCTCGAGTAAATGAAAATCCATTTGAGATTATCTTTCAAACACTCCCCCTTAATCTCAACTATCAATATACTATCCATTTTTTTTTTCTTCGTGGCTTTCTTTAACTTCTATGGTAGCAAAAAATTTCAACAATCTTCTTTTATGTTTCCATTCTCTTCTTCATTTTTCTTGCTAACTGGTTGTTGATACAGTTGTTGCACTTTTCAGCATTCACAATGTTTTTGGTACATTCTTCTTTACAAATTCTTTTCTTTTGTCTCTAACTAACAGTTACAATGAAGTATGTTGACTTACTCAAATTATCTCCTTGCATAATAACTTCAAACCATCTTCAAGATTTGCATATCTTTTCTCAATAAAACACCATTTGTTTAGCTTCCTTCACCTGTTGTGGTAGTCTGAAGTCTTCAAAGCATCCTAAAACTTCCTACCTCTTCACAATTTGTAAATGTATTGATAATCAACGATTTTTTTTTACTGAAAACATTTTTCATCTCTTTTGAACATTCAAATTTTTTATGATTACTAACATTTTTCACATATGAAAATTTGTACAACCTTTGGAACATACTTGTAAGTTTTTCCCATCTAGATCCATAGGTCTATCCACAATCCATTTTTATACAACCTGTCATAGATTCATTGTTCCAGTTTTTGTTCCAGCACATTTTTTCAAAACGATTTCTTAAACCACAAATTTTACATGGATGCAAATCCCAACACATGTCTTTAATGTGACCTTCTGTATTACAATGAGAACACTAGATTTCTTTCTTTCTTTGAACTGATTTGTTTAAACATATATCATGTTGAACATCTTTTTCACCTTTGATATATCCAAAGCCTTCATATTTTGCCCTCTCTACTGACTGAATGGGCTCTAATTCCAGATGTTCTAATAAGGAGCAAAGATAAAAGTAAACAATCACAGTTTATATTAAACATAAAACATTACGTGAGTGATCTGAGCTGCAGCTCAGTAGAACACAAATACATTCTTCTATTGTTCATAGATTCTTATAAACTGATCTTTTTACAATCCAATGCAAATTCAAAGATTGTGTATGTTCATACACTCGCATATAACTTCATACGGCTCCTTACAAACAGACTCATATTTTTGACAGACTTACGTCCTCTAACAGCTCTGCTGCTTTTCTCGGCTCTAGCAAATCATCGACAGTATGCTTGAAAGGACCAAGATCAACAGTCCTTATAAATTCTTGCTTCACAACTGTCTGATCATACAGAAGAGATAGTAATTCTAAAAGAGGACACTTTATTAGATTTGGCTCAATATGAGCTACTGTACTCAACACAGAAACTGCCGCAAGTCTCACATGCGTGGAGAGGAAGAGTACAAAACATAAAATAATATATTTCACACTACCCATAAAATGTGAGTCCTGCATATTGTACATTGAACAACCTGGAGTAAATGCATTTGAGGTAAAATATGGACGCGTCTATTCTGGTTTCAAAACGGCAGTATGTATTGATTAATATGTGTGTTAGTCGCGCATTTTACATTGTCGATTTTGCAATAAATGGTTGCGATTGACTAACACATCGCTATCACACTGTATGAAAGATCTATTTTAGAACCAGAATAGCTTCTGACTGTTAAATATGTTTGTTTCATGTCTGCAGATGTCTTTGTGCATACAGAGGATATAAGTCAGGGTAGGTGAGATTATCTTTCAACAGGGAATTGCAACCGCCACCCAAACACCAATGATAAGATACAATCAACGAATAATGAATGTACATTTCACTTTTGCTTTTTATTAATACATAAGCATAATGTTCTTCCAACTCTGCACTGAAAATGCGATGAATTCAGAATTTGCAGGCAATATCTCATACGATTTTTAGTAATTCGTATTTTTTTCCTGAAAACAAAACCAGTAAGTAGGATTGGGGAATTGCGACCCCCAATAGTAAGTAGTTCAGAGCATCAACGAATGAGTTGTAAAACCATATATAAATATTAACCTACAGCCGAAGTCAAATACTCTTATTATCCCGAAAAAAGGGCAAAAGGAGGCGTCAGCAATTAAAGGAGCCCTGAGGAATGTTAACAGCACGAATGTAAGCAAATTACTGCGGATATATCTTTGTGATATATGTCGGTGTCCTTTGCAAAATGTAAGCAGTTAGTTGCAGATATATCTACATACAATATATCTTCAGTTAGTTTCTTAGATGGCGAAGGTCCTATAATAAAAAGCTATATGTTGTCCAAACGTAATTCATAACTCCAGATTTATATAGCTCACGCATTACCGACTCTCCTCCGTGTTTTCCGCAGATAACAAATAACATTATTACAAGCAAAAGGAAAACAAGCCGTAATCAATGAAAACAGTAGGACTAGGAATACATATATCACAGGTCTGGAATCTGACAGGCGAGATGGTCGCTTTTTCACTTTTGAATCGTATTTCACAGCTTAAAAAATTCTTGGATCGTATGTATTTATATGTTTTTTTTTTTAAATTGTATATATGACACTTAAAATTATTAATAAATTATAAAAAAATATAGTAGATAATATATATCATATAATATTATAATTTATAATATATATATATATATATATATATAAAATTAGTAAATAGCTACAGAGGGGCAGCACCCTTGTATTAATAAAAAATGGGTGAATACAAGGTCTGGTTCATTGAAAGCGGTAAGGGGAAAGAACCCAGAAGAAAACCCCCTACCCTAGCTCTGTTCCTTATACAAAAAGAACTAGCAAGGAGGCTGGATAAGTACAAATCACCAGTCGACAATCGTTGAAGATAGCAGAACCGGCCAAAGGCCTTTAAACAAAAAACAATAACCAGAAAACAGAGAAACCGGAGAAAGGTGACAACCGAAATCAATGGGAGTCTTCCGAGTCATCATCCACTGGAGCACGAGCCGCATCCAGGATTATAGGGCATTCAGTGCCACAGGTCAATTGAGTCGTCGATTCAGCCTTCTCCTTAGGGAGTCAGTAGTCATTAGGGAACCACTCCTCGCCAAGCCCAAACCCCCAGTCATTGCCATCAACCAAATCTCCATTCTCTAGAATACCAAAACCTTCTGCACCCGCTAACCCTTCATCTAGAAGATACTTTTCCCTCCATTCTGACGTGAAGCCATTTTGAATGCCTGCCGTCTTAAGCAGAAATTCATTATTCCTAGTAATGGCAGGCCAGGTTTCTTGAAGAGCATCAAATTCCAGAGAGTTCAAAATCACAAACATTCTCACCTCTGCCTCGTTGCCCGAGGACATATAATAATTTTGGGGAAGCAGTATTCTCAGGTTGCCATCAATATTGTCCAACGCGGCATCAATCTCCCCCGGCAGGCGGTGTTTAAACACCATTTGAGTTAAAAGATTCACTCTCTGCATGTTAGTCCCCATGTATATGACCATTGCAAGGAAAAAGGCCGGAATATCAGCATTGGCTCTATACCTATGATAATCCATAAGGAATTCCTTCCCCATTATCCTTTTAAGGCTGTGAAGAATGAGAGGGTGTCGAGAGTAGAGGACCTCCTACAAACGTTTGTCAGTGATTTTTTCTAGGAAGGCCATCTGTTGACAAGTAGCTTCAAGGAGAAATGGGGATTCCATGGCAAGTCACTGAGTGAAAAATGCAAATGTTTGATGGGAAAACGAGGGCATTCCAGTATTAAGTAGAAAGTCATCAAACTAGGGGATACGTGCGCTAGTCAAGTAGCTCATCCCTATTGAACACACACACGTGTGAAATGATAGTGTCCAATCAACTTCTGATCCAAAGTTTGTCAACTTAATGTCGACCATCTTTATCCATCAAGTAATTATATGCATATCCAAATAGGATCTAGTCATAACTAAATATCAATTAAAAGTACACACATGTCCAATTGCCACCGGGCGCAAACTGGCACAAACCAATAATGACTGCAGAGAGCCACGACTTAGTGGCAAGAAGAAATCTTAACTGGTGAACAAATCAATCGATCGATCTATCCACCGGAAGCCATGATCATTAGGTTAAGTGAAAAATATAGAGGCAAGCTGGGAGGCAATGCAACCGGTTTACGCCCCAACCGGTAATTCAATTGGAGAAACTTCTCAACCAGAAGGAGAAATGGAGAACGCAATCGGCAAGTGACTCAACTGGTGAACACCACCACCAGTGAGATAGTCACGAGTCCATATTAACCGATGGAGGCAATACTACAGTACCATCATTGATAGGTTAATCGAAGAAATATATCAGCTGGAAGGAGAAGACAATCAGTTGAGACCACAACCGACAGACTCAATCGGAAAGCACCATTACTTGGCAAGATAATCAGACCATATCAACCGGTAGAAGCTCATCTGGGATAATCAAATTAGTCAGAATGACCCAATCAGAGTGCCAAGGGGGGATCACCATCGGTAATCACCATTTTAGAGAGTCTGTTAGCCTCTCCATTGCCTTCCCTATAGATGTGGCTAATCCGTAATTCATGAAAGGTGTCTAGCAGCACCAGAATTGGTTGAAGCCACTGGTTAAGGTGCCAACTAGGGGTGTTCTTACAATGGACCGCATTAACCACATTTAGTGACTGTCCCTCCAGATGAATTCTCTACACCCCAAGCTCCATCCCTAGCTACAGTCCTCTTAGAGCCACTTTGAATTCATCTTCGTTGTTAGTGGCAACTCCAATCTTTTCAGAGATTTCTTTTATACAGATACCATCGGAGTTCCTCAGTATACACCCAATACCACTTTGACCCGGGTTTCAAGCAAGCACCATCAAAGTTTACCTTAAACCACCCAGGCTTTGGTGCTTCCCATTTAACACGCAATCTTGGATTGACTTGATCCACTGGGGATTCCTTACCTAAAAGTGGTGGAATGAGTAGATTTGGAAGTGCCAGCTTAATCTTCCAATCCCAGTCCATATATATATTTTTCTTTAATGATTTGGATTGAGCAGCCTCATTGAGGAGTTCAGTCAGATGGTTCTCAATTTTCCCACATAGAGTCATTAAGTTCATCTCTTTACCCTGGAAAATTCTGCGATTCCTTTCTTTCCAAACTTCCCAAATCAGAAGAGATGGTAGAATATAAAATAAATCAGCAAATATGGCTTTTCCTATCGGTTTAGGCCATTGCAGAAACCACTCTTCTAACCCTGATGGAAAGGGGCCAAAGATTCTCAATTTTCCCATGAAATACCACCAACAGCGACTGGAGAGCTTGCAGTGGAGAAGTAGGTGATCTGTAGTCTCTTCTTGCTCTTGATATAAAATGCATCTACTGGGTCCATTGATGCCCATTGAAAAGAGTCTTTCTTTAGTTAGAATCTTCTTTTGACAAGCCAGCCATGCAAATGAACCTGCTTTGGGTAGGAGATGTCGATGCCAAAAAAGATTAATAGACCAATCTTTTTTGTCTGTAATTGCTTCTTTCAAGTTGTAACCAAAACATACCTTGTATTTACCATCAGAAGAACCACACCACTTGATAATGTCCTTTATAGGGGAAGGGAAAATAACCCTTTTGTTGAGAATGTCGGCAAACAAGTCTTTCTAGTGCTGGTCCAAGTCCAAGGGATCCAAGGAGTTCCATTTCCACTTAGCAATGCCATTTTCTTGGATAGGGTAACCATAATCACAGATATTGTGACTCCGGAGGTGATAAGTTTCTACCATAATAGGTTGTAGAGAAGGGTTGAGACATAACGTAGCTTCACCAGCCCAAGAATCAATCCAAAAGGAGGCATCCCTTCAATTCCTGACATCCTAGGTAGCCTGATCACTTATGATTTCCTTGCTTTCCACAATAAAATTCCAGATGCTCGAACCTCTAGGGAGGTTGTTTATATTAAGAATCCTTTTTGGCTCCAGGGAGTCCAAATATTTATGTTTTAGAATCCTTGCCCATTTTTGTTTATCACCACTGCAAATTTCCCAAACCAATTTAGCACCCATAGCTAAATTCATAATCGAAATTTGTCGAATGCCAGCACCCCCTGCCTTTTTTGGTTGGAAAATATTTTTCCAAGCTACTCGAGGAAATTTCCCTTTGTCATCTGAGTCATTCCAAAGGAAATTTCTCATTATAGAGATAAATTCATCTTCAATTGCTATCGGTAATCTCAGACATGCCATTGAAAAAACCGGTACCGCAAAGAGGACCGATTTTATCATAGTGAGTTTCCCAGTAGAGAATAACCACTTGCCTTTCTAATTTGTAAGCTTGGATTTGCACTTATCAATAAGATGCTTCCAATAGCAAGTTCTATTACTACCAATGAAGAGGGGGGTTCCAAGAAATTTCCCTGGGAAGTTTGCAACTCTGAGATTAAGAATCCTTGATAAGACACCTTGCATATTAATCGAAGTGTTGACAAAAAACACTTCAGATTTATTCCAATTGATTTTGTGTCCAGAAGCCATATAGTAATCATGGAGACATGATTTAATTGTCCTTGCCTCTCTGCTACAAGCCGAGTCAAACAGAATGGTATCATCAGCAAACTGCAAGTGAGTCATTTTTTCAATCCCTATTGCCACATTGACTCCAAGCCATCGATCATCTTGTTGAAGAGCTCTTATTGACCAACCTAAGGCTTTAGCCATTATGATAAACAAAAATGGTGACATTGGATCACCTTGTCATATTCCTCTTGACGTGGAAAAAAAGCCACGAGATGAGCCAATAACCAAACCGGAGAATTTGGGGGATGATAGACAACTCGTGACCCATGTGATCCATTCCTTGCAAAAACTAAATTTTTTTAACACATCAATTAAGAAACCCCTGTCCACCATATCATAAGCTTTCAAAATATCCATTTTTAAAATCATGCAGGAATCCTTGGTTTTCCTAGCCATGTGAAGCGTTTCATTGGCAATGATAATGCCTTCCACGATGGATCTTCCAGGGGCAAATCCACTTTGTTCATCCGATATGATGTGTTTAAGGAGGGGCTTCAATCTGTTGGCTATGATCTTTATTACAATCTTATAGATCATGTTGCATAAAGAAATGGGCCTAAAATCACTCATCTGTTGAGGGTTTTTCTTTTTGGGGATTAAAGCCAAAAAGGTGTGATTAATAGCACCTAACATAGTCATTTTCTTTCTTTATTCTTCTACTACTAGGTGTAGATCTCAAGCGATGATATCCTAGAACTGTTGGAAGAAAGCTGCAAGGAAGCCATCAGGGCCAGGAGTCTTATCAGGATTCAGCTAGAAGGTGATTTTCCTTACTTCATCAAATTAAATAAGATTAAAGAGAGCTGCATTTTGACTATCAGATATTATGGATGGGATTGAGTTAAGAAGTCTGACTCTTGCTTCATGATCATTCTGGTGACCACTGATCATTAAAGATTCAAAGAATCTTATAGCTTCCTGCGTAATGTCCTCATAGTTCCTGACTATGTATCCATCCGATCTCTTAATCTCTAATATTCTATTTCTATTGCGAATGGCAATGGCCGATCTATGGAAGAATTTGGTATTTATGTCACCTTCCTTAAGCCATAACTCCCTTGATTTTTGTCGCCAATGGATTTCCTCACACCGAAGGATTTCATTTAGATCAGATTTGAGGGATTTTTCTTTGTTAAATAAATCCTCATTCATTCTTGAAGTAATAATAGAATTGGTGATTTCTTCCAACTCAGCCTTAATTCTTAATTTCTCCATATGAATATTCTTGAAATGGTTCATATTCCATTCTTTGATCTTAACCTTAATACACTGAGCTTCTTATTGAGTATAAATAATCTTGAATTATTCCCTAGAACTGGTTCATTCGACCAAACAGATATAAGATCATGTAGCTCAGGAACTCTGAACCACATTTTCTCAAACTAAAAAGGGGTACCTCCCTCTGATTGTCCCTTGGCGACCTCCAAACAGATCGAGTAGTGATCTGATCCAATAAGCGAGAGAATCAATGACTCTAGTACAAGATTTTGTCCTAGCCAATCACCAGTAACAAGAAACCAGTCTAGCCATTCCGCAATAATAGTAAAACCCGATCTCCTATTCATCCATGTGAAAATTCCATTTTTAGGAACAATGTCTATTAGGTGATTCTTCTCAACAAATTCCAAAAAATCCTTCTGGGACATACCAGTCCTCTGAATGCCCCCACTTTTTTTATTGCCAAAAAGGATCGCATTGAAGTCCCCAGCAACCACGCAACTGCCTTTGGTAGTACTGCAAAGTCTGATGGCTAAAAGATCCTAGAGAGCACGTTTATCACCAGCAGAAGATGGTCCGTAAACATTAAAAAGATTGAAATTATCATTTTGTCCAAGGATAGTTACTAGACAATGTTGCCAATACTTATCTTCCCCAACAAGAGAGATCCTAACATTCATGGGATTCCACATGATTCCCAAGCCACCAGAGGCTCCATCCGATTGCCTAAACAGACCATTCCACTGTTTCCAAACTCTCATTTTTGCATCAATCTCAGCCTTACTCCGTTTAGTTTCTTGTAAAGGACAAATATCTCCTTTGGTGTCATCAATCTAGTGCTTAATCAAGCACCATTTTTAAGGGGCATTGATGCCCCTGACATTCCAAGATAAGAGTTTCATTGCTCCTGGGGAAGGGTGTTTCCCTTCCCTAGATTAAGTTTGGTTTGACCACTAGCTGCACTAGCAATTGCTCGCATTATTTTTTTTGACTTGCACCCCCGCATTCCTTTTGGCTTGAAGTTTGGTTTGTCAATGGTTGAATCCGACTTCCCAAAACCTTTTGTGGATTCCTCCAATATAACATCAAAGTCAGGTTCAAAGTCTTCTTCCCATTCCGAGGAGGAAGATTCATTTCACCATCTTCCAATTCAATACCAAGAAAAGAGAAAATATTATCTCCCATCTCCCCCAGATTTCTAATAGCATCCTTTTCCTGAGTGTGAATTTTGCAGTCTTCAATAACCAGCTGACTCCCAGTCACAAGAGGAGAGGGTGGTAGCAACTCCGCCAGTTTAGTTTCAATATCCGCTTGTAAGGTTTTAGTCTTTTCCAGAAGCATGAGAAGATCTTGCTGGCTTTCACTTTAATTAGAGGAGGGAAGAGCTATGTTCAAAGGAGTTGCCTCAGTCAATAGAATATTCTCATTTTCATGAATTTCGTTACAAAAATCCACCCCAGTGTCAGTGGAGACAAGAGGTTCTAGTTGTAGATTTTCTTCAATAGGAAATTGCATGCAGGAATAACTTCTCTGTATCATAGCCGAAACATCACAACCTAAGTCGGTGTGATCCAAAGAGAAACATCTAGGAAAAATATGCAACTGATCTTCTCTATCAATCTTTTGGATCTAGAGCTTCCCAGCCCAAATAATTTTTACTTCATCGGGGATCTTGGTGATTTGATCTATACAAATGCATATTCTGAGGAAGCTTCCCCATATTTTGTCCTCCAAAATGTCATCAACCGATACAAATGTGCCAAGATCTTTGCATATATCCTTAATGACATCAATATGCCAGTAATCTAAGGGACATTTGTAGAGTCTTAACCATACCTTGTTGTCTGGTAATACATGAATTGGGGGATTGAAATTGGGCTGCCACTCAATGATGTGAACTTCAATTCCATCCAAGATATATGGACCTTTGTTTTTAGCTTGTCATTTCTCCTCATTACTCATAAATTCGATCATATAGAAGTCATTTGGGAGAATATTGATGTTAATATCCTTTCCCCATTGTGCTCTACACCAGGATTCAAAGTTACCCTTAACCCATTTTCCACCACCCCACTTGATGAAAAAGAAAAGTTCAAGTAGATTCAATCTAGCAGAATTAATTTTGTTTTCATCCAAAAAGATAGTAGGTTTTGAAGTATTTCTTACTAGTTTATGATGACGGGGACGATGAGGCGGAAAGGTCCATCCTCGAAAATCAGTATATCCCACTCGATCCGAACAAGGGTTCCGATTTTTAGGATAAAAGTTGGATCTCCAAAACTTGGCATGGTCCGCCCTAGAGTTGTCTTGTCTGAAGCGCCCATTCTGCAATTGGAAATTACCATGAGATTTCGGAAGGACCATATTGGGTTCAAAATATGGATTGCCTCACTCAATTGCCACACCAGGGATGCTAGATTCAGGCGGAGGTTGCCAGTTTTGGGGGAACTTAGAAGTAGGATACTTAGCCTTGCGAAACCAACCTTTATTATTCTAGATGAAACCATTTTCCTTCCATTTAAGAAGGTCAATAGGGCACTGGTTGCCACTTGAGTACGGATTTCCATAATTCATCTGATAACTCAATGATGAACGAATAGTACCAAACCAATACTGAAAAGGGGGGTGAATTAGTATAGGCAAAAACACAGTCTTAAACCGGTTTGACAATAGATACTTCAAATGACTAATAAACAGTGATATCGGTTCAACACAGATTGCAATCGGTAAAGCCAAAAGTGTCAAATACAAACATTAACTAGTTGAACACTTAGCTTTTCACTAAACTCAAAGCAACACTATCATTTCACCCTTATGCATAAACAGGTAATCTAACATTAGATCTTCATAACAGTTAGTTCAATATGTTTTATAGACAGGCATAAAACACAGAACCAACATATGCTCAACAAGTAATAACAAAGTATCACAAGATAGAAGCATTACACATGACACACATATTTTTCACGTGGAAATCCAATTAGGAAAAACCATGGTGGGAATGAATACCCACAAGTTGCTTTTGAACTCTTTTGAAGTCCACTCTGTTAGGAGCCTTGTCCGGTTAAAGACATTACAATAGGTTCTGCTAGGAACTGATCCTATTAGGGATCACCCAGTTAAGGGATGGCTATAATACCCTGTTAAGGGTTAAACCCGGTAGGGTTACCTTGTTAGAGGATTTCAAGAACTCAATAGCTAAAGGATCTCCAGAGCTCTATAGCTTCTCAAAACTCATTAACTTCGAGTTACCCTGTTAAGGGATTTGAATCAAGCCGGTTAAAGCTTACCCTGTTAGGTGATTTTGCATCAAGCCTAGTTAAGGCTACCCTGTTAAGAGATCAACAGGAATTACAATGATCTATTAACAACACTCAATGCTAATACAGATCCATTTTGGCTCCTCTTCTCCTTCTGCACATTCACTTTGCAGGTATCTCTTCTCTCCTTTGGTCTGGCAAGAATCACGTAGCACCTCCCTTGGATACACATTCACAACTTTTGCCAACAACCTTAGAAAGAAACACAACATCAACCTTATAGGAAACAGACAGGTCGATAGCAAAAACCCTAAACCCTAAAACTGTAAGGTTAAGCAATTCAAGCAGTTCAATCCTGACCATTGAATCATACTGCATTAAATGCAACAATCTTGAATCGATCTCAAGACATTCTCCATCATCCATTTTTCACCGATTTCATGGCGGTTGATAACCCATCATGTGTTATCACTGTTTGATAGACTTCGCACATTCTCGAGGTAGATAGGAATAGTCTTCTTCATGCAAGATCCTTCATGTGCACATAGCTTATGTGGCAACATGATCTATTCTCCATTATACTGCTAACTAATCACACAAAGATCACCGATTGAGTCACACTGGCTTGAGATACTCCAACCAGAAATCCTGAAGTGGAAACTACCTACCAACCAGTAGTAACACAATGCTTCCATGTGTCGATTCCCATAACTGCATGCCGGTTCATCTTGAACAAATATGCCACTTCACTTTGGCATATAAACCAGTTCATACATATGTCGGTTCCTCTCTCTTTTCACCTATCACATGTGCCGGTTCACACCATGTCACATATTGACATCAATGACAACATACAATATCATTATGTCTTCATGCTGGTTCACATAATGCCAACATCATCCATGGTCTAGAATATCTATCTCCATGGAAAATGTCTTTTTGCCAAAAATTAGTCGGTTTCTGAGAGGGTTGAAACCTACCTACTTCAATGGGAAAGGCAATATCTGCTTCATCGCTCCATGAACTGATCTTTAGGGAGACTTTGTTTTGATCAGGAATCTTCGCAGCCTGCACACCCAAACTTCACATATCGACATCCTTGCTCGTGTTGTCGTTGTCGCTCCTGCTACCTTCAAATGCTGCCATCCTATCTTTGCATGAAATTTATTCCAATTTTTTTCAAGATAATCTATAATATTGATATATATTAGTTTAGAATGTTTAAATTATAATAATACAAATTTATTTAGAATATTTTGAAATGGAAGCATATAGTTGTTTTTAATTTTATAATATTTCAATATGAATTTTGAAAATAGTTCTATTTTTTCATATAAATTTAGAAACTTGTCAGAATTGAAATGATAGAATATAATTGTTAAAATATTCTAATATGAATTTAGAAACTTAGTGAATTTAATTCTTTCAATATATTTAATAAGATTGTCATAGAAACTTGTCATAACATATAAAATTTTAAAATTTTGACATTTACTATTACTAAATTAGTAATTATTAATTGATTATTATTTAATGTTAATATTTAATATATATGATTGTACTAATTTAGAAACTTACTTAGTAAATTTAAGATTTTTTGCATATATTACTAATTTATCATTGTTTTCTAATTTTTTATATTATTTTTTTATATATAAGATATCCATATGATATGACTAAAGAAAGGACAATGGTTTTCATTTATTTCCAATAGATATGCATTGCATTTCGGTGTGGCTTCAATCTTGTACATTTATATTTTTTTACACTTAATATTTTTCTTAAAATGTCAAATGAAAGGCATTGAAATGATTAAACTGTCATAAAAAATCCATATGACAGGTAGGGTTGGTCGTCAAATTCTAGGCCTGATATATCATATATGACTTTCACCATGTATAAAAGCAACCAACTGGAGATAGATATTTTATACAACTCACATGCTAAATTCTCTCCTTCATGTCTTTCGCACTCTCTTTCAGGTTGTCTGCCCAATTCACTTTGTTTGTTTTTATAATCAACCAAGTTGTTTCTATAAATGTATGGGAATATTGTCTCTTAAATATTTCATTGAATCTTCATTCTCATCGTTGTTTTCATCGCGATTCTTACTTGGATGCAGAAAAATAGCAAATGGTTTAGAAAATGGGATATTTACTTGAACATGTGCCCCACGAATAGTAAGGAGATAAAGGCATATGTTATAGATAAGTTCCACAAGTGCACTTTGCTTAAAGAGCTAGGGTGGAAGAAAAAATTTATATTGAAGAGTTTGACCCCTCTTATAACCATCAGCAAAAAGCGTACATAGGGGCAAATTTATCGTGGAAAGCCAAAATCCCGATTGCTCAATTAAGAACTAACTCTCATTAGCTCCGGTGTGAAACTGGATGTTGGAAAAGACCTAAAGAAACTTGGGAGGAAAGAGTGTGCATCTTTTGCACTTCAGGTAAGGTTGAAACAGAAAAACACTTCATTCTAGAATGTGACACTTTCAAGGCCAGTAGGGATAGTTATGAAAATACTCTTACGGTGATTTCTTGGAAAAATTTATTCAATGAGGGGTTTGTGGAGAAGCTAGGGGCTCTCATCATCACGTTGCACAAGAAAAGAGCTATAATGCACAAGTTGATTTCTAAAGGGGTCTGTCCTATAGGCTATATTTAGCCTCGTGGATGTTAAAATTATTTCTTTTTCTTCTTCTTCCATAGTGTGCACATAAATCTTCTTGACGAGTCCCTAGGTGAAACCAAAACTGGAAAAGATTGTATAAAGAAGAGAACAGAAAGGAATGCTTGATATTATTAAACAATTTAGGATTTTTTTTAATTTTAGGGTTTTCATAGGGAATGACTTATTATTATACTACTTTAAATGCTAAATGAATTGCTAGCATTAATAAATGAATATATATCGAATGATTTTTTTCTCGTTTAAATTTGAGAGGTGGTTACTATAAATAAATACATATTTTGTGTAGTGTTCAAGATATGATTATAAAATAAATTAGGTAGTTTTTAGATAATAATTTTGTTAGAAATGACATACAAGGTCGTTTTGTATTAATATGATTTCTCGATTCAATCTCTTAACTGATAGAAAATAAATATCATTATTTATTTTTCTTCCCTTACATAATATCTCGTAGTTTAAATTGGATTATCACTTGTTCTATTGGTTAGGCTTGACATTCATTAGTTCAAATAAATGTAAGTGATTTTTCTCAAATTTTTATACAAGAACAAAATATTCATATGTGATGTAAAACAAATCTGTTTAATTCTTATGTTAGAACCTCATAAGATGTACTTGTCTAAGCATATAAGTCTATTGATACAACTCCTATAATATTTCTAGAATTACTAAAATGAAACCACTTGAGCATAATCTAAACACATATGAAGACTTATCACTATTCAATTGCTTTTTCTGATAACTTTTATTTTCATCCATACAAAAAAGAATAAAGAAAAAACTTGAGATGATCATTGAAATATTGTTCTGTTTCTTTGTTGAAACCAAACGATTTCCTAGAATTCGATAAGGCTTTAATACCCTTATTAGTATGCTTACCTCCAAAGTGCATCTCAATTTAGAGAGCATATTGTATTGAATAGTAAAGTTAATTATGGGAGAAGCTTGATCTTGTTAACTTATCATTTGAATAAATGTTGAGGCAAGTCCATGTTCTTTACTAGTGTACATAACATAATAATAACCGAACTAATTGAAAAATATTGTCACACTCAGTAATATTTAGTATTTTATAGTAAGAAAGTATAAAGAAACATTTTACTCAAAAAAATCTAATCATGTATGACACTATGTATTCTAATGAACTTTGGTACCAATACATGATTGAGTACATTTCTATTTGTTTTTAAAACTATTATTCTTTTTTATGATTAATGTGGAATAACTTTTAAAACATAACTCCTCTATTAACATAACTGAAAAAATTAAAAATTATTAATAAATAATTTACATAATTAAACATTCTTTATAACCATTCAAACAACATCTTTAATGTTTTCTAAAATCGTCTATTACATTATACCAAATAACTTTAACGTAAACTATTTTCTTTTAAATAAAATTTTATTACTATTTACTTTTCTACATTCTCCCACTAGATATTCTAGCCATCTTTATAGCACAAAATAATAAAATTTGTGTGGATCATTCGAGTCGCATGGTCCCAATTCTTTAGGATCTTGATTTATGCATACATCGTTGCAGTTATCTTCGCTCCATAATAAATCCATGTTTTAGGATTCTACAAAAGGGTCGATTGCTATACGATTCCAAACAAGTAAGTAGTTTAGAACATCAATAAAAAAAAAAAGAACCATTTATTAATATTAATCCACAACAAAAAAAAATATATAATTATTACCATGAAAAGCAAAAGGATTCTTAAGCAATGAAATGCCCTTCACATCTATGTAGCTCACACACCAACTATTGCTTCATGTGATCTCTAGAGCAATCTTCACGTAGATTTTTATCTTCCTTCTCATTCATATCTTCATGGATCTTCTTCAAGTCCCTACCAATGGTGCATGGAGGAAATTATAAATATAATTCATAATTATATTTTTTTTTTAATTATTAAGAAAGAAAAAAAATCAAAAAAGAAATACCGAATTTTTTTTCATAAAATAATTTAAATTATATTCTTGTGTTTGTCTTTGTCTACTCTCTTTCCTAAAGAACTTGCATAGTAGAAAACATAGTGCTCACCATATCCCTCCTGGAAGCCTCAATCTTTATAATTTGAGATAGCCCTTATTATCTCATTTATTTCATCTTTCAAGGCCACCTTGGAACTTAGGGCTTTGACCTATGCATCCAAATTGTCCTACCTCATGAGTATCTCCACCTCGTCATTAGTAGCAGTCCAAACTCTATCATCTTTAAACTCTACAACCCATTTCCCAACCTTCACCTCCACCTTAGCTAAGGCCTCCACTCTATTAATTTTTTTGTAGTGTGAAGTTGTGCTAGGAGCTATCGAATGATTGCATTTTGCTTTTTATATGCTATACAAAGTTTGTTTACTTTGTCTGCAACCTCCAACAACTCATAAACAACAAGAAATGAAAAAGGAGAAGGGGCAAGGGAACCCAACATCAACATAAAAGGATTAGAGGTCAACATAGAAATATTAGGGAGAGATTTATCTGGGGTCCATTCAAATCTATTAGTTTTGGAGGAAGAGAAGTCCTCAGAGATGGCCTCCTAAATGAGGCCCTTTGACATTTTTCTCTTTTCGGGGTTTGGCATGAGACTCAATATTTTTCATTTTGGTAGTATGCTAAGGATTGACCTTGGTAGTAGCTATTTGGAATAGGGGGTAACCAAAGTAGAGCTGGAGGAACCTTTGAAATTAGTCTTTGGAGCATTCTATAACTCTACAACCAGGGTAGGGTTCAAAAGAGGTCAAGTAGGGTTCATGTTGCAGTCGCTAGCAAGGGACAGAGACAAAGGGAGATTATAAATCTTGATAATTAACCCTTGGTGAAGTAGAAGCAATTATTTCAATTTAGCCATAGTAATAGATTGAGAGAACGATGAAAAAATCCAAAAAGTAAAGTTCATTTTTACACCATGCCTAAAATGATTCAACATTAGAAATAGCTACGAGTTGAATATATTTTACCTGCCATCAAAAGTGATTTCTTTCATTAGGAATAGTGCAACCTCCTTCCATTCTTCTAGGAGGTCCTTCCTATCAAAACCATTATGAAACCAAGAGATTCTCTTACTAGGGTTCAAGAATCTTTGGAAGTCCACTTTGTAATTTTCTTTGGCTTTTTCGTGGAAACTTGCTTGATCCACTAAAAGTCTAGTAGTAGCCACAATGAGCTGCAAAGAAATAATGAAACAAACTCCCCAATACAAATGTTCCCTCATCCCAAGAATGAGAAAATTGTTTAGAGAGAGAGGGATCAAAGCCTTTCATAACCTCAATCTAGGTGGCAACCCTTTCAATTACAAAACAAAGGAATTCATGATTTTAAAAATTATCATAATTATCAAGCTTAGTCTAGATAAGATTCTGATCTACAAAAAATTAGAAATGATAGCAATTGAAAAAGCATAAAAGAAACCTAAAAGAAGGGACAAACATAAGTGCTATTAGGCAAGGTTGTCCTCTTGCATAAAATAAAAGATGATCTCCCCATCATGTAATGGCTATAGAAAGTGATGGAGAAGGTCCTAATTCAAATAGGTCCTATGAAGTTGGTCAATAATATGTTCATGTAGGAACAACATATACATTGATACACATACCCATCCACACATTCAACATCAATTTTACCATCTATATATCATAGATTTTTTATTCCAATAATTAATTAGGTCATCCAAAATAGGGGACAAGCATAGGTCCTATCAAGTCAACCACCAAAACATAAATGTGGTGAATGCATTCTAGTCCATGAGATAGAGAGGACCTAAAAAATATCGCATGACTTATTTCTAAGTTGTTAAATGCAATTCATAGGATTTCACACATCCCCCAATTTCAGTAACAAAGTGTAGATACACCAATAAACAAACCACAAGTTGACCCAAAACTTCTCTTCTAGATAAAAAAGCTTAATGTGGATCCTCACACACTATAGTAGGACCCAAAATCAATACAACACAATTGTCAAAATAAGAAAAGAAACCCAAGGATTCAATGCAAGTAGAAGAAAACTATTTCTTTGTCAAACTAGAGCAGTTACATTGAAATACACATTCTAGTAATAATGGACCATCAATTAGACCATCTAGTATTATGTAGAGCATATAAGGATGTTGCATGAACATCAAAAACAAATTCTCAAACCCTTATTTATTATTTCCATATCAAGATCATACTCACACAACACAACTGACCCTAACCACTTCATTCCAGAGACTCGGCCAAACGGGAAACACCATTATCACTAATTGCAAACAACACCATCTTTTGAAAATTGAACTGACACTTCAACAACAAAAAAATTTAAACTTGTGCTCCAAGATGTGGAACTAGAAACATAAATATGGAGAAATATCATGGAGAACTTTTAGGACCAATTTTGATAGACAACCAAACTATCAGCCAACTATAATCACCAGCCATATTAGCTACAACACAAGGGACCTAAAAGGATAGGAGTGAAATGGGCATAGACCATAAACATTATGTCCAATTTTTCAAGACCATATTAGTAAATGTGGAGGATTGTAGATCATTCTTCCAAACACACATCAATACATACTTCTACACCAACTTGCATAATAAAACTTCCAAAGACCAAAATATTCTAGAAACGCCACCTTATCATTCAATACGTCATGATCTCCAATTTTTTATCATACTTCTAATATTGATATTAATATCTCAAACAATTTGAGCCTTATCATGGTACCTATCATCAACCACATTATCAACAACATTAATTTGTATCAACACAATATACCTAGATATCAAACAATAAGGAGGTGGACATCCGCAAAGCATCTATTACCATTATATAGCAGACATCCATATAACATATGCAACCAATATCTATATGTTCTTTACATCAATCTCTTCATATCATTTATGCAAGACACAATGACAACAACTAACAATAAAATACCACAATTAATCTCCCCACTGACAAATATGAATATATAACCTCATCATCACTTCCTCAATAACTGCAATAATTATCAATCACAATATCATTACTGACAACAACAATAAAGGAAAGTATATATTTCCAAACATCAAGTTGACATAAATGTAAACACATATTACCCATATTTCATTAGTAGTTTAATGAAAGACTTTCTTGCATCACCCTTTAACCATGAATTTGTTGAAGAGTGGGGAAATGTTAGAAGTCCAAAAAAATATGTTGTGTTCTAAAGATAAGGAAGAATCAGTTTAAGATCAAGCATAAGGAGGAAGAACTGAAATGACAGGATCCAACCTTTAAAGGGTATTTAGAATATCTTGATGATTTTTTGGGTAGGAAACATGCACATTATGTTTCTTATAAGAATGATATTGATCATATGCCTACACCAATATTAGTTCCAAGTGTCACTCAGCCATCCACTGATATGAAAGTAGTTTCCTATAGCGTTCTTCTAGTTGTTTAGTTTGAGGCTGGGCCTATTCCATCTATGGCTTCAATATCAAACTAGACATCAACTTCTATACCAACTAATATTCCAAAGAACCCAAGGGTTGTTACCTCGATTCAGATTTTTCTCAAGGATCCTGCTATTGAATTTCCTAAGAGAGGCTATGATCATAACATTGATGTCAATGTTGAAGAAAGGAGTTATTTTGATAAAAAACAATATTAAATAAGTGTAGCATGTCCCAATAAGCATAATGATCACTTTCAGGTTGGCTGGGGAGGTTGTTGATGATTTAAAAGAAAGATCTTGTGATGAATTCATGACTAATAAAGAATTCATCAGGACAAAATAATTCAAATATTTCTTATTCAAAGTCATTGCAAAATGAGACAATTTTGAATTTGGTTTTCCTAACCCAGCTAGATAACAAGAAAATAAACTTTAAAATGAATTAAAAATAAGGGACAAGCAAACATTAGCCACTATAAATCCAAAGGAAGGTGGGATCTAATAGTTAGGGATAGTTGCAAATGTTATTCTATTGCAAGGATAGGACATGTACTTTTTCATTGCATTTTATCATTTTAGTAGGAGAGAAGATATTGAGATTTTTTACCTAGTATAGATTCTCAAAGTACAATAGAATTGTGTTTTGGGCCTACATCTGATTATCAACATGATGTGCTAGCCTTCTAGTCTCTCTATTCAACAACTCAAAAGCTAGGCATGAGTGAGTTGGGCAAAAATCTATTTGCACACATAATGGTTTGAAGGACTACAAATACAACGATTATGTAGGTTGCCCATTTGAAATCACTTAGCACTCAATTTAATCAAATGCTGGAAAAGACTGCTAAGAAAGATAAGGCTAAATTGACCAAGGAAAATTTGAGATTAAAAGAGTAGTTAACCACTAGAATTGCATTATCTACCCCTCCTGAGCTACCAATATCATACAAGGAATTGTTGAAGTTAAGGAAAGAGTTGGAAGTGGAATTAGTTAAATTTTCTAAGCTTCATAAGGAGTTTCAAAGTAAAAACAAAGAAAAATAAATTCTCCTTAAGCTCCTCAACCCACCAAAAGTCTAGTAGTAGCCACAATGATCTTCAAAGAAATAATGAATAAACTCCCCAATACAAATATTCCCTCATCACAAGAATGAGAAAATTATTTAGAGATAGGGATTGAAGCCATTCATACCCTCAATCTAGGTGGCAACCCTTTTGAAATCACAAACCAAAGGAATTCATGTTTTTTAAAATTATCACAACTTTTAGGCTCAATCTAGATAAGATCTCAAGCTAAAAAAAACCTGTAATGATAGCAATCGAAAAAAGGATAAAAGAAGCCTAAAAGTAGAAAAGGATAAACATAATTTATATTAGGAAAGGCAGTAGTCTTCCATAAAATAAAAGATGATCTTGCCACAATATAATGATTATAGAAAGTGATTGAGAAGGCCATACTTCAAATAGGTTCTATCAAGTTGACCAATAATATGATCATGTAGGGACAACATATACATTGATCCACATACCCACCCACACATTCAACATAAATTTTACCTTCTATATTTAATCTTCTTTACTCCAACCATCAATTAGTTCAGCCAGAATAGAGGAAAAGCACGGGTTCTATAAAGTCACCCACCATAACATAAATGTGGTGAATATGGTCCAATCTAAGAGATAGAGAGGACCTTAAAATATCATATGACTTCCTTCTAAGCTTTAATATGAAATTCACATTATGTGACACATCCCCCAATGTCAGTTAAAATGAAAAGTGTAGATACACCTACCAACACAACAAAAGTTGACCCAAAACATGTTTTTTTAGATGAAAAAGGTTAAATGTGGATCCTTACACACTATCGTAGGACCCAAAATCAATGCAACACAAACATCAAAGATAGCAAGGAAACATAATGATTCAACACAAGTAGAAGAACACTATTTGTTGGTCAAATTAAACTTGTTACCTTGAAACATACATTCCAGTTGTAATGGACCATCAATCAGACCATCTATTATTATGTGGAGTACATAAGGATGCCACCAAAACATCTTAAAAAAAATTGAAATCCTGCTTTCTTCTTTCTATATCAAGATCATAATAGTACAACAAAACTAACCCTAAATAGTTCATTCCAAAGAGTCATCCAAGAACAAAACACCATTATCATTGCTTGTAGACAATACCAACTTTTGAAAATTGAACTTAGACACTTCAAAGACCTTATAAACTTGTCCTCCAAGATGTAGCACCTGAAACATCAATATGGAGAAATATGGAGCATTTTCTGGACCAATTCCAATAGACAACCAGACTGTCAATCAACTATAATCACCAACCATATCATCTATGACACAAAGGGACCTGAAAGGATATGAGTATAATATAAATAGACCACAAATATTTTCAAGCCAATATTAAGAAATATGAATGAATGTAGATCATTCTTTCTAACACAAAACAATACATACATTTGCACCAACTCACTGAATGAAACTTCCAAGAACTAAAATAACCAAAAAATGTCACATTATAATTCAAAACATCATGATCTTCATTCTTTTATCATGCATGTAATTGTGATATTAATATCTCAAGCCATTTAACCCTTATCATTCTACCTACCATCAACCATATTATCATCAACATCAACTGTATCGACACAACATACTCAGTGTATCTATTAGAAACTAAGGAGCTACACATCCATAGACCATTAATAACAAGTATAAGATGGAAATCCATAAAATAACTATAATCAATATCCATATGTTCTTTACATCAATCTCTTTGTATCATTTATGCAAAACACGATGACAACAAATAGCAATCAACTGCCACAATCAATCTCCCCACTTACAAATATGAACAAACAAACTCATCATCACTTCCTCAACAAATACATCAATTATAAATCACAATATCATCAATAAAAATAAAAAACAAAAAAAATATATTATTGAACCCAAGGTAGGTCTGAGAGGGTGGGGTGAATAAGTCCAAAACAAAAATTAATATAGCACATAAACAATTAAACAGCAATACACATTCAACACATGAACATCAAGATTTTCTACATGGAAAACGCAAATAGGAAAAAACCATGGTGATCTCTTGCCCACAGAAATATATCCATAATGTATATCAGATTACAAAAAGAGATCACTACTTTGAACTTGCAAACCAAGGCTTACTGCTCATGAGGCAAGATACAAAATAGGACTTGCAAAACTTGAATCTAGCTACAACAAGGAAGATACGAAAACGATATGAAAAGAAGGATCTCTTGATCATGAATCTATCCTTGAAATCTCTATCAAGTGACCTTCATCAACACAGATAACTCAGACCTCAACTACCAACACTTTGTCTCAAATCTCTATCATAGTCTCAACATAGCTTGCATATTTTTTGAACAAAACTCTTTTTCACTTCTCTTCACCAAGCCTCATTGAATATCCTCACACCATACATCTATACTCCACACCTAATCCTCATACACTTAACTCAATCACACTCATCCTTATTTACAATATAGATCATCAAATCTTCAACCAAGTCAACCTAAACCAAAATATACTTCCTGAACCAAAAAAAAACATGATGATCCCCTCTAGGAGAAAGAGGGGACCAAAACACATCTTCCAAAGATCAATTCACTAATCCAAAATTACCGAAAGATAACTAATGGCATATCTGATAGGGTTCACCTAGCTTGCTCACACTTCACCTAGTTGGTGTTGCTCAATTCCACCAACCTCACCAGGTCAAGCTATACTTCAATACCTCCAAGTCCTTCTCAATCTTTTCTAGGAATCTCTCTTTTACAATCTTCAGGTGTTTTCAATAAGTGTTTTGAGTAGGAACTCTACCAATTCAATGTGCTTCTCAAATACTCATCTTGCAACCTTGACAACAACTTGTCAACTTCTCACTTTTCACCCCCATACTTTTATGAGACATTGCAGATGTGTGGAGGTGGTATTTACCATGAAATGGGATCAACTAGGTCCATTTGTAGCTTTGCAACCTTCAATTCCCTTACCGATCATAAAGTTGCTTAGAAATAGGGCTACAAGGATGAGCCCCAATTAGGCCTCCTAAATCCAGTTTTTAAAGGTTTTCAGTGAATCTCTCCAAAAGGCCCTGAAAAAAATTATATGATTCTTCAATCACTCATTCACCCTCAAGAGACTTTGTTGGTTTTAGTCTCCCAACTTGTTGTACACTGCCCTAACCCAAAAATGTGGTTTTGTTAGGGTTTCTACGCTTCAACTGGCAGTGACTGTTCAACAAAGGGGTAAAGCTATGAAATGAGATTTTAAAATCTTCTCCTCTCAACTGGAACTCTGAATGGACCTATCCTTCAATTACAAATGCTAAAGTTTAGGTTTTGAAGTCACCCCTACAACATACATTCAAATTACACCTTGTTTTCTCTAGCCGGGTTGCTCCTAGACTTGCCTAGAACAAGGTGGAAACAATGGTAAAATTCACTTCTAGAACTCCTCCCTTCATATTTATAATTTTCATAGGGTTTCCTTCCATGTCCCAACAGGCCGTGATGGTAGCACATAGGGATTTTATGGGGCAACCATTTTCACCTAATTTGCTATTTACAAGCCAAAACTGGTTGTTTGAAAACAAAACAGTAAAAGAACTAATAAAAGTTATTTAAAATCATTAAATGATCAAATGGCACTAAAACACACCAAAGAACAACTACCCAAAGTTGGATCAATGGATTCAATCCATTTGTGTTCACATTTTTATGCAAAATAAAACAAAAACAGTGATAACAGTCCGAAAATGAGTGGTTTTAGATTGTCATTCACAAAAATAAATGCTTCCAACCTTGGTATCCATGCAAGAGAGGGTTTAAATAGTCTTCCCAATGTGTGGAGGCATTTTAGTTCAATTTTTTAACCCTAACTCCACCGCTAAGCTCTTTTAGGACCAAAGTTGTCATGACAACTTTTACAATTTTCCACATTTTGCCTTTCCAACTTAGGAAACCTATCACACTTCATAATTCATGTATTTTTCAACATTCCTAATACTATTCTAAACCTCTTTAATTATCTCACCAAGTTATGCCTCTTTTGACCATCAAGAAGGCAATTTTAACTAAACAACCTAACACCTACTCACAAAGTGCTCGCCTAGAAAGAAAACTAACTCAACTAGACCTACACTTGACTCAAACCAAATCTTACACACACACTTTGGACCCTCTTGGAGTCCTTATTAGAAACCTAACTTGGCTAAGGTTATTACAAGCCAAAATTGAAGAAGGACTTTTATCCTAAGTCCTAGGTGCTCCTGCACCAATATCCACACGCAATGCATCAATATAAGAAATTAATGATCAAAATATACTCTCTAATGAAAATAACTTAAATTTGGATCTTTGCACACTATGGAGAGACTCATAATACATTAAAAAATCTCTCACAAATCATATCCGAACCTAAGAATAGGTCTAACATAGAATATCACAACTAGCAATCAAAAATGCCACAACATCTATATAACACAAAGATATTTTTGAATCATAGAACTATCATATCCATGATACCAAAACTATATACAACAAAGATAACCATAATAAACAACATCAACAACACTTTTTGGACCCACACACTTCTAGAACAACCAATAGAACAACTGCAACATCAACATAGCAAGATAACTATGCACCATAGACATTATAGACAAATACAAGAGAACAAGTTTGACATCAATGACAACCACATCAACGCATACTTCCAAAAATATCCCCCTTTTTCATTGATGGCAACACTTGATAACACTCGATAAAAACTCAACCTGCAATCAAAACTTGATCAAATTGCAAAACAATACTCTTATGTTATAAATACTACAAATACTTCTAAATATCTCAATAAAAATTTTCTATCAAACATATAACATCTCATCAAATTTTTCTCTCCCAAACTACACTATCTCTCCTCAAGAGAAATAAATCTCTCCCCCAAAAGAAACAAAGAAACAGGTTATGGGATCTTAGGAAAGACCTTTTTTTTGGCTAAGGGTGCCTAATAAACCTCATTCTTTGTATTATAAGGTTTATTAATTGCTGACTTAGACTGTCTATTTAGGCCAACCTAGTTTGTAATATTTTTCACTTGATGTTTGGCTAGTGTTTGGTGGGTTGTGGTTGTTGTGTCTTTTTGTTTATATTTTTTGTAGCCCTTGAGTCTTGGGATCTGGATGCCCATAAGTCCAAAAGGTTTCAGGTCCTTTGTAAAACCTTTATTTCATTGCCAGGCATTCTTGTCTATTTTTTTATGGCAACTTTTTAATTGTAACGGTTTTAGGTCCCCTTTAAAACTTGTTTTATCCTAATTAAAAATAAATGAAATAAATGTCTATCTCAAACTCCTTAATCTCTCCTCCTTTCCCATCAAGGACAAAGGCCTCAGCAACACTACACACACCATTTCTTCCCTTGAGAGCATCCACAACATCAATACAAAAAAATAAATAGACATGAAGACTCCCTTTGGAAAGATATATCCCCATAATGCACCTAGCTAGAAGAAAGATGGGAAATGACCCCAAGCTTCTCCTAAAGAAATTCAAACATATCCTTTGCCAATGCCTTAGAGAAAATATTTGCAACCTATTTTTTTGTATACATATACTCCAATCGAACTTCCTTGAGAAAATTTTTCCCTTAAGTAGTGATATTTGATTCAAATTTACTTTGTTCTTGAATGCATAACTCTATTCTTCAGAATGTTTATTGCACTTGTATTGTCACACATAATAGTAATTACTTCATCATATGTTACCTTGAAATACTTAAGAGACTATCTCACCCACATTACCTAAGTACGACAAGATGTTTTTGCAATATACTCTGCTTCAACAATAGATAGGAAAATTGAGTCTTGTTTCTTTCGGAACTAGGAGACCAAACTGTCTCCTATAAAGAATGCACCACCACTAGTACTCTTTCGATAATCAACACTTCCAACACAATTTGCATCAATATAATCTTTCAACATTAAATATCCATATTTTTTTATACCAAGTCCAAAATCCAATATACTTTTCAAATATCTAAAAATTCTTTTCATAGCTTTCTCATGTCTCACCTTTGGATTTGCATAAAATCTATCTACCAAACACAAAACCTGCATGATATCTAGTCTCAACGTAGTCAAATACAGCAATCCATGATTCATTGAGTTGTACTTCTTTTGTTTAACTTCCAAAGACTCATCATATTTTCTCAACTTGCATCTAATGGCTAAAGGAGTTGTAACTAGTTTGCAATCATCAAAACTAAATTTCTTCAACATTTCCTTCACATACTTTCTTTGAGAGATTAAAAAATCCATTTTCTGATTGAATAACTTGCAACGCAAGAAAGAAAGACAATTCACCAATCATTGACATATAAAATTCTTTGTGCATCTCTTTAACAAACTATTTACATAAGCTACCATTTCCTCTAAATAATGTCATCAACATAAACTATAACAATCAATGACTTATCTCCATCAATCTTGAAATACATATTACTATTTGTTGTACCTTTTCTAAAATTTTGTTGAAATTATAAATACCTATCCGATCTTGCATACCAATCCCTAGGTGCCTATTTGAGTCCATACAATGCTTTCTTCAATTGCACACCATATTTGGATATTTTGTCACTCTGAAACCATCTAGTTGCTCCATGTAAACTTCTTCTAGATATCCATTCAAAAATGTTTATTTGACATGCATATGATAAACTATAAAGTTCTTATAAGAAGAAAATGCAAGAAACATATGAATAGATTCCATCTTTGCTACTGGAGTAAAATTTTCTTCAAAGTCTACACCTTTCACATGAGAATATCCTTTACATACCAGTCTTGCTTTATTCCTTGTCACTTTTCCTTTCTCATTTATCTTATATCTGAATACCCACTTAGTTCCTATTACATTCTTGTCCGCCAATCTAGGTACTAGCTCCCAAGTCTTCTTCTTCTGAATATGATTTAGATATTTTCCATTTCTTTTACCCAAATTTCATCCTTACTTGCTTTCTCATAATTCTTCAACTCAATCATAGATAGTGAATAGTAATTATCTTGTTCTTGAGCTTCTGCAATCTTCTTTCTTGTTTAAAAATATTTTTTCTTGTCTCCAATTATCTGAGTTTTTGAATGATGCTTCTTAACATACTTCTAGTAGGAACTTTTGCTAAGTCTTCCTCTTCTTTTTCTTCATACTTTGATTCCTTCTCCTTTCTCTCTTCCGGATCACTTGCCTTCTCTGTAATTTCTTAAACAATCTCAACCTTTTATACTAGCAAACATTTATTCTCCTTTCAATCATTGATGTAATGTACATAAATCCACCTATTCTAACTCCCTCTACAACTATTTTACTAGTCTTCTCTTTTTTTATCACACATCTAGTGATACTAAACAAAAATTCATAGCCTTTTGTACACATCTGATTAACATTTAACAAACTATGTATTAATTCTTCAACATAATAAAAATAATCAGTTTTATGCTTATCATCAATAGAAACACTTACAATACATTGAATAGATAGACCATCTTCTCTAGCAAATTTTCTTCATCGATCCTCCATCATATTTCTTGTTATTGGTAAACCTGTCTTTATCACTAGTCATATGATTTGAACATTCAGAGTGTATAATCCCCGTATTCAATTCTATCTTAGCATGCAATGCAGTCTTAACTATTATCTCTTCTTCTAGTTCCTTCAAGGCATTCTCTCTCTTTAATTGCTAGAAATAGGGTTTCTTCATTCGAGTCATCGTGAACCTCATCTTCAAATGTATGTTCCTCAATAGAACATAATCCCTTCTTCTCTCTTCTGTTAAGTTTTTGTCTTCTAAACTTTTTTTTCTTCTCATCATCATCTAATCTCTTATAGTCTTTTTTGTAAGTGCAAGTAGAAGCATAATATCCAATTCTATGACAAGAAAAGAAATTCAGAGGTAACTTACGTTTGTATTTTCCAATGCCTCGTTATAATGTTCTCACAAAATTTGCTTCAACTTCATGTAGATCTCCACTATAATTTGGATCATCATGTCTTGAAACATTAAATTTTGCTTCTTTCTTTTCTCTTTTCCCTTCCTCCATTTTTGAAATATCAAAAGTTGTTAAAGCACCAATAAGCTGATCAATAGTATAATTACTCAAATCATTGCTCTCTTGTATAGCACATCTTTGTGTATTGTAGGATTTAGGAAAAGTGAGAAAGATCTTATGCACGACATCACATTCCTCCAAATGTCCACCAACAACTCTAATGCCATCAACAAGATCAGCCACTCTATAAATATATTTCTCAACACTTTCATCTTCTATCATTCTTAGATACTCATATCTCTACTTCAAATTCATCAGCCTAGTGTGCTTTGTCTTCAGATCTCCTTCCTATGCCAAATATAGCTTGTTCCACATAGCTTTAGCATCCATCAATCCTTTTACCCAAGTCCAAACATTGAATCACTTATACAACTAAAGATTTTATCTCTAGCCTTCACATTAGTCTCCTTTAGCTTTATCTCATCCAGAGTTTGAGCACCACCTTACAGAGGTGTATATCCAGTCAGAATGATTTCCCAATTTTCATTTTGCAATGTCTCCAAATGTGACTCCATTCTCCCCTTCCAGTATGAAAAATTTGTACAATCAAAGATTGAAACTTTGTAATGCATGTCCTACATGATATCATATCTACCTCAAGCGGTTGAGCTTACTCAAGAGGAACCTTGTTGTAATACTAATTGTTAAACCCAGGGAAATACTAAGAGGGGGGTGAATTAGTCCAAAATATAAATTAACATAACACATAAACAATCAATAAAAACACACATTCAACACATGAACAAAAACATTTTCTATGTGGAAAACCCAAATAAGGAAAAACCATGGTAAGCACCTGCCCATAAAAATATATCCACTATGTATATTAGATTACAAAAAGAGATCATTGCTCCAGACTTGCAAACCAAGGCTAACTGCTCAAGGGGAAAGATACAAAAGAGGACTTGCAAAATGCAAAACCTAAAGCTAAATGCAATAGGGCAAGATATGAAAAGAAGTATCTCTTGATCATGAATTTTCCTTGAACTCTACATCAAGCAACCAGTAGTAGCGTACACAACTCAGACCTCAACTGCCAACACTCTATCTCAAATCTCTTTCATAGTCTCACCACAACTTCCATATCATTCAAACACCACTCTTCTTCACTGCTCTTCACCAAACCTCAGTAGCTATCTTTGCATCTTACATCTACACTCCACACCTCATTATCATATTCTTAACTCAATCACACTCATCCTTATATACAAGATAGATCATCAAGGGTTGAACCAAGTCGGCTTAAACCAAAATTTACTTCCTAGACTAAAAACACATACACATTGATCAGTAATACATTTGAGCTCAAAATCCAACAAAAGTTTCTGACGAAAGTGAATGAATTTGTTATTTTGCCAAATTCCTTTTAATTTTTTACATTTATGCATGATGTTTGACAGAATTTCGATGAAAGTTTCCGACGAAAGTTCGACGAACTTTCCTCGGAAATTTTTTTACAATTTTTTTATTTTTTTAATGGTTTTGTACATACCTCACACCCCTTTTGGGATTGGAACTTGTGACCTCTCTTTTAAGATCACGGGTTCTCTACCATTAGGCCAACTCAGGTTGTACAATTTTTTTTAAAAATTTAATTTCTTTTGTTGTTTTATTAAAGCATTGAGAGTTTTTTAATTCAATGGCATATTAATATATATATGTATATTAAGTAAATATATATATGTATATTTAATTAATATATATTAATTAAATATATATGTATATTTAACTAATATACGTATATATATATACATATTAGTTAAATAAATATATATACACATACATACATATTTAATTTATTTATAAATTAATTAAATATACATATTTAATGTATATATATAATTGTCTCAAAGGTTATATTTTATTTATTTCAAATACATTATGCTTTTAATAATTTTCCCACTAAATTATTTTTATAAATTACCAAAAAGTTAGGATTGAATTTTCCCACTAATTTTTCCATTAAAATTTTCCCACTAAATTTTTCCACTAATGGGATGTGCATTGAATCTCATTCATAGGATGAATTCAATCTCCACCATTGGATTCTAGGGTTACAAAGAAACTTAAAATCAAACAACAAAAAGGGAAAGGAGTTCAAACCCTAACTTTATTTTTGCAGGTTGTAGCAACATTACTCTCCTTGGAGGCATGATTGGGGTTTTGAAGAGGGATTGATCTAAGAAGAGAGTCATGTTAAATGTTTTCTCAGGAAAAGTCCATCGGGGATTGTTTTTTCACAATTTATTTTCAAATGCATATGCTAATAAAAAAAATTGGGATTTTCTTTGCAGGTTGCTTACCCTCTTTTTGGGGTTTTGTTTGCAATTTGAATATTCTTTTTTTCCTCTTATTAGTTGTAGTTTTCTTTTTATTTCATATGAAGCATCTGGTTTTCCTCTTATTTCCTTTTCTCAAAGAAAACCCTAGATCTAATGTGTCTCTCCTTTTTGTTTTTGTTTTTTTTAAAGGCATCCAGATATAGATCCAAAAGAAATAAGATCTGCAAAAAAAATGGCAAAAGAAATGAGATCTACAGAAAAATGGAGGCTATTTACTTATTTTTTATTTTATTTTTCTATTTTGAAAGGGTTGTGACATCCCCATGGGGGTTTTGTAGTCCCATGGAGGCTAATACATCCCCCATGGGGGTGTTGTAGTCCCTGGGGGCTGCAACATCCCCCATGGGGGTGCCACAGTCCCATGGGGTTTGCGACATCCCGCATGGGGATGTCGTAGTCCCATGGAGGTTGCGACACCCCCATGGGGGTGCCCCAGTCCATGGGGTCTGCGACATCCCCCATGGGAGTGCCATAGTCCCATGGAGGTTGTGACACTGCCATGGGGGTGCCGCAGTCCCTCGTTTGCAAAAATTTTAAAATATTTTTTATTTTTTATTTAAAAAAAAAAATTATATATACAATATTATATAATACTATATGTAATATTATCTATAATATTATATAATATTATATATAGTATTATATAATATTATATAAAATTATATATTATATTATATAATATTATATGTAATATTATATATTATTATATGTAATATTATATATTATTATATGTAATATTATATATTTTAAAATTCAAATTCAAACTCAAATTTAAAATTTGAAGTCTAATTTTTTATATTAAATTTCAATAGTTGAAATTGAAACTTAGTTAAACTTTAATTTTTTTTAAAACATATATATATACACATAGTTCAAAGCTTGGCTTCTATCCATCTAAAAGAGAAAGAATATATTAATCAGCAAATATATAACACAAACCCACAAACCTAAAACTCAATCAATGACTAAAGAAATGACTTGCATGACTAAATAAATGACCAATTAACAATAATTAATGACTAAATAAATGAAAATATTTTGTAATTATTTTGGATGAACATTTCGTCTATTTATCAACAAAAACATAGTGCCACTATCCGACGAAAGTTCGTCGAAATTTTGACGAAACAAATTTCATCGAAAGAAGTGACAAAAAAAATGCGACAAAATTCTTTTGGGTGTTTCGTCAAAAAAGTGATGAACTTTCATCGTAATTTGGAGTCAAATTCATTAGTGGATCCACTCTAGGAGAAACAAGTAACCAAAATACATCTTCCAATGATCAATTCACCAATCTACAATCACAAGAACATAGCCAATCGCATATCCATACACTACATATCTATATAAGCAATGAACGGTAAAAACATACTCTCCAATCCAAATAGCTTAAATTTGTATTTCCACATGCTACGATGAGACCCATAACACATCAAACAATGTCCCACAAATCATATATGAACTTAAGGATAGGTCTAACATATAATATCATGACCAAAAATGAACATTGCCACAACACTTGGAGACCAAAAAGATATTTCCAAACCACAAAACTATCATATCCATGATACCAAAACTATATCTAACAACTATTTTCAACAACACTTTTCAGACCTGAACACTTCCAGAATGACCAATAGAACAATTGCAACATCAACATAGAAAGATAAATTTGCACCATAGACATTTCAAACCAATCGAGAATAATAATTTTGACTTCAATCAAAACCATAACCACACATACTTGCAACACATATATTGTTAGACATCAAGTTAGCATCAATATAAACATATATTGCCAATATTTTATCAGTAGTTTAATGAAAGACTTTCCATCACTAGCCTCTAGCCATGAATTTGATGAAGAGTAGGACAATGTTATAAGTTAAATAATTTTGTTGATGTTGTGAAGATAAAAGAGGATTGGTTTAAGATCAAGAATATAGAGGTAAAACTAAAATGATAGGATCCAACCATTAAAGGATATTTTGAATATCTTGAGGATCCTTTAGGTAGGAAACATACATATTATGCTAATTACAAGAATGATGTTGATCATATACCTATACGAAGATTAGTTCCAAGTGTCCCTTTGCGACCCTCTATTATGAAACTAGTTTTTTCCATTGTTCTTCTAGTTGTTCAAGATGACGCTAGGCCTCTTCCATCTATGGTTTCATCATCAAACTAGAAATAAACTTTTATACCAAATAATATTCCAAATAACCCGAGGGTTGTTACCTAGATTCATATTTTATCTCAAGGGATCCTACAATTGAATTTCTTAATAGTGGATATGATTTTGACATTGATGTTAGTGCTAAATAAAAGGTTTAATATGATAAAAGAAATATAAATGAAGTGTAGCACCTCCTAATAAGCCCAATGGTCAATTTTGGATTTGGTAGGGAGGTTGTTGATCATGTAAGAGCAAGAGATTATGATGAATTGATGACTAATGGAGAATTCATCAAGACAAAATAATTTAAACATTCAATATACAAAGTCATTGCAGAATGAGACAATCTTGAATATGGTTTTCCTAACCCAATTAAAAAGTAATAAAATAAAATTGAAGATGAAATAAGAATAAGGGACAAGAAAAAAATAACAACTATAACTTTAGAAGAAGGTAGGAGAATAGTTAGGGATAGTGGCATTCTTTTGTTGGAAGGATAGGATGTCTACTCTACCATTGCATTTTATCACTTTAGTAGGAGAAGATAGTGAAATTTCAGTCCTGATATATATCCTCAAATTACAAAAGAATAATGTTTTGGATCTACATTTGATGACCAACATTATTTTCTAGGCTTCTATTCTCTCTACCCAACAACTCAAAATATCGGCATGAGTGAGTTGGGCCTAAAGCTATTTGGACACATAATGGTTAGAATGGCTAAACATACAACGGTTGTCCAAGTTTCCCAATTGACATCACTTGGTGCTTATTTTCCGGAGAGGTTGGCCAATATTTCCAAGAAAGATAAGGCTAAATTGACCAACAAAAATTTGAGATTAAAAGACTAGTTAACCAGCAAGATTATATTATTACCCCCTTCTTGATCTAGCATTATCTCCTGAGGAATTGTTGAAGTTAAAGAAAGAGTTTAAAATGGAATGAGTTATATTTTCTATTCTCACTAAGGAGTTTCAAAGTAAAAATAAATAAAATAAAATTCTCCTTAAACAAATTGTATATAATACTTCTAGAGAGAAGAAATTGGTGTCTATTTTATTAAGTTTGTTTCTTTGAACTAGGTTGCAGTTAATCCTAGAATTTGTTGAAGATGATTGGGAATACTATAGTGCTACAAGGAAAGTCTTAAACAATCATGTTAATAATATAGTTTATTTTCTTTATGTTATAAAATATTTGATAAGAAGAATTAAGGCTTTAGATATTTTAACATGCCAAGTGCAAATGGAAAATTTTGTACTTTAAATTTTAACATGATTTTTCTATGAGTAAAAATCATATTTTTTATTTAGTAGAACCAAATAAACTATAGAAATATTCTCTATATTATACTTTTAAACTTTATATAAATCAGTAATATCAAGAATGGTTTCATTTGTCATTGCAGTGTTTCTGTGATTGTGTAGTTTGTGTATGCCTATCTTTCAATGATATTTATACTTGTGCTATGTATTTCTACAAACATTTAGGATCAAAACTACTTGTGCTATTTATTTCTACAGACATTTAGGATCAAAAACTACTTGTGCAATTTATTTCTACAAAAAATTAGACAAAAGTTTGTGGAAATGGATAAAGACTTTAAATTGAATTCAATAAGACTATTGAGGGTATGGAAGAAGCATTGTTTCCACTTTCAATATATGAGTGGAACCCTAAGGTAGCGATGCATGATAGTATAAGGAACTACAAATATTTTCTAGACTACTTTTTGGCTCCATTGTGTCAAACAATTATAAAGAATCCAATGCGTCAACTGCCCAAGTCTTGTATAAATTACATTCAACTAGAATAAATAATACAAATGGCTGATAAGTTCTTCATCAAAGAATATATTGTGCTAATATTTTATGGGTTAGGAGAATATCCCTAGAAAATTCCCACTCATGTGATAGATCTATTTTTTACATTGTAATATGTATAACAAATTAATAGTATAGATTAATTATATAATCATAATAAAAAAAGGAAGAGCATATTTCCTTCATTACCTTTCTCATGTAGAGGGTTCACATTCAAGAGCAAAGAATTCAATAGTGTAAATGATTTTTTCAAAATTTATTCTTTTAAATTTTTCTATCACTAGAAAAATGACCCATGTGATGTTGTCAAAGTGAGAATTATTGTGAATTTAGGAATTTTGTAAGGAAAATTCAACACAAATTTAAACCCTCACTAGAAATATTGGAAAATAATAATTTTTTGGATTAGGCCAAAAAATGCAAGAAACTAATATTGAGATAGGTATTTCTTTTGATAAATTATCAACATTAATAATAGAACTACACCAAAAAAAGAACCTGAGATGTCAATCAAGAGGTAAAAATCCTTCTACACAAGAGCTTCCAAACTATCTAATATACAAAACATACTAAAGAATCTAAGGTTGACTTGTACATATATAAATTGGACATGGTCAATAATCACTAAGTTCTATTCTAAAACGAAGAACCTAGGTGAACCAAAGACTACTATAGGCTTTGATGACATCTTAGAGTATCAAAAATTTATAAATTTGTAGAATAAAGAGAATCCTAATGAAGCTAACACGGATGATGAAGAACATGATGATTATTACAGAAACTTGTGATCATGATGTTAGTACTAGTGAGGCATAGTATGCATATAGACCTTTTTCAGGTGTATCCACAAAAGACAAATATTCTATAGGGGTAGTAATTGTAGAAAAAATGGGTTATGATGGTAGTGCTTTGAAATATAGAGGACGGGGATATTTTTTGTACTAATTCCTACAAATGTGCATAATAAAACTTATAAAGAGAAAAAAAAATGGTAAAAGGTATCATTTAATTTGTTCTTGGTGAATATTCAATTCCACAACCTGAGACTAATAGTCAAACAAGTCCAACACTAGAAGAAAATAAACAAATATAGGAACTCAGTGATCAAATCATTCTAAATAATAAAAATATTATCATAACTCAAATTCCAATTACCTTTGTTTCGACCACAAAGGAATTACTTCTACAAATCAACCCTCCAAATTTTAGTTTGACAAAGATTGCAAGTACTAGTACTATTTTTCCATTCAAGCATGTTATTGTTTTAGCATTCCAATGTTTTGATTACAATAAGTTTGATGTTGAGATGAAAAAGAAAATATATGTGTATAAACAAGAGAAGAAGAAATTGTTGGAGCATATTGCTATAATTTTAGAGAATACAACAACCATGGTAAATCCTACATTTAACTCAAATAAAGAAACTATTGAGTACATGATTTGTGTGCCAATATTCAACAATAATCATAGCATCAAATAAATCAATCTAAATATTATGTGAGCACTGTAAAATAGATTTTAAAATTAAAAAAAAATCAATGTATCTAAAAGAAATGAACAAGTGGTATACATGTTACTGCTAAAGCAATAGAGAGATAGAATTCAATTGCAAACGCAAATAGAAAAGTTGAAGGTAAAACTATAAAATGAGAAAGAAAAAAGGAAATTAATAAATAACAAGAGTAAGGATTTAGAAAATGGGATAACAAAATATGGCCCTACATCTACATGCCAAAAGAATGATCAGGCATAGGTGGATCTAAGTAACCACAATATAGATTTATATGAAACAAAGAAGAATTGTGAAAATAAAAGAGCAAAAAGGAGAAAAATAGAACAAAATTTGGCACAAGACATTGTTGGGATAGGCCTAACCAGGAAAATAGAAGGTTAATTGAAAACTAATAAAGTGAATTTGAGACAGGCCAATAAAAAATTGACTACAACCCTAAATAAAGAACAAGAGGTAAATCAGTCTTACAAAAAAATGCTCTATAAAGTATGTAGTCAAACAATAAGGAATATAGAATAATATTTGGGAGGAAATAATATAGATGGTTGATCAATTTTTTATATTTCTTTTATTGCTTTTCAGTTTGATGGAACATAATAAGAATCTCAATCAATATGTTATGGAGAAGAAATATTTTAAATCATGAGATAAAATGGCTAATCATTTTTTCTCAAAAGCTCAATACATCATGTGATAGTAAATTCTCATCCAAAGGAATTCAGAACTACAATGATACCTCAATAAAGGTATCAAATATGATTTAAAATATTTCAATCTATGTGAAACTACTAAGGAATTTTTGGTTTAGGTTGAAAAAAGTTGTGATACCAATATAAGAAAATTTGAGTTATTCATATAGTTGTGTTTCCACAAACATTTTGTCATATTCAACACAACCTTTTGACATATTATAGAGATACAATGGCAATAACACTTTATAAAGAAAGATGGAGGAGAAGTTGAGGAAAAAATTGGAATGGATTCCTCTATAGGTACAAGAGGCAAAAATGTTGGATTCTATAAAAACTATGTAGATATCATTAATTGTTACATTCAAGTCAAGTTTTAATTTCAGTTATGACTTGCCAATAGATTTGCAAGTCAAATATAATAAGTTAGAACAACATTCAACTCCACAAAATGAACAATGTGTAATGCCCCACAAGGGAACCCTAGACAAATAAAAATAAATAAACTTAAACACATGGAATTTTTTATTTTTTTAATAGGAATCATAATACATCAACCATCTTTTAAATAAACACATGTTTAGCGTAACATAGATGGATTATAACAATGTCTAGCGGAAGACTTAATCACATCTCATAACAATCCTCCAAGGGTCCCCTAATATTTCTACTAAGAAAACACTTACTAACATGTATTAAATATTACTAAGTTAACCATACTTTAATAACTAAATCCCATTACATTATTTCAAATTACATAAACATCTTTAATAGGATACATTGACAAAACTCAATCAAATAAACTTCTAAACATGAATTTCATTTAACTCATCACATAAGTATACCATTACTAGCATCAATATGTCCATCTCAAATAAATTATAACATTATTTAATCATGTTCTAAAACATATAAGAATCATAAAATAGTCCAATAACATGGATCACTTAAATGTAACACACACAAAATATATATATATATAAACCACACATAATGAGTCAAACATATTAGTCTAACAGGTCAAGTAATAAGCAAACTATGGAGGGGTACTACATCAACACTCACTAATATTCATTAATCATATAACTTATTATATAATTATGGTTATGTTATTATCCTAGAAGATGATGTTATTGGTGCATAGTTGCATAGGTGTCTACGTTGTGAGTTAGTTGTTAGTTGGTTGCTTTGGTGCCTTCAGTGGCATGTTTAATAGTTTAGGACGATGAACCAACACAAGTAGAATGTTGACTAGGAAGAGTGCCTCCTGGTTTTTTTACACCTATTAGGGATGGATGGATACCCATGTGATGGATCATCTTGAGTGGGCTAAGGATCAGTTGTTTGGTGTGTTGCTTCATGTGAGTAAGATCTTTTTCATCCCTTGGGTGGTCTGTGTGTTTGGGTGCTATTAGCAATAGTGGATAAGTTTCCTCATTCAGTTTTGCATATAATATTTGGAAATTATTTGTTTCTTTGGGAGGTGGGGGGGTTGATTTGACCCTCTTTTGTACTAAGGAGTTCCCTTTATGTGATGGTCTGCTTGATGATTGATTTTTTCTTTCATGGATATTAGGGACCCTTGAATGACCTTATTTTCTATATAATCCTACTATTAGGGTGTGATTATTTCTTGATTCACTTTGACTTAGATGCTTAGTTAACTCTTGTTTGAGAATTATGCTCCTCATTTTATAATGTTGCATTTGGATTTGATAGGGATAAAAGTGATTCATACTCTTATGTGTTAGGAATTGTTGTGCTTGCTTTGTGTATATTGTCTCTCAGGATTCGTAATGATGCACTATGGTACATATGAAAGGAATTGTTTTGATTAATAAAAGTGATGTGTTTATATTATGACTGCATTAGTGTGCATGGTGTACTAGCATTGGTAATAATATATCATTGCATAAATGTTTCTTAAAAATGAAGTATAGGATGACTTGAGTGTTTATTGTATCTGGTGCATATTCTCTAACTCATCTTGGATATTGTATCCTTGGGTGTTGTGTAGCGGTTACTCCCTAATGTGTGTCCAATATTGGTCACTTAAATTTATTTGTGATTGATGACTTATTGTATTTTTGGAAAGTTGTCTCCTATGTTGCATGGGCTAGCATTGAATTTTGAATTTTTATTATGCTTGGAATCAGTCATTGAACTATTATATCTATCTATTTTGTGACACTTGTCACACTTAATTTATTTTTGAAATTGCATGCACTTCTCGATTTAAAGTTGAATTGATGAACTCCCCTACTTGGGTTTTCTCTTTTTTCAAATCTCATGGTAGCTTCCCTAAATGTTTGATGTTGATGGACCTATTTGTGTGTTATGTTATTTTCTATCATGTTCATTATGAACCTCTAATAGTATATACAATGGAGGACATCATGGAGAATATATCACATGTGATTATTGAGTAGTCAAAATTTTAATTCAACAAAACGATTAAAAGATGTTTATATAATTGAATGCGATTGAAATTCTTTGGGTATATGAAATGGTTAGAAATGTCTGACTAGAAAAATGTAAATCTTATAATATTGCATTAGGGAATATCATAATGAATTGTAAACAATGCCTTTACTGAATGTTAACTGCATGTTTTAGGTGATAATTCTTAAGCATGAATGGCCATGTTAGATTCTAATAAAGTGTGTATTTGATGTTGTATTATGCATATGAAAATTATTTCCATGTGATTGGATTGTGAACTAAATGTAGTAGGATTAATGCATTGTGCCCATTGTATTTTTGCACGAGCTTGTGTTGGTAGTAGCAGAATCATGTGAATTATTCTTGTTAGACCTTGTTGTTGGTTGTTGACTTGGTGTGGTTTAATTCACCTACAACACTTATTTCTCCTTGTGCGGTTTGAGATCATAAATTTATTTATGCTTGATCCTCTTGGCATAATTCTATTGGCATATATGGTATCATTGATCTTATTATTTTGCTGCTCATTGCTACTCTATCTATCACTTCAGATGTAGATTCCCTGACTACATATATGGTTGACATTGTGTAGGGATGGGAAGTTCCCTTAGATATATTTTTTTCTTTTGAGTACCTTTGCATCGGTCGTAGTTTTCATTGAGAAGTAGATGTTGTAAGCTATCCTGGATTTTGTAGGGATATCATGAAATAAGTGACATTCTTTCTAGATTCTAATGGGCTCTTGAGAAGCATTATGGTGTTTTGTAGGAGGATATCTCCTTCCCTTAGATTGGTAGGAAGCCCTTTGAAAAATTTCATTGGTCTAAGGAGAGATCATTGAGGATATAGTATCGTGGTGGGTTGCCTTCAAATGAGATAGAGTTAGTTGAGTTGTGTGATGTGGCCTAGACTTATCAATGAGTAAAAGGGTAATTTTTGTGTGCCAATGTAATTGATATATTTTGTACTGAACATTCCTTGTTCTTGTTTGTAGGCTTCAAGAAGTAAACCTAGTTCTAGGGATGTACTACCCCTCCATGTTTTTCTTTAAATGCTTATTACTTTGACTTGTTAGACTATGTCTGACTCCATGTGTGGTATATTTTGTTGGTGTGTGTCTATGTGGAGACATTTATGTGATCCATGTTATTGGACTATTTTATGATGCTTATATGTTTCAAAACATGATTACTATTATACTTTATTTGAGTGGACAAATTGACGTTAGTAATGATATACTTATGTGATGAGTTAAATAATTCATGATTAGAAGTTTATTTGTTTAAGTTTAGTCAATGTATAAAATTTAAAAATATTTATGTGATTTGAAATAATGTAATGGAATTTTGTTATTTTCGTATGGTTAATTTAGTGATATTTAATACATGCTAGTAAGTTACAAGAACTATATGAAAAAAATGAATTACCTATACAACTTGGTTTGTCATGCATCCTTTTGACACATTTCAAAGATACATTGGCAATGAACCTTTAATTAGCAAGAGGGAGGACAAGATGAGGAATATTTTAGAGTAGATTCTTCCAAAGGTAGATAAGGAAAAAGTTTTGAATTATATGAAAGTGTTGATATCACTGAATGAATTGTTGTTGCTATATTCAAGTCAAGTTTTACTTATAATTATGAATGATCAATAGATTTGCATGTCAAAAATAATAACTTACAACAACTTGCAACTCCTTGAATTGAATAGAGGAGCATGATGCAAAAGATAATTGGATGATCCAACAATTAGTAGGGGCCAAAAATTTAATTTGTAAATTTTTTATTTTGAAATAGATATTGTGATTTGTAAATTATAAATACTTCTATGTATTCATCAATTGGAAAATTAATAAAAAATTTGAACCTATTTTTCTTATTTGGGCTAGGTTTAACAAAATTAGTTAATTTAATATTTAACATATGTAATGACAACTATTTATAAAATTTATAAGATGGCAATGGCTATAATTAACTTGACATCCAAACTTAAGAATAAATAATAATTTATGCTATTTAATTTAAATTTAATTATATAAGTTGCACAGTTACTAGGTCACTTGAAATGCAAATTACAATAGAAATTGGAGGAATACTTTGTTCCATTCTAAAATTTCTCTAGTCTTCTGGCACAATTACCATTTTCTCCATAAAATTGCAATAACTATCCATAAAATATTCAAATGATTATATCTTATACAGTTTAGAATTTAGCACACCAAAGTTTATAACACCATTATTATAATTTTTGCGAGATGAGCGACAAATCTTAAGGAAAAAATTAGTCCTCCGGTGTGAATATTTCTCCAAATTGAATTCTACTATCGAAATAGGAGGCATCTCATTTAATAGTACTAATAGTTCTTTATATTCCCTCTACACCTTTTTTACCAAGTCATGATAAAAAT
Source organism: Cryptomeria japonica (assembly GCF_030272615.1). Lineage (NCBI taxonomy): Eukaryota > Viridiplantae > Streptophyta > Pinopsida > Cupressales > Cupressaceae > Cryptomeria > Cryptomeria japonica. Next base: position 256,818,448 of record NC_081413.1, read on the forward strand.
TAAGAGTGTAGATACTGGTTCCCAACTCATCAAATTATGCAATAGTTTGTGAAATTGAACTGAGACAATCAATATCAAATTTTACATGATCGAGCAATATTTGTTAAAAATTAACTTGAGGAGACCATAGTTTTTTGATGTATCTCAATCTCATTTGTATTCTTTCATAGTTTTTTATTGTATTCATTAATGTTTTATAACACTCCCAAAACTTTTCTTCACAGTCAAGGATGTTCAATGTCACGTGGTTTCACAAATTTTGAATCAAATCACTTAAGAAATACTCATCTGACACTGATGAGAGGGAAACAAGATGGAGTGACGAACCTAACATCACCTTAGTATACTCCCCAAACAAATCACTAACACAAGTTTCTCTCCATTATCTTACGGTCTTTTTTCAACCTCTTTTCTCCTTTGGAGCTTATCTTTCAACCTCACCACTTCCTGAAGAAAGGTATTCACTATTTTCTCTCTATCATCTTTTGACCTTTTTCAACCTTTTTTCTCCTTTTGAGCTCATCTTTCAACCTTGCTACTTCCTCAAATAAATAATTGACTCTTTATTTCCATCATCTTTTAACCCTTTTTCAGCCTCTTTTCTCAATTTAAGTTCATATTTCAACCTTTCTACCTCATTCTTGAGGGGTTTTACCTCCTAAAATGAACTAGAACTAGCATATAGAGAAGGGAGGAGTGACACTGCATTATAATATACTACAAGCAATTTCCATTAAAACAATTTTTAACTTACCCAAATTTGGTTGAAGGTTTTTAACAATTGTTTGAGTGTAGAGAGCATAGCTATGTGTCAATGTGACTTCTTGGACTGACATGTGTCACTCAACCTTGTAAGAACCAAGTTTCCAATAAGGTTTCCTACCTTCTTTGTAATCCAATGCTTCTAGTCATCAGGAAATATTGACCACACTACCAGTGCCTCTTATTAGGAGCTATAACCTTATCCATAATACAACTCCTGGGCCTACTCTTTAGTTGGTAAAGAAAGGAATTCCAAAGACTACCCTCTTATGGTATCAAATATAATGGATGAAGAGAGGTACCCTCCTTCTAATAAAAAACATCTAATATTTCTTATAATATGCCATGCCACCTCAAGGATCATCTTCGATATATAAAAATTATCTTCTTCTAAGACCTTAGCTATAAGTCTATCAATAACTTCTCGAGTCCCCTATGTCAACATTTATTTGACCATGTTAGAAAAATGCTCCTTTAAATTGTTCTTTATGACAAAGTCCCTAAATTATCATGACTACACAAACTTATCATCAAACATAAATGTAGAGAATGTCAATGCTTTGACATCACTTGCTTCCTTTTCTCTTCTTTCAATTTTTTTGATCATTCTATCATGAGGCCTACTTTCAAATTAGTGTGTGCTAGAGATTTTTTTAGTGGCAAATCTTCGCCAATTGGCGAATTCCGCATTTTTTTGCATTTTTTTTTTAAGAAATGGCAAATAGTCTGGGGCAACATAGTGGTCAAATCATCCAAAATTTTGGGGTTAACAGTACACTGTATCCTGGCTTCACCATTGACCACACAATGTTCGACATGCATGCCCATAATATTCGTCTGGAATCACTCGGATGTGGGTATTAGATCACCTCCGTTATTTGCCAGAAATAGTAAAATGACCACGTACCTAGGACCTAATTCGCCAACGATAAATTAAATGTTCATTGCATGCATCGGCCAAATTCGCCAATATCAATTAAAACATTATAAGAATTCGAGGACCCATTTTGCCCCGCTTAAATCAAGATGCATTTGGAAACGCCCGTGCAATTCGCCAAAAATTCAATCATGAATTGATATAAATACACTCTTTCTACAATTTGTTCATGTCTGATTAGTAAATTTGGGAGCTCTTGATTCGCATTCCGCAATTTGTGTTGGAACGTCGAAGTCCATTGTAGGGTAGAGGGCCAGAGTTACAATCCTGCAACACAGGCCCATGCATTCCTGATTTTTGATTCAGAGAATTGAGAAGGCATAAAGGTGAGTAATCATTTCTTCATACTTTATAGTATTAGTTTTAACTTTTAATTCGTAGTGAGAGGTCAAGACTCAAGATGTCATAGTCAGACATGGGTGAGACTCCTCAGGGTGGTGAAGGGATTGAGATGTAAAACAAGGGTGACACTGAGACTCCTTAGGGTGGTGAAGGGATTGGGATGTCAGACAAGGGTAAGACTCCTCAAGGCGGTGAAACTGAAGGGATTGGGAGGCCATCAAAATACCCAAAACTTAAACTTAAAGATACTACCATAAAGTCTTTCTTTAGAATTGGCAAATTTTCTGGTCCATCAACTTCTGCAGTTGCAGAAGCCATTCATAGTAGCTCACCACCACCACAAGGTGGTATTGTCATTGAGTTAAATGCATCAAATGAGGATGACAATACCGACATGGAAGAAGATGTTTTAAGGGATACACACAATGGGATAATTCACTCAAATGCAAATTCTAGTACTGAAGATGATGTTGGTAGGAAGAAAAGAAAAAGGAAAGTAAAACTGGGGTGAGAGTGGGAGATGACAAGGAGTTTTAAGATTGATTGGGTAGCAAAGTACCCATTCATTGAACTAGTCCCAAACAATGATGAGCAACCAACAAAATGTAGGTGTAAGATTTGTAGCTGGAAAACTAAAAGAGAGAAGAAGATGTAGCTAAAGCTTGACACCATAGAAAAGCATATTGGTAAGGTTTATGAAAAATAGATCATAGATGGAAAGGAAACACCAGTAGTAAGATGAAAATCAAAGGAAGAATGTCTTCATGTTAAGTATGTCGTGGAATATGAAGAGCATAACCACAAAAAGACACTGGTTGGTAATAGTGGATTTGGAAATACAATCAAGGATGGGCTTGAACATGCAATGAAAGATGCAAACCTAACAAAGACTATTCAGATGAGTGTTATTTTTCATATTCTGTCGAGAGGGCGTCCTATGAAATATTTCCCAGAATTTAGTAATTTATTATCTTTTCTGAATGTTCCTCACTATCTTATGTTACATTGGTCAATAAACATTGGATGGGAAATGGCAAACTGTCTCACTGAGGTGGAAAAGCAAAATTTACAAGAGAGTGTAAAAGAGTCAAATTTCATTTCATTATCCATAGATGAAGTTACTGTGGTAGATAACAATGCTTGGTTTTGTATGCATGTGTATACCGTAAAAGAACACGTCTGTCGAGCTCATCTACTGTGTGTTCATAAAATTAGGGGCAATTCAACAACAGAAAATTTATATTTGGAAGTTAAGAAAGCTTTCAATGAAATTGCTTGTATGGATGACTTGAAAATTGTCAAGAAGTTGGTGTGTGTTGGAGCTGATGGAGCTGCAGTAATGCAAGGTCAAAGGATCGGTCTTTGCACAAGATTACAAACTAGTATTGCACCATACATGGTTGGCATTCACTCCATGGCCCATCGAATGAATTTAGCATATATAATTGTAAGCAATTTCCCTACAGTGTCAAAAGTTGAAGATCTGGTTCGCGAGCTCCACTCATACTTCTACCAAAGTCCTAATCGTTTTGCAAAGTTTCAGATTTTTGGTGAGGGAGTAATAGTAGGAAAGAAGCTTCTCAGGGATGTTGAGACCAGATGGATCTCCTTGCATGGACTAGTGGAACAAGTTGTAACAGAATATCAATCCTTGATCAGACTAATGTATGAGAAACACCTCACAGTAGAAAAAGCTCCTAATCTCTTACATAAGTTTAGTGATATAGGGACTATGTTAACTTTAGCTAGTCTTCTCCCCATGCTAGATTCAATGAAAAAATGTGTTAAGAAAGCCCAAGACAGAACTATGTATATCAATGAGTTAAGCACTCTACGTAAAATGACATACTTGAGCCTAGATGGTCTATATTCAGATCTAATAGGGCGAAGCCCAAATTTTTTTAGGTGGCAGATAATTACAGATTTGAATCATGTTGAAATTTTTTTACATTTCAATACAAAAAATGAGTTATTTGTCTTTGTAAAAGGATTTCAGATACCAATGCACCAATCTAAGACGGGCAAGCAAGGCAGAGCACTACCAGTTAAAAAGGAAGATTTTGACAGGATTGTTAAATCTGTTAGTGATAATTTGAAGTCTATTACATATGAACTTTCAACTGAGATTCATGAAAGATTCCCTCAAGAAGAAATACTTGAAGCCATGGGTTGTGTGTATCCTCAATTTTGGCATTCAATTGGAGATAATCCAAATTACGCAAATATGTTTCATAAGAAACTAGAGGAATTGATATTGACATTTTCAAAAGATGCATATTGCAATGGACAACCAATAGAAGGAATTTTAAATATAGATCATCTTAAAAAACAATGTAAACACTTTGCATTTTTTATGAAACACCAGTTGGTTGACTTGGAGAATCCATTGAACTTGGATCAATCACAAGGCTTTGGAAAAGGATAGATCAAAGTGAAGCATTGCGTATTGCAATACCAGAATATTTGAAACTTGTTGATTTATGTCAAACAATGATATTGGGGTCAGTGGAAGATGAGAGAGTTTTTAGTGCATTAGGGCTTTTGAAATCAAAGATCAGAAATGAATTAGACAAAAATTTGGAAACTTGCTTTAGGTTGTTTGTAACTCAGTATAATGTTAGAGATTTTCCATATGATAAGGCACTGGCAATCTGGAATTCCATGCGTGAAAGACAAGGGATGTGCAACACTTTAAAAGCTGGTGGTGCTACTGCTAGTGCTAGTGCTGAGACAAATGATGGATCACAGACTTAGAGTCAGCATGAAGATGAAGAAATTTTTGAATACCCGACTCAGAATGAAGATGAACCTATTAGTACTAGTCAGCTTCTGGATCTTGAGCCCATTTTGGATATAGAAGCCTCGGACTGAGTCACTAGAGTGAATTAGTAGTTAGTTTATAGGTATTTATAATTATACTACAGTTCTTGAGTCATATTACAATTTCAATTTGTAATACTATAGTTGTCATTGATGATTTTTGATATTGTATTCCTTGAATTTGTCAATCAGAATGGATACTTATTTCATATTTTTAATTGTGAATTTGAATTATTAGTGAACAATTAGAATTTATTTTCTAAATTATTAGTAAACAATTGAATTATTAGTAAATTGGTTCCACATTATGTTGAACATGAAATGCAACAATTTGTGTCACAAGATCCATAAAATTATTCATATTGGATAATTGTTAGAACCTTTCTACTATTCTACATTAAATGCTTAACATGATGTTCATGGCAATTAGGGTTTTGTGTTTATTTTTTTGTCTTAGTTGGCTAGTAAACCAAAGTTGTCGTGCGTTGAAAATCTGAGTTGTCCTCTGTTTATTTGTCCATGTCAATGTCAAGTGTGATCAAATGGTTGGTCAGACAATGAGACATGTTTAATGTTTCATCTCTAACTCGCAGATAAATTTCATGTTTAACAATTTAAGTGGTGAGTTAGCAAGTGTTGGTTTGGGTTTAAATCATGAGGTCTCTAGTTTTTTGGGTGTTAGCATTTTATGTTAGCGAGTTGGATATTGTTAATGAAATTGCTTTGGTCGCGAGGTTTGGAATTGGTTTGATGCCTTGCATTATAGCCACGAGAGTTAGCGAGTAAGTCATTAATGGTCTGTGTGCCACTGCTCATGCTTGTTTATGAAGGTAATTAACATAAAACATCAATTTTTGTTGGTACTCGTTGGGTCATTGCGGTGAAGAGATAAATAGTTTTGAGATTTTATGGTTATCGCTAGCTCGCAGGTCCTTTATCATCAAGTCAGTTTAAGTCGTGAGCTTGCGAGTACTGGGAGATTATAGTTGTCGCTACCTCGCAAGATGTTTTTCACTTGACCATTTTATGTTGCGAGGTTGCGACTGGGTGTGATTTTATGTTATCGCAAGGTTGCAAGGTGTTCGTGGTTAAGTCATTTTAATTTGTGATCATGTGATGTGGTTGGTATCATAGCTTAGTTGGTTTCGTCGCTTGCTCGCAGGTTTTGAAGTTGTTTAGCATTTTATGTTGCGATCTAGCGATAGGTAAGTTTTGGTCTGATTTTATGGTCATCGCATGATCATGGGTTTGTAAGTATTAAGTCAAAAAGTGTTGCGAGCATGCGATGGTGGTTAAGTGTCTTGTTGTCACGGGATCGCAAGGGTTTTGTTGGGGCTTCGAATTTCCAAATAATTTCAAGCACCCTACTATTAAAAATGGTGGTCACTTCATGGAAATGACACATAATGGATTATTAATGATTTGAACGACTAGAGTAAAGGAGGATATGAATAAATTAATTCCAATGGACTCCATGAAAGACTAGTGTTTTTTATCTATAGAAAAGATGTTATGAACAGAGAATTAAAATGAATGAAAAATGAAAATATAAGAAATACCCATTTCAGAAAATCAAATTTCCAAGCTCCAGTAAAAATATTAGATCTTTATAATGTGTTTTTGGCTTTAGACTATACAAAAGACCGTAAGAAGGCTGAAAAGCCTGTTATTTCGACCTACATGAAAGAAGATGTCGACTTGGAATAAAAATGTATGCAAATATCAAATCTGATGAAGACTCATTTTAGAAGTAGATGTTTCCTACCACCACTAAAATTTTCAGATTCGTATCTGAAGTTTAAGGCAGCCGACCAACAAAAACCTGAAAGATAGCTTAAAGAAAGGTTATTGACTAACTAGTTTGCATATTAATTTCAAAGGGTTTTGTTAATTTTAATGTAAAATGGTGACTTTTCACCCCAAAAGGGGTATGGTGCCCATTCAACTACATATATAAGTGGTTAAAAATTGTAGATATGAAGGGGAGAGTCATAAGAACAACATAATGTTGTAAGGATTGAATATCATTTTGTATTAGAGAAGTCTATAGGAAGAAGAAGTATCATTTTGTGCAAGCAATCTGTAATGAAGTATTTACAAGTGCAGCTTATGTATGCAATTATTTTCTAAAGATTAATATACAAGGTTTACTGTCTCTTTTTACAAATATTGTCTACACTTTTGTGTTGATAAGTTATCTTTGTCCTCTTGATAAATCTGTTTATAGATTTGCTATGATGTGAATCACATGTTGTTGCATTAAGTGAAAGATTGAGTTCTTATTGTTTGTGTAACACATAGTGAAACTTCATAGTTGATGAGAAATTGTCTCTTGAGTTGATAAGATATTCTATCCACAAAGTTTCATATATATCCCTGGATAGAGGCATTGATCTGTTATTGATTTTTCAAGGTCCTTGACAGAAAAACATTCTTCCCAAATCCTATATGAACTCATCTATGCATATGTCTTTTAGGTCCTAAAAGCAATCTCATTTTCAATATACATTCACAATCATTTATTTTCAAAAGGCATTTATTTAAAGCACATAATAAAGCATAATTGCAGACAACAATTTGCCAGTTTGTAATTTGTTAAGCATATTTCTCTTCAATGTTCCTTATCCCACGCTATTTGGTCGCAGATCTTGCAGCTATGGAATCTGAACTGGGTCTTTCCTGCTTCTATTCAAGATTGCTTCATTGGTTGGAGATGCCTCTCCATGAACAATTCTACCAATTAATTATGGGATTTCATTCTTCCTCATGTGGTATGGGGAATTTGGAAAGAGAGGAACAACAAAATCTTCAGAGACTCCTACTCCTCTCCTAAAATGGTTTTTACTAAAATCAAGCAGGCCATTTTGGAAAATCTAAAAGTTGATGGTAAGCCTCTTCTTTTATAGTCCAACAATGATGAATTGGATCTGTTCAACAATTGGAATGTTTATGCCTCTTTAGATAGAAATGACAAGAGGATAAGAGAGAGAGTAGTAAGTGGTCTTTTCCTCCCACTGGTTGGGTCAAAGTTAACTTTTATGGGGTGGCCAAGTGGAACCTGGGGTCAGTTGGGTGTGGGGGTGTGATAAGAAATGAAGCTAGCCATTGTATTGCAGTGGTGGTGCTCCCCATGGGATCTCATACCAACCACTAAGTCGAAGCCATGGTAGCTTACCAAGCTCTTGCCCTTGCTAAATCTTTGGGATTTAATAAAGTTTGGCTCAAGGGAGATTCAAAAAACATCGTAAAATTTTTAAAGGGTCTTTCCCCCCCATCATGGACCATCAAAAATATTATATCTCAAGCCAAGGAGATAATTAAGTCCTTCGAGCAATGTATTATCTCACATAGTTATAGAGAGACCAATGTCATGGTTGATTGGGCTACCAACATGGTTGTCTATGCCAATCAAATGATAAGCCAGAGAGGTGAGGTGGATCCTCCTCATGAGGCTCATGCCATCCTCATTTATGATAGAGTGCATGGAAAAGAGGGAGTGATAAGTGATGATTACAATGTACTTATCAATTAAAGTTGTCATAATGAATCAGAAAGAGCGGTGAGCCAACGTTTAATGCGGACAAGACCCTGCACGCTTTCTAGGTGCCCATTTCTTTTTTCAGGATTTCTATTATATTTACTTTGGCCTCTATTTTTGCCCTGTTTTGCATTGTGAAGGGTGTGAGAAATTATGTCATTGATGATATGGGAGGCAACAGGAAAAGGATTGAGCCGCTTACCTATGATGAATGGAAGCAGAAGCCGAAAGTGTGGGCTATCTTGGAAACTGCTAAAATGATGGGGTATATGGAGCGAATTCTAGGAAAAAACCCTACCGTTTCCATATTATTCAAGAAGAATTGGAAGGAGGGAAAAATCACCATAGGCGGGAGAAAGGTGGAAATTGATGAAGGAATGATTGCTAAAGTCACTAGGATGCCAATAGAAGGCAAAAAATTCTACAGTGATAGAAAGCTCACAAAGACTACTATTAAGTGATTCCCAAAGCAAGACTCTGAGAAAGCCAAATTGGTGAAATCCAGCAAGACCTACTACTCGTCGAAGGTGATTAAAAAGGTATTAAGATGGGTTCTGTTTTCTCTGATGCAATATGTCACTCTTGATGGTAGATACTCTTGTGTTTGTGGATATCATTTTATTCTCTTGAATCACTTATGCCATAAATATATGGTGTCAATTCCTTTCTACCTATATAATTCCTTAAATACTAGTATAAAGGATTTTAGGGCTAACCTGGATAGCAATCCGCCAATGCATGAAGGGTTAATATTACTTTTATACAACCATGTCAAGGCCTCTTGTGTTCAGCACTCTATCACTGAGCTTTTGAACTCGGAAGAGGAGTTTGAAAACTCAGATGACAATGAAGATGAGGGGTCAGATACGGAGTTGGAAGATGATTTTAACAGGGATACCTCTGGTAAAGGAATCAAAAAGGGGAAGGATAAAGATATGGCTTCTATGTAGGGTAGAAGGATTGCTGGTAAATGGGTTAAAAGAAATAGGAATAAGGTGCAAGAGGAGGACAGCTAGTTTGAAGAAGATGATGAGGATGATGATGGTATGGGGACTGAAAGTGAAAATGCTACCCCATCGCCCAAGAAGAAAACCACGTGTAATCCTATTATTACTAAAATCAGCCCAAAGAAGGAGGATGGTACCTCAAAGACACATTCTACTCCTTTAGGCCCTAATAGACAGACTTGTGGTGTTGAGAAAGAAGGGAATATGGTGGTGGAAGGTGAGACTTCCTCCTAATGGCATTCACAATTGTTGATGTGGAGACCCTGGAGAATAATGTTGTCTTTCTATAATTCAACAAAGATAGAATTGATTCTCCTATTGCCAAGCTTCATATTGCGAAGAAAGGGGTGATGGAGTTTTATAAGATTGTAGAATGGGTCTACTCAGAGATTGAAAGTTTGAAGACTAAACAGACGGACTCTTCTAGGAAAGTGGACACTTTAGAAGTTGTCGGGACAAGTAATCTCAGTTCCTTGCCTAATTATCTGAATGAATTAACAAAAGCCATCAGCGATTTGGAGGCTATTATTGGAGCTTATGGTTCTCAATTTAAGGCTATGGAGGCTAGGTTCAATGAGTTGGAAAAGACAATTCTCAGCAATGAGAATACCTTGAAGAAAATGGGAAAACAAAGCCAGAAAATTATGAAAGCCTCAGTCGATAACTTCAGTGTGATGATTAGTAAACTGGAACAAAATCAGCTGGAAAAGAACATAATAGATATTTCTAAGGATAAGGTTCTAACCCTTCAGGGTGTGGCTACTGGACATGGTAAAATAACCCAGGCGATTACAAGGAAGATGGCTCAGTAAGATAAGGAACTGAATGATCTAAAGAGCCTTGTTGACTCAATTGTCCAACTGGAGAAAGAAGCAATCGAGCTTCTCAAGAATTTTTATTAGTTTTGTCATTTTTTGCTCATGTGTGTCCCTTAGGTGTTACTGTGTTGTCCTTTTGTCACTTTTTGTGCTCTTGCTGGCTTTTTGTTTCTATCAGCTATTTTTGTTTCCTATTATGTTCTATCTAGCTGGACCTTTAATGTTTCATATTTTTTATAACTTGTTGTAAAGGGTTTTTGGGCCCCTTCAAAACCTTCTTTTCACTTAATCAAAAACATGGTGGTAGACTTCTTCGCTAAAAAGGGGGTGACCGCTAGGGGAAGGATGACATGGACAACTAAAGACAACCTGGAGAATGATGTCAAAATCCTTCTTGGATATGATAGATCACATGGGATGCGTGGAGTAATCTTGTATCATTGCTAATTTCTATAATGGGTGGAGCTATTTTACTATTCATGGTGGCTATGGGGGCAAGCTAAGAGGTCATTTGTCTCATTTTTGCTCACATGCTTTCTAGGTCATTTGCAAGCTTGTTTGGCTTTTAACGTGCGTATTTTTTCTACAAAACCACTCTAGTCTTGGGGACTCTATCTGGTTTTTAGCCCTTGTTTCTTACTTTGTTCTTGAGGACCCTGCTTATGTAGCAATGGGAGAAGGGCATCAAGTTGAGGCCATGGACTGTAGAGGGCTAAGGGCTAACAAGAACATTTGGATAATTCTAGAGAAGGGGAATTTTACATCTTACATCGAGAAATTGCACGGTTGGGATCCAAAATTTACTAAAATATTTGCCAAAGGATATCATGACGGTAAAATTAATCTATTTGGGAGGACTCTGGTGGTGGACGAAAATCTAATTACAAAAATCACTAGACTCAGCTCAGGGTCTCAAGTCTTACAAATATAGAAAATACTCTGACTCGGTGGTAAAGAAATTTCGTAAAACCAACAAAGAGAGGAAACTTTTGGTAAAGAAAAACAAAAGCTATTATGACGTAGATATGATTAAGCCAATATCGAGAGAGGTGCTCAAGGTGATAATAGAATATGTCACGATGGATGGTCGATTCTCAAGGGTTTTCAAATACCATTTTGTTCTACTTAATCACTTCAGGCACCAGGTTAGGGTTTCCTTCCCCTTCTACTTCTTGTCTTCCCTTAATGCTAGAATTTATGAGCATAAAGATAACCCTTGGTTTTCCCATTCTTCATGAGGGTTTGCTAGTTTTAATCCATGAGCATTTCAAAGCTAAATATGTCAAGCCCAACACCCCCTCATTTCCATTTCGGATGAAGTGGAGTCAAATACCCAAAACTCTAATGATGTTGACTAGAACATTGACATGGAGGATGACTGCTTTATCCCTTCGAAGAAAAAGAAAACCAAAGCCAATCATGTTAATACTTCTCAAGTTGGGAAGGGGAAGGGTAAATACCTAGAGATCGTTCTTCCTTCTCGCCCTATAAATAAAGAAGTCAATAAGATTTCTAAGGGTAAAACTCTCGACTCTGAGGCTCCCTCGCTAGATTATGCTAACCAAGTCACCCAATCTCCCCTATACTTGATCAATTCTTACCCTTCCACAGATAGGGAGAATAGGCCTCATTTTCCCCTTAACCTAAACCTTGATTTCCCTCTTTTGAACCTGGATGAGGAGTATCCCAGTTATATTTTATCTCTTTCTATAAATCGGGTGGTGGATACTTTCTGCATCATGAAGTGGGATTTTCATGAGATAAAGAACCTCAACATAAAATAGAGAGCCATTACGAACAAAATGGAGAAGCTGGAAACTAGAGGGGAGGGCTCTCAGCAGAGATAGGGCTCTAAAGGAAATGATCTATGGATGGAGGAAGAAAAACTTCTAGTTATCCAGTGCCTCATCAAAATTGTTGAAGCTCTCGATACTTTGAAAAAAGATTGTGAGAATAAGGTCGTGGCCTTTGAGAAGAAAATTAAAAGTATAAAAGATTCTCTCCATTCAATAATCTCTCACAATCATAGTGTTATCAAGACCATAGCTGAGAGAATGAAAACCATGGTCATGAACATGCAAAAAGGTTACCACGGCAACTTGGTGGTGGGGTTGGATCTTGACAAGGAAAAAGACAAGGAAGAATCATTAGGTCCTACTAAGAGAACTCGGGCTAATATAAAGAGGAAGGTGGAAAGTGCTGAAGAGACACTACACAGATGCTTTGGTGGTGTCATTGATGGCAATACATCTTAGGGATTCCATCCACATTGTGTAAATTCACCCTATCAGAAGATTAATGGAGGTCCGATGAGAAGAACGCATCATCTGGTGTACAGTGTTTTGGTTGGAGGTTCATCTCTGTTGAATATTTGGTTTTTTAGATCTCAAAGAAGAATTGTAGATGAGTATTATACCTTATTGTAGGTCTGTGGCCTCCGGTGATGAGTCTTCTGCAAATTGGAAGGTCCAGTATACACTTTTTTTGGTAGAACAATGTGCATTGGCAGTATCATGTGGAGATTCATTGTACAGATCTTGCATATAAATTTTGGTGATTGGTTGCATGTTCAAGGATGTTGAGCCGACATGCGGGAAGTGTGTGGACAACTTGTTTTGGTCTCCATGATTGTTTTGGATCGGATTAAGCCGATTTGGGTAACACATTTCATTGTGTGTTATGTGTTTTGGGACCGACATGAAATAGATCTAATTTGATGTTGTGAATATATATGAGCAATTGATTTGATCATTTTTTACATTGGTAGATATATTTGAAGTGTTTATGAGAAATTGTGCACAGTTTCACGTGCACGGTTAAAGGATTTATGCTCCAGAATATAGCAAAATATCATAGCAGAGCACTGTTGCAGAATAGAGTATTTTCTACTTAACCGGAACTATTTTTGGCATTTCTAGATGATGTCTATCAGTTCAAACATTCTAATTATTATATGTTATTATTTTGTAAGGTAGTGAGCCTTCTAGAGTTATAGCCCTTATTATAATTTGAGCAGTGAGCTCTAGGCAGTGTGCCTGAATGCATGTGATATTATTATACTTCTAACATGGTATATTAATATTGTGGGTCTTAATCCCATTGTGGTTTTTCCCTTAACTGGGTTTCCACGTAAAAATCCTAGTGTTGTGGTTATTTCCTTTGTGTTTCTGCACTCTACTTTTATTCATTTGCATTAAGTAGTTTAAAGGACAGATTAAGAATGTAAAAAATTGTAGAACACTGATTCACCCTCCCCCCTCTCAGTGTTCCTTGATTCCAACAATTGGTATCAAATCCTAGTTCCTCAAAAGAAGCCTAGTAGCTTGAGGAGGATTCGGGAAAGTGAATCAATGGATTCTAGTAGTTTTAAACATCAACTTGTTGTAGGACTTAAGTATCTTGATCAAGCCCAAGCTAAGGTCCAACAAGTGGAAGGAAACCTTAATAATGTTGAGAACTTCATTGAATCATTAAAGGATAAATTCAACAAGTCAAGGGAGAAGAGAAAGGGACTCATTGATAAGATGAAAGAGAAAAAAAAAAACATTGATGACGAATCCTTGAAGAAAAAGACAAAAGAGTGTGAGAGACCTACTAGAGATAATACAGACTAGAAGAATGAGATGGAAGACATTGTGATGATATTGACAAAAGAGATTGAGGAAAGGAAGAAGAATGAGGAGAAGCTTGATCAGTCCTGAAAAGACAAATCTGAAGAATGTTGCAGAATTGAGAGTGAGAATGGACAACAGAAGCTTGACCTGCAAGACCCCAGACAAAATGAGGAAGATCTTGAAAGAAAGATCATTCTTATTAGATTTTATTTTGATGTTGTAAATAAGTATAAGGAGAAGTTCTAGGTCAGCTCACCCAAGATAGATGAGATGCTTGCAAGTCAAAAGAATCCTAATGATACTTAAGGTCTTGGATTTGAGAAGGTTGAAAGCTCCAAATCAACACAGCAAAAGAACAACTCAAGAAAGCCTACGGCAAGGCAACCTAATGCTCATAAGTTCAATGGTAACTATTTTTTTTGCAATAAATTTGGTCATATGGCTAGTCAATGCAAAAATTGGACGAATAATAATGGACCATCTTTTATAGGTCAATATTTTAAATGCAATAAGTATGGTCATAAGGAAAATCAATGCAGAAGTGTGATGAACAACTTTCAAAATAAGTGAAATATCAGATGTTATGCATGTAGTAGGTTTGGACATATTGCTAAACAATGCAGATCAAGAAGAAATCAGATGCATTTCAGACCTAGTCAAGGAAATGTTGATTGCTATGCTTGCAACAAATCCAATCACATTGCCAAGTATTGTAGAAGTATAAATGTGAATAGGAGAGGTCCAAAAGATGAGAATAATAATATGAAGGCTGATGAGAAAGGAAAAGAAAAAGTTGAAGAGATCAAAGATTAGATGAAGAAGACTTGGGTGAAGAAGAGTGATGATAATGTAGTGAATGGGTCCGCACTTGATTCTAGTGCTGGAACCTCATCTGGTAACTAAGCTAAGGCATCTGGCCTTAGGGGGAAGTTTTCATGATAAGCTTACAAACCCCTTATTTGAGATCTGTACCTGGTTCCGGCAGGTTGCAGATGTTTCATTTGCTGATCACTGACTCAGTAGAAAGTTTTTTGGAAGTGCTTGATGATCCATAGATGATCTTTTGGAATAACTCTGTTAATATAGGGTATCCAGAAGATTAGGGTTAAGTGCATTTATTATACCTAAAAGTTAGGTATGCGAAGGATAAAAAGAAAATTAACCTTCCATTTCTCACTTTGCATTCGAAGCGAGAAAGAAGAAGAGCATGGCGAAGGAGAATTTGCAGAGATTTTGAGTTATATCCAGATTTAGTGTCCAATTTTGCATCCGATTGTAAGGTATTTCTCAGATAAAAAAAAATTAGTTTGAAGCTTAATTTTTTTAAATGGCATCATTTAGAATTGCAACCCTGTTGGTAGTAGATGTCACTAAAATGGCAAGACCTAACTTTAAGAAGCATCCATATAAGTCAATGGAAGATGATCCAAGTGGTGCTTTTTCATCAGTCCCCTATTGAGTTTTACATGTGGGGATATTAGGGCTTACATTCACTATAACATTGAGGAGCTTGGGGATGCCCAAATGATGAAATTATACACACAACACATGATTGATAGAATGGGGAACCTGAAAACTAAATTTAAGTCACTTGAGGAGAAGGGTTTCCCGCAGTTCATCAACTTTCTGGTGTTTGATAAACCTGAGTGGGTACGGTATATTCAGAACAAAATGTATGACGAGTTCATGTGGCTTCACAAACCCCATAAGATTACCAAGAATGTAATTTAGTTGGTGACTTGTTTGAGCTCAATCAGTGAGATGTCTGCCTTGAGGAATGTTAAGAACCAAATAGTAAAAGAAGCTATCAGTTCTCAATTTGACAAAAGGTCGATGACAATCAATGATATTATTGAATATGATGTCAAGTTTGCATCAATGGGGATGGGATACAAAATATATCAGTCTAGTCGAGATAATTCAGCATCTGGTATGGCTATATATGTTGCCTATCAAATGTTGAAGGAAGATAAGAAGTATGATTAATGTGAGGTGCTCCAGAGTGAGCTATTGAGAAACTTGAAGAAAATAAAATAGGATAAAAATAATGTATTCAATTTTGGAACTTTGATTATATGTTTATACTTCTACTTCATGAATGAGATTCTAGGTGTTGGCAAAGTTCAATGGGCCTATGATAGGCTAGTGGCAGTGCAAATAAAAGAAACACTTCATGGCCTTGGAGATCCTACAGTCTCAAATTGTATTCTATGGGGATAATTCAAGACTTTACAGAGCATGATACAGAGCAAGGAGAGAATTCATAAGGAGATAGTGGAGAAATATGAGGACACAATCTATTTTATGGTTGATACTGATCAGTGCCTTAAGGAATTTGTGGAGCCAATAACTTCATGGATCATGTCCATGGGGTATGAGGTGGAAGGACATGATGTTCTTGATGCATATTCTTAGCACTTATTGAGTAAACAGATGGACTCTACTAAAGAAATATTTGGAACTTACAAGGAAATGAGCTTGGACTTACACTCTAAGTTCAAGAAGCCTGAGATTCAGAAAAAGGTTAGAAAGGAGGTACAAAAGCTGGTGAAAATCATGGGGATTACAAAGGAAGTGATCATGAGAGCTAGAGAGAAGAACATTTTGAAAGAATAAAATATTGTAAAGCCAAAGAGGGCTAAACCGGAAGCCCCTGCCCCTAAGCCAAAGCAGCCAAGGAGCTCTGCACTCCCATCCGATGGTCAAAAACCTATTAGTTCACCTAAGCCTCAAGCCAAAGAATCCAGTGAAGGGAAGAGGAAGAGAGGGAAACCTAGAGTATTCATTCTTGTTGATGAAGAAGAGACAGAGTTTGATGAAGCTATCAAGGAAGAAAAGAAAATCTTAAAGACTACTAAGGTAGTCAAGGAGAAGCCTTCTGGTGGAGCTAAATCTTGTAAGAAATATAAGCCATCTGAGCTTGACTAGGTATTAAAGAAAGGATAAGAGAATATGTGTTATTCCAACTCTATCTGGTGATAGCTAAGGTAGAAATTGACAAAATTCTTAAGGAGAACAAGGAAAAGTTCAGGAGCAAGACAAGAGTGAACAAGATGATGATTGGTAAAAATGAAGTTAGTAAGAAAACTAAGAAGATTTTGAGAGAATTATTATCAGAAAATTAGTATGAGGTTGTACCTGAGGAACCTCGGGAGGATTTTCAAAAGTCTAGTCTGTAAGTGCTAGGAATGTCATCCCTAGGAGATGAGCCTAAAACCAATGAATCTTCTATTCTAGAAGGATAGACATCTAAATAGGTTGATGTGATAGCTTTGGAAGATGTGAGATTTGAGGTTACTACAACTGAGAGAGAAGATGAAGGACAAAAGGAAGTTGATGGAGTTGAGGGAACTTGAATCCCTTCAATTATCACTCTTGAGCCTATAAAGAAGGAAGCTGAGAAGGAGAAGGTAGAGACCCACGCTGAGAAAATTATGGTGGCAAGAGACACTGAGGATTCAGCAAAGGGGAAGCAAATTGTGAGTGACCCAGATTTCATTCAAGGCCCTATCAATCTTGACTCTTTGTCCCCCATCCAAAAGCTCTAGTTGGCCACTCTTGTACAAGCCAAAGATAGTGCAGACTTAATGAAATCTCATATGAGGGATAGTGAGTTGATGTTAATGGCAATCAGTGTTATTGAGAAAAATTTTCCATCTTTCAAGAAGGACACATCCGGTACACCCTCTGATTAGCTCAAAAGCTTACTCAAATCAGTTGATTCTCACTTTTTATCTTTGGAGAAATCTACAAAGGAAAAGGTTCTCAAATATTTTATGCCAATAGAATGAAAATAGTTCTGAAGATGATTAGTGGTGACAGAACAAATTCGGTTTCTTGTCTTAAAATCATTCAAGATGCATTGGTTGAAGGTGGAAAAATCTACAAATCATGTCTCCTATTGCCTAAGTTCACCATAGAAATTAAGAAGAAGGTAAGGGAGCATGAAGGGCAGTTGGCCAACCTATCACAATTATTTCATCCTCACTCAGTTTTTGCAAGTAGTAAGGAAGATAAAGTAATATCCTTACTTGATAAGATCCAAAAGTCTAAATCAAGAAAAGGACAAAATTATTGGGAGAAATGGAGAGCTGATAAATCTTATCACTCCTTAGTTGGATACCTTGCTAAGTAGTCTGCAGGATGCACATAAGGCACTGAATAAGAGTGCACCTACAAATATTAGGGTAGTGGAGATGCAAGACTATTTGTTCAATGCCCTCATATCCATTTTTGGAGAATCTCAAGACTGGTTGGTACGCCCATTTGGCATCATTAAAGACCATTTTTGTAGATATTTTCAAATTTGCGTAAGTTAGTAGCATACACCCTTGTATATAGAATTTTGGGCATTTTTTATGTGTGGATACATACCTTTGCCATTGATGTCAAAGGGGGAGTATATGACAGTCAAAAATATTGTAATATCTCAGCGGGAGTCCATTGGAGTTTTGGTTTTTGCAAATTTTGCAGTATTGCAGTATATGACATTTTTGGTTTAACACTAAGTCATTTTTTACTAAGTGTTGCCATGAATGCTAAAGGGGGATATTGTTGAAGAGACACTGTATAAAATATTTTTTGTTGTCATTGATGGTAATCCATCTCAAGGATTCCATCTGCATTGTGTAAATTCATCTTATCAGAAGATTGGATGAGGTCCGGTGAGAAGCACAGATCATTCGACACACTGTACAATGTTTTGGTTGACAGTTCATTTGTCTTGAGTATTTGGTGTTGCGGATCTCAAAGAAGAATTGTGGATGACTAATCTACCTTATTCCAGGTCTATGGCCTCTAGTGATGCTTGTGTAAATTGGAAGGTCTGGTATATAGGTTTTCTGGTAGAACAATGTGCATTGGCAGTATCGTGTGGAGATTCATTGTGTGCATCTTGCGGATCAATTTTTGTGATTGGTTCTATGTTCAAGGATTTTCAGCTAACATGTGGGAAGCATGTGGACAACTTTTTTTGGTTTGCCTGATTGTTTTGAATTCGGATTGAGCTGACTTGGGTAACACGTTTCATTTGCGTGTTATGCATTTTTGGGCCGACATGAAATAGATCTAATTTGATGTTGCAGATATATATATATATATGAGCAATTGATTTGATAATTTTTTATATTGGTAGATATATGTGAATTGTTTATGAGTGATTGTGTGCAGTTTCACGTGCGCAATTGAAGGATTTGTACTCCAGAATACAATAGAATATCAAAACAGAGAAGTGTTGCAGAACACACTTATTTTGTTCTTAACCGAAACTAGTTTTGGCATTTCTAGATGCTATCTATTAGTTCAAACATTCTAATTATTATATATTATTATTTTTTAAAGCAATGAGCCTTTTGGGGTTGTAGCCCTTATTGTAATTTGAGCAGTGAGCTCTAGGCAGTGTGCCTGAATGCATGTGCATTCCCCTCATGTAATATTATTATACTTCTAACATGGTATATTAATATTGTGGGTCTCAATCCCACTATGGTTTTTCCCTTAACTTGATTTTGACGTAAAAATCCTGGTGTTATGGTGTTGTGGTTATTTATTGTGTTTTTCTACACTCTACTTTTATTCATTTGCAATAAATGGTTTAGAGGACAAATTAAGAATGTTAAAAATTACATAACACTGATTCACTACCCCCTTCTCAGTGTTCCTTGATTCCAACAGAAAGACCCCTGCAGAAGATCCAAGATTTCAAGAAAGTTTTTTAGAATATGAATTAGTTGGAGGCAGAGGTCGCGGAGACTTTAAAAACCTTGGCTTAATCTTCTTCAGCCCCTGTTTGGGTTTTTGTAGGGTTTTTGTTGGTGTTGGGCTGCCTTGTTCTCTACTATTCTCCTTGGGTAACTTTTTGTTTTTTAAGTTATAGTCTTCATGCTTTATCTTGGTTCTGACTAGTTGTAAAGGGTTTCAGGTCCCTTAAAAACCTGTTTTTACCGTAATAAATTTAAACATTATTTACAATAGTTAATAGGCGAGAGTATGATGAATGTAATTGTTTGAATGTTTTATTAAAATGATAAAATTCAATAAAATTTAAATTTTACAAGAATCAAATGTGTAATTAGATGACCAAGATGTTAAAATAATATATTAATTAAAAAATTAAAAAATTAAAAAAAAATACTTGATTTGATTATTAGGTTGTTGAAATATTAAGTATTGAAAATCATTGTGTATTGGCTCCCAAGAACCTTTTCCTTCACCCTTAGTAGACACACTCACAAAACTATTAAATAGCCTTATATAATAAATTTATGAATTTTTTTACCACTTATTTTTCTTTTTATTGGATTAAAAGAGGAAGTGCCCCAACCCATTACAAATCTGAACCAAAAACCATCAAAGAAGAATCTTGGAGATCAAGATCTCAAAACATCTTGGAGAGAGTGAAGACAAAAAGATAGAAAAATCAACAAAAAAGAGGTTGTTTCAAATATAGAACAACAAAGTTACCCCAAAGGTAACCTAAGTAAGGATTGGAATACAAACAAAACAACCTTGTGGATCTTAACACTATACTCCTTAAATTGAACAACAAACTAACCAAAACAAAGGTTAACAACATTAGAAACTAGCTTCTAAATTTTTACATGGACCTTCCTTCTTCTACAAGTAGAACTATCTTTGAGACACATAGATCCAAAAGAAGAAGAATATAAAACCATCTTAGGAACATGATCAACAATAGACAAAGGATATGGTGAGATAATAATATGAATCACCACCAAATCTTCCATTATCAAACTCTATGTATGAATCGCCTCAATAGGAGGATCTAAAATTTCATATAAGTCCAAGAAGGTTGGAAAAACTTTAGAAGCACCATACAGAAATAAACCCCCCTACAATTGTCACATTAACCCTTAAGGGTTCAATCAACTCTCTCAACAAAATTTGAATAAGGAGCTAACAAGCAACATACCTCAACAATAGTTCCAATAGATCTAGCACCCAAATAAGAAAAAACCCAAACCTGCCTGAGCACCTACAACATCAAAACATGTCAATGATATGACCATAGGGGCCCTTATATATGAGCCAATCCATAAAGAGAGAGATAAGGAGAGTTTAATAAAGGACAAGCCATAAAATGACACAAACAAAGAGGGAAGTGAACCCCCATTATATCCACCCTAAATCCTAGAATCTTAGAAGAAATAATAGAAACCTCAATAAAAAATAGCCTCAAATAGAGGTTAGTTGAGACCTTGCCCAAAAAGAGACATTGTAATATCGCCTCACTAAGGAGTTTTCAACTAGTTGAAATTTATAAAAGTTTTGATTAATAAAAGTGGGATAGGCCCGTATCGTTACATTCCACAGAGCGACAACTAGAGAAGATGAGGGATGTACAACCAGCCAAAAAAAAAACCCACTAACATAGATTAAAAACCCAACAGGGTAACCCGAAAGTCAAAATAGAAACTAGAAAACTAGCAAAAAAAAAACACCAAAAACAAAAAACCAACACAACCACCCAAGAAAGGCACAAAGAGATGGCCAACTACATGGAGGAATTTTTATCCAACCAATTTTGGCATAAACTTAACACTTTATTAGAGAATGACACCTTTTTGGAAGACCCGATTCCAAAGCTGAAAGACACCAAGGTAGAATCAAGAGAGGCTTTTACTAGGGACTCCATGGGGCCTAAACCCACAATCAAGGCCTCGCTCCATTTTCATTTCTTCTCCCTTTTCCTTTTCAAATCAGCTTGTATAGAGCTTGTAAAGAGGCTTTATGCATGTTTGCCACATTCTTTCAAGCCAAATTGTCCTCCTCGATTTTCATTGTAAGGGCCTCTTAGGAGCACTTAATTTCTTCAAGCTTCATTTTAGTCCTAGTCATCTCGAGAGTTTGGAATACATGTCTTCAATCCCCCCATTCACTTTGTCCCACTTCTTCGTAAGGCCAACAAATTCATTAGAATACCTCCAAATTATATCATCGTCAACGTCCTGAAGCCAAGTATTAGCCCTAGCTTTTGCCTCTGCAACCAACTCCAACTTATTAATTTTCCTTATCGCCACATTCATCTACCCAGAAAGCTACTTCAACAAATATTCCTATCTTTGAGCATCATCATGAGTGTCCTTCACAATCTTGGTGAGGACTGTAATCAATCTTGGTGGCTTAATATTAGTAGTGGGGGAGGCCAAGGGTTAATATTTTCATTAACATTAGTGGAAGGGAACCAATCTAAGCCTGTGGATTTAGAGGAATCTAATCCATAAGAGGAAATAGAGTCAAACTCTAACTCCTCAATGATTTCCACATCCTTGTGTTGCTCGCTCTGGGGTTCTTCAATAAGGTCTTTTTTAGAGGCAGTAATGACTTTGAGTTTAGCCATGCATGGGGGCTATTTTCTAGTGGGCATTTTATGGCATGAATGACACACTTCAATAGAGTTAGATAGGGTGACAATAAGATCAACATATACGTCGGGGTCATAGGTGGACCCAATTTCAACAGTGGGGATCCCACTGGAGGGGGTTTGGGCCAAATGGAAATTATATAGCCTGTGAATAAGACTCTGGTGAAGGGGGGTTTACCTTTCAAAATAGCCTTGGAAATAGATTGAGAGAAGGAAGAAAAGAGCCAATAAGGAAAGTTCATTCTTACCCTGTGGTGCATGTGGTTCAACATAGGGAAGAGTTGAAGGTGAAATATCCTCTTCCTGCCATCCAAGGTTAAATATTTCATGAAGAGAAGGGTAGCCTCCTAGATACCAAAGAGATCTTCTCTATTATAACCACTTTGGAGTTTAGATACCCCTTCACTAGGTTCAAATGAATGTTCAAAATCTTTCTTATAATTCCCCTTAGCCTTCTTTGGGAAGGAAACACCATCCAAGGCCAAGCCCATAACTTTCGTAATGGTCTCCTCAAAAACCACAAAGTTAACACTCCCAATATTAATAGCACCGTTATCCTAGGCATGAACAAAGGTTGTAGACAATTGGGTTCATGGTCGTTCATACCCTCCACATAGAAGTCTAGATTCCTCTAAACCACCCTTCTCTAGAGTTCACCATTACTTTTAAACTCAGAGCATTCATCTGGCTCAACCTAGTTCAAATCTCCTCCCATCCTCGCATCCCCAAAAGCTAAATTGAGAAAGTGATAGGTTTGAAAGTGCCAGTGATAAGTAACAGCATAATTAATTTCTCATTGCCTTATCTAGCAAGGAAAGGAGAAGGCAAGAATAGAAAATACCAATTAAAAGGTGATCTAGGGATTGCGCATCATTAATGGGTATGTCATTCAAAATCATGGCATAGACCATACTAGGGACTTCGTGCAAGTGGGACCAAACTTTCAAATTACTAACCATCACACCAAGCCCAACCAACTTGTCTGCTACCCTATTTGCCTCACATCGTACGTGGAAAAATCTAACATCATCTAGAGTAAAGTGGAGGGTGCAACATTTGTCAATGAGAGAGACAATCTTCTAGTCTTGCTTAGCCACCTCATTAAGCATCATAATGGTGTTGCAAGTGTCACCTTAAACAATGATATTTCTAAGGCCTATGTCCCTATCCATAGCTAGCCCATTAAAAAAGGCCACTTTGGCCACGCTCAGAGTTTGTACCCAGTATTTGTCGCATAAGCAAGGATCAGACCTCCACGTGTATCCCTAATGATGCCACCCCCTCCTACCTGATCTAGGTTGCCACAGGAAGACCCATCAAAATTC
Organism: Cryptomeria japonica; assembly: GCF_030272615.1. NCBI lineage: Eukaryota > Viridiplantae > Streptophyta > Pinopsida > Cupressales > Cupressaceae > Cryptomeria > Cryptomeria japonica. The sequence continues at coordinate 256,841,994 of NC_081413.1, forward strand.
AACTTCAGCCAGCCGATGTTAGGGGGGTCCGTTGAAATTTATAAAATTTAAATACATGATTAGATTAATATTTTATTCAAATATTACATATTTCAAATACATTTCTAAGTTGTGCCCCATAAAAATATTACTCAATAAATTATTTCATCATTATATACAAATTTATTAAGATGATACAGTTATATATTTATAATATGAAACCCATCTAAAAGACACAAAATAGAACTTTACATCTTAAAATACACCTAATATTTAGCTCCTAACATAGGATGATGATTTAGCCTATCATTGTAGTGTAATAAATTGTACTCCAGATATTGATTCCAATTTCACACTCTCCTAGCACTCATTTTAATTTTCTCATTCCTCTAATCATTTTTTCACCTATGCTTGTCTTGAATTAATCCTCAAATAAAAAGTATGAGTCCTTTCAAGCTTCAACATAGACTTATTAAAACCCTTATTTTAAGTGTGCCCCTTTCACTTATATGTGAGTATTATCTCATTTTAAAGTCCAATGCACCTTCTCCCCCACTTAAATATTCTCATTTTCATTTGAATTATGAATCTGTATCAATTCTCTACTATCTCACGACCCCTAAAATTTTGGCATATTTTGTTAGGATTATGTGGCTTAGCCACATAGTCTAACATTTTTTCGCTAAAACTTTGGGAGGATAAATTGTCAGCTTTGCCTTTTCTATATCTATCCTCAAAGTTGGAAAATTATTATTATTAAGTGAAACAAAAATTGAATTTACCATGAGAACCCTACATAGGACATCACTCCTAATTTATTCCACAATCTCATTATTATCTTATTCTCAAATTGAAGAGAAACTATCATGATTTAAGAGCATATTTGATTTTAAGGAGAAAAAATCTACAATGAGGAAATAACAATTATGTTTTCATAATGTATTTTATGATGATATATCATCTTATTGCATCAACACATGGAGAACTTGTCTGAAGAGAATTGCATCATCAATTGAAGTTATAGTCATTTCATTTAAGTATTTCCATTCAAGAATTTTATTTTAGATTTTTTTTTCAATAATCATTTTTGTAAGGGTGATTCCAACTCAAGGTTTGACTAAGGCAAGACTGTATAAAACCTAGAACCATGTTTCTCTCTATTTGTGTATATTTGGGTTCAGAAATAGGTTCTTAGTTTAGACTAAGGTTTAGGAACATAATGCAAATAGATGCAAGACTATGAGACAATATTCAATAGAAAAGAGAAGGACTAGGGTACCTACTTCTATATTCCACTTGAAATAGGGTCCCTAGCACCATAGACCACATGGACTAGGGTTTCTAGTGTCATAGTCTAGGTGTTTTGACCTAAAGTTTTACTAGAGGATAGTTTGAGAGCTCCTGAGTCTATTTTTGTTCATATATTGCACCCAAACACATGTTAGAACTAGGGCACCTAGCTAAAGTGTCCAATCAGTTTCAACCCAAATTTCGAATACAAATTCCTCTTTGCATCCCCTTTCTAATTATGTACTCCTTAATTAATTTCTAGATCTGCATTTACCTATTTATTATGTTTATTACCAAATTTGCACTATTTAGCCTAGTTTTTTACATCTATCATATCCAATCAATCAAAAAAAAATAGAGATTAATCAAACCATAATTACCAAACTTTACCAAGGGTTTGTAGTTGGGCCTATTGGTTGTTCTGCAATGTAATTAATGGGTTTGAGTTTGATTCCTAGTTTGCATGTTAGACTGGTGAGCCCCATTTCCCTAAATTACAATTGTATATTTATCTTATATAATCTATAATTTATAACTAAACTTTCATATACATAAAACAAGAATCAACAAATCCATAATAAAGATCTATGACTTAAAATATGCTTGAAAGAGAATATTATGTTCTTTATCAACCAAGATTTTTTTTTTTAACATCATGCCCACCACTAACCATCTCATAATTTAAAAATACAAAACACTATATATATTTAATCATCAAGTTTTATTTATGAATCATTTTTTTAATATTGAATATTCTTATTAATTAGTGAAGAATTACTGTGTGGACCCTATTAATAACAATGCAAACGTTCATCCAATTTACCTCATAATCTATAAATTTTTGGTTCAATGTCCGTTGTAGTAAGCAAAATGATAATATAAAGAAGGTTAAAAATATGATTGATTGCATTATTACATTTTCCATATTCCATTCAATTATAGAAAAAGATATAATTTAGATTTTAAAGTCTTCTAAAATTATAGTTGGTGAGTTCTTTTATAATTGGGGACTATCTAAAGTCTCTGAAAAAAGTTAAGTCAAATTTGCATGCGTAGAGTTAAAACATATAATAAATATTTAAGAAAGGAAAGAGAGGTGAAATAAATATTCAATACAAAATGAAAGGAGAAATGAGGAGAATACCCTAATATGTAGCTATTGTTTTTCAAGGGTTCACGTAGGATGATTGACCATGGCAAGTTTTTTCAAGTGTGAGCATCCTATTAAAGCATGCAAATCAAGGGAAGTAGATAATCCCTAGGGATAACATTAAGAAAATTCCCTCAAATAAAGATATAAAATCTTTGAGAATCTTTTCATTTTTCAAAAAAAAAAAAATTATTAGAAAAAAATTTACATCACAATTTTTTTGTGGAAAATCTTTGTAAATCTTAAAAATTAATAGGATAATTCATTAATTAACATGGAAAATCCTTCCATTTATAAAAATAAATTAATATCAAAATGTATATCCCTAAAGATGAAAACTATTGCTGGATTCAAGGGGTAGACTCTATAATATCTAGCTACTATTGTTAAATTAAAATACTATTTAACAATCCTTATTGTATTTAACTAGCTAAAATTCAGCCATAGTTTGTAATGTTCATATGGCCATAAATTTATTTTACATAATTGATTTCCATTGACATCAATAATATAAAATAAATTTCAACGCCCATGAGCATAAAAATTGTAGCTATAATTTACTTCATGAAAAACAATGAGGATCGCTAGATTTATAATTATAGGTAAGAGTGAAACTCATAATTATAGGTAAGAGTGCAACTCATGGTTTCTTATATTAAATAGGAAATTGTAATGCCCATACCCTAGTCAGACTTTTAAAACCCGTTTAACCTTGATTGATTTCCTATGTGGCATTCTTGAATGGTAGATTAACCGATATGCAATGTGTAGTTTAGATAATATAAATAAATTGTGCATACTTATTATTGTGCTTTTGCATCGATTCTCGTGTAAATGTAATTGTTTCCTAACCCTTGAGATAAATCTTGAGCTAACGCCTTCATTGAATATGTATTTGTATATGCATGCTTGTATGAATTCATGAGTGCGGGAGATTGCAGGTACAACACTGCATAGGGCAAGGTTCATCTCCTTTGGAATTTGCAAGGTTGAGTATGCTCCTTCATTTTTTGAATTCGGATTTAGTGGTCATATAACTCTCATCTTGCCTTAGCCATGGTTAGGTGAGCATCGTGTGTGGATTCACGGGGCTTGCTTTTCATTGGGATGCATGTCGAGAGATTGGAGGACTCCCTCGATTTGCGTGCCATGCGCGAGGTAAGTGAGGTTTGTGATCCTAAGTATTAAATTCAAAATTTATGAGTAGGCATACACAATAGCGATTCAGGAATTTAAATAGGTAGCTTCTTTTATTTGATTAGTCATTAATTTAAGAGATTGCTTTAAATTGTTATTGTAGCAAGCTTAAGGTACTTAACTGGGGTTAGTGTGCTCATTTTCACATTTGTAACATTTACGCATTTGTAGTTGAGAAATTAGAATAAATAAGACGCTTGCATTAGATTAGTCATTTATTTAAAAATGTCATCTAATTATGTTATAGCGAGTTAATTTAATAGCTAATTTTAAAATAACGAATTTATTGAGTTATGCGTTTTAGAAAGGAAAAATTTTAAAGTCATTTGGGAGATAGAAATAAATTACTCATTTTTCGCATTTTGGAAGAAAAAGGGTAAATTATTATTATTTAAAAGAAATTATTTCCTTTTTACTCATATAGCTGATATGGTATAAAAGTTCGATTTTTAGAAAATTAAATTAGTCAAAATATAAAGTGTTGACTAAAGTGATATAAAGAAAATTTAAAAATTAGAGTTGAATAAGAAATGGAAGTTTTTAAATTTTAAAAGAAAAATGAATAAGGAGGGAATGAATGATTCCCATTTGGATTTTCATTTATTTTATTTTAGAAATAAATTCCTAAATTCGAAATTTAAAGTTAGGGCAAAATTAGGGTTCTCTTTTTAACCTAGTTTTGTAAGCATTTTGGGGGTTCTTTTTGGCTTGGGAGTTCTTTTTGGAAAAAAATGGGGGAATTTGCCTTGGAGCAACAGATTGGGAAAGCTCTTCATCAAGATTCATGCCCGGAATTTGCACTATGAGGTAGGATTCGAATCCACTACCTTATTTATTTGTTGAATACAAAAAAATAGTCTTATCCATGAATGATTTGGGGTTTAGTTTTCAGTTTACTTTCAGACTTGGTTGTTTCTTGAATCAAATCCTTGTTCTTAATGGATTTTGTGTTTTTAAACTTGATGACGAATTATTTTTCCCATAATGTAGTTTTTGGTAAAATCCAGAAAATGAATGGAGTTGTGAAAAAAAAAGGATAATGGAAGATTTGTGGTATTTTAGTTGTTTCATTCTGTGTTTTTCTTCAAAAAACAAAAAAAACATAAAGAATAATTATTTGGGGATTTTAGAGAGATTGTATTTATTTTTTTTCTTTTAAATCTGTTATACCCAGGAAATTTGTTCACCCCAGGAAAATCTGTGTTGTTGCCTGTATTTGTTTTGTTATTTTAAAAAAAAAAAATTTTAAAACAAATGTTGTTTTAAACCCCCCCCATCCCTGCTGGTAGCAACTGCTACTGTTAGTAGCAGCGCTACCAGAGGTAGCGAACTGCTACCAAATGGTAGTAGCGCTACCAAAGGTAGCGGTCTGCTACCATTTGGTAGCAGCGCTACCAATGGTAGCTGGGCTGCCAGGGGGGAGGGCCCACGTGGGTGTCCACGTGGGTACCCTCCCACTCTTTATTTTGTTTTTTTTGAAAATTAAAAAAAAAAAAAAATTTATCATATTTTATTTTTAAATTATTTATTTATTTTTATTTATTTTATATAATTGTTTTAAAAATAAATAAATGAATATATGCATATAAGATATAAAAAAATAAGAAAAATAGAGAAGAATCAGATTAACAAGAGAATTCAAAATTAGTAAAGGGATTTACATTCAGTTCTTTGATATTATTTAATTTCAAATTCAGTTTCTTATACTATTAATCTAAGATTATTAATTAATATATTTGGACCTTAGGGAATCAACATGAGTAAATCCATACTTGAATACAAGTTTTCTTTTAAATTTCATATTGGTTTCAGCATACTCAAGTTAACACTTATTTTTAACATGGACTAAATAGTCATGGTGGGCTAATACGAATTTTTAAATAAAAGTTAAATTATCAAATCCATAAACTTGATCGACATTAATGGTTAGACAGATATGGTAAGCGAACTTCTCTACCGGATTATGCCTATGTAGGTTTAAATTTCTATAATAGAATTTGGTTATGTAATGGCAAGACTTGTCATGATAGTGGTTGGTTGTAAGTCGGTCAAGCCCCTAGTTAGGGTACCGTCAAGCAATAGAATCTAGGTTTGTTGTTTCCTTTTGGTTATAAATCAATTTGACCCGCCTTTAAAAGGGATCACTATGTAATAATCAATCGAGGTAGACGTTGAATAGTGTATGTGTTCGTCTAAGGGCAAGATTGTAAAAGACATGTAAATTTGTAATCTTAACTATATTTAATGCCAAAGGGGTCTTGCAGTTGAGCAGACCCGGAGATGTAGCCCATCAGGGGTGAACTCCGAGACCATATCTGTGTTATGCAATGTTATGGCGTACTTTGTTTTATGTTTTAAATTATCTTGAATGGTTGTATTCTTGCATAAGTGTATGGTGTAAATTAAATGAATTCAAACTTAAGCGCATAACATCACTCATCTGGAAAAAAAAATAGATATTTAAGTTCATAAAACATTGTGAACTATGATTATGGCAAAGTATTTAAAATATTGTAATTAAAGTTGTAAAAAAAACAAAGTAATTTGATAATGTTAATTTAAATTGTAATAGTGGAAGAAATCTAGTTAGAATTACTTCATTGGATTAATTTGTTAATAAGTATGTTAATGGATTGAATGTAAAAGGGAAAACAAAGTTAAAACTTATGTCACAATTCCCAGATTGAGATTAAAAGGTTGAATATCATATAAACATCTTTCTTTTTACCTTAGTAAATGTATCACGCCATGTCAATTATGTTTCATTACATTGGATGAATTTGTTAAGTTATTTCACGTTTTAATCTTAACAATAATCCTCACCGGATTAATTTGATAATCGTGTGGACTCAATCAAGTATTCATGTTGTATATTGAATGAATATACTTAGTAATTTATGTTGTAATTATAATCAATAACCCTCACTAGATTACTTCTATAACTGGGTGAACCCAACTAGAAAACCCACATGTTAATCCTTATAAAAGGAATCCCTCATGTTTACTAAAATTGAACTAGAATGGGAAATAATTGATTAGTTGTTTATACATTAAATCTTAGTAAAAGTATCTCTCTCCTATTAATTTCATTTAACAAAAAAAGAGATATGCAATAAGATAATTGTATTTTAAATTCTAATAGAAGAAAGTTATTGTGATCTTAATACTCTAATCTTGAAACGATGAATGTCATCCAGTTAACGATACTTTAATTTTAAGGATGTTCTCGTGTGACCTAATGCATATCCTTCTTAATGAAATTAGTCCATTTAATTGCATTATCAAAACTCCTAATGAATTCCATGGCTACTCGTATTATACCTTTCATAAAAGAGCTTCAACTCATCAGTTGGCTATGCACGAAATCTAATGAAGGGATCTCATTCTATTAACTGTAGTTAATCTTTAAGGAATGAATTTCTCTTATCAACCATGCTTTTAATATTTAAGAAGGATATCAAACGAGGGTGAATATTTAAAAATCAAATGAAGGAATCCTCATTTAACTAATCGTAGTTTAACCTTAAAGGAATGAAACTCGTTAAGCATATTTATAGCATTAAAGGATGATGTCAAGTGTGGATGGTTATTTTAAAACTCTAATGAATGAACTTTGTTATATTTAAAATGCATGAACCCTTTTGGGGACCTCTTAATGTAATTATGAAATTAAGTGCATTGAATAAATAACTCCTCGATGGCCTCCTAACCTCTAAAGTAATTGAACGCCTCCTAAAATTTTAAGATGTCATATCCTTGAACACATATGTAATTAAGATCTATGCATTATCCCGTAATTAAGATATCCAGATTAATGGATCTGTTGACACAAGTTGAGTTAGGTGTAAGGTTATGTAATCATGTTGGGAAACTCCTTAGGATTGTTTGAGCCTTCCGCTGTGATATCTAAGTTGACAGATAACTCCAATGTATTTTAATGTCGTGCCTAATTATGAATTGAGTTAACTTCAATCTATCTTATTGTTGTAACTTTGTATTAACGCTCTTAATTATTATTTAAAAAATAAAAAATAAAAAATTTTGCACTCTAATTGAGTGTTTTTCACTTAAACCCTTAGGGGTTTCCTGGCGGGGCATTACACTTGGTATCAGAGCCCATGTTGCAACACTGGGATCTCTAGTTTCACTTGTGCTCTTAGTTGGTGTGTGTGTATCTACCTTAGGTTGTATGCTTGCCCACCTTGATGTGAGGGTGTGATTTAACAAACCGTACTTGTGTGTAACGTGTGTGTTCACACTTGGTTTTCACCTCAATGATGTGGGTGTTTTGGGAATAATTATAGGTGTTTTGTCTGCTTAATGAGGTCTTGGTCTACGATTTCTCTTACTTCAAAAGGGAGTCGTATGTACCTTCATTTTCGATTTATTTTCCTCTTTGACTAATCCATCTAAGTTGGTTGTTAATATCTTGAACCTAAAAGTACGAAATGTGTTGTTTGTGGTTTTGGCTCTATTTTAATGAATGTCCACTTTAAGGACTGGTATGACAAATGGTAATGCTTATCATGTAGTACATTGAGTGATTATGACTCATCTCCTTTTCTCTTTCTCTAAGTAAATTAAAATGAATTGATATGTGTAGTTACCTCTTAGTTAAGTTTTCTAATTGCAAGAGAAAGGATGATATTTCTTGAGCCTTGTGTGAGCTTCATAACGTTTTTGTGCTTTAGATTGTGAAAAGGATTGATTTAGGAGTTAATTTTTGGTTAATGATAGAAAATTGTATGGTTGCATTAAAGGGTGCTCCATGTTCTTGGTAGGAGTAATATAATTAAATTTCATCTTAAGTAAGGTGCTTCAAAATGCGTAAAGTTGATTTTGTGAAAATTGCTTGATGTGGAAGGAAAACCAAAAGGGGACATGTTCTAGTAGCTTCAAGAGTAAATTGATGTGCTCCTCAAAAGATTGTTTTATGTGCTTACTCAACTAGTGTGATTAGGACCTATTAAGTGGCACACTTTTAACTTACTTTGGATATGGGTAATTGTCTTATTATGTTTCGAAATGAGTAAATAAAAGACTTGCTGATTTGTATGCATTAAATGTGTAAAAAATCTAGGAGATAGCTCTTCATTTACCTCCTTGTTATATTATGAATTTCCAATGTTAGATTTGATGTATTATTGTATTGTATTGTATTACGAATAGTGATTGTGCTCTAGAAGACTTGTATTACAAAAAGAAAATTTGGTCATTTTGAATTCTTGTTCGGAAAACTAGAACATTATAGTGCAGCAATAATGATTAGAAATGTCATGTTAGGATGCTTTGACACCTTCCTAAAAGATAGCAAAATGAAAACCGTGCAACTCAAATGATAAACTTATGTCCGAGCATATGGTGTGATTTTGAAATTCTTGTGTATTCGTAGGAAATAGTTGATTTTCCAACTCTCTTCCTCCTCTCGTTTAAAATATAGGAATTGTTGTTTTTGAAACACTATTTAGAATGTAGTGATTTAAGAAGAAGTTTTGCTATAATGCATGTGAAATTTTATGTTGCTTTGGGCTTCTAATTGAAAGGGGAAAGTTTTTCATCTTGAAAAGGGAAATTGCATAGTTAATAATGTGAATGAAAATTCTTAGGGAAGATTGAGAAAGATATTAGAATGATGTTATCTCGTTGTGTAAATTTGAATTGTTGAAAATTTTAGTACGTGGATCTAGAGTAAACTTTGTTGGTGATTCATGTGTAAAGCATAATTAAAACTTCCCTTAAGTATATGTTAGCATAATGTAAAGTACTCCCCGTAAATGTGACTAAACCAGTAATGGTGCTATTCTGTGTGTGTTGTGAGAAAACCCGTACTTGTTTTGTGTGCCCATGGGATGGTGAAGTAATCAACCATGGGGAATATGTTTGTTTATGAGTATGGGAAACCATACCTATCTATGTGATGTTGCTTATTTGTTTCCTTACTGAGTGCCAACCCACGGGTTGTTGATAAGTCAGTATGTGAAGGGGTAGTAGTAGAAGTCACCATTCGTTGAATAGTATGAACAGCGTACGAGTAATGTCGACGCGAAGCAACTTTAGCTTCCCTATTTTGAGGAAAAGTATGGTTTTGTAACGAAACTATAACATAGGTGTACTCAATACTTCCCCTTGTGATGAACCAATTTATGAGGTTCATGTGTGCCAGCCCTATTCCTATCCTTTATCTTGAGCATATAAATGACAGTTTTGAGCATATTGCTGGATTCCATTGGAGCATTTGTTGCCTTGTCTTCATGAGAGGCGTGTTATTTTCTTACATATGTTGCCAACTAATTAGTGTTGGTAGACTTGTGGGTAGACCTGAGCCATGTACACCTCTGGCTTACGGCGAGTATCCTGAGAGGAACATCGCTATGCAGAGTGTGACCAGCGCATGCCTTATCCGCGGGGTACACTGCCATGTGGGATACGTCCATTGCGTGCTTTGTCCGCTTGGAGTATTGCCATGCCGTGCTGAGACACGATGCGGGATGTAGTAGACATTTCCATGCGGCCTACCGCTAGGTATTGGGTAGAGCCATGCCACGTGACGACGTGATGCGGGGTGATGTCGAGGTGCACACTACCATGCCATGTGGATGTGTGACTTGGCCACACCACATGATGAGCTACTAGGATAGCTAGACGATTGTTCCTTCCTTCCTCGTTGGTGGCTAGCTATTAGTCACATAGTGATGTAATGTGCACTTATGAAATTCTTTTATTTATTTATTTATTTATTTTCTGGTGGGCCAGCAATTTATTTTACTTTGACCTTGACAGTTTAGCCACGATCTTGCGATCTTGATTTTACTTGATTTGAAGTTGCAAATCCGGAAATTATTTTCTTGTTTTATTGTTGGATTTGACCAATATTATCTTTAATCTTTTGTACTTTGGTGGGTAGACTAGTTTATCCTTGTTGTTTTCGTATGCTGGTCTTGTGTTGTAATGTGAATTCCTCTCCAAGAACATAGGAGACGGGCTTGGATGAGTGTATACGAGGAAGTAGACGCAAGGAACCTTGAGGATGGAGGTATGTGAGGCTGTGAAAACAGCTAGGATCCACTACCTACCTATGAGTGGTGACTATCTCTTGGAGGCTAAACACCTTACACAACAAGGGATATTCACGAGGGACTTGTATGGAAGGTAGCACCGCTATGGTGTACCCTAGCACCATCAAGCCCTCGAGTGAGATGTTGGATATTCGTTGATCATGTATTTATTCTGAGAGCAGACATAGAGATGTGGATCATATATGTTACCTTTGACCGAGCATTAGACATGCTCACATGTGGCCTATTGTGTTGTGCAAACCAGTCTTGTGGATGGATATTATGTGTAATCATGGATTAAATGGTATTAACTTGTCACTATGTTATGGGGCATAGTCATTGGAAAGATTCTTGTATGTCTGAAAAATGTAAACAATTGAGTTCTTGCATTGCTCTTATTTGACGAAAGTTAACTTGGTTGTAAAAAAATTGATATGTGAAACTAGTTCTATGTGATAAAATTTTGTGAAAGAGAGGAATTGGTGAAAGAAATTGACCTTGAGAGCATATTTTCTTGTCATGTTTGATAAATGAGTATGATAACTGTGCTTATATATTTTAATTGCTTTAAATTTGGTGAAATAAAAAGGGAAAAGTCTCGTATCCTTGCTATGATTGAGTGTAAATTATAGAATGTTTGAAGGTGTGAATGATGTTAGATGCATTTTTATTGGTGAATAATGTTTCAAATTGTTGACAAAATAGTTGTTTGTGCAAATTGATAATTGTTAATTGAGTTTAAGGACTAATAAGTGTTGCAGGACTTCCGTTTAGCTTTGTGACTTCTAGGAGTAAGTCGGAACCCAGGGGGGGAGAATGTAATGCCCATACCCTAGTCAGACTTTTAAAACCCGTTTAACCTTGATTGATTTCCTATGTGGCATTCTTGAATGGTAGATTAACCGATATGCAATGTGTAGTTTAGATAATATAAATAAATTGTGCATACTTATTATTGTGCTTTTGCATCGATTCTCATGTAAATGTAATTGTTTCCTAACCCTTGAGATAAATCTTGAGCTAACGCCTTCATTGAATATGTATTTGTATATGCATGCTTGTATGAATTCATGAGTGCAGGAGATTGCAGGTACAACACCGCATAGGGCAAGGTTCATCTCCTTTGGAATTTGCAAGGTTGAGTATGCTCCTTCATCTTTTGAATTCAGATTTAGTGGTCATATAACTCTCGTCTTGCCTTAGCCATGGTTAGGTGAGCATCGTGTGTGGATTTGTGGGGCTTTCTTTTCATTGGGATGCATGTCGAGAGATTGGAGGACTCCCTCGATTTGCATGCCATGCGCGAGGTAAGTGAGGTTTGTGATCCTAAGTATTAAATTCAAAATTTATGAGTAGGCGTACAAAATAGCGATATAGGAATTTAAATAGGTAGCTTCTTTTATTTGATTAGTCATTAATTTAAGAGATTGCTTTAAATTGTTATTGTAGCAAGCTTAAGGTACTTAACTGGGGTTAGTGTGCTCATTTTCACATTTGTAACATTTACGCATTTGTAGTTGAGAAATTAGAATAAATAAGACGCTTGCATTAGATTAGTCATTTATTTAAAAATGTCGTCTAATTATGTTATAGCGGGTTAATTTAATAGCTAATTTTAAAATAACGAATTTATTGAGTTATGCTTTTTAGAAAGGAAAAATTTTAAAGTCATTTGGGAGATAGAAATAAATTACTCATTTTTCGCATTTTGGAAGAAAAAGGGTAAATTATTATTATTTAAAAGAAATTATTTCCTTTTTACTCGTATAGCTGATATGGTATAAAAGTTCGATTTTTAGAAAATTAAATTAGTCAAAATATAAAGTGTTGACTAAAGTGATATAAAGAAAATTTAAAAATTAGAGTTGAATAAGAAATGGAAGTTTTTAAATTTTAAAAGAAAAATGAATAAGGAGGGAATGAATGATTCCCATTTGGATTTTCATTTATTTTATTTTAGAAATAAATGCCTAAATTCGAAATTTAAAGTTAGGGCAAAATTAGGGTTCTCTTTTTAACCTAGTTTTGTAAGCATTTTGGGGGTTCTTTTTGGCTTGGGAGTTCTTTTTGGAAAAAAATGGGGGAATTTGCCTTGGAGCAGCAGATTGGGAAAGCTCTTCATCAAGATTCATGCCCGGAATTTGCACTATGAGGTAGGATTCGAATCCACTACCTTATTTATTTGTTGAATACAAAAAAATAGTCTTATCCATGAATGATTTGGGGTTTAGTTTTCAGTTTACTTTCAGACTTGGTTGTTTCTTGAATCAAATCCTTGTTCTTAATGGATTTTGTGTTTTTAAACTTGATGACGAATTATTTTTCCCATAATGTAGTTTTTGGTAAAATTCAGAAAAAGAATGGAGTTGTGAAAAAAAAAGGATAATGGAAGATTTGTGGTATTTTAGTTGTTTCATTCTGTGTTTTTCTTCAAAAAACAAAAAAAACATAAAGAATAATTATTTGGGGATTTTAGAGAGATTGTATTTGTTTTTTTTCTTTTAAATCTGTTATACCCAGGAAATTTGTTCACCCCAGGAAAATCTGTGTTGTTGCCTGTATTTGTTTTGTTATTTTAAAAAAAAAAAAATTTAAAAAAAATGTTGTTTTAAACCCCCCCCATCCTTGCTGGTAGCAACTGCTACTGTTAGTAGCAGCGCTACCAGAGGTAGCGAACTGCTACCAAATGGTAGCAGCGCTACCAAAGGTAGCGGTCTGCTACCATTTGGTAGCAGCGCTACCAATGGTAGTTGGGCTGCCAGGGGGGAGGGCCCACGTGGGTGTCCATGTGGGTACCCTCCCACTCTTTATTTTGTTTTTTTTGAAAATTAAAAAAAAAAAAAATTTTATCATATTTTATTTTTAAATTATTTATTTATTTTTATTTATTTTATATAATTGTTTTAAAAATAAATAAATGAATATATGCATATAAGATATAAAAAAATAAGAAAAATAGAGAAGAATTAGATTAACAAGAAAATTCAAAATTAGTAAAGGGATTTACATTCAGTTCTTTGATATTATTTAATTTCAAATTCAGTTTCTTATACTATTAATCTAGGATTATTAATTAATATATTTGGACCTTAAGGAATCAACATGAGTAAATCCATACTTGAATACAAGTTTTCTTTTAAATTTCATATTGGTTTCAGCATACTCAAGTTAACACTTATTTTTAACATGGACTAAATAGTCATGGTGGGCTAATATGAATTTTTAAATAAAAGTTAAATTATCAAATCTGTAAACTTGATCGACATTAATGGTTAGACAGATATGGTAAGCGAACTTCTCTACCGGATTATGCCTATGTAGGTTTAAATTTCTATAATAGAATTTGGTTATGTAATGGCAAGACTTGTCATGATAGTGGTTGGTTGTAAGTCGGTCAAGCCCCTAGTTAGGGTACCGTCAAGCAATAGAATCTATGTTTGTTGTTTCCTTTTGGTTATAAATCAATTTGACCCGCCTTTAAAAGGGATCACTATGTAATAATCAATCGAGGTAGACGTTGAATAGTGTATGTGTTCGTCTAAGGGCAAGATTGTAAAAGACATGTAAATTTGTAATCTTAACTATATTTAATGCCAAAGGGGTCTTGCAGTTGAGCAGACTCAGAGATGTAGCCCATCAGGGGTGAACTCCGAGACCATATCTGTGTTATGCGATGTTATGGCGTACTTGGTTTTATGTTTTAAATTATCTTGAATGGTTGTATTCTTGCATAAGTGTATGGTGTAAATTAAATGAATTCAAACTTAAGCGCATAACATCACTCATCTGGAAAAAAAAATAGTTATTTAAGTTCATAAAACATTGTGAACTATGATTATGGCAAAGTATTTAAAATATTGTAATTAAAGTTGTAAAAAAAACAAAGTAATTTGATAATGTTAACTTAAATTGTAATAGTGGAAGAAATCTAGTTAGAATTACTTCATTGGATTAATTTGTTAATAAGTATGTTAATGGATTGAATGTAAAAGGGAAAACAAAGTTAAAACTTATGTCACAATTCCCAGATTGAGATTAAAAGGTTGAATATCATATAAACATCTTTCTTTTTACCTTAGTAAATGTATCACGCCATGTCAATTATGTTTCATTACATTGGATGAATTTGTTAAGTTATTTCACGTTTTAATCTTAACAATAATCCTCACCGGATTAATTTGATAATCGTGTGGACTCAATCAAGTATTCATGTTGTATATTGAATGAATATACTTAGTAATTTATGTTGTAATTATAATCAATAACCCTCACCAGATTACTTCTATAACTAGGTGAACCCAACTAGAAAACCCACATGTTAATCCTTATAAAAGGAATCCCTCATGTTTACTAAAATTGAACTAGAATGGGAAATAATTGATTAGTTGTTTATACATTAAATCTTAGTAAAAGTATCTCTCTCCTATTAATTTCATTTAACAAAAAAAGAGATATGCAATAAGATAATTGTATTTTAAATTCTAATAGAAGAAAGTTATTGTGATCTTAATACTCTAATCTTGAAACGATGAATGTCATCCAGTTAACGATACTTTAATTTTAAGGATGTTCTCGTGTGACCTAATGCATATCCTTCTTAATGAAATTAGTCCATTTAATTGCATTATCAAAACTCCTAATGAATTCCATGGCTACTCGTATTATACCTTTCATAAAAGAGCTTCAACTCATCAGTTGGCTATGCACGAAATCTAATGAAGGGATCTCATTCTATTAACTGTAGTTAATCTTTAAGGAATGAATTTGTCTTATCAACCATGCTTTTAATATTTAAGAAGGATATCAAACGAGGGTGAATATTTAAAAATCAAATGAAGGAATCCTCGTTTAACTAATCGTAGTTTAACCTTAAAGGAATGAAACTCGTTAAGCATATTTATAGCATTAAAGGATGATGTCAAGTGTGGATGGTTATTTTAAAACTCTAATGAATGAACTTTGTTATATTTAAAACGCATGAACCCTTTTGGGGACCTCTTAATGTAATTATGAAATTAAGTGCATTGAATAAATAACTCCTCGATGGCCTCCTAACCTCTAAAGTAATTGAACGCCTCCTAAAATTTTAAGATGTCATATCCTTGAACACATATGTAATTAAGATCTATGCATTATCCCGTAATTAAGATCTCCAGATTAATGGATCTGTTGACGCAAGTTGAGTTAGGTGTAAGGTTATGTAATCGCGTTGGGAAACTCCTTAGGATTGTTTGAGCCTTCCGCTGTGATATCTAAGTTGACAGATAACTCCAATGTATTTTAATGTCGTGCCTAATTATGAATTGAGTTAACTTCAATCTATCTTAATGTTGTAACTTTGTATTAACGCTCTTAATTATTATTTAAAAAAAATAAATAAAAAATTTTGCACTCTAATTGAGTGTTTTTAACTTAAACCCTTAGGGGTTTCCTGGCGGGGCATTACAGAAATTAAATTACATCTTTCTATAAAAAAATCCGGCATAAGTCAGTAGATGCATAAATGAGATAAATGAGAAATCCCCATGTCCAAAGTCTCTCAATCAAGCATAGATCAATAACAAAAAATATACTTGTAATAGTAAGAATATCAAAGGGTGTGAGGACTAAAGTAATTTTCGCATTAGGCAACTAGCATCCCTAATAGTCAAGATGTACAATAGCAAGGTGTATTGTCACTAAATACCAAGCTAAGATCTTTGTT
Source organism: Cryptomeria japonica (assembly GCF_030272615.1). Lineage (NCBI taxonomy): Eukaryota > Viridiplantae > Streptophyta > Pinopsida > Cupressales > Cupressaceae > Cryptomeria > Cryptomeria japonica. The sequence goes on from NC_081413.1 coordinate 256,858,369, forward strand.
GGGGCTCATAAGAAGATATTTGCTACTCACAAAACTAACTCAAATGAAGAAAAAAATAAAATGAGGAGACTTATTTTCCTTGATAGGTGAAAGTAAAAATAAGGGGAACCCAAACCAAAATCCACCAAAGAACACCTTCAACACCTAGCATTAAAACTCTTAGGTCTATCCTATTAGAAACTATATTAGCTAAACCATTACTGAAATTGTTGGCCTCCTGACACACATGGTTGGTTGCCATATCTTCCAAGTAGTGAGTAGCATCCATTACCATATCTAGTAAATATTGAAGCTTGTGGCAATGGGTACTGCTAGTCATGAAAGTATTTATTAGAATAGTGGAGTATCCTTCCACCTCAACCTTCTTGATGTACAAATCCTTACATTAGTGTAAGCCTAAAAGGAGGGCATATAGTTCTAACTCATTATTTGAGCCCATAGGAAGAGGTAAAACATATTTACCAATTATGTATCATTTTCAGTCTTTGATAATACAACTAGCTCTAAACACTCTAGGAATTTTATGAGATACACCATCAAAGTTTAGTTAACACCATCCATACAGTGGAGGAGACCATATAGCTAGATATATATTCTTGTGTGAATTGTTGCCCCCTTGGCCAACCATTGGAGAAACTTAAATACCAAACCTCAAATTTATCATCTTGGAATCCCATAAGATAAAGAATTGATTCTAGGTATTCTCTCCATCCGCTCTACTATTCACTGCCTCTATTATGGTTAATTTTGTCTTTCTTAGGAAGGATCATAAAGATAATACTTTATAATAAAAATCTATTTTGTTTCTCTTATTCCATAGATCCCATAGAAGTATGGAAGGGCTAATGACTCACAAAATAGGAAAGAGATCATATTTTTTAAGGAGTGGTCACCCCTCGAAGAGGCTGAGAATGTTGTTAGGGAGGGTACACTCCGACCATTTTTGCGCATAATCATAACCAACACTCTTGATAAAAAGGAGCAACCAAGTAAAATATGATCCACATTATCCTTGTTGGCCTCGCATATTGAGCCCCTTGAAGGTCCTTGAAAACCCATGCACCTTAATTTTTTTATGATTAGAATCCTTTTTTTAAAAGAAGCCCAAGAAACAACCTTGCCTTTGGGAGGCTACATATACCAACAAAGATGAATTAAAATATAATTTTCACTCCACTCTACTTTGACCAATTCGTATCTGTTGGTGTAATTAATTATTCATCTTGGATATTATTACACCTTACTTAAGTTTACTTAGGTACATGCATATCATAGTAGTTTGGGTTTAAGACACTTGGATGTTTGTGCCACATTGGGATGGTGTGTGTAGGAGAATTTCCACCTTTTGTGATATTATCTTGTTGTTACATTCCACATTCGGTGGGTGATCCAACTCATGTGGAATATTATATTGTTTCTCCTACCTACCACACCTATTTCCTACTTACCCTTGTTTCTTATTGAGCCACATGTCATGTTTGTGTGCTCACATATCCATATAGCCTTGCCTATATAAGCAGGCTCATATTCATTGTATGTAACGATTGATGATCCAGTTGATCAGTATTTTCGTCTTGATAGAATATAGTTTATTCCTATCATCTATTTTGTCTCTTTATTGTACTTTTCATTGAGCTCTTGATCTTGGCAAAATCTCACATGGTATCAGAGCCTAAAGGGCTTCTTTGATTAGTCTTTTTGGAGACATTTTGGAGGCTTCAATTTTTTGATCTGGGGAGCTGCTATTTTGAGGGGCATCTAATGGCGATTTGGACATCACGGTTGCGTCCAAGAGGCCATTTTCATGAAAATCAAGTATAAACTCGTCCATATTTGGTGAAGGAAAAAATTTCACCTATTCTGATATATTGTACGGATTTTTGCAAAAAAGATAATATTTTTAAATTTTCTGCAATTTTCTAATTTCTTTATAGTATACCGCAGAAAAATTTTAATTGGGCATATTGTTATTTGAAAAAAAAATATTTGAAAAGAAAAATAAAAATATGGGGGTCCGTTGACCCCCTCCAGGCCCGTACACAACATATTTCAAATTCTTGCAATTTTTTTTGATTTGGGGTGGAATTTCATCCTCTTCGTTGTGGTGGAAGTCTTTTCTAATTTTGAGGGATGGATTTTTCAGAATTTGCAGATTTTCATGACTGTACCTATCTAATCCCAGATTTTGCAACATCAGAGGCTTTGTTTGGGGTCATACAACCTCCATTTCAGGTGTCATTTTTTTTGAAAGTGCATATTTTTTTCGTCTACTTTCATAATCTTCTATTAGTTTGTAGTGATTTTTAGTAGAAATTGTACTTTTAGTATTTGGTCATTTTTGGCCTATTTGGTACTTGCATTTTTCTTGTATCTTAGATTAGATCACTTCCAGTATTTTTTGAAGTCTCTTATATCTCATTTTGAGAATTTGTAAAGTTGAAATCAGCAGTCCACCTTGCCTTGTTTTGCAAGTGGCCCATTGTATACGCACTAAGTATAAAGTGCCAAATCATTATTTTGGGGAGGTTTCTTGATTGATTTTTCTTTTTTTTTTGGGGGGGGGGGGGGGTGTCTTGTGTGATTGTGCCTCTCTCTATCTTATGTTTTTTCATTTTTGTGCTATGGGTTCTCCTAAAGTTCTACGTTTAACTCCTCATAATTATGCATCATGGAAGATAAAGGCATGGAGTAAACTAATGGAAAAAGGACTCATTCATTATGTAAATGGAATTATTATAGCACCACTTGATCCTAAGGTTTATCCTAGGTAATGCTCAAATTCAATTGCTCTCTAAGAATTCTATGACACTTGGAACTCTTAGAAAGTATGTATTAGATGACCTCATTTTTCACATTGATAAGTGTACTACAATTAAAGAGGCTTGGGATATTTATGACAAATTATATGGACAAGTTGATGAGATTAAGGGATAAAAGCTTGATAGTGAACTCACAACTTTGGATCCCAAGGATTTTGATACAATCCAAGATTATGTCACAAAAGCAACTGAGCTAAGAACAAAGCAAAAGGATTGTGGAATTGACAAAAAGGATGCTCAATTGGTTTATAACTTGTTGGACAAGCTTCCTTCAGAGTATGCAGCCTTTGTATCTAGCTTTCACACCCATAGGTTAGCTCAAGGTTCCTCTTACACTTCTCCCTCCTTTGATGCATTCATGGAGATGTTGATTCTTGAGCAATCTAAGTTGTCTAAGCTAGGAATTCTCAAATCTTCAAAGTTACAAGCTTTTGGGGCTAATAAATGGAATCAAAGAATCAAGGAAAAGGAAAGAACCAAAAGAAACCTAAGTCTAAACCATAAAAAGATGGAGCACAATCATCCTCTCCAAAACAAGGTACTTCCTCACCTAAGAGGAAATCATTTAAAGACAATCTTTTTTGTGCATATTGCAAGTAGTCAGGACATGATGAACATCATTGTTACAAGAAGGATATTGATGAGTTGAAACATCTTCTTGAGAAGAACAATATCAACCTACCTTCTAGAATGTCTACATCGGCTTCTTCTTCCAAGGAAAAGGATAAAGGAAAGGATCACTCTTTTGGGACAGATAAAGGAAAGGGACAAGATCTTTGTGCTACTACAAGTCATGATTCAGGGAGATAGACTCTAGATTCAAGGGCTTCTCATCATATGGTATCTTTACAGTCTATGTTCTCTTCATTTGAGCCTTGCCACATGTCGCAGATTTTGATGGGCAATCATACATACATGGATGTGATTCGGAAAGGATTTATTGCCATTGGTGATAACTCCTTCAATGATGTGTTATATGTACCCCACTTGACAAACAATCTTCTTTTCATCTATCAAATCACACATGGGGCAACTAGGAAAACTGTGGAGTTCACACTTGATTCACTTATCATTAGAGACTTGGAGAGTAGAGCTATCATTGTGACTAGGATGATTGATCATGCATCTTGGTTGTACTCCTTTTCACATTTTGGTCCTATTGATGAGGTTGATTCTTCCTATGTTGATGATTCAGATTTTGAGGAGAACTTTGGGTACTTGAACTTGGGGATTCTCACATGTGACCCCATTCTTGAGCCTTGCATTTCATCTCCTCCTATTGATATAACATCACCTATTGCACCTGATGATGTAGCTAGTGCCACAGTTTTTCCCTCTTGTGATTTAGTGCAGTAGGATATTCCTTGTCTTTCAGCTTTAGTTGATTGGGATGACTACTTGACAGACATTGCAGGTTTGTTTGTGGAGTCCTACATTTCAGATTTGGGAGACATCATTGATTACATTCATCTTCTCTTTGATGAAGATGATCCTTCTTCGATTGTTGTGAGGGAACACTCTGACCCTCTTGTGCATTCTCTACATGATTATTATTTTGAGGATGACATGAATGTGGATATTTTTGTACAGCAGTCGGAGGAGGTCTCTTTATGTTTAGAGGAGACATGTGTGTCTTTGGATATTGTTCTACATTCTTCTCCACTAGATCTTGGAGTGCCTTTTTCAGCAATGTGGAGAAGCTTACCACATTTTGAGGGGGTACCTTTCAACATCAACATGGGGAAACTTGAGCATTTTTCAGAGACTTCATTTATCATGGATTTTATTTCGTACATCTTCCCTTCATGATTGGGGAGACTTCATGGATACACCGTTGGTTTTGTTTCTTCCCAAGGGGAGGAACGTTGTTCGACATTCGTGGAGCAGTTTCTTCTTACATCTTCGAGCTTCTGCCATTGGTGCAGATTCTACATTGAGGGGGGGCTACCTAGTCTCTCTTCTTATTCTCTCATATGGGGGGGACTTTTTCCTCACATGGGCTTTTGTCCTTCTCATACTTCTTTGAGAGTTATTTGTAGATACTTTTCATCTCTCTTTTGGGGAAGGTTTTTTTCCCCTCGGGTTTTTCTCTCTTTCCTTGCTTTTTGAGAGATTCCATTGCATTGGTTTGCATTTGTATATGGGTACCTAACATGGCCTCATAGTCGGGACCCATCTTGCATTGCTTAGTTGCATTGTAGACTTAAGTGCATTCCCCTAAGTTGCACTTAAGCGGGGGGTGGGGTGGGTTGTTGGTATAATTAATTATTCATCTTGGATATTATTACACCCTAATTAAGTTTACTTAGGTACATGCATATCATAGTATTTTGGTTATGAGACACTTGGGTATTTGTGCCACATTGGGATAGTGTGTGTAAGAGAATTTCCACCTTTTGTGGTCTTATCTTGTTGTTACATTCTATATTCGGTGGATGATCCACCTCATGTGGAATATTATATTGTTTCTCCTACCTACCACACCTATTTCCTACCTACCCTTGTTTCTTATTGAGACACATGTCATGTTTGTATGCTCACATGTCCATATAGACTTGCCTATATAAGCAGGCACATATTCATTGTATGTAACGATTGATGATCCAATTGATTAGTATTTTCATCTTGATAGAATACAGTTTATTCTATCATCTATTTTGTCTCTTTGTTGTACTTTTCATTGAGCTCTTGATCTTGGTAAAATCTCATAGTATCCATCATGTTCATTGTATTGGTTATGTTTGGTCCATTCCAAACGATTGGATTTGCCCCATCTCTAATTGTAATGATCCTTTTACTAAAGTCTTCATTAATTTTCTTGAATTATTCCTTGTTAATTTAAATGTTCCCTATATCAGTATATGTCTATATGTATATTTTCTTTAAATTTTGGGTGGCATGGGGATAATCACTAATTTTATGCTAAAAGGATTGAAACTTGTAGAAAGTGTAAGCTAAGTTTAGGAATGTGAATTTTGGGTGAATATTTCTTATTGATCTATATGTCAATATATTTTTTAATGTCCATAGGTAACCTAATGTTGATGAAACATCATTTATGAGGACAAGCTAAAATAACTTGTCTTTCTCAACCTGAACCATGTGACCTAAAGAGGTTGCAATGCAATTAAAGAAATGCCACAAAGGTAGGAATATTGGGGAAGTCTAGCTAGATTGGATCTTACATGGCATGCTCCACAAAGAGACTAATGTTTCAAGCATAAGGGGAGAAGAGTAATAAAGAATTAAAAAAATACAAGGGGTCATGCTAAAAAATAAGAATCACAAATTCAACTTAAAAAAGAAAAATGAAAAAAAAATTGAAGTTTTTAAGTTTCCACATGGACCCTACAAGGAGTTCATATGACATTGAACTAACTTTTAGCATGCTTTTAGAGAAAATTATCCCAAAAAAGTACCATTATTAAGGTAAAAAATTCAAGGTATTTAGATGCATTATCAAAATTATAAAGTGTTAATTCAACATTAGGACAAAAGGATTCATCTTGTGTACTACTTTTAGAATAAAGTTTCAGGGTTATTTTGATGGTTCTATTGTCTTTCATTCCCAAACTAGTATTTTACCAAATACTAGAATGCTAATATTTTTTGTAAGAACCACAATAATTACAATAAACTCTTTATTGTCATAGTAATTACAAAAAACATTGTTTTTCAATAAAGTATGAAACATGATGACAAGAACAAAGAATTAACATAAATAAGAGTATAGAAACCAAGTCAACTCAAAACCCTAAAAAGACTAAAAAGTATTCCCTAATAAAATATGAATAAGAAAAATGGATAAAAATATGTTATAATTTCAAAATTAAAATCTAATGAAACATATATAGTAATGTTTGAAAACAAGCCAAGATAGAATAGGCCATATTGTCAAACAAGTTAAGGATAATAAATGATAAAAAATGTAACATAATATTAGGGACAAAGAATCAACAAATCTTTGCAAACTAATAATTTAAGCATCAATTATGTAACATTTAGTCCATATTATTTTATATCATTGTATAGATAATAAAAAGTAGAAACTGAGAGGATGGTGACAACTCAAGAAAAATAGAAGACATAAGTGGGAAATAAAAAGGTTACAAGTGATGGAAATGGTGTTGGAACCCTAGGTTATAATAAAGAAGGTGAACAAATTGGAGTGGATGATATGGATTTAAGAGGATGTAATGGCATCCTAAATGGAGGTGATGGTGTTCCAACTTATGGTTTTCCTACTCTAGTTGTGCCTACTCATAGGGGGTCCTCTAGTTGTGATGGGTCCAAGAAGATGTGATTGAGCTTTGATGTGGTCTATGCTAGAAGTTATAATTTAGAATATAGATCTAAGGGTTTTGAATCCTATTTGGAAATTCCCGAGAATTATTGTACATTTTTTCCTTCTTCTTTGACTACTAACGAGGAGATCTTTATTGAGGCTGCTAGTATTGCTTGTAGTGATAAGGCCATAGATCCTTGGGTTGATTCTTGGGTGTATGAGGATGATAATATTTTAGAGGTATGTATCCAGGCTAACATGGATCTAGTTAAAGGGGCTTTGATTGGAAAGAAAGAGAAGAATGTAGTTCTTTCAAATGAGAAATAAGACCTTCCTTCTCTCTTTTTCTCTTTTGGGTTCTACCCTTCTAATGGGTATGAAGACAATGAAGATGTGCTTGATGGTAAAAGTTCTATGGCTAATAAATTTGTTGATACTATGATTTATTCTCCTCGAATCTATATTGAGAACTAGTCCAGTGTTGTTTAGGAAAAGAATTCTAAGAATATTGGATTGGAAATTTCACCTAAAGCTGAAATGGAAAGTCATTTGACTAGCTACTTGGAAAAAGAGGTTATTGCTCCTCTACTTCCTGATATTGTTTCTACAACAGTTCTCAATTTATCAAGTGAGAAAGTGTTGGGAGATCTAATATAGGTTAATATTCCTGACTTTATTTTTTAGGATGCTTCTACTCAACTATTGAAGTCTCTTATTGGAAGAATTTGTGGTACATACCCCCACATAGACTTAATTAGAAGATGGGTGTTCTAGAGGTGGAATCTCTCAAGTAGTGTTGAGGTAAAAGAAATGCCAAATAATTTTTTCCTTTCTTCTTTTTCTAATATGGAGGAATGTTCTAGGATTTTTTCAATTAGTTCTTGGTTTATGGGACGGAATAGTCTGTGTTTGCAAAAATGGATTCCTAATTTCAACCCTAGGGAGGATATCCTCCCTACTATCCTATTTGGGTTCATCTACCTTGGCTACCCTTGCAATTTTGGAGTGAAAAGATCCTAATGTCTATAACCAACTCTTTAGCACATTATGGTGCCATAGATAAGGTCACTATTTCCAAAAATTGGTTGGTATATGCTAGAATTTGTGTATGTTAAAAATAATCAAATACTCCCAACCTACACCTGCTAATCATCTAAATTTGGAATTCGGGTACAACAAATCTACTATGAAGACTCTTGCATCATTTGCCCTGATTTGTAAAACGTATTACATAGTGCATCTATTTTCTAGAAAGTTATGAAAGATCACTATGTCTAGAAGAAAAAATAGCCTTCCCCCAAAAGGTTTCCTCAAGTCCTTTACCTTAATGAGGCCCTAAAGAGTGAAAGTATTGGAAATGTTCTGAAATATTATTCGAAGATAGAAAGTTATTGTTGATGTTGCGAGTATTCCCCCTTGTCTCAAGAAAAAAGAATCGAAGATAAAAACAAAAAGAATTACTCTACAAAATACCTGAAGATGGATGCCTCATTCAATATTGCTAAGCATAATGAAGAAAGCATCATTATGTTCTCCCTGAGTCTCAAGAAAGTCAGGTTAGGGGAAATGGATCCTAGAACACTATAAAAACATTTTGCTTTGGAATACTTTTTTTAAACCACCCTAAACTGGGCTGGTTGTCATCTCTAGTTTTATATTTTGCTTTGTTTTGCTGCTATCTGCAATCATTGTTCCTTTTTTTATGTAGTCATGTTGTACGTTCTCTCAGTTGGTCATTGTTGCCTATTTTATCTTAAGGTTTTAGTGTAAAAACTAATAGATAGTTTGTTGTCATGTTGTAGTCTTTGTGATGTTGTTAGAGTTAATTGTGTTTTGTTGGTTGGTTGAGTTTGTTGTCCTACTTTTATTAATTTGCAAAAAGAAAATAGGACACGTCATTTGCACAAAACAATACATACAATAAAAACTCTACACTTTATTCAAATAAACAACTTTATGAAAAACGACAAGAAGATATCAGTTATAGTATGAACTCTCTATTTGACTATGTATTCTTCTTAAATGATCAATTATATGATGAATTCTCTATTTACCTACACATTATTCAATGTAAATATATATTTATTCAATGTAAATATATATCTATATATCTATATATCTTGCATACATCTACGACAATTTCAAATCTTTTTTTTTTCCCAAAAGTATATCCTCCTTTTCTCGCTTTGACGGATAGCTATATGCTAAATTCAACTATATCCATTACTTGTATGCTGCTAGATTCCTCCACACCCCCTTGACGGCCGCTCAACTTATAAGTGCCACGAAAACATCGACGAGAAGGAAGATAAAATGAAACAGATAATATTGTGCGGAACACACAAGGGAAAGAGCGGAAAACACGAAGGAGAGTAGTTGGTCTATGAGATATATATATTCCTTCTAGTATACAAATCTTCTCATCAATATTTCTTCTCTAGTAGGAGAATGGAGATAAATAAATAATAATACAAATCTGCGTAAAACAAAGTGTTGTATGTTCATGTTATTTTGGTATAATTAAGTAGTTAATTTTGGAAAATTTTGAAGATGTTTTTTATTTGTGGTGTTTAGTTAAATCTATATTTAAAAATCTTTTCTAAGTATATATATCTTTTGAAATGCTAAAATTAAATCTGTAAATTTATGGTTTTTAAATAAAATTAGAAGGTCAAATTTATTTTTTATAAGCTATCTTATTTTATTTATTAGTAATCATAATTTTAATCTAAATTCATCAAATTGTTGTTTTTCATTACTCTTTTTTAATAGTGGATATGTGTAATCTATGTATATGAAGAAACAACAAGTTACTTTTTAAATCATCTTTTCTTTTTGATGATTTATAACAACCAAGTAAATTAATATAGTCATTATTTTAGTCTGCAAAAATGTCTATTTTTTGGTTGTGTTGAGACTTTTATTTTCTTATTGCTAAGATGTATGTAAGGTACCTAAATGGATGATTATTGAAACACTATTTGAGTAGACTAACATCATGTAATGTTTTAAGTTTACCATTGGAATACAAGAAGATGGTGCTCTCATTGTATAATTACTATGAAAATAAACTATAGCTAATATAAAGAAAGGTAATACAATGATTACATATTATTATTATTATTATTATTTTAAATACATATTTTATTTTATTTTGATCTTATACTTCTAGTTTATCATTAAATTGAGTTATAATATTACCTAGAATAAGAAATTAATAATAATGTCATTTTTCTTATCAATTATTAAAATGGTGCCCTCACGGTCACACCTATATATTAAAAATAGATTTAAAAGTTTACATTAGAACCCACTAACTAGGTTGAACCAAATGAGATGCATATATTGGGTCATGCAACAAAACGACCCAAATCTATACAATAAAATTCTCATTGTGAGCATGAAATTTACATACCACATCCTAGACTACTAGCCATCATGAGATTTGAAGACCAAAACTCCCCTCCATAGTGTACTTCCCCCCATACAATACTACGTATAAATTGTATCAAATCATCATTTAGACAAAGACCATAATTTTGAGACACAAACCTACACATTTACAACATTCCCATTTTCACCAGCTCTGGCAACCTCATCATGCTCCTTGGCTTCATCATCAACATCTTTCATTAGAGAAAAAGATCATCTATGTATCACCAACATCTACGCCTCAGTACAACCCTTTAAGAAATTGATGTTATTGTGAGCCACTAATCTTTGAGATACTAAATGCATGTTTACACCTCATACTAAGAAGGGGATGAGATGGTCATCTTGCCTTTTCAAGTTCAACCTCATGCCTCCATCTTGAATTAAACCACATCCTATAATTGTGCAAGCCAAGTAACCACAGATAGCTCCACACCAATTATTCTAGACTAGTTTTTCCATGAGAACAGCCACCAAATTCTCCTACTCCCTCATGTCAAATACCATTGTACAAAAATGCAATTCACGTCCAAGTTAACTCAATAGAAACATTACCATTCAAATAAACATCTTCAAGAACCTTAAATAGAGAATGAATGACAACCCCTTCCCTATTATTAAAAATATTCATTAGTGTTTGCTCATAAATATCACCACAAAATGCCATCTGCCTTTTTAAGCAAGAAGATAAATTGATGAGTCCATATTTGTTTGTGTTGAATGTTACCTTGTGGTCTTTGCCAAACATGATGCCTAAATAACAACCAATGAAATAATGAAGATTGCCTCCATTGTACCCCTCATTTATGCTTTCAATCATTCATGATGATGACCATATTTATCATCAATCTTGAGGGATTTGGTGATCTATAGGGGTCAAACAAAATCTATAGAGCTCATGCTAGGCTACCAGTGACATGACTTCCACCACCTCTGGCATCATCACAACTACCATTTTGGCAACGTCATCAACTAAAACATTTTCCTCTTGATAAATAGCATGTAACAATGAAATAATTAATTTTTTTATTTTGATTTGTATTAAACTAAAGCAAATTACTAAGTTTCTAATTTACCATTTACCTGGTTTGTATCGCATTCACTGCTAGTTGTGAATCTCATTCAAAAAAAATTCTATTTTTAGATTTCTTTTTACCAAAGACCCATGTATGCTACTTGAAATTCTAGTTTTTTATTCATGGCCCAATGCATTCTTCTTTGTGTTAATATTAGAAATTCCCCTTCTATGAATCTCCTTCTAAAAATAACTTTTATAATTTTAGTTTTATTTTTACCAATGGATCCATGTATGCTACATGGAATTCCACTTTGTTCTTGATGTCCTATCCCATTCTTCTTCCTATTAATATTAGAACTTCCCCGTGTACATTTCACACCACACAACCTTCTCCCACCATTTCCATGTTGTCTCTAAAGTATCCATGAAAATTCACCTTAATCCATCCATCCTCTAGTGATTTTACCTTAACATCCTTCTTGACTCCCTTAGATAGGTCAACTTGTATAGCACCATAAATGGGGTGAATTCTAAGTATGGGCCACATCTTCAACAAAAGATCATCCCCTAGGATAAATGACTCTTGGTGAGAGATTTATTGTGAGCTACACTATTGGTGGTCTCTTCAAAACTGGATTCTATCTTGGATACAAGTCTTAAAGTTTTTAATTATTTGTACTAAAAAATCATTCTATTTATTTATTTCCAGACTTCTCATGTCACGATAGAGGGTGTGCACATCCAAATACTACTAAACATGGTATTTTATTAAGTCTTGCCAACATATTAATGTTGGATATGGTTGGTCATTGCTACTGCTAGGATATGTTGTTGTCATTGATGTCAACATATTCCTGTGATTTACTCTGGTGGGATTGGGAAGATTTTCTGATCCAGTTTTGTAGTTTGGTTTTCCTTATCACTATTTTGCAAAGGTTGATATTTCCTTCGGTATATTCTGGTGTGATCAGATCTTGGGTTGAGACTTTGGGATATTTTTTTGGCTAGTCTTGTGTATCTTCATTTCAGATGGTTCATGATTTGGTGCTCCATAAGTTATCTTTCTTCGTGAAAATTTTTGATTGGTTGTGTTCTTGAGCTTCTAGACGTTGACTGATGAAGATTTCATAAGTGGTTTGGTGTAATTTTTTTGGATGATTCTAACGTACTTGTTGGTGTTTCCTAGTCGTGTCCTATTTGTTTTGGCAATCTGCATTGATCATTGTGCAAATTTTTGGTGGTTTTCATCAACAGGTATTGATTTTCATGTTATGCGGCATTTTTGGTGGTGTAGTGTGTTGCAGTTGATCTTGGCATGATTTCCAATGGATTTTATCATTTGAGAATTTGAATTAGGACCATGTTATACTATGTAAATCATCATATTGGTCTGGTGATTGATCTTTGTATCGTGTGATGTAATTTTGTAACTGAGGGTTGAGTGTTTAGCCGACTTTGTTGTCAAGGTTGATGAATTGTATATATAGGTGGTATATTCATGTAGTTTGGGTGTCGATGTTATGTCTTCTTTATCAGAGAGATATTTGTGTGTGAACAAGTGATTTATTATTTGGTGTTGAGTTAGAGGTGAGATTGGTGTTGCAGGGCAGACAACTATGCTTAACCAAAACTATAATCAGTTATTTAGAGATGATATTCTTTCAATTCACTTCTTCTTGATTGTAGTTTAAAGATTATTATAAGTCAGTGAGACTTCCCTGAGGGTTGTAGCCTTCCGCAAAAATATATTTTGAGCAGTGAGCTCTAAGCAGTGTGCCTGAATGCATGTGCATTCCCCATTGTAATATTTTCACATACTACTATAGAGTATCATCTTACTGTGGGTACGTTACCATCATAGTTTTTCCCTTAATCGGGTTTTCCACATCAAAAAACTTGGTGTTGTGTGTTGTGCTATTAATTTATTTATTTGTTTATCACTACAGTCTATTAGATCTATTGTTGTGCTTAAAGTTTTATATTCCAGTGAAGAGTGATTCTCCCCCCTCTCGGTCTTCCCTCTTTTCTACTCCTAACAATTGGTATATGAGACATTGAAGATAGGAGATGATGAGAACATACATTATTTTATGGCTAAGGTGAATGACCTTGTCCTAGGTATTAGATGTGCCAGTGGAAGCATTGAAGAAGATGAAATTATTTCTAAGGTGCTGAGATATTTGCCTCCTGCTTATAAGAATAAGGTTGTTGCTGGTGATGAGATCTAGAGTGTGACTACAATGACAAGAGATGTGTTGGTTGGAAAGCTTGTTGCATTTGAGCTGAGTGAGTTTGGAGAATCACATGGAAAATTTGAGACAACATTTAGAGAATCTACATTTGTATCTGGTAAGCAGAAGTATGATCCTGATTAGTGCAGAATATCAAGACATAAAAGAGAGAGAAAAGAGAATGAAGAGCAAGAAAGGGAGCTTGATGAGCTTGAAACATCGTTTTCCCGAAGATTGCCTAAAGGTATTGGCAAGTATGATAGATAGTTTCCTTTGAAATGTTTCTCATGCAATAAGATAGGACATTTTGCTTCTAGGTTACCGAAGAGAATGGCTAAGTATGATAGACATGATAAGTTTGATAAGCATGATAGGAATGATAGGTATGAGAACCATGAAAACTATGATAAGCCTTATAAGTCTAACCAAAAGTTTAGGAACCATAAGAACTATTATTATGTTGAATATGAAGGTGTTATAGATGATGAATCAGAAGGAGATGAAGTTGTGTTTATTTCCATTAAAGAAGATAGACATGTACCTATTGATTCCACTAGTTTTTATGTTGAGGAGAAAGCTTTGACAGCTAAAGTAGAAGAAAAGGATGAATGGGTGATTGACAGTGGTTGTTAATATCATATGATCGATGATAATGACAAATTTGTGAGCATGGAAAGGTATGATGGTGGAATAGTTAGATTTGGAGATGACAAAACCTATGTAATTTATGGGAGAGATTCTATTTCTTTTGATGGTAAGCATAACACTGATGATGTCTTGTATGTTGAAGGTTTTAAGCATAATTTTTTGAGTGTTGTACAAATTTTTGATAAAGGTTATGATCTTCAATTCAAGCATGTTAAATGCAAGATCTTGAATGCCTCCGGTATAGAGATTGCATCTGGGACTAAGACTGAAGGTAAGATTTTTCATTTGAATGCTAGTGAGAAAAGTTGTTTGATTGCTAAGATAGATGAGAGTTAGTTGTGGTATAGGAGAATGTGTCATGTAAACTTTGATTCAATGATTAAGATATGTTCTACAAAAGTTGTTAGAGATTTTTCTAAGATTTTTAAGCCTGCTAATCCTGTATGTAAGGAATGTCAGTTGGGTAAGAAAACAAGAATTTATTTCAAGAGTAGATAGTATACATCTGATGGATTGCTAGATCTTGTACATACTGACCTATTTGGACCCACAAATGTTAGAAGTGTGTAGGGAGATAGCGATTTGAGAGCAAGAAAGGGAGCTTGATGAGCTTGAAGCACTGATTGCCCAAAGATTGCCTAAAGGTGTTGGTAAGTATGATGCAAAGTTGCCTTTGAAATGTTTCTCTTGCAATAAGATACGACATTTTGTTTCTAGGTTCCTGAAGAGAATGGCTAAGTATGACAGACATGATAAGTTTGATAAGCATGATAGGAATGATAGGTATGAGAAACATGAAAACTATGATAAGCCTTATAAGTCTAAGTAGAAGTTAAGGAACCAGAAGAACTATTATTATGTTGAAGATGAAGGTGTTACAGATGATGAATTAGAAGGAGATGAAGTTGTGTTTATTTCCATTAAAGAAGATAGACATGTACCTACTTATTCCACTAGTTGTTATGCTGAGGAGAAAGCTTTGACAGCTAAGGTAGAAGAAAAGGATGAATGGGTGATTGACAGCGGTTGTTCACATCATATGATTGATGATAATGACAAATTTGTGAGAATGAAAATGTATGATGGTGGAATATTTAGATTTGGAGATGACAAAACCTATGTAATTTGTGGGAGAGGTTCTATTTCTTTTGATGGTAAGTATAACACTGATGATGTCTTGTATGTTGAAGGTTTTAAGCTTAATATTTTGAGTGTTGTATAGATGTTTGATAAAGGTTATGATCTAAAATTCAAGCATGGTAAATGCAAGATCTTGAATGCCTCTGGTATAGAGATTGCATCTGGGACTAAGACTGAAGGTAACATTTTTCATTTGAATGCTAGTGAGAAAAGTTATTTGATTGCTAAGATAGATGAGAGTTAGTTGTGGTACAGGAGAACGTGTCATGTAAACTTTGATTCAATGATTAAGATATGTTCTATACAAGTTGTTAGAGATTTGTGTAAGATTATTAAGCTTGCTAATCCAATATGTAAGGAATGTCAATTGGGTAAGAAAACAAGAATTTCTTTCAAGAGTAAATAGTATACATCAGATGGACTACTAGATCTTGTACATACTGACCTATGTGGACCTACAAATGTTACAATTGTGTAGGGAGATAGATATTTTATGTTGCTAATTGATGATTATTCCAGGATGATATGATTTGTCTTTTTGAAGGATAAATCAGAAGCATTAGACAAATTCAAGATATTCAAAGCTAAGGTGGAAACTGAGTCTGAATTGAAGGTGAAATGTCTGAGATCTGATAGAGGTGGATAATTCTATTCTGGTGAGTTCAACTCATTTTTTGAGATACATGGAATTAAAAGACAATTATCTGATCCTAGAACCCCATAGCAAAATGGAGTTGTTGAGAGGAGGAATAGAATTGTTTTGGATGCTGCAAGGACTATGCTAATTGAAGTAAATGTTTTGAAGATCTACTAGAGAGAAGTCATTAGCACTGTTGTTTACACATTCAATAGAGTTCACATCAAAGGTGTGTTGGCATTGCATGAAGATTGCATTAATGAAGTATAGTGTTGTCATTGATGTCAATAGTAACTAGTAATGGAGTTGTATTGCAACCGGTAGTGATGTAGTATTGCAACTGGTAGTTGAGCCGTGATGGAAACTAGTATTGGTATTTGAAGCACAGTGATCAACCGGTAACCCTAACTCGTTGATATACCAAACCCTAATCGGTGGAGCTTGGTGAATCCGTTATGTTGATCTATGATCGAATGGTGATCGGAGATGGAGATGCCACATATGCATGATGCACGTGGTAAGTTTCAAAATAGTTTTGGCGTGTAGATATAACTATTTTATCTTGGGAATGAACAAATGTATAGCATGAAGTGAATAACATGTGATGAGTTATAGGATCCAATGTGCGGTGATCCAGGAGTGATCAAAGTTATCTTGAACAATGTGTAGTTTATTGATATGTAATCCAACGGTCATGTTTGAACCGATATGTTTGTAATCTCTATGAGATCTTTATTTTTGTGATGTGTTACCGACCTATTGTATTTTGTTTTAAGGTTGATGAGTTATTTATAATTGTGTTGGCATTTTGGTTAAGTGTGGTAGTGTGATTGATTGTCGAACCAGAAGGAGTATCTGCAGAATGTTTTAAAGGCAAATAGGAGCATAAAAGGATATGATTAAGAAGAGTAGTGCTATTACTAGATCAGGCAAAACCTTATTGTTCTCTAACCATTACAACAGTTAAATCCCTTAACTGGGTAAGCTTTAATAGGCTTGGTGCTTTCTAAATCCTCTAACCAAGTAATCCATTAACTTGGATTTCAAATCCTCTATCAAGGTTACTCCTAACAGGGTATTGCCTTTAACAGGGTATTGAAGTCAATCCCTTAACCGGGTGGTCCTTAACCGGATCTTTTCCTAACAGGACATTTTTGTAAAGCTAGGTATGTGCAAAATCGTGGTGTGCCAAAACAGGCCCTTAAGTGGCAATGAAATTTCAAAAAATCAGATTTATGCAACTTGACATGAAAAATTGAATAAGTTATGAACATTATTTTTAAAATATCTAAGAAGAGAATCTATACAAAATTGAATGCAGTTTCTAAGATACTAGTTTTTTTTTGAAAAAAAAAAATCTATTTGATTAAAATTTCAAATTTCAATGCAGTGGTACTAAAATTTCAGGAAAAAGATAAGAGGTAGGTATATGTCTGACCACCCTAATCACAATCAAATCATAATATTTTTTTATAAGATTTATAATATAAGTATTAGACTCATGTTTGGATGTGACATATTTTTTAGAATTTTTTATAAATTAAATAATTATTTACAAGTTTTTTACTACAGCTTTTAAGAAACTTAGAAACTACTACGTCTGACCACCTTAACTTGGTCAAAACCTCATGAAATTCTTTTTTAAAATTTTTTTTCCATATAGTAGAAGCATAGGATGTGACACATGTTTTGGATTGAAAAAATGTTATATGGTTTGAAAGTTATGAGTGTTTTTCAACCAGTCTATCAATCAGGACTTTTGTCAGAATTCAATTAGAAAATAAATAATAATTATTTATTAAATTTGAAATAAGACAAGCCTTATATTGTGTTGAGAACATCCTTAAAAAACCCTTTTCGTTTTATCAATTTTGGCTATAAAAAAAGTCATCAGCCACCAGTGTAAAGTCTGGAAAATAAAGGAATATTGAAAAATATGTTTTTTCAGTTGACTTTCTAGGCTTGTCACTTCCAAGCCAAATCCCAAAGCAAACCCGAACAAAAATATGGACGCAAAAATTTATATTTTAAAATCGTTTTGAAAAAATAAAAATAAATATATTTTAGTAAATTGGGCATAACTTTTTTGCGTTTTATATCAAAATTTTGATTTTTACAGGCATTGGAAAGGTAATTAAGAGCTATATGATATGGAATATGTATATTTTCAATTATTTGTTTTAAAAAATAATCATAGTTCATTTAAATTCATCCTTCATTTTTAAAACATAAAAAATTTCTCTCCAAATAGATAATATTTTTTATTTGGGGGGGATTGATTGCGCTCTGCAACTAGGGCATGAACCTTGGTGGTGCCACTATTTGTAGGATGCCACCACATGTGAGGGCTCCCTGGCCTTGCTGGGAATCTCTCAAAACTTTTATTACTCTCCCTGCAATAAATGGAGCCGAATAAAGGTGACCCCAATAGCCTAAAACCACCCATTCTTTCCTCTGTGAATGGTCGGGAGAAGCGGAAAACCTTCAACCAAGTAGTGAAGGGCAAGCGAGTTTCATTCCCTGAAGATGCCAAGTTTGAAGTCGCTTCCACCATGAAGATGAAGCCAATCTTGCGGGAGCACAAGGTGAGGTCTACCCTTCCAAATGCATCACCGTTAAGCCTAACAACTCAATGCTCTCTGCCATTTCTTCTGAGATTTCTAGACTTAGGGATTCAGCAATTTTTTTCGCTACCTTTGATGTAAATAACTTACCATCTCATCAATATATGAATAAATGGCTACAAGATGTGTGGGTCACTAAACTAGGGTTTCACTTTTCATTTTGTAGAATGATTCAAAAGGGTTTGTTTCTAATTTTCTTTGACAATAAGGAAAGCCAAAGCAAAATTGTAAATAAGCAGTTTTGGTTGGTAGGGAATTCATCTTTTAGGGTTGTTCATTGGGACCCTAAGGCTTGTAATGATGAAATTATCGCCCTTTCCTGCCGAAAATGGATAACCATTAAGAATGCCCCACCTTTCCTTTGGTCTTGTGTTGACAAAATTGTGGAACCCTTGGGGAAAATTGTAAAAATTGACTCTTCTCCCTCGGTACTCCCTCATCTTGATGCTAGACTTCTCATTGCCTTGAAACCAAGTATGGTATACCCTGCTGAAATTATTATTCGCCTTAACAATAAAACCTACTAATGTTCAATTGAATATATGGGTGGAATTGATGTCTACCATTTTTGTAAGGTTAGTGGCCATTTTAGAAGTAAATGCCCCTTATTGTCAGATTAACCTTCAAATTCTAAGACTTGAGCCTTCGGTCCCCCCTGTAGCTAATGCCTCACCCTCTGAAACTACCCCCTCATCCTCCCCTCATGTCCCTTCCTCACCCCCCCCTGAATTTTCTCCTTCCTCCTCTCCACTCATCCACAACCTTCCTCCTTCCTCCTCGACTCCCTCGATGGCTAACTCCATCCTAGACTACAAAAATTCTATCAAGGAATCCCTCGCCGCTGCCCATCCTCCTCCCCTTAATCCCACTGAATCTATTGATACCCCTGCTCATCTCTCAACCTCGAGGACCCTTAATGCTCAACAATTAGTGATGGAAAAATTGAGAAAGGCAGCTAAAACTAGGAAAATTCTTGAGCACAATCTTTTCAATCAGAAATTGGAAATTGAAGCCTCTCGGTTCTAGTTATCTGACCTTGAGGACATGGATAGGGGTGTTCTAGCTATAGCAGATACCATTAACAGGGCCTTGGTCCAGGACCCTGAACTACCCACTAGCAAAGAACTTAATGGACTTAATACTGATGAAGCCCCTACCCTGCAAGGGGAAAGGGGAAGACCTTCTATGGAGGAGGTCCCAGCAAATCCTTCTGGTAATTTATAGGCCTCTAGGAGAGACCCTATTAGTGATGTCTCTTATATTGCTAGCACCCCTATTATTGCCCTGAAGGCATATCCAACTGCCACTCAAGGTGTGGAGAACAACATTGACCCCTTCACTCCTACGAACACTAACTTTGAACAAGGGCTGGAAAATACTCAAGATGGATTTACTATGGTTAAACACAAGAAAACTAGGAGGAAGAGATCTCCTAAGAACAATAAGGATAGTGCTAACAGGAAAGAATCTCTAGGCTGTGAACAAATCTCCGAGGCTAGGAAAAAGAGAGGTAGACCCTCTTCTTCTATTGCATTTGATGCTAATAATATAGCACAAAAAGAGGATTGGCCCAAGTGTTTTGAGGAATTTAAATCCCAAACCGACCCACCCCAACCAGGTGAATCATGCTGAAATTAATATCTTGGAACATCAGGGGCCTTGAGGCCCCTGATCGGAAATACATCATAAAGAGATTTCTTAATGCACATAAGGATATGGATTGCCACCTCTTGTAGGAGCTAAAAGTTGTGGGCTTTACCATGCAAATAGGTCTCAAATATATATGGAGGGAGGCTACGTCTTTTTACACTAATTATACCAAAGGAAAAGGAGGCTCAGCCATACTCCTTAGTCCTAAATGGGCTAACAAAGTGGTTAAATGGGGACAATCCCCCTGTCCTAGGGCTATATGGGTCTCTATTCAAATGGGGAACCAAAAGTTTGGAATTTTCTCTATCTATGCCCTGAATGACTATAGAGAAAGGGGAGAACTATGGAACTGGCTAACAAGGCTAGAGGATATTCCTTGGATTATTGGGGGAGATTTCATTATGGTTGAATCTGCCAGTGATAAAAAAAGGTGGCAACAAATTTGAATGGAAGGGAATGGAAAGTCTTCAATGGGATAGAATGATTAATAAACTACACCTCTTTAACTCTATTGCTGGAAGAAAAGACCAATTGAACACTATATGGTACACCTGGTGTAACTATCAACAATTGAATAAAAGGATCTACTATAGACTAGACAGGCTATACTTCAATAAATGCCACTTCGAAATTGACAAAGTCCCTAATGGAGATCACTATCTTGTCTCCCCATTTACCCTATCAAATCACCACTCGATAATAATGGGAATTTCCCTCTCCCCAGCTACTCCCCCCACCTCCTCTAGACCTCCTTCATTCAACCTCAATACTATACTCCTAGAAGATGAGGACCTTCGCTCTGCCCTAGCCTTTATCAGACTGTTTAACAAGAAGAATATGAACCGGCTTCTAGAATAGATGAATGGAATACAAACATTAAAACCTAGACCATCCTCTATCAAGTAGTGGGCAAAAAGAAGGCCAAGGATGCCAGGAGATTAGAAAGAATACTTCAGGAGGATCTATGTACTATGGAAATGAATCTTCAAAACTCCCCTAATGATGACAATCTTAATTGCACTCTGATGACAATCACAGATCACCTCGGGAAGGTTCAGAATCAAAAAATTAAAGGGCTAAAAACCAGGTCCAAACTAAATTGGCTGGACTCGGGAGACAAGGGCTCCAAATTCTTCTTCCATATGCTCAAATTTAAGGAGGATAAAGAGGGAATCACTGCTATATGGGACAACAACACTCATATCATAGACTCCTAGGGGATCCTAGAATGCTTCTCCCACTATTACCCGAAGCTTTTTACCTCAGATGAAGTGAATGACGACCATAAACATGCTAGAGAGCTCAGTAAGCAATTTGACCCCATCCTAACTTAATGCTGAGGACTTTGAGGTTGTCGGGTGCCCTATCTCAAGAGAGGAAATTGCAATGGCAATCTCCTCTATGGGCAATGACATATCCCCTGGACCAGATGGATTCCCAGTGGAGTTCTATAAGAAAAACATTGGATGGATTGTAGGAGACCTCCAAGACTTATATCTAGAGGCTACCTCCAAAGGAACCCTAGGCAAAGAGATCAACCAAGGGCTTATCAAGCTCTTACCTAAGGAGGGAGAGAAGACTTTGATTAAGAACTGGAGGCCTATCACGCTACTAAATGTATCTTATAAAATACTGGCCAAAGTAGTATCCAATAGGTTGATTAGTATCCTGCCAAAAATAATCAGCCCTACCCAAATAGGCTTTGTTAAAGGTAGGTATATTCTTGAGAACTTGGTGACCTGCTAGGAATCACTTGAATGGGAAAAGGTCTTCAATCAGAATGGGGCTATGCTCTTAATAGACTTTGAGAAGGCATATGATAGGATAGAATGGGGATTCATAAATCAGATGCTAGCTAGTCTGGGCTTCCTAGAGTCCTTTTGCAAGATTGTTTAGACACTACTTAGAGATACCAATGCAACTGTTGATGTAAATGGATTAAAATCTAGCAACATCACCCTCTCCAAATCAATTAGACAGGGGTGTCCACTTTCCCCGACCCTATTTGTCTTGGATGTGGATGCTATGCACTATATCCTAAAGGATGTTAGTTTATCCCCTAGGGTCAAAGGAATTTCACTCCCTAACAAAGAAGAAATCATCAATATCCAGTTTGCAGATGACATAGCTATTTTGTTCTCCCTAGATGAGGAAAATTTAACATATCTTCTTCACAACATTGAAATCTTCTGCAAAGCCTCAGGCAGTAGAATTGCCCTTCATAAATATACCTCGTTAGGTTGGACTGACACCCCTCCTATTTGGCTATCCAATTTTGATCTAAAGTGGGGAGGTCTGAATACTATCATCAGGTACCTGGGCATTCCTTTCTTTGTGTCCCCAAATCTGAAATAAATGTGGGAATGGTTCAGAAATAAGGTGGATAAGAAGCTCACTAAATGGAACTAGAACTTCCTTTCCCTAGCAAGTTGTTTTCAAGTCTGTCAGAAATTATTATCCTCATATAACATATACTGCTCCTCAGCCTGGTTATTCAGTAACTACCAGTTCAACTACATACAAAAAAAAATCAGGAACTTCCTCTAGCCAAATGGGAAGGGCACTAAGAAGCAACATGCTGTCAAATGGGATTGGTGTATCAGATCTAAGTTGTGGGGAGGTATGGGCCTCAAAGACCTCAAACTCCAAGGAATTGCACTAGCTGCCAAATGGATTTGTAAAGCCTTTGTTGGGAACGAACCCTGGAAAGTGCTTGTTAGGAACAATATTCAATGCTCCACCTCAAAAATAGCAAAAAAGTTGAAGAACCTACCCATGGGAGACCTAATTGCTAGGAATTCTGAGGTCTCCCCTATAGGTTCAGAAGTCTTCAAGTCTATATGGAAGTCTTGGAACCATGTTAGACAATACGTCAGCAATAAAGGCATATTAGATAAGAAGGACTCTCTCAATCAAGGAAGTTCTATATGGTGGAATATTCTGCATAATGGGAAATAGCTAGCCTATCTTCAAGGATGTTCTACTTTGAAATGGCACAATCAAGGACTGGTCACATTTGAACACATTATGGAAGATGGCACTCTGATCTCCTGGGAGACTCTTAGCTCCAAATTCAACCTTCCCCTCTCCCAAACCAGAACCTACAAAATCCTTCTTCTTCATCTTTCAAGGAGTGAATGAAAGCATTTTTCCAAGGATTCAAGCAGCAACAAAGTCCAAACAAGGATCTTTGGTTCAAAGCGATGGGAATAGGAGCAGGAGATGTGGAATGTTTGAATGTGTAGAAAGCAGGAAATAGCGGCAATGGAGGCAGTGGTGTTGATCACATGTGAGGATTCATGGAAGAATCGATAGAGAAAAAAATAAAAATGGCAGTGATCACAGGGTCTAGGTAGGATGGTGGGAATCGGCTTATCCTGACAGATGGAAAAGCTTCCCCTGTTTCTGGGATGCATATTATGGGGGGCCCAAGACTTCCTAAAAGGGCATAGGTGGTTCCCCTTCCTTGGAGTGCAATCAAAAGTGGTCAGCTTTGTTTAGCTCCAGGCTTAAAGGTAAAGTTATCTCCCTTGTTCCTCATAAAGTTGACCCCATTTTAAGTTCTTGCTTGATCTCTATACCGGACTGCATTGTGGAGAAAAATATGACAAGCCTAGATTCGGTCCTAGTTGGTAAGTTTGTTGGTCCTCTCCCTAATATTGAATTGGTTAGGGATTGGGTAGAACAAAAATAGAAAGGGAAAGGACAGATATATGTGGTGGCTATGACAAATGGTTTTTTCTCCTTCTCCTTTGTCTATGATCAGGATCTCATATCTTTCCTTGCAGGGGTACCTTGGATGTTGGGTAAGACCTCCCTTGCCTTAAAGAAATGGGAACCTAGATACAACCCTAAGGTTTGGGAATGCAATGAGGTGCCCATTTGGGTCCGTCTTCCTGGACTCCCTTTGGAGTACTGAGATAAGGCAATTTTTGTTGGTCTTGTGGCTTGCTTCAATGACCTTCTTTCAATGGATCCGATGACTGCTTCTAAGAGGAGGTTGGTGTATGCATGGCTATGTGTCAACGTAAAACAAGCTACAGATCTACCTTTTGAGATCACTCTGAGTTTGAAACTTGGGTTATGGGTTCAGAAGGTGGAGTTTGAATCTATTCATTTTGCTTGCTTTCACTGTAAAAAAGTGGGTCACTGGGCGAAAGATTATCCAGTTAAACCAAAATCGAAGAAGGTTTGGAAGAAGAAAGCTGAAGGAAATGCTACTATCTAGAATCAACATGCTCCTTCTGCTATGGAAGTTAGTGGTGTGCAACAGAATCAGGTTGCAAACTCCTCCACGGAGCTACCCAAAACTGTTCCAGACAACTTTAGCCTAACTGAGATTGTGAATGAGATTCCTGTGGAAAAGAATGATTATATCCTCCCATAGGTTGATCCTCAAGAGAGAAAAGGGGATTCTTCTCAAAAGGATAATGAGGTGATCTTGGACATGCCTATTCAGTTGCTCATTGATGCGAGCAACAATATGGAGCAGGATAAGAATGATAAAATGGATGGGCAGATGGAGAAATATTCCCTAATGGCTAGTTCAGAGATTTCCAACCCTTTTATTCAAGTTAAGTCTAGGAACCAAAGAAGGATCCCTCCATCACCAGTTACCAATGGCCTAACTCTGAGGGCTGTGGGTGTCACAACCAGGAATCGATAGAGGATGTACTATGGATTTGAATCAAGAGGGGTGGGAAGACCACCAAACAGTTTAAGCAAGGAAAGAAAGTAGAGCTGCTATTGCTAATGGGGTTCAGAAAATGCTTCAGGAAATGGGGATAGGATCCCCCTCCCCTATCAAATGAAGATTATGTCATAGAATATAAGGAATCTTAATCACCCCACAAACATGACCTCTTATGCAATATGGTAAGAGATCATAAGTCGGATATGTCTCATTCAGGAGATGAAAATGCCCTCTTGCAGAGTGGAGTGAATCAAGTTAGCCATTTTTAAAGACTATGGTATCCATCGCTCCTATGTGGATGGAACCTTGGGTGGTTTGGCCACTCTCCAAAATCCCAGGATCATTCAAGGTATGGTGATTATGTCTTTCTCTAACCATATTGTGACTAGATTCACTAGTCTTAAAGATGGGTCTTCATAGATTTTATCCAATATATATGCCCCAATGGGAGGAGTGCTAGGAGAAATTTGTTGAATTATTTGATTCAAGATAGACTTTCTTTTCTAGGTGAGAGATGGATTTTAATAGGTGATTTTAATACTCCTCTCTCTAATTCGGAGAAAATGGGGGGTGCTCCAATTTCTGAGAGTAAACAGGATCTTTTTTATATGATCAATGCTCTTGGTTTATTGGATTTGGATCTTAATGGTGCTAAGTTTACTTGGTTTAATAGAAGAAGTGGTCTTGGCCTTATTCAGGTCAAACTTGATCAAGGTTTAAGCTCGTTGAATTGGCTAAATAATTTCTCCTACAGCTTGTCTTCTCTCTCTAGAATAGGATCGGACCACTTCCCAATTATTCTAAATATGGTGCCCCTTGTTGGCAGGAGATCTTTTCCCTTTAGATTTTAGAAAATGTGGACCCTTAACCTTGAGCTTCATGAAAAAGGTTTGAGAATGGTGGGATGTTAAAATTCAATGCTCTGCTATGTATAGAATTGCTAAGAAATTTTCCAATGTTAAATCCAATATTCAAAAATGGAATAAAACTGTTTTTGGGAACATTTTTCAAAATAATGATATCCTGAAAAAAGGATTTGTATGTCATTCAACTTCTTATTCAGAGGTCGGTCTACAACCCTCTTATCATGGATAAAGAAATTGAGATATTGGCTACGCTCCATGACATTATAACCAAGGAAGAGGAATATTGGAAACAAAGATCCAGAGCCATGTTGCTTAAAAGTGGGGATAAGAATACTAAGTTTTTTCATATGACTTCTTTGAAACACAGAGCTACCAATAGAATCAATAAATTATAGGTCAACAACAGGTGGGTGGATAAGCAGGAGGTTTTGAGTTAGGAGGCCATTGGTTTTTCCTCTTCTCTCCTCTATGAGGATGGTCCACTGGATCTTGATCCTCGGGATGAAATTCTTAAGGATATTCTGCCTAAGGTCACCCCAAAGATAAACAATGAGCTTACTAGAATCTTGAGTTTTGAAGAGGTTAAAAAAGCCAATTTCTCCTTTGAACGGAACAAATTCCTAGGCCCGGGTGGTTTTTCGATGTTCTTTTTCCAAATGTATTGGCAAATTGTTGGTAATGATGTTTTTGAGGCTGCTAGAGAGTTCTTTGGCTCCCACTCTCTTTTAAAGGCACTGAATACCACTTTTTTTGTTTTGATCCCCAAAAAACTGGATGCTAGCAGTTTTCAGGATTTTAGACCCATTATTTTATGTAACTCAATGTATAAAATCTTATCTAAGATTTAAGTTTTCAGACTCAAAGTTGTCCTGCCTATTTTGATTTCCAGGCACCAAAATGGTTTTGTCCATGGCAGACAAATTTTGGAATCTATTATTGTGGTTCATGAAAATGTCCTTTCCCTTTATTATAATAAGAAGCCCAGTTTCTTTCTTAACCTTGATCTTTTGAAGGCCTATGACTGGGTTAATTGGTAGTTTCTGATCAGAGTTCTGCAACCTTTTGGCTTTTGCAATCAGTTTCTTCAATTGGTTAAGGAATGCATCTCTATGCCTAAATTCTCTATCCTCATTAATGATTCTCCCTCTGGTTTTTACTCTGCTTCCATAGGTACTAGGAAGGGTGATCCCTTGTCCCCTTTTCTCTTCATCTTAATGGGTGAATCTCTAAGTAAGGTGATTCAGTGGGAAGTCAAACTAGGTAATTTAAAAGGCCTCAAGCCTTCTTCTCAAGCTCATGCGTGCTCTCATCAACAATTTATTGATGATACCATGCTTATGGGAGAAATATATGTCAGGGAAGATAAAGTCTTGAAGTCCATCTTATCCATGTATGAACGTGGATCTGGGCAAAGGATAAGCTTGCCTAAAAGCTCTATTTTCTTTCTCAATACCCCTTCTCATGGGCAGATTAAAATTATTGACATATTGGGGTGTAAACTTGGAACTTTGTCAGATGCTTACCTAGGTCTTCCCCATTGTCCCGACCCTCCTCTGAAAACCTTTTTGTCAAGTCTTATTGATAGATTTCACAAGAAGCTAGTGGTGTGGAAAGGTGCCCTCCTTAGCCAAGCTAGTAAACTCCTCCTCATCAAATCTTCCTTGCAGAATCTTCTGGTTTATGCCATGAGTTTATTTAAAGTCCTAACTAAATTTGTGGATCGTATGGAGAAAATTCAAAAGAACTTCTTGTGGACTATTTCTAAAACTAAAAACAGATTGCATCTTCTATTGTGGGAACAGGTTTGCTCTACTAAAAAGCTTGGTGGCCTGGCCCTTAGACACATTCAGGATTTTAATAAGGCTCTGTTAACCAAACAGTTTTGGAGGTTCCTTAAAGAAGATAATGAATGGAATTCTATAGTCCACCATAAATATCATATTCATGGCATTCAAAATGCTCTGGAGAATTATTTTCTGCCCCTTGCAGCTTCCAATATGTGGAAGAATTTTTCAATTCTAAGGACATTATGTCTCAAGGAATGAGATAGTCTCTTGGAGATGGTAGAAATATATATTTCCAGGATGATTGGTGGGTCGGGGAAGGCTCTTTATCCACCTTTATGTGGGCAGACCACCTTAAGGAAAAATGTGTTAGACTTGTTGGCGTTTGGGTTGTTGATTATATTCGAGATGGGGCATGGATTAATCTTGTCAGTATTGATCTGTCCCTTCATCCTATTCAGGAGTGGCTTTCATGGATTCGTATTCCATCTTTCCATATTGCTAATGAGTCTTTTTGGAGTGGATCTCCCTTTGGGGATTTCTTAGTCTCTCTTACTTTTCAGCTCATCACTAAGACCCTCTCTCTGGCCCCTTTCTGGTCTGGTATCTGGAACAATATCCTAATCCCTAAAATCAATATTTTTTCTGGTTTTTTATGCAGGAGAAAGTTTTGACCTTTGATAATCTTTGTAAAAGGGGTATGGCGATCCCCAACAGATGCTTCCTAAGTAAAGAAAATTTGGAGAATGCTAATCACCTCCTCCTACATTTTTCCTTTGTTGTTGAGGTCTAGGCTTTTTTATTTCAGTTCTGGGATTTATGGTGGATTTGGTGAGTAACATTAGGGATTGTCAGTCCTAGTGGGTTTTCCCCTCGATGAATCCCTCTCTTGGGGTGCTCTAGAGTTGCATGATGCCTCACATTGCTTAGGGTTTGTGGAAGGAAAGAAATAATAGGATCTTCAAGGACAAGGAATCCTTACCTATTGTTGTGGCTCATAGAATTTAGAACAATATTAAGGAAAAAACATTATCCTCATGCCCTAGTTGCAAAGGAGGCCCTTATATTGACATCTTTCAACAAGATTTAGAAATCATCAATAGATGGAACTTAAACTGGGATATCTCTATTCTAATTTCCAAGATAAGACAACCCAGGAGTAATGTTATTTGGATCCCTCCGCCTAGCAGATGGATTAAAATTAATGTTGATGGAGAAGCTAAGGGTAACCCTTGGTTGGCTGGTTGTGGGGGAGTTGCTAGGGATCACAATGGTAAGCTTGTCTCACCGGTGGCACTCCCCTTGGACACCTAGACAAAACGCTACTCTGAGGCTTGCGCAGATTAAATTGGTTTACAAATGGCGGTTAGAGAAGGGATCAACCGTGTTTGGTTGGAGAGTGATTCGATGAACATAATCGAATGCATTATTAGACATCACAAGCCAAGTTGGACAATCAAGAATTTGATTGAAGAATGTCATCTTATGATTCCCAATCTGGTTGATTTTAAAGCATCTCACATGTATCGAGAAAGAAATTCCCCCATTGATTATATGGAAAATCTAGGGGTGGACTATGTGGAGGTTAAATGATGGACGAAAATGGAAAGTTTCTCGAGAAACCTATGTGAGCTGACTAGAAAGGACGCCGAATTAATGGGCCGCTCATTACCAATTCATAATGACTGGAACATCATTGGGATAATATATTTGGGTGGAAGTTTTTCATGCCTCCCAATTCTAGCTATTCTAGAGGCTTCGCTTGTTTCTGGTTAGGTTTGTTATTGTATTTTCTGGGTGTGTTTTCTTGCACTCAGAATTGTGCATTTCATTGGGGGTGACAAGGATAGGATGGAACCTACCTCTTATGAGAATTTGAAAAGGAATGTACTAAGGTTTGGAATGAGATTTCGCCAAGTGTCATTGAATATTTTGTGAGAGGTTGAGATAATGGTATCCTAAAGGTCTATAGTGCTAAGTTTAGGATTGATGAAAAATTTATTTCTCAAATTACTAGTATGCAGATAGAGGGAAGGAAGTTTTATAGAGATTGGAAATATGTTGAAGAAGCTATCTCCACATTCTTCGACAAGCAGAAGGAGCGAGATAGGGTTCAAAATATGGTTAATGGTGGTTACAATCGAAAGGATCTTCAGACACCTTGGGCCGATGGGGCGAAGGTTATCATGAGATACATCACTCTTGATGGCTGGTATGTGAGCATTTTTTCCTATCACTTTGTCATTTTGAATCACTTCAGGCATGATAGAAAAATTTCCATTATGTTTTATTTGCTATCTTCCTTAAGGCATAGTCTAGAGAAACATGCAGAGAATATGGATAATCTGGTCCTCCATGAGGGTATTATTTGTCTTATTATGGATTATGCCAAAGCCCGTGAAGTCAAGTTGTCCCCTATTTTGAATACCCATGTTTCTTCTTCCAACCTAGAGGTTCAAGTGGTTTCTAACATGGATTTGGAAGGGAAGATAGTGGGCTTGCCAAGGACTCATAGCATCAAGACTTGTCTGACGACCCTGAGTATTATTCGCCTACTAGTGAGAGTCTCATTCAAAATATAACCCCTGGGATAGGTAGTAGTAGGCGCAACAAGGACCTTAGGTGGTCTGCTGGCAAATATAAATATCTGGGTACCAAGTCTGCTGACTTTGTTTCTCCCAAATCAAAGAAGCCCAAATCTGTAAAGGGTGGGGGGGCGCAATAAAGATAGTGAACAAGAGATTGAAATCGACATCCCCATAGACATTGATCCTGGGAAACAAGGGAGGGTTTTCATTGACCCAGATTTGGATAAATGCATTTCCTTTGTGGCTAGCAATCAGTTGGATTGTCTTCGAAAGATGAGCATGGAGATTGAATTGTTAAAAGAGGGTATAAAGGGTATTGTGGATGCTTTTACGGACAACCCTGGACCTAGTAATATGAAGAAACTCCTTTGTTTGACCCAGAAAGTTAGTGAGGACGTGGACAAGATGAAATCGAATCATGAATGAAGAATATGTAATCTGGAGGTTAGCTTGGAAGAAATTAAAGTTTGAGAAATCTGGTAGAGATCAACAAGGCTCCCATGAATAATAGTTCTGAAGGCTTGATAAGGGTCAATAATATGATTGTGAACTACAAGGTAGATCCCATTGCCAGTGGGACCCCTTCGGATTCCAAGCAGAAAAAGAAAGTGCAGGGTGCAGGGGGTCATATTTTTCATTCCCATACTACGCTAGGTCCGTGTACCCATACTAGCAGCAAGAACCAGGAGCAAGGCAGCTCCAGATTTATCATTGATGAGTTGAAGGCTATTAGCAGGAAAGTTATTTAGAATAATGCAGATCTGTTGCATTCTTATAAATAGGTCTATGTTTCTTCTGGTTTCAATCTATTTTGTGTTTTAGGTTGTTTTGTGGGCTTGGCCCAAGTTGGTTTGCCTTTTGTTGTTGTTTTTGTTCTTTGATGCTTATTCTCTGGTTGTTGTAAAACTTTTGGGTTTCGGGTCCCTGTAAAAACCTGTTTACCTTAATCAAAACCAAAGTCCAAACAAGCATGGGATATTCTTCAAATAGCCTATCAAGGAAAGGAAAAGGTGAAAATAGCTAAGTTGCAAATGTTAAGAAGGGATTTTGAGACAATATATATGAAAGAATCAAATACAATAGACTCATTCTTCACTCAAATCATTGGATTGGTAAACCAAATCAAATCACATGGTGAAATTATTTAAGAAAGAAGAGTGGTTGAAAATATTATAAGAGGTTTGCCTACAAGGTTTGAATAAATGGTGGTGGCCATAGAAGAGACAAAAAATATCATAATTTTCAATTGATGGACTAAATGCATCACTTATTTCAAATGAGCAGAGGCTAAGTAGGTCAACAAATTCAAATTTGGAGCATGCATTGAAGACACAAGTCTCAATCAGCCATGCTAGAGGCAGGGGAAGAACAAATTTTAGAGGTATAGGAAGAAATCCATATAGAGGTGGAAGAAGCAACCCATCAAACTCAAGTGGAAGAGGTGGCAGCCCATCAAGCTCAAGTGGAAGAGATAACTATCAAACATCAACTCAAAATAAGCCCCAAAGCCAAAGGTATGACAAATCCTCAATCCAATGTAATTATTGCAAGAAATATGGGCATTATTTAAGTGAATGTAGAAAGAAGCAATATGATTCTAGGCAACAAAGTGCAAATTTTACCAAGTAAAATCAAACTCAAGACAACATTTTCATAGCTTGTAATGTTGCACAAGAATGTGAGAAATATGGTTTTTAGACTCAGGTTGTAGCAATCATATGAGTGGAAACTTAGAAATGTTTTCAAGTTTGGATGAGAGTGTGAAATTAGATGTAACATTCGGGAATGGCAATAAAGTTTCAGTTATGGATAAAGGAAGTGTCAACATTCTAACTAAAAAGGGGGAGAAAAAAAAAATTTCAAATGTGTATTTTCTTCCTGGGATAAAACATAACTTAATGAGTATAGGGCAACTTATTCAAAGGAGGTATAGAGTTCATTTTCAAAAACAAAGAATGCATAATTTTAGATAAATTTCCAAACAATTTGCTCATAGCAAAATTTCAAATGAGCAGCAATAGAATGTTTCCCCTAAGACTAAAATCATATTTAAAGGTAGAATTTTCTCAAGGACATCCTTCAACGAATTCACAAGGTGAAGGAAAGAAACCTACAACAGTCACACAAACAATCTTTCAAGCTGAAATTAAGGATGAAAATTGGTTATGGCATCTAAGATTTGGGAATCTCAACTTTGGAAGTTCAGATTTGTTGCATAAGAAGAGAATGGTGAATGGGTTGCCACTAATAAAAAAAACAAATAGAGTATGTGAAAGATGATTTTTGGGTAAACAACATATAGAATCATTTTCAGCAGGAAAGGCAATAAGGACAAACAAACCATTGGAGATTGTTCACTTAGATTTGTGTGAGCCAATCCAAACACCTTCAATTGGTGGAAGCTACTACTTCTTGACATTCATTGATGATTGCACAAGAAAGATATGGGTCTACTTTCTAAAACATAAGAGTGAAGTATTTGATTATTTTTGACCCATTTGCTGGTCTTTGCTTCCTCATATCTTAAATTTAGTTAAGAACACATTGTATATCTTTGAGATAGTTAATGTCACATAAGATCGTCTAGGTATCCTCTAGTTTATGACCTTTGCAGACTTTATACAAGGTTAAGATTTATACGCTTATATTTCTTCAAGTTTTTTCTACTTTTTACACCTTTATCTATACATCTATTTATCAATCCACAATATATACATATTTAAATTTTTTTCTGCTAATTTCCTTGCATGATATTAATATGTCTATTTTGGCAATTCTTCTAAACGAAATCGATTTACTCAAGAACTCAACATTGGTTTCCAGCTAGGTTATGCATTTACTTCTTGCAATGCCCATTCATTTCTATGTCGACTTTGCTAGTCAAAGGTGAACTACAATTATTATTAATATCTATGATGATCTACGTTATCTTTTCTCTGTGTTTATTTTGACTTGCCGTTGCATTCCTTCTAAACCATACTTTCATTATAAGCACATACTTTACTATGACGTAATTCAAAAGTACACAGTTCCACCGCCTAATGCATCACAACCACACAGCTTAGAGGCTAGGAATTCGTCTATTGAATGAATGGTATCATGTTTAGCCCAATAGTATCATGTTTCTCTGCCTTAATGAATTCTGACACAAGCAATATTGCAAGAAATGACAAAGGCAGCTGGATTCTTTTGGTCTCCTAAGCAACAACTTTATTTCTTAGAGTACAAGGCAGCTATCAGATAAAGTTAAAATAATGCATCCCACCAAACAATACAATAGTCCCCCATGCCTCTAAAAAAGATAAGTTATAAAATAAAATATTTTCCCTCATTATTTTTTATGTATTCATAGCGTTTCCAAACAATAGTAAATTAAATATTTCTATCATTAAATCTACATAACTACTTAAAAATCTGTCGACAGGAGCTCGACACTTTGCTTTCTTGTTTGCCTCTCTTGTTGTATATGTAGCTGGACATCGCGAAGGAAATTAATTTTAATATGAAAAATGGTGATAATTTTTTTGCAGTGTTATTTTATTATTTTATGTTGTAGTAGCCAATATATACCATTAAAGTCACGACCAACTCAATTACGTCTTCCTAACGAGAATAGTTATGACTCGCTGAACAATGCCGCACACTGTCTCTCATTCCTCCGCCCTTCCCCATTTTCATTTAATTTGAAATCTGTAATTTGCAGAGGGGTTTCAATAAACTCAATACAAATGACAGGTCTGTCATTTTACCTCTTGTACATAAACTATTAGTAAAATAGGAGTCCACGTTTAATAGCATAGTAAATTTTGTTAGCTGCTGATTGAAAATTTGTTTATATGTTTTTTTAGGTTTTTAATTAATACGTTGACTATACGCTGGGATTTATTCATTTTACATGAATAGGATTTAGATGTTATGATTTCTGTGATATTATGTGATATTAGAAAGTAATAATGATAGATAAGTTTATTAAAAAAATTTAACCAGTTTTTCATCATATTTAATGTTTTAGGTGTAAGTATTGCATGTATCATATGAGTCTAAGTATTTAATGCTTCTACAATTCTAAATGCATCTTTCAAGACTTAAGAAAATATTAAATACGTTCACATAATGACTCCAATTGACCATGTGCTTATGAAATTTATATTAAATTACATAAAAATTATAGAGAAACCAGGCTGTGAAAATCAAAATCAAATGAAATTTCACAATTTTACTGGTTATAGACAAAAAAAAAAAAATGATCTACGAGTTCTTATTGCAGGTGTAGAACAAACAAAAAACTTGCACAGCAGTCATAACAAGCAACACTGTGGCTCCGAGAGCGGAGATAAAAACCCATGGTTTTGAGCAATACGTCTCCACAAATTCAGTCCACAGGACTTTCGATTTGCTTCCTTTGTAGTAAGTCTTGAGGCTTTTCCTCACATCTTTAACAGGTTTAAAGTATGGTTTCCATGTTAATCTGCTCAACTTTCTCACAATCTCCACAATCTCATCATCGCTCACGCCCAAGCTCACAAAGATTTCGTTCGTTCTCAACACCTCAGCGTCTTTGGCGTCTTGCGTCAGCTCCTTCAATAGACGAGTAAAACCAATAACGGCGTTTTCTTCAATCTTTGGTGTGCACAACTCGAAGGCTATCAAGTTTCTAATGATCGTCTCTGTCATTTGACCAATCCTCAACACAGAAAGATATAAAGTACACTGGGACTTGTCAAACCGTATCTGCTCAATGCCTCCCTCGCAACGCTTGAATTTTACTCCGGCTTTCCTTAATTCTGAAGCACAGGGAACCGCAGTCTTTCTATAATTGGGAAGGCGAACCTCTTTCCCTTGTAGCTGCGTGTAGCCTTCCTTACTATTAATATCACTATTACTACCTCTATCCCAGACACAATTGTTTTTAAGCCTTGTAAAAGGAGACCAGCCATTAATAGGGTTTTGCCCAGCGCCCACAGGAGGCTTACTATAAACTGTTGCATGGAAGCAATGGGGGAGATGACGATTGCTAACTAAATCTGCGTCTTCACTGGGTTGAATCCACAATGGGGAGTACTCAGAGCAAACTTTTGCAAGAAAGGCCTTAAAAGATTGATTTGGATTACCAATAAAAGCATAAAGTGACTCTAAGGTGGGTAGCGGGATTTGATTTTCCAATTTGAATATATCTTTCATGACTCCTAACCACAGACCTGTACCTGACTTGAGATCATGGAATGGGTCGCCGTTATTTGAAGCTGATGGTTGTTGAGGCTGCAGCATTTTTTTCTTATGTTGAGGATTGACTACATGGTGGTCAAGGAAAAGGAGGAGGAAGGAAGCATCCCTAAACAGCATCCTGGAAAAAGCCTCCTGGTCCAGATTTTGAAGAAACTGAACGTCCCCGTAGAAGTCCCTGCAGCAAGGGACCACGATTCTAAAAAAGTTGCAGTCGTCCTGCAAATCTGAAAGGCTCTGATCCCCATCTTCAACTTTTTGAACTGGAGCAAAGAAATCTTGGGGAAGCTTCCTCATAACCTTCCGTTCAATGATTTGAGATTTCTCGGATTCCATTTCAGCAAGGTGTGGTTTGAGGAAATGATAGGGCCCTATTGATATCGCCTGAGGAGTGAAGATGAGGTCATTTTCTTTCAGCGTTATTGGCACCATGAAAATGCTTGCAAGCCTTTTATCTCTTCCCACTTCTGAAACGTGCGAATCTTTTCGGGTTTCTTCCAGCCATTGAACGACAAGAGTATTTTCCTTGTCCATTAGTTTTACTGAAAGATATGCAGACAATTTCCAATTAGCTCAGAAGAGAATCACAAGCTTTCCGATTTATACATTGTTCAGAAGTAAAATGGAATAATAGCAGCACAAATAAATAACAAGAATTCGAGAAAATAAATATCTTCCAAAAATCTACCTTTGAAAACTCTGGATTAAAATATTATTCAATAATCAAAAAGATAAACACACCTCTAAATTCTAAGCTCTTCAAAGAAAGATCCAACGCCTACACTAAATAAGGAATCAAACACAAGATGATGTGCAAAACCTTCTATCCATGTCATCTATTTATAGGAAATAAAGTAACAATGAGAGAAGTTAATTTCAAACATGCCAACTACTTTGCCACCATATTTAATGATCTAGGTGAAAGTATTGCATGTGTATTAAATACATGCACCCAATGAGTCTAACTGATCATATGGTCACTTAAAAATAACCTTCCAAATATGTGACCCACATTGAATATTCTTGTATAGGTAAACTTTTAGTTAAAAAATTATCTAATCATGAAAATTTTATGGAAGGTGTACAACATCTTTCCAACATGGTACAACATATCATTATGGTTCATTATTAAATAAAACGTAGGGTTGTTCACCAAGCATATGGCAACCTAATTATAGCACATGATCACCACTATATTCTACCTCATCTTGATATTTGAGCACAATCTTTAAAGTCAAGCAGTTTGCTTACATACATGAATAGCTATTATATAGTCTAAATTTCTATAATAGAAGAATATCAAAACTTTTGTTTTCTCATTCAACTAACTACCTGGCCAAGGAGAATAAATAGATACACAATAATAGACCTTCTACTATCAATATCACTTGCTCAATAAATCTCACATTCAAGATGTGTCTTCACTAGGGTAAGAGCACCAGTAGCCATCATAGCTAACTTTGTGCACCCACAAATCCTAAACGGTACATCGCATTTTGATTATTATTTTTTGTTGTCTTTGTATGCGACTTACCTGCTTATAGCTATTGATCTGGCTTCTGGGTAGTAACGATGCACATTGTGGAATCAGTTATGCACACAAAAGTCAAAAAGTACACATTTCAAAGTGTCGCTTGATACCTAACTAAAGATGTTCTAGTAACCGTCAACTCAAAATTGCTAGTACTTGTTGACAAGTGTCCCAATAGTGGTGCACAAATGTTCCAATAGTGGTACAAAAATGGGGCAAATGTTCCAATAGTTGTGCACAAATGGGCCAAATAAATATTAAAAAATGATCGTCTATTGGTACAAAACAAAATCATTAATGGTGTTTTCACTATGACAGTTGTTGGGGGGTCAACATGACAATAGGGTGACGGTTATTGGAACTATGTTATCTATCGGTGCTCTTCCCCTAATAATAAATCACACAATTTTCTATTTTTCTAAGACGTCCCAAAACTCTTAATTAGAATCCAAAATTCATTCCTTATATTTAGTATAAATAGACTGAAAACTCACACTACTAAAAATAATATCAAATTTAGCAAAGACTACAAACAATATTAACTTAAAGACATGACTAATATTCTCTCTTTAATTTACTGTTAAAAAATATTGATTAACAAAGAACACTGCTCTCATTAAAATATAAAAAAAAAATATTAATTAATTTGCAATCATACGTCCTAAACAACTACACATACATCCTCTAAATGACAAAAAGATTTTTTTTCATTGTATCACTTCTAATCTCCATCCTTAAAAAAATTTTACTAAACTAAAATTTGAGATTTTAAAGTCATAATAATATCCTCACTATTCTTAAATAACATTTCATCAAGCTATGCAAAATGGTGATAATTTTGCACCTAAAAATTTAGGTTCCAATAACCAATATATATGATTAACATATACCCTTAAAGTCACAATCAGGTCAATTACGTCTTCTGGACCATAATAACTATCACTATCTGAATAATAGACTCCACTACATCTACAATTTTGTAGTCAATTCAAATGACAGGCC
Source organism: Cryptomeria japonica (assembly GCF_030272615.1). Classification (NCBI taxonomy): domain Eukaryota; kingdom Viridiplantae; phylum Streptophyta; class Pinopsida; order Cupressales; family Cupressaceae; genus Cryptomeria; species Cryptomeria japonica. The sequence continues at coordinate 256,896,540 of NC_081413.1, forward strand.
TGACATTTTACCCCTTGTACATACAATATTATTAGTTTGATTACTTATGCTATTTCTTTAGATTAGTCAGGCAATTCTGTTACAGAATTTCAAAAAGTTAACGTCATTTTTATTGTTTAAAAATATAAATATATTTTAATAATTTTAAAAATATTATTTAATCTTTTTTATTGGTTTATTATGAGAACAATTGTTTTTTCCTATCACTTGTCATTTTATTTTTTCACAAATCTTCCTTGTAGAATAAATGTGAAATGAGGGAGTTGGTAAGATATTCCATCATAAGATATCTTCAACCACATGTGAGTATCTAGAGGTAAGATAATTTCATTGTAATAAATCCTAATGACCTTAATATATTATATTATTATTAAACTGATTTATATTGTATCTTGAGGTAAGATAATTTCATTGTAATAAATCTTAATCACATTAATATATTATATTATTATTAAACTAATTTATATTTATCTCATGCATAAATAATTTGTATGTACAAATAATTACTGCAAGAGTGAGTGGGACAAGCAAGCTAGTCTGGATGCAGTTATTACCTAGTTCCATCAGAAAAGACAGATAGGCAACAAAATCTATGGAGAAATCTTATCTCACTGAATATAAGAGTATATATTAAATTTCTTCGTCTGTAGATTATTAATTGAAGATGATACGAATTGAAAATTGCAGAGACTGGAGACAGTAAAGTGGGCAGGGAAACCCAATCCATATGCTGATACTAGTATGTAGATAAGTGATGCTGAGCTCCTAGTTCCACCATTATCGGCTTACTAGGAGTTCCACCGAAAAACACCACCATGCACCACAATGCTTCAACTCAGCCATCCACTAATCACCGGTCAAGGCATACGTAGCTTGTTTGGGCTAATTTTAGTTTTTGCATGAGAACTAGTTGCTCCGAACTAGTCTTTGCATTCACATGTTCAATTGAGGTTTTTTTTGTTCTTGCAAATAAAGCATGTTGTGCATGCAGTTAGTTAAATATGGTGCATGTAACGCATGAAGTACATGTTGATGATATAAACGGTTGTAGAGGTTGTACAACCTCTATAAAATTGCAATTTATCCTCTATTTTAAAATCTACAATTGGTATCAAAACAGGTTAAAAAATTCTAGGTTAGAGGATCATGATTGTTTGAAGAATTTGTGGAAAGATCAAAGATTGTCCTTGCTTCAAATTTGGATTTAGTGGAAATTAGAGCCAGCCATCAGCATGCAGATTAGAAGATTGTGATCGAAAGGAAGCACTAACAGTCACAGAGGTTGAAATCCATAGAATAGACCACAACTATTGGAAAAAGGAGAGTTGTTCAATTTAAGGTGAATTGTTGCATGAAAGAAGTCGTTGCAGTTAAGTCACCCCTATTGAAGCAAGGTTAAATTATTTAAGTGTGTAGAAATCATTGAAGAGGAATAAAGCCAATCGCAACTACTGTAGTTTGTTTGCAGCTGTTATAAAAAATAGAAAAGGTTGGTGCATGTTTGTCGAAGGTGCAAAATTGTGCCAAAAAATGCAATGTGTTAAGGTGTTGATTTGAGAAGCATAAAGTTGTCACTTGGTAATGAACCTACTGCTGACAAAGGAAGAGGAATACAAGTCCATTTGAAGAGTACTATAGATTTGTCTCACGGTCAAGAAAGCCAACTACTAGGAGGAAAATAAATCAAAAAGGTGATTTTAAATCTTTTGCTTCAATGAGGAAGATTGGAAAAAAGGTGAAAAAAGAAAATGCAAATCTAATTTGTGAAAAGGATATTTTGCAACATGAATTGGTAAAGGTCAATAAGTCTAATTCAGATTTGATAGAAAAGATAAGGCAGTTAGGAAAATATATTTATGAAAGTTCATGTGACAATGATATTCTTCAAAGGGAATTGGAGAAAGTTAAACAAGAAAATGGACACTTAAAAGAAAAGTTAAAGTTGTTTGATGAAGTCAAGAAGGAGAATGAAGATTTTGACAAATAGTTAGAAGTGTTGAAAAAAGAAAATGAGTGTTTGAAAGCAAAGTAATTAGTTTGTGATGTATTGTGTGGCACAAAATATTTCTTTCATATCGTTGATCAATCGACTGATATGCATGATTTACTGAAAATTTCTTTAGGTGAAGATGGTGAAGTTGAAAGTAAGGATGTGTTTGCATGTACAGATGCAAGTTGTGATGTTAATGACAAAGGTTGTTTTGAAAATAATATTGGTTGGAAGATGTTGTAGAAAATGGGTTATAAAGGAAAAGGAATTGGAAAGCATGAGCAAGGAATAAGAGAGCCCATTAGGTTGGTTATGAGACCAAAGAATGAAGGTCTCGGATGTTGTAAGAAAGAAAGATTTGATGTTGCTAGTGTTACAAGCTCATGCAAATTAGTTGAAAGAATCCAGTGTTCACATTGCCATAGAGAAGGACATAAAGAAGATAAGTGTTGGGATCTTCACCCTTGTTCAATTTGTGGGTTGAAGAATCATTGTGAAAAGTCAAGTTGGAACAGAGAGATGATTGAACAATCTAAGAAAGGTTGTATGCAGATTGATTATGGTTGGATCCTATTGGCAAAAGTTAATGTATATATTTAGAAGGTTGTATAAGCCTAAATGTTTGCATGTGAACAAAATAAGTGATTCAACACAGTTTCGATGTTCAAATCAAGTAGCAAATGACTGCTTGCTATGATTGGTGTTGCACAGTGAGTAGCAAGGGTTTAGACTTTTCCACGTCGAGTTATATTGTAAGGTCACATCAATTTGCAAAGATCTAGTTTTTCAAAGCTTTGAGATTATATTGTGAGTCTCAACATCAAGGGAGAGTATGTAGATAAGTGATGTTGAGCTCCCAATTCAACCATTATCGGCTTACGAGGAGTTCCACCGCAAAACACCACCATGCACCGCAATGCTTTAAATCATCCATCCACCGATCATGCACAACCATCCATCGATCACCAATCAAGGAATACGTAGATTGTTTAGGCTAATTTTATTTTTTACATGAGAACTAGTTGTTCTGAACTAGTCTTTGCATTCACATGTTCAGTTCAAGTTTTTTCTGTTCTTGCAAATAAAGCATGTTTTGCATGTAGTTAGCTAAATATGGTGCATGTAATGCATGAAGTGCATGTTGATGATATAAACGGTTGTAGAGGCATCAACCTCTATAAAATTGCTTTAACTGTAAGGAGTAACATAGACTGCACAATGTAATAAGTTCTAATTGAATTGAATAAAGAATTATCTATGTGTGTAAATTAGTGCTCTATTTTTCCTTTTTTTACTGTCTTGTCTCTATTTATCCTCTATTTTAAAATCTACAGTATTACCAGAAAACAAAAATATACAAAAATCTAAAGAATTCTAATCGTATTGAACAGAGGCAAATATTAAAGGTATGTCTTTTAAATAATAATTGAAGAGGATATAAGTTGAAATCTTCAAAGATTGGATGAAGTTAATAGTATTCATTTTCAAGAACATAAGATTCTATCATGTTTTTTGTTGTCGTCTCTACAAGTTCCTTTTGTTTTTTTTTTGTGTTTTTCTTTTCATGTATAAAAAATTAAGGTTTACATTTAGTAATCTAATATTTAATAAATTAGTTAATTAAGTAAAAAATTATTTCCATCTAATTAAAATCAATACACTGAATATAATAAATGAACAAATGATGATAGATATTATTTCTAGCATAACTCTACATTAGTATCAGAGTGATGAACAATCTTGTGCCTGTGCCATTAAATTTGTGTTCTGCATTTGAAATGTGCTCTTCATTATGTTAGAGAAAAGTCTTACAAACTCAAACAATATGGTTGTATAAAGAAATGTGGAAGGAGGTTTCAAATCTAGCATATTGTTTAAAACTAGTGCATTATCTTTCTTTTTTAATCTACTATAAGTGAGAAATGTAAAAAATGGGAAGCATGTTTCTTAGTGTTCGCAGCAAAATTAAAGATTGGTGTAGTTTTTGTTGGCCATTTGGTAAAAAGATGCTTTGTAAAGGGCATATGGAAGAAGAGAACAATTTTGTCAATCTGCTAAAGCATGGGGGAATGGAAAAGAACAACGTAGGGTTTCATTTGATGAAATATTTTTAAAAGAAAATTGCAATTGATTTCATTTGTTTATTTCATCATAATCAAGGTATGTGTTAGTTATCTCTCTATTGTATGTGTTGATAATACTTATAGAAGGCTACAACCCTGTCCAATAAGGGTCTTGAAAACCAACCACAACATTCATCAAGACAAATAAAAAGGAACCTTGAAATGAAGCACTACAATGCCAACCAATTAACCATGGATGTCCTCATAAATCAACATCTTTAACCTACTAGAGCACTCGAGAGATAGCTTCTCACAATCAATAATGTGCCCATTAACTAAATGCTCAAAATCCCATTTAACTCAACAATTGATCAACCACATCATTCCACTCTCATGAGCTTTGGAAGAAAGAGACAAAGTCTAAAGAGCTACCCAACCTAAGAATATGTCGGAATACCAAAAACTTTAGTGTAAGTTTTTCATACATTTGAGTGGTACATGAGGTCAATCGGTAGGCCATTTATCAAATAATGGTTTTTCAACAAAGGTATCAATGGAGAAATGAAAGCTTCAAATAAACCATGCACCAACTTATAGAGATTCAAACATGACTTAAAGAAAACCTATGAATCAAGAAGATCATCTAACTCTACTACCAATAGGGTCATGTTACATTTTCAATAGTGGTAGAAGGAAATAAATGAATAAGTATGCGTGGAAACAAATGATGAGGTGGAATTAGGAGTTGACTTTGTAGAGAGTTAAATGTATGATGTAGTAAGACACAAAAAATAGTGATGGCTATAGTAGGAAGATGGGTAGGTGAGTTAAGAGTATAGGTATCTCAAGGTCAATGAATTTAAGAGGTAGGCAATAAGGAAGAGGTAAGGTAGGGAAGAGGTGAAAACTAAGTAGTTGGGAACTAGTAGAAGTAGGAATAACACTATATGAAGATGAAAAATGGCAACAATATGAGTAATGGTGTAAGAGATAGAAGACGCAAATGCATCATATAAAAAAGTAAATATCTAGAAATTTTAGCACTAATACCTTGTAGATCTCTTAACCACTATGGCTTAGTGTTGAACATGTTATAAATCATATTAGGTAACAAGAGAGAGGGAGAGCATGTAAGGATATAAAAATGAAGATAAATATGGATATGGAGAATGGGAGAGAGTGGATAAATGGAGAGGGAGAGGGAGGGATTAATATATATATATATATATATATATATATGGATAAAAAGAGATAGAAATAGGAGTGAGAGGGAGATAGAGATAGTGGAAGAGATTAATTGAATAAGAAAGAGAGAGGGCATGAGAGAGGAAGATACAACTCAATAGATAGAGATGAACAGAGAGGGAAAGATATAGATAGATGAATATATATATATATACAGAGAGAGAGTTGTATAAATATAGGGATATGGATCAAAAGAGATAAATAGACAAATGAGAGGGATAGGGAGAGAGAGAGATGGATATATAGAGCAAGAGGAATAGAGTTATAGACAGAGAGAAGGTGGTAGAGACAAATAATAGAGAGTTATATAGAGAGATGGAAAGAGAGAAATATAGATAGAGATTGAGATATGGAGGCAAAAACAGGGAGAGTGTGTGTATATTATTTTGTGTGTGTGTGTGTGTGTGTGTGTGTGTGCGCGCGAGAGAGAGAGAGAGAGAGAGAGAGAGAGAGAGGAAAGAGAAGTAGATAGATATAGAAAGAGAGAGAGAGGGAAAGAAGGAGATAGAATGGGATAGAAGGAGGGAGAGATGAGGATAAAAGGGACTTGGAACATATAGAGTGGGAGAGAAATATATAAATATATAAAGGAGAGATGGAAGGAGAGAGGGAGAGATGGAAAGATAGAAAGATGAAAATATAGGAAGTGATATATAGAGGTAAAGAGGGATATATATAAAGACATAGGGTAGGAGATATAGAGTGAATAAGAAAGAGGGGGCCAAGAGTGAGAAATAAAGTTGGTGATAGAGACAAGTAATAGAGAGAAAAGGGAGCGGGGGAATATATAGAGTGGGGAGAAATAGAGAGATAGAGATCAAGATAGGATAAAGAAATGTGTATGAGAGAGAGGGAGAGAGATGGAGGTAGAAATAAGGAGTGTGTGTGAGTGAGTGAAAAATATAGGGAGGGAGAAACAAGGAATGCATGTGTGTGTGTGTTTGTGTGAGAGAGAGAGAGAGAGGGGGGGGGGAGTTATAAGGAGAGAGGCAGAGGGAGAGAGAGGAAAAGATGGAGATAGAAAGAGGGAGAGATATATAGTGATAGATATATATATATAGAGAGAGGGGGGGAGAGAGATAAGTTATTTTATTATGTAAATTAAAATGAAAATTCAAAGCACAAAATTTTACATTAATAAAAAAATCAGTAAGACAAAAACTGGCAAAAAATGGACATTATAATAAATAATTTCTCTTAAAATTTAATATGTTGACAATAGTTGGCAATTTATTCATCTTATACTAATAAGATATGACTTTTACAATATTAGAAAGTAATAATGACAGATAAGTTCATTAGAAATTTCTTAAGTACTTTGTCTTTATATTTAATATTTTATGTGAAAGTATTGCATGTGGGTATGTACAGGATCATGGTGTGCCAAAACAGGTCCTTAAGTGGCAATAAGATTTCAGAAAATTAGAGTTATGCACCTTGACATGAAAATTTTAATAAGTTATGAACATTATTTTTAAAATATGTAAGAAAAGAATATATATAAAATTGAATTTAGTTTGTAAGCTACTAGTTGTTTTTTGGGGGAAAAAAATCCTATTTGATGAAAATTTCAAATTTCAATGCAGTGGTACTAAAATTTTAGGAAAAAGATAAGAAGTGGGCATATGTCTGACCACCATAATCACAATAAAATCATAATATTTTTTTATAATATTTATAATATAAGTATTATAATCATGTCCAGATGTGACACATATTTTTTATAATTTTTTATAAAGTAAATAATTATTTATGATTTTTTTACTACAGATTTTTAGAAATTCAGAAACTCCTACATCTGACCACCTTAACTTGGTAAAAACCTTATGAAATTCATTTTTTTTTAATTTTTCCCTGTAGTAGATGAAGCATAGGATGTGACGCATGTTTTGGATTCAAAAAATGTTATACCGTTTGAAAGTTGTGAGTGTTTTTCAATCAGTCTATCAATCAGGACTTTTGTTAGAATTCAATTAGAAAATAAATAATAATTATTTATTAAAGTCAAAATAAGACAATCCTTGTATTATTGGAAATCTGAGAATGTCCTTAAAAAACCCTTTTTGTTTTATCAATTATAGTTATAAAAAAGTTGTCAGCCACCAGTGTAAAGTCTGGAAAATCAAGGAATACTAGAAAACGCGCTTTTTCAGTTGACTTTCTAGACTTGTCACTTCCAAGCCAAATCCCAAAGAAAACCCGAGCCAAAATTTCAAATTTGAAATTTGTACAACAGAAATCAGATATCCAATTTTAATAAGTAAATTCAATAACTAAATTTGCACATAATTAATCTATTGTTTATTAATATATTAATATATAATCTATTAAACTATAAATATATTAGTATAAGATATTAGGGAGAGGGAGAGGGAGGACTGGGGAGTGGGAGAGAGAGAGACGAGGGGTAGGTAGAGAGAGAGGGGGGAGGGAGGGAGGGAGAGATAGAGAGTTTAAGGGAGGGAGGGAGAGAGAGAGAGAGAGAGAGAGAGAGAGAGAGAGAGAGAGAGAGGGAGGAAAGGAGAGGGAGAGGGGGGAGGGGAGAGAGAGAGAGAGAGAGAGGGGGGAAGGGAGAGAGGGAGAGGGGGGAAAGGAGAGAGAGAGAGAGATTAGGGAAGAGGGAGGGAGAGGGAGAGGGAGAGGATGACCCCTTAGGACACAATATGACCCCTTCCCCATCGCCCCCTCTCCTTCTCCCTCCCTCTTCCCTAATCTCTCTCTCTCTCCTTTCCCCCCTCTCCCTCTCTCCCTTCCCCCCTCTCTCTGTCTCCCCCCCCCTCTCTCTATCTCTCTGTCTCTCTATCTCTGTCTCTATCTCTCTTTGTCTCTATCTCTCTCTCTCTTTCCCTCTCCCTCTCCCATAACCTCTCTATCTCTTCCCCCCTCTCTCTCTCCCCTAATCTCTCTCTCTCTCTCTCTCTCTCTCTCTCTCTCTCTCTCTCTCTCTCTCTCCTTAAACTCTCTATCTCACTCTCCCTCCCTCCCCCCACTCTCTCTCTCTCCTTCCCCCCTCTCTCTAGGACACCATATGACTCCTTAGGTTTCAAATTTTTGTAAGCAGTATTGGCACTACTTTTTATATTGTAATAATGGTTCACCTTCCCACCTTATGACACACTATGACCCATTAGGACACCATATGGTGTTGTTAGGGGTCATATGGTGTCCTAAGGGGTCATGGGATACCATATGACCCTTAAGGACAACATATGACCCCTTATGACACCATATTAGGTTGTTATGGGTCCTATGGTGTCCTAAGGGGTCATATTATGTCCTATGACCCCTTAGGACACCATATGACCCTTTATGATACCATATTGTGTCATTATGGGTCATATTGTGTCATATGACCCCTTAAAACACCATATGACCCCTTAGGACACAATATGACCCTTTACGACACTATATGGTATCGTTATGCATCATATGACCCCTTATGATACTATATTGGGTTGTTGTGGGTCCTATGGTGTCCTAAGGGGTCATATTGTGTCCTATGACCCCTTAGGAAACCATATGATCCCTTATGACACCAAATTGTGTCGTTATGGGTCATATTGTGTCCTAAGGGGTCATATTGTGTCATATGACCCCTTAAGACACCATATGACCCCTTAGGACACAATACAACCCTTTACGACACTATACGGTGTCGTTATGGGTTATATGACCCCTTATGACACTATATGGTATCGTTAGGGGTCATATGGTGTCCTAAGGGGTCATGGGATACTATATGACCCCTAAGGACAACATATGACACCATATTGGGTTGTTATGGGTCCTATGGTGTCCTAAGGGGTCATATTGTGTCCTATGACCCCTTAGGACACCATATGACCCCTTACGACACCAAATTGTGTTGTTATGGGTCATTTTGTGTCCTAAGGGGTCATATTGTGTCATATGACCCCTTAAGACACCATATGACCCCTTAAGACACAATATGACCCTTTATGACACTATACGGTGTCGTTATGGGTTATATTGTGTCCTATAGAGTCATATTGGGTCCTATGTCCCCTTAAGACAATATATGATCCCTTACGACACCAAACTATGTCATTATGGGTCATATTGTATCCTAACAGATCATATTGTGTCATATGACCCCTTAAGACACCATATGACCCCTTAGGACGCAATATGACCCCTTATGACACCATATTGGATCGTTATGGGTCCTAAGGGGTCATATGAGCCCTCTCCCCTAATCTCTCTCTCCCCCTCTCCCCTAATCTCTCTCCCTCCCCCTCTCCCCTAATATTTCTCTCTCTCCCTATCCCCTAATCTCTCTCTCTCCCTCTCCCCTAATCTCTTTCCTTCTCCCCCTAATCTCTCTTCCCTCCCCCCTCTCTCCCTCTCCCCCTCCCCCTCTCTCCTACTCTCCCTCTCTTCCTCTCCCCTAATATCTCTCTCTCTCTCCCCTAGTCTCTCTCTCTCTCCCTCTCCCCTAATCTCTCTCTCTCTCCCCCTCTCCCCTAATATTTCTCTCTCTCTCCCACTTTCCCCTAATCTCTCCCTCTCCCTCTCCCCTAATCTCTCCCTCTCCCCCCTCACCCTCTCTCCCCTAATTTCTCTCTCTCCCCTAATCTCTCTCTCTTCCCCTCCCCTAATATTTGTCTCTCTCAAACATGAGTACTCAAATCAGAAATCTGATATAATTGGATATCCGATTTCTGCCATTGTCGCTAATGTGGCAACGGGAATTATTTTTGGGACCCCAAATTTATGCATTAAAATTGGATATCCGATATTCGATTATATTGGATATCTGATTTTTGTAAATAAAAAAGAGCCTTTTGGGCCATTTTGTGGATTCCAACGGCCCACATTATTCACATTCTAGTTTATGTCGACAATCATGGGTTTTCAGATAGGTTGAGACAAATTTGTTCTTTTGAGAGATTCTTAAAGCCAAATCCTACATTGTCAATCATTTAGGAGCATCTTTGTGGAGGTAAATGTGTTGGTGTAAATAAATATTCATTATGGATATTATTACACTTTACTTAAGTTAACTTAGGATAATGCATCTCTTCGTAGTTTGGATTTGAGACACTTAGGAAAGTGTGCACATAGGGATAGAGCTTGTAGGAAAAATTCCACATTTTGTGGTCTTATTTTGCTATTACACTCTACATTCAGTGGGTCATCCACCTCTTGTGGAATATTATATTATTTCTCCTACCTACCCCTAGTATTTCTTACCTACCCTTGTTTCTCATTGAGACACATGTCATAATTGTGTGCTCGTACATCCATATGACCTTGCCTATATAAGCAGGTCTATATTCATTGTATTGGTTAATCCAGTTGATCATTTTGCATATTGATGAGAATACAGTTTGTTCTTGTCATTCTATTGTCTCTCCTTTTATGCTTTTCATTGTGCCCTTGATCTTGGCAAAATCCTACATGGTATCAGAGATATTGGGGCTTCATTGATTAGTTTTTTGGAGACATTTTGGAGGCTTCAATTTTTGGATTTGAGGATCTTCATTTTTTGGGGGCGTCGTATAGCAATTTGGACATCACAGTTGAATCCGGGAGGCTGTTTCCATGAATTTCGACTATAAAGTCGACCTATTTTGGTGAGAAATTTTTTTTCCCCATTTTGGCTATTATTGTACGAATTTCGAAAAAAAATTTAATTATTTTCAAAAAAAAAATTTCGAAAAAAAACAGTGACCAAAAAAATAATTTTGAAAAAAAAAAATATATATATATTTTTGTTGTTTTTGGGGGTCTGCAGACCCCCCCGTACTTCGCAGTACCCTGCAGGTTGCAAGGTCGGAGCCGCTGCTGCTGCCACCGTGTCCCGTCGGCTGCCTCGCTCCCGCCGCCGGCCCCCTCAACTCCCGGCCCGTTGATAACTGCCGCCTCCGGCGACGCCTTCCTCCCGCCAGCAGTCCACTAAACCGGTGGACCCGCGCTTGCCATGTGGCAGGCGGCCACTGGCCCGCAGTCAACAACCATACCCCTGGTCACCACTCGCATGTCAATAGTCCATACGATACGCTAGCCCAATCAGCTGCATAGTCACTGTGCCATGTCAGCAGTCCATACGGTACGGACGCCCAGTCAGCAGGGAACTATAGTTTTCATGATGGTCATACGGCCATCAAATTTAAGCTAGTGAATTGCTGACATCAGCGCCACATCAGCAGACTTTTGAAATTTTTTGACCCCCCCTTCATTGAGCTTTTCAGTTTTGCAGTTCAACTTTGAAAGGCCACATCTTGCTCATTTTTGCTCCTTTTCTAGTGCAATTTTTTTTTTGAAATGGGCTAAAATTTCGTGATCTTCGTAGTGGTGTGTTTATTTTCTGATTTTGGTGCACAGGTTTTTCAGAATTTTCGGATTCTCTCAGCTGTACCTGTCCAATCCTCAATTCTGCAACTTCAAAGGCCTCATTTGAGCTCATACGACCTCCTTTTCAAATGCCCTTTTTTTTTAAAGTGCATGTTTTTTCATCTACTTTCATAATCTATGATTATATTTCAGAGATTTTGAGTGGAAATTGTACTTTCAAATATTGGTCTTATTTGGCCTATTAGGTACTTGTAAAGTGCTTGGATCTTAGTTTAGATCTCTTGCATTATCAGTTTGAGTCTCTTTTGGCCTTATTGAGGAAGTTGTAAAATTGTAATCAGAAGTCCACTTTGCCATTTTTTGCAAGTGGCCTATTGTAAACGCACTAAGTATAAAGTGCCAAATCATCACTTTTGGGGGGGGTTCTTTGATTGAGTGAATTTGGGGGGGTGTCTTGTGTGATTGTGCCTCTCTTTGTGCTCTTTCATTTTTGTTGCAATGAGTCCTCATAAGTTTCCACCTTTAACTCCACATAATTATGCATCATGGAAAATTAAAGTATGGAGCAAATTAATGGAAAAAGGTCTCACGCATTACATAGATTGAACAATAATAGCACCACCTGATCCTAAGGCTGATCCTAATGCTCAGTTAGAATGGCTCACTAAGAATTTCATGGCTCTTGGAACTTTGCACAAGTATGTATCAGATGACCTCATCTTTCATATTGAAAAGTTTACAACAATCAAAGAGGCTTGGGATATGTTTCAGAAATTATATGGTCAAGTTGATGAAATCAGAGGTTATAAGATTGACAATGAGCTCACCAACTTGGATCCCAAGATTTTTGATACAATCCAAGATTATGTCACCAAAGCAAATGAGCTAAGAGCAAATCTTAAGGATTTTGGAATTGACAAAAAGGATGCTTAGTTGATATTCAACTTCTTGGACAAGCTTGCACCAAAATATGCAGCATTTTTGTCTAGCTTCCAAACTCATCGTTTGACAGTGGGGAGTTCCTATGTTATGCCTTCATTTGATGCTTTCACAAAAATGTTAATATTGGAACAATCTAAGTTGTTGAACATGGGACTTCTCAAGTCTTCAAAGTCCAAGGCTTTGGTGGCTAATCAAGAGAATCAAGGAAGTCAAGGCAAAGATTCCAACAAGAAGAAGAAGCACTCTAAGTCTAAGCCACACCAAGAAAAAGGACAATCATCCTCTCCATCACAAGGCAATTTTTCATCCTCTTCCAAGAAGGGGACACCACCTAAGAAGGATAAACCAACTTGTGCATATTGCAAGAAGTATGGTCATGATGAGCATTGATGCCACACAGAGCAAGTTGATGAGTTAACTAATCTTCTTAAGAAAAACAACATCAACTTGCCATCCGCCTACACAAAGAAGGATTCATCTCCTTCCTCTTCCTCACATTCTAAGGGAAAAGGGCAAGCATTTGTGGCTACAACAAGTTCTTCACAGCAATGGATACTTGACTCAGGTGCCTCATATCACATGGGTTCTACAAAGGAGCAGTTATCTTCATTGGAGCCATCTAAGGTACCTCACATTTACATAGGTGATGATACTCAAGTAGAGGTTGAAGGGAAAGGTTCAGTTGACATGGATGATGGAACATTTGAGAATATTCTCTATGTTCCTAACTTGTCTACCAACCTTCTCTCTATCTACCAAATCACTCACTATTGGAATGGGAAAAAGGTTGAGTTTACACTAGATTCAGTTGTGGTAAAGGAACTTGATGATGATGCCTTGGTAGCAGTGGGACAAGTCAATGACAACTCAAGGCTTTATTCATTCTCCCACTTTGTGCCAAGTTCACCTTCTAGGGCCTTGCTTACTCATTCAAATTCAGAAAGTAAGCTATGGCATGAGCGGTTTGGTCACCTCAACTACCGCTATCTTCAGCAGCTCAGCACTAAAGACGTGGTCATAGGTCTACCTCGAATCAGTTTTTCAGAGTGTGTATGTTCAGGTTGTTCAATGGGCAAGCATCTCGAGGAGAAGTTTGATAAGGGGAAAGCTTGGAGAGCTTTGGAAGTTCTTCAACTTTTTCATAGCAATGTAGCAGGTCCATTTCCAGCACCTTCATTTAGCAAGGCCCACTATGTCCTCACCTTCATTGATGACTACTCCCGCTTCACTTGGGTCTACTTTCTCATTCATAAGAGTGAAGTATTTGACAGATTTCAGGACTTCAAGACTCGTGTGGAGAAGCAATCAGGGAAAGTGGTCAAGATTCTTCGTATAGATAATGGAAGGGAATATGTGAACAAAAGACTTGAGGATTTTTGTACATTTGAGGGGATTGATCTTCAGCATTTTGTTGCATACACTCCACAGTAGAATGGAGTTGTAGAACGCAAGAATAGAACTCTCAAACAAATGGCTAGCTGTATGATACATGCATGTTCTCTTGATCCCGCCTTTTGGGCAGAGGCTATCAGTTGTGCCACACACATCCAGAATCGGGTTCCTCACAAAGCTTTGCAAGGTATTACTCCTTTTGAGGCTTGAGCTGGTAGGAAACCGATTGTGAGACATTTTAGAGTCTTTGGGTGTCCAGCATGGGCTTGCATACCTCAATAGAAATGCAAGGCATTGGAACCTCAGAGTTGACCTTGCATATTTGTTGGATATCCTGAGGTTGTTAAGGCATATAGATTGATGGATCCTGAGACACATGAGGTGTTCATTGAGAGGAGTGTTCACTTTAAGGAAAGCTCTCCTAGCTTAGCCTCTCTACCTCCTCCACCTTCCTCCATTGTGGATAGTGATGTTAGTGATTCAAATGATGAGACTCCTTCAACTCTGACTTGCAGGGTTACACCTCCGCAGGGTCCACTTGCAGTTGAGGAGCCTCATTCTCCACCTCCACCTAGACCTCATTGAGCTTGACAGACACTTGAGTCTGCGGGTTCTCTTGTTGGGGATCCTTCAGATACATGGAGAACTCAATCACAGCATCAAGATCTACCACATGCATTCATTGCTACCGCTTCCGATCCACAGACATTTGGGGAAGTATCAGGGGTTCCTGAGTGGGACCAAGCTATGGAGGAAGAGGATAGTTCCTTGATGAGGAACAACACATGGGATTTAGTCCATCTCCCTAAAGGGAGAAAGATGGTTCGATGTAAGTGGATCTATCGGACCAAGTTTGTAGTGGATGGTAGTGTGGATAAGTATAAGACTCGGCTTGTTGCGAAAGGTTTCTCTTAGCTTCCAGGTGTTGACTATACTGAGACCTTTGCACCTGTAGCCAAGATGAACTCCATTCGTTTGACACTTGCTATTGCTGCAGCTCATGGTTGGGCTATACATCAGATGGATGTGAAGAGTGCTTTTCTTCATGGTGATCATGATGAGGAGATTTATATGGAGCAACCATAGGGTTTCATCCAGGATACTTCCTTGGTTTGCAGACTAAGGAAATCTCTCTATGGCCTTAAGCAAGCCCCTAGGGCTTGGTACGCTAAGATGGATTCCTTTCTTCTCTCTGCAGGGTTCACCAGGTGTCATTCTGATCCGAATGTCTACATTTTGTGATAGGATGACTCTCACTTGATACTTGTGCTCTATGTTGATGACTTGATCATTACAGGGAGTACTGCATCCATCATTAACAGGGTCAAATCTGCTTTACATGACAGATTTGCTATGACTGACTTGGGTTTTTTGCACTACTTTCTTGGGATAGAGATTTCACAGCCACCTTCCGGGATTACACTATCACAGCCCAAGTATGCTCTTGATCTACTTGCATTCTTTCATATGGCTAATTGTAAGCCTTCTCTGACTCCCTTTCTTTCAGGAGTCAAGCTTGAGGCTCAGTGTTCTTCTCCACCAGTTGATGCCACTTTGTATCGTCAGCTTGTGGGTAGTCTCATTTACTTGACCCATACACGCCCTGATATTTCATTTGCAATTGGCATGGTTTCCCGCTTCATGCAGGAACCACATGAGCTTCATTAGAAAGCCACCAAACGCATTCTTCATTACATCTAGGGTACACATCACTATGGGATTCACTATGCAGCAAGCACAGGACTTCGCTTGGTTGGTTACACAAACTCCGATTGGGCTGGCGATCTTGATGATCGTAAGTCTACTTCTGGTTACAGCTTTCACCTTGGTTCAGGCCCCATTTGTTGGCAGAGAAAGAAGCAACATGCTATTGCTCTCTCTTCAACTGAGGCTGAGTATCAAGGCGTTGTTAACATAGTGACTGAGACCATTTGGCTCCAATAGATTCTCACACAGTTTGGATTCACCACTCCACGACCGATAGTTCTACATTGCGACAATCAGAGTGCTATTGCGATCTTGAAGAACCCGGTCCAGCACCAACGGACCAAGCACATTGAGATTCATATGCACTATATCTGAGAGCTCATTCAGGAGCAGGTCATTGATTTGCAATATTGTCCTACAGTGGAGTAGGTTGCTGACATATTCACCAAACCTTTCATCGAGAGTAAGTTCCGACAGTTGCAAGCTCTCTTGGAGGTGCAGGATGTGTCATTAGGGGGGGTCAGCTAACTTCTCCTTCCTCTCTTATGGGGGGGACTTTTTCCTCTTTGAGGTTTTGTCCTTCTTCCTTGAGAGTCTTTTGTACTTTCATCTCACTTTTGGGGGGGAGTTTTTTCCCATTGGGTTTTCTCCCTTTCTCCATTTGTGAGAGATTGCATTGCATGGTTTTGCTTGTATTTGCATATTGTACATGGGTACCTATCATGGCCTAGTAGCCAAGACCCATCTTGCATTGTTTACTTGAGTCTTCATTCCCCTAAGTTGCACTTAAGGGGGGGTGTTGGTGTAAATAAATATTCATTATGGATATTATTACACTTTACTTAAGTTAACTTAGGATAATGCATCTCTTCGTGGTTTAGATTTGAGACACTTAGGGAAGTGTGCACATAGGGATAGAGCTTGTAGGAGAAATTCCACCTTTGTGGTCTTATTTTGCTATTACACTCCACATTCGGTGGGTCATCCACCTCTTGTGGAATATTATATTATTTCTCCTACCTACCCCTAGTATTTCTTACCTACCCTTGTTTCTCATTGAGACACATGTCATAATTGTGTGCTCGTACATCCATATGACCTTGCCTATATAAGCAGGCCTATATTCATTGTATTGGTTAATCTAGTTGATCATTTTGTATATTGATGAGAATACCATTTGTTCTTGTCATTCTATTGTCTCTCCTTTTATGCTTTTCATTGTACCCTTGATCTTCGCAAAATCCTACAAAATGGAGAGTAGTAGTCGTTGGAAGTCTAAACACAAAAGAAAGCTTTCAAATGACCAAATTGAAGTGTATAGAGAAAGAGATAGAGAAGGTCATAGGAGGAGAAGACAAGGTATGTTAAATATTGCTAATGTTACTTCAAGTGAAGAGGAAATTGAATTTGAAAATGTTGAACAAGTTATTAAAAATGAAAATGTAGATTTTGAAAGTGAAAATGTCGAACATGTTGAAAATGTTGAAAGTGATAATGAAAATGCTCAACATGATGTGAGAGTGGAAAGTGAAAATTTGGGAGTTGACAATGAAGGTGTCCATAATTTTGGTGTAAATATGAAAATTTTTGACATTGGAAGTCAAAATGTAGAAAATTTTGACATACGAGGTGAACATGTGGAAAATTTTGACATTGGAGGTAAAAATGTGGAAAACGTTGACATTGAAGGTGGAATTGCTCAACCAAGTGAACAATATGTAACACCAAATTACTTCAAAAATGAAGACCCTCTCATGGATGAAAGACAAATTCCAAATCCAATACCTTCAAGAACCCCAAAATGGTTACTTGAAATTGATGATAACATTATTGTGAATCTTGAAGGCAAGAGGTCAACAAGAACCGTTCGATTGTGGGCTACACAACTTTTCGACCAAAATTTTAGCAATAAGACTTTGACCGAGCAATGCCAACTTTTTGTTCAATTGCTAAAGATGATAAAGATGAAACCATTGCTAAACAAATTGAAGATTTGTATGAACAAGAAGCTGGAGAGAAATTCTATTATTATCAAAAATTTATTTAATGCTCTCAATTCTATTGGAAAGAATACCAAGGAAAGAGATAAGAGAGTCGCTCGAAGAGTGATTACAACCTCCTTAGTAAGCCATCAATTAAGGAAGGCTCATCAAATGAGACAAGCTTGTGCTGATTTGAACATAAACCATAAAACTTTGGATAGAGAACTTGCACGAAGATAAAGAATTGACGAGGAAAACGAGAAATTGGCCACACAACAATATTTGATTGAATGAGACTGACGATTTTTTCACCAACTAAAAAAATGTTGCCTTAATAAAACTATAAGGAGTCTTGAAAAACTGAGATAGGATTTTGTAGGTACCCCTCTCGTGGACCCATAGGTTCAAATGGATTTTTTGTTGTTGCCACAGATTCTGAGATAGGGCCCATCAAAGTTTGACAATTTTTAGCACTTAGGGCGCTCAAGGGACGACGCCGGTAGGGTATTACCCCGAGTGTTTAGTCAAGTGGGGGGGGAAAATAGGAGAATACATAGGGTAAGAATGCTTGACTAGAGATGTCTTAACTGACATTTCGTGATCACAACAAGTAAAATGAGACATTGGCCACGCGTCAACATTTGATTGAATGAGATGACGATTTTTTCACCAACTGAAAAAATGTTGCCCTAATAAAATCTTAGGGATCTTGAAAAAATGAGATAGGATTTTGTTGGGACCCCAGTCATGGTCTCGTAGGTTCAAACAGATCATTCACAGGTGCCATGGATTTCGCATCAAAGTTTGACAATTTTTAGCACTTAGGGTGCTCAAGGGACAACGCTGGTAGGGTATGACCCTGAGCCTTCGACCGAGTGGGTGGGGGAAATAGGAGCATGCATAGGGTAATAATTCCTAGCTGGACATGTCGAAACAGACGGTTCATGATCACGATGAGCAAAATGAGAAATTAGCCACGTGACAACATTTGATTGAATGAGACTGACGATTTTTTCACCAACTGAAAAAATGTTTCCCTAATAAAACCATAGAGAATCTTGAAAAACTAAGATAGGATTTTGTAGGGATCCCTTTCATGGCCCCATAGGTTTAAATGGATCATTCGTAGGTTCCACGGATTCTAAGTTAGGGTCCGTCAAAGTTTGACAATTTTTAGCACTTAGGGTGCTCAAGGGATGATGTTGGTAGGGTATGACCCCGAGTGTTTGACCGAGTGGGGCGGAATAGGAGCATGCATAGGGTAAGAATGCCTAACTGGACATGTTGGAACCGACAGTTCATGATCATGACAAGCAAAATGAGAAGTTGGCCACACGACAACATTTGATTGAATGAGACTGACAATTTGCCCTAAAAATCAGAGGAAATCTTGAAAAACCAAGATAGGCTTTTGTAGGGACCCCTCTCGTGGTCCCGTAAGTTCAAATAGATCATTCGCAGGTGCCAGGGATTATGAGTTAGGGCCTGTCAAAGTTTGACAATTTTAAGCACTTAGAGCACTCAAGGGACAATGTCGGTAGGGTATGACCCCGAGTGTTCGACCGAGTGGAGGGGGGGGAATAGGAGCATGCATAGAGTAAGAATGCCTAACTGGACATGTCAGAATTGACAATTCATGATCACAACGAGGAGAATGAGAAATTGGCCACACGACAATATTTGATTGAATGAGACTGACAATTTTTTTGCCAACTGAAAAAATGTTACCCTAATAAAACCATAGGGAATCTTGAAAAACCGAGATGAATCATTTCGACACATAAATCCCCCATTGACAAATTTTTATGACTTTTGAGCAATTTTGCCAATATGAGTAACCTATGACTAGACATAACAAATATTGGTCTAGATGACCTTTTTACATAAAAAAAATGATTATATTTCACCTTATTTACATTGAGAATCCATCAAAACACTTGTCTTCCGAATTTGACCTCGTGGAGACTTGATGAGCAAGGAGTTCATTAAATTTGGTGAAGTTGTCAAAGGCAACCAAATTTAACACTTACGATTTAGACGAAATGAATTATATATAATCTGAAGATTATACAAACAACACTTGAGATGAAATGAAATGAATTGTATTTCTCATTAAATAACCATTATTAACCATTGTTAATTATTGGATTGAAGATTAAAGTTTAAAATGATAACACCATGCACACATGAGCAACAATTTAGATGATCAATTATCAACTTCTGTATATATGAAAATGTCAAATGATTACAAGTGTATGTTCATACACAAATATGGCATAAACACCAATTCAAACAAAATGTATGTCTATATATGTGAATGTATGTCCATATACAAAATATACTTGCCAACTAGACATGTAAGCATCCCAAAACTATCTATAACATCCTAAGCTACTGATGAGTCATCAAAATCGATCTCCTTCATCGCACTACTCGGCTCTGAAGGATCCTGCACAAGAAAAAACAAACCACAATTAATATTAGTTATATTATATAACCCACATTCAAAAAGTTAACATAAAAATGAACTATAATTGAACTATTCTTGTTTACCTCACCTCCATGTTTTCTCTTCGACTTTGGAGGACTCTTGATGTATGTCTTTGATACAATTTAGCATATAATTGTAACTAATAATAATGAATTATTTCTACTAAACACAAAATAAACTAAACACGTGTACCTGAGGCATCTCTTTTTCTTCTTCTTCTTCATCTTTAAGTATAGTGGGTGTAGTCAACAAGGATGTGAAGCCAAAAAAAAATTGTACATATACACAAGTATGTGAAACTATCAATCTATGTCTAGACATGTATAATCATTATAAGTTATTTAAACTATTCATTCAATCATATTTGCATTCAAATACCTCTCTCTTGTCTTCAGCTGCACTAGCCATATCTCGTACTTGTGCCCTACAAGAGTAAAATAAGATATACATGCAAGTTACTACATAATCTAATTAATGTCTGATTCTCTGCAAAATGAAGGATTGTTAGAAAAACTTGTTTGATTGCTATACACACAAAGAGAAACACAAGAAATAGATGTTAGTCATTAGTGTTAGCAAATCAAAGATTAAACACTATCATAAGAAAGACACTGCACAAGAAAGACACTGCACAAAAAATAGAAAGCTTAATGAATGTAAGAAATGTAACTAAACATCTCCAAATGCTCTCTACCATGTTGGTAGCTTCTCCTTCCTTGTTCCTCTCCTCTCCAAGTTCCAAATTAGTGTAGCTCTCCACAGCTTTTTGCACTATGGATGTCTTATGGAGGTTCAAGATTGAAAATGATTAACTATGCAAATGCCAATGTAAAACAAACTAATTAGACATGCTATGAAATGAACTAAGATTTATTTTAGTCCAAAATGACAATATATTTAGTGATTTATGCTAAATGCTCTTCTCTAAAATTTGCTATAAGTTAAATGCATACAAGTTTTCAGGATTTGGATTATGAAGAAATGAGCTCTATTTATAAGAAAAATGATCAAATGGATGGTCAAGATTGAGTTGGCTTAAGAAGGGTCGGGATTGAATGGTTTAAGATCCATGTGAGGACTTTCAACCCAATCCCAGGATGGCAAGTGTCAACATGAGAGCGGTTGAGGGGACAGGGAGGAAGCATTAAATGCTTGACATGACCTGAGGGTTAACTTGGGAGGTAGGGTTAAGGTTGAGTTGAGTGAATAAATTCATTATTCAAAGAATAATGCTTTTATCAAATGGATAAACTCTTGTGCAAGAGTTAGTAAGGATAACCATGGTCAAAGCAATAAATGCTTAAGGAGACACATGAGTTACATGAGGGTTGAGTTAGGGGTCAAAGTCCCTAACCATGGGTGCAAGTGGATTTAACCATAAATGGTTATGTAAGAGCCATTAATGGTCATGTAAGACTCATTAGTGGTTTGGAAGAGTTTAGGGGTTAAATTGTTGAGGGTGAACTCACAATAATGGTTCCCACTTTTTTGCCACTTTTGACACTGAGATGTACATTTTTAAAATAATCTTCAACTTCCGAGAACTATAACTTTTAAACTATTAAAAATTTGGAGATGATGTAAATTAGTGATTTCTAGCATTTTGTTTGTAGATTCTATATACATTTTTTTCAAATTTTTTTGAAAGATTTTTTAAAAAATTTTCCATCTCCCTCGAAAAGTAGTTTTTTACAACAAACTACATTTTTTAAGAGTGATGTGCCTCCCGAAACGCATAACTTTTTTTCTATAAATGATAAAAACTCAATTCTTTCGAATTTTGTCCAGGGCTTGTATTTGGTTTTATAGTGATATGTTCAATATTTTTCATTTTATAAAGTTTTGAAGTCCGACTAGTCATAATTCAAACATAGGTTTACGTTTGAACACATAACTTGTTCTATATAAATCAAAATTCAATTTTATTTTTTTTGTTAGAAAGAAGACGTCAATACCAAGGGCATAGATATTTTTCAGAATTTTTTTGAATTAGTTTCTTATTTTTCCCAATGCGTTGAACAGAGAAGTTCATGTTCGGTGAAAAACCAATTTTTAATAAAATTAAAAAATCAAGAACATAATAAATTCAAAATATAACAAAATTATATTCGTTGGAAAGATTGCTTCGAGTACTACCATCTAATATTTTTGGGTTATCAAGATTATTTCATTCGTGTATTGAACCAGAGCTCCGAAGTCATTAATTCTTTAGAACTCTGAAATTTTTTGGGAGAAACTTCTAATTTTGGGGTTTCGATCAAACACGTGTTCGATCGGATTGGGTTCGCTCGAACCAAAAGGGGTTCGAGCGAACCCCCATTCGCTCGAACCGGCGAGCTAGATTTTGGCACGCACATTTTTGTAACTGCCATGTTCGAGCGAACCCAACAATTTTTAACTATCGGCTTTCGTTCGAACTCGGGCCGACGCATTTTTTGTTTTTTTTTTCATTTGTGGAATCGTATAAATGTCCATAATTTTTTTTCACTTTTTATCACTCAAATGATTAAAATAATTTGCATTTTTGGATGAGAGAAGATATTTGAAAATTATTTTGAAGGCAAATAATTTGAAGGTTTTTTGTAAAAGCATGGGGAACAAGAAGAGAAGGCAAAATAAGACTTCAAGGAATTATTCTCCCGAAATGGAAGAAAGATATCGAGAACAAAGAAGACAAAGATATCATGATGCAAGTATGTATTTTTAATTTTATTTCTATTTAATTTAATATGTATTACGTATCAATTAATTAGAATTCAATATTTTTTATCTAATATTTTTAATAGGATTAAAAATAATTTTGTTTTAATTGGAAAACATAATTAATTTGAGATAATACATGTGTATTTGCAAATTTCAAATTCCATCAACTTGCTTGTTGTGTAATTGCATTTTTCTCCTATATAATTAAGTTCATTTATAATAGATAAGACCTATTAAGTCATAAAATTAATAAGACCTATTATGTCATAATTTTTAGGTTCTAAATTATATATATTGAATATTTAATCTACATGTACAAGTAATTTCATGTGATAGGTCCTTTAATATCACATAACATATTTGTCTTAAGGGTAGTTAAGTATATTAATTTTGTGAAATGTTTTTTCAAATGTGGTCATATTGATTTTAATAATAAGGCCTATTAGGACTATTACATTGATTATAGTTCTTAAATGTGACATAAATTTATAACCTATTAAACATGTTGAATAATTTAGGTGAACTATTTATATTCAACTTCACATACATGCAAAAACATTTCAGATTAGGAGGTCTATTATGCAATAATAGGTCTTAAATATACACGCATGTGACAAATTATAGTCCACTTACATTATGGTCCATAACAAATTAATATGAGGTCACCTAAGTTATCGTATGCATGCATCAAAATATTTGTACTTTTAATTTTCAAAATTGGAATTTCTAATTTATCAAAATTTTATTTTATGTGTTAAATTAGTGCTCAAAATTAGAGATTGAACTTTAATCCTAACCTGAGAACAAATTGAACTTTAAACCTAAATAGGTAATTTAATTAGAGTTATAACAATAAGGTCCTAAAAGTATTTAAATTTAATAAACCAAATTGAATGGGCTAATTTTAACATGTAAAGCTTTAAGCCAAATTCACCCCTATTCTTAATCCTAATTGAATAATCTCTGATTAATTCAAGAACCTTACACAAACTCTTAAATTATGTGCAGAACGGGCAAATGAACCTGTTGAAGAACACAATATAGTTGATGAACATAGGGAGGAGATTGTCCAAGTTGAACCAATGGAGACCTTTGAAGGAGAGGGGTCAGGCTCCTTACCTCCTACCACTGATATGGATGAGCATATTGTGGATCTAGCTAAACAGGTGAAGAGAAATATTTCTTATAAAAATTTAGATCATTTACTTGAAATGGATGTGGATGAGTTGAAACGTCTCAGTGAAGAACCTAGACATACTAAAAGGAGGTCAATGAATAAAAGTGCAAAAGAAATAATGTCGCATTTCAACAATCTTGATACTACACTAGAAAAAGCTCAATTGTTATCAATTGTACTTACTCATAAAGACTTAATAGATCCAATGAAATTGTTGGGTATAGATACAACAAATCAAAAGAGGAAATCTTCTCAGCTACAAAAATCTATTGTTGATAATGTTAAGAAAGGTTTGGTGAACATTGGTAAAAAATCTCGAAAACTAGATAAGACCATTTCAAGAAGAGTGATGTTGACATCTTTAGTAAATGAAAGATTGCCTCAAAAAAGACAAATCTCTTCACTGTCATCTGAGTTTGGTTTTAGTAGAAGGACAATATCTAAATATGTTAAAAGGAGAAAGATTTTGGATGATACTACCTCAGAAGGGAATTGGGCAATTATGTGTAGAGCTCCTCATTCTGATAGAATTGAAGATGTTGTTAGGAACTTTGTGACAAGTTTTTGGAATGATAATACTCGCCCTTCATCAAATAGTAGAGATGTTATCAAGCAAAGGATTGGTCCTGATCGTTATGATCTCCATGTAAAACATTGGATAGACACAACAAAACATGAATTGTATGTATTGTTTACTAAAACAAACCCTCATATAAAGATTGGACAAACCATGTTTGAACGGTTAAGGCCATATTATGTGAAGCTAAACAAAGTTTTCGAAACTTGTTGTTGTCGTTATCACATCGAATTTGACTTGTACTATCAGGTGTTTCGAAAGATTAGAGAAGATAATGATGGTTATGAAAATGCTCCTCCTAAACGAACAAGTCAATTCATAGCATCCATCTTATGTGATAAATCAGATGATAATGCAACCGGTCAAATAAATTGCATAAGAGGAATTTGTGGAACATGCGGGGACTTGGCTAAATTGCCTTTGAGAGATGAAGATACTGACATGAGGAAGATGGTAAATTGCAAGAGTTATAAGTACAAAAAAATTGAAACAAAATTTGGAAAGGAATCTACAAGACTAGATTATGTAGAAGAGGAAATACCTATTGGAACATTTATGGAAAATTTTCGTAGGTTGATAAAACCATACATATGCCATGTTTTTTTTGCCAAGTGGCAAGCAGAACAATTTAAAAGATTAAGAGACACTTTCCCACTTGGAACTATTTTATCTGTAGTTGACTTCACAGAGAATTACTCTTTTGTGCATCAAAAAGAGATTCAATTAGAGTATTATTTTTCAAAGCAAATCACTATTTTCGTGCATGTGTGTTATCGACATGCACAGATGAATTTAGATGGTGTTGATAGTACATTTGAAAATCATGTCATTAAGAAAGAGTACCACTTCTATATCAGTGATGATAAGGAGCATGACACACTTTTTGTACAACATTGCTTTAAGAAGTTTTTTGAATATTTGAAAGATAGAGGCATAACAATAGTTAAACATTTTGTTTGGTCTGATGGATGTGCGGCACAATTCAAATCTTCGAGGCCATTTTATGCACTATGTAGATATCATCGAAATGACAAAATACCACATGTTTGGAGTTTTTTTGAGAGTGGTCATGGAAAGGGTGAACATGATGGTGCAGGAGCTTGTATCAAACGTGCTCTAAGAAAGCATCAAATAAAGTACACAGGAGAATGTATAGAAAATGCACATGATGTTGTTGAATGGTGTAAGAAACACTTTGAGCAACCTAATTATCCTGGGGAATCATCATCATGAACATATAAGCCCATTCCATATAGAGTATTTTGGGAGATAACCGGTACGTGTTCTATTTTAGTATTTTATTTAATTTTTTTTAATTTAACAACTTGATCTACATGTACATTCTTGTACACATGTACATTTTATAGATGTGGATAGAAAATCAATGCATGGATGCAAGAGTGTGGAGAGGACAAGATCTTTGCATTGTGTCATGAGTATAGATAATCGCCCATGGACATTATACACTAGAGATTATTCATGTTTTTGTTCTGAATGCATTTTTGAAAACTATGTTGATTGCAAGAACCAAGAGCTTGGATATGTTAGTGAATGGAAAATGGTGCCACTAGATGTTTCAAACACATACGAGGATTCAAATGAGGATGAAAAATTTGAAGACATTCCTTTGATTTCTGGTGATTATGATCATATTTCAGGATTGATTAAAAAAGGTATGTATGTACATGACGTACACATGTAAACATTTCCTTAAAAATGACATATAACTTAGAATTTATTTAACTTGTGTCAAATTGCAGGAGATATTTTTGCAGTCATAGCAGAAGATGGAAATATAGAAGGTGTTAGTTATTATTTATTGCGTTGCACAGAAGAGAGAAAGAAGTTATCAAAATCTGAGATGAGTGATGGAATGTCATTTCCCATAGGTTTGAGTTCTGATTTGAATATGTACATACATACAAATCGCTTGTGTGAAATTTTTTAATTTCTCACGTTTCTTATATACATGTACATGCAGGATTAGTTGTAGTGCAAGGGACATATTTCAAACAAGTTAAAATTGTTCAACATGGGATTCATTTCACTGAATACCAAATTGATAACAAGGTATATCAGTATAGTCACTTGGTCATTGTTGTTGGCCTAATTCTTCAAACAGTTCCACATCGAGGGCAGTCTCAAAAGTGGAGACTAGATAGTGAAGATCATGACAAAATATTAAGTGTTATTGAAGAGCGTTGTGAACCACTTGATGTGGTATGAACTATATATACATTTAGTAATCCACATGAATTGAATTTTAATGTACAAGTTCAAGATAAATTCTAGATCTCAAGTAACTTGTTTTGAAACTATTTAGGATAAATATTTTTTAAGTTTATTTATACATTATATCAAATTAGGATGTATTTAAATGTGCACGTTTAATTGTATGTAATTGTATTTGTATTTAATTAAAAAATGCATATTTAAATTAGAATGTAATATGTACATTTGTAAAATTGATATATTTAATATGGAATTAGGACATGTACATGTTGTGAACTATTTAACTACAATATACATACCTAGAAGCTCACATACCTACAAATATACATACCTATGTAATATACATGTACTGGATGTGAACTATTCAATACATGACCTATTAAGTTTAGTTTGTTCATTTCATACATACTCTTTTGTTTGAAAATCAAACATGTATAATTGAATACATAATCTTTTGTTTGAAAATCAAACATGTATTTAAATCTAATCTAATCAAACATGTATAAATCTAATATAATCAAACATGTATAATAGATGATCAAACACAAACCAGGTATACAGAATAATCTAGAGTCTAAACAAGTCGTTGTACATGCATGAAATATACAATCTAATCAAACATGTATTTAAATCTAATCTAATCAAACATGTATAAATCTAATATAATCAAACATGTATAATAGATGATAAAACACAAACCAGGTATAAAGTATAATCTAGAGTCTAAACAAGTCATTGTACATGCATGAAATATGCAATCTAATCAATCATGTATTTAAATCTAATTTAATCAAACATCATGTACATAAATCTAGAATATAATCAAACATGTATAAATATAATATAATCAAACATGTATAAAACTTATAACATGTATAATCTATAGTCTAAACTCCATGTATAAAGTATAATCTAGAGTCAAACACAAACCAGGTATAAAGTATAATCTAGAGTCTAAACTCCATGTATAAAGTATAAAGTATAATCCAGAGTCAAACATAAACCAGGTATAAAGTATAATCTAGAGTCTAAACTCCATGTACGTGCATGAATATATATAATATGAAAGTATATAAAAAGATAAATGTAAATGAGCTATAAAGTCTGGAGCAAATCAACAGGGATCATCATGTCGGCTACGAACTGAGCGACCATCTGAGGGGGAGTCCTGCAAAAGTAGAATTTATTTAAATATTAAATATAATATATATATCTCTCTAGACGTGCATGTACATCAAATATATATATATAAAAAACCATAACTAACCTGTACACTAACAGCATCTAAAGAATCTCTCCTACGCACATGCTCAGAGCTCAAGGAAGGAGTGACATGAGCTAACTGTCAATTCAAGGATTAGTCCACAATCAATTTAAATGATCTAAAAATTAAAACTTAGAACTCTAGATTATTTATTAAACATGAGATCTATATATAGAGATTTATCAGGTACAAATTTGCAATGTATGTATACATATCTTCTAAAATTTTAAACACACATGTACATGTACATACCTGTGTATCACCTAGAGTAGGCTGTATAGTCTGATCCTGTCCCATGATCATATCAACAACATCACTCGTGCCAGCATATCTCTCTCTATCTGTACGTATCACTGAGGAGTGCAAGGGGCTAACTAGATGAGTGGGCTTCGTGGATGAAGTGTCTGACTGTAGTAGCATGTCCATAAATCCAGTATGGCTCAAATCTCTTAGCTGATCCTCAAATGAGTCCAAACCCTCATCTGTGATATGTACCTGATCAGCTCGTATCTCCTCACATGAATCCAACTGGCCCTCATCTGTGATATGGAGCTCATCAGCTCGTAGCTCCTCCTCTGCAGCAATAGAGTGCTCTGTAGGTGGGTCAGTGCCTGGAGCATGCGTAGAGTGATGAGAATGTTGTGACTGCCTTGGGGTATGCGTCGATGCCGCTGTAGCCTGAACATCTCTGAGAATCTCCTCTCTAACATCACCCAATGGTATCCCAAGTCGAGATGAAATAAAACTATAAGCATGTAGTAGGTCCTCGACTAAATACTGCGACATCTGTACATGTCTACTACCTCCGACTATAACTACTACCTCATCTGGGGAGGGGATGCCAGCAGAAATATACCGATCATCTGAATCTGAAGCCCCCCCATGACTAGAAGATGCATGATCTATGGATGATCGCGAACGTGATCGACTCATCATATATCTGCCCACCCTGTCAGAAGATATGGTGGCTGCTGCTAATGCAATATGTCCAATCCTATCAATTGCTTCTCTCTGAGAAGCAATCACAACGTGATCTGCTATGGGTGCCATGGCTGGGACTACTGCAGGAAATCTCTGGCCAACAAGGTCCCTGTGTCTAGGCAAAGCTCTATCACACCTACGATATGCATCTCTATCAGCAATCCTGCCCCTCCCCTGTCCATAATATCCTGGAATATCAAGGTAGTTTAGTTTCATCTGACAATGAACCTCAGCAAATACCTGCTGTGCAAAGTATAATGGAATCTGATCGTTATTAGGATAACGACCATGGGCTGCTAAGAATCATGGGTAAATCAGTGATGCAACCTGTGGGTCGATACATCTGGTAACTTGATATCCCCTCACCTTACTCTTCTCCTGATACTGTGGGAAGCATCTCTCCTTGATGGTCTCCTTCGAGACCACCCCCACCACATCAGCAAAAGAATGAGGACCCCTCACCTCACTCCTCAACTGTCTATATATATCCTCTATAACCTCAGGTGAGAATGAGGTATGAGATACTAAGCGGTCCCTCAATGTCTGCAAACTATCAAAAATGGACGTGCACGTACTCTTGTACACACCCTCAGTACGAGGGTCATCTAGTATGGCCCTCAACCTATGCAACTCTCGATCACTGTAATGAAAAATAGTAGCAATGTCGGGCAAGGGGGGATCCTACTGTGGAGGATCCTAATGTGGTGGCTCCTGATGTTGAGCCTGCGTAGGTGGATCCTGATTAGGAGCCTGCAAAGGTGGATCCTGATCAGGAGCCTGCGAAGGTATATCCTGGGATGCCATCTATCTAGGTACATGTCATAAAGTTAAAATAAATACGTAAGCAGAGAGAGAGAGATCATTTTCATGAGAGAGAGAGAGAGATAGAGAGATTATATACATATAAATCTTCATGACAGAGAGAGAGAGATCATTTTCATTTTCAAAAAATACAAGTAAAAATTTCAAATATTTCAGTGAGAGAGAGAGAGAACATATATTTCAGATCTAGAGATAACATATATTTCAGAGAGATAGAGAGATCTAATGTACATGTACATATTTAAATCTTTGACATACATAAAAAATTCAAGAATAGAGAGATCTAACACGTCATATGTATGTTAGGACACTATATTATCCTACGGGGAATGTCATATGTACAGTAGGATGTTATAAGGGGTCATATGTGGGTCTAACCACATATGACCCCTTAGGACATCCTACTGTACATATGACATTCCCCATAGGATAATATAGTGTCCTAACATACATATGACCCCTTAGGACACTATATGATCCTAAGGGGAATGTCATATGTATAGTAGGATGTTATAAGGGGTCATATGTGGGTCTAACCACATATGACCCCTTAGGACACTATATGATCCTAAGGGGAATGTCATATGTACAGTAGGATGTTATAAGGGGTCACGCATGTGTTAATGCATGTTGACCACTTAGGACCACATACGACCCCTTAAGATAGTATGTGATGGACTAAGGGGTATGTCGTTCACACTAGGATTCTATAAGGGGTCACGCATGTGTTAATGCATGCGTGAGCCCTTAGGACCACATATTCAACCCCTTAGGACACACTGGAAATTTCATATGTACAGTAGGATGTTATTAGGGGTCATATGTGACCTACTAAGGGGTCACGTATGTGTCAATGCATGCGTGGCCCCTTAGGACCACATATGACCCCTTAAGACGCTATGTGATGAACTAAGGGGTATGTCATTCACACTAGGATTTTATATGGGGTCATATGTGGTTATAGGATTTTATAAGGGGTCATATGTGGGTCTAACCACATATGACCCCTTAGGACACTATATGATCCTAAGGGGAATGTCATGTGTACAGTAGGATGTTATAAGGGGTCACGCATGTGTTAATGCATGTTGACCCTTTAGGACCACATACGACCCCTTAAGATAGTATGTGATGGACTAAGGGGTATGTCGTTCACACTAGGATTCTATAAGGGGTCACACATGTCTTAATGCATGCGTGATCCCTTAGGACCACACATTCAACCCCTTAGGACACATAGGAAATGTCATATGTACAGTAGGATGTTATTAGGGGTCATATGTGACCTACTAAGGGGTCACGTATGTGTCAATGCATGCGTGGCCCCTAGGACCACATACGACCCTTAAGACGCTATGTGATGAACTAAAGGGTATGTCGTTCACATTAGGATTTTATAAGGGGTCATATGTGGTTATAGGATTTTATAAGGGGTCATATGTGGGTCTAATCACATATGACCCCTTAGGACACTATATGATCCTAAGGGGAATGTCATATGTACAGTAGGATGTTATAAGGGGTCATATGTGACCTACTAAGGGGTCACACATGTGTCAATGCATGCGTGACCCCTTAGGACAACATATGACCCCTTAAGACACTATGTGATGGACTAAGGGGTATGTCGTTCACACTAGGATTTTATAAGGGGTCATATGCAGTTCTATGGGGTCATGCATATGTTATAACAAATGCATGACCCCTCAGAACCACATATGACCCCTTATGACACTATGTGATCCTAAGGGGAATGTCATATGTATAGTAGGATGTTATAAGGGGTCCTATGTGACCGACTAAGGGGTCACGCACGTGTTAATGCATGCGTGACCCATTAGGACCACATACGACCCCTTAAGACGCTATGTGATGGGTTTTGGGATATGTCGTTCACACTAGGATTGATTTTATAAAGGGTCATATGCGATTCTAATGGGTCACGCATGTGTTAAGACACTATTTGATGGACTAAGGGGTATGTCATTCACCCTACAATTTTATAAGGGGTCATATGCGATTCTAAGGGGTCCCGCATGTGTTATAACACATGTGACCCCTTAGAACCACGTATGACCCCTTAGGACACTAGATGTGATCCTAAAGGGAATGTCATACATGTACACTATTATATTATATGTGATCCTCTATGACCCCCTAAGGGAACGTATAGTGTCATATGTGGTCTTAAGGGGTCATGTTGTGCGTGTAATAGGATGTGAAAATGAGTCACATTGTAGAGGAAATTTATTTTGTCTAATTTGTTTAAATTTGGTATCTAAATTTTCTAATGTTTATTTAAATTAATTTTTTTAATGTTTTTCTTTTTTTGCTAATGTTTTTCTAAGTTCTGATTTACTACAGGGTAGTTTTCTATGTTTTTCATAACAATTTTTTAAAATGTTGAAAAAAATATACATCTATACAATTATGTAATTTTAAAAACAAATTTACACATTTCAATCAAAACATTAAATTATCAAACATTTTTCTAAACTAATGAAAAACAATAAATTATCAAACATTTTTCTAAAATGTTGAAAACCAATAACTATATATAATTATTTAATTAAAAAATTAAATTAACAAATAAATTATTTACAAATTTAATAAAAAAAGACATTATTAAACCAAACAAAGGGTTATTTTGTGCACCTGATATAACAAAGGTCAAAAACTGAAATAGGAAAGATGCTAACTGCTGTAGACAAGGCTCGATGACGTGATGCTGACGACTGGTTCGATCCAACCCCCACCAGACAGAAAAAGTCAAATTTAATAATGACCTTTTAACTGTCATTTTCAATATTTATAAAATTTAAAAAAAAACCCTAACTGCAAAGGGTTCGAGCAAATGGGGGGGTTCGAGCGAACCCATTAAATATTGATATTTTAATGGGTTCGCTCGAACCCAAAACCCGCCCGCTGTTCGATCGAACCCAACTGAACAGTTTGGTTCGCTCGGACTCCCAGGGGTAGTCCAAGCGAACATTTGTGTTTCGCTCGAACATTGTCAAATCCGAAATTCCCACTTTCGCCAAATTCTTTCGTTGGCAAAAGTGGGAACCAGCTTTGTGAATTCACCCTTGAACACATAAAGCATTTAATATTTTTCAAAGACTTTGGAGTCTTTGAGAAGTGACTTCAAGTTGCTTAGGAATGTGACAATAATTAGGGGATGGATTAGGCTAATTAGGAAGAGGTTAGAAGAGTCTAGAAGGGGTTTAGGATTGCAAGTGGGTTTGGTGGGTGAGGGAAAATAGGATTTTTATTAAAATAAAATTTATTTATTTCAACAAAAAGGTGCAACTTGTATTTTTAGGATAATGCAAGTGTGGGGGATTTAATGATTTAAATAAATGTTTTTTATTTATTTATTTAAAAGAGGAAAGGGGGTTAAATGGAAAAAAAATAGGATTTATTCATTTAATTGATTGTGAATTTAGTTTAATGAATTAATTAAAATAAATTCAATAATTTATTTAATTAATAGGAGAATGTTTGAAGATGAATTAATTAAATGTTAATTTAATTAACTAATAACTAGTGGGATTTTAATCAAATAAATATCAAATATTCATTTAATTAAATTGGATGGATTTATGTGACTACAATGTCAATATAAATGATGAGCATGTATGTACAATAAAATACAAACGACTAGTTGCAATAATATATGTCCCGTAAAGCTATCAAGGCCAAATGAAATGGTCATCAAGGTGCCCTCCTGGATCTGTGTCAACTCCTCCCCTGTCATCAACTATTAAATAGACCATGCAAATAAATATTAGTACTTAATATTATCTAGATTATAAATATTTATTTAAAATATAGAATGAACTGTGAAAATACAAATCTTACCACTACATCATCAACATATGATGAAGGTGCCTCCTCACCTCTAGCATGTGAGGACTCTCCAGGGTATCCTCCAGTCCCTATCATAACCTCTAGTTCATTATGTATCTCCTAAACCTCATAATCTACAGTGTGCGCAAGAGCATTAGCAAGTTGTCCAACTGGACCCAAGCATAGGTTCCCACACATAACATAACTATGGGGCATGCAAATTTGTGTAACCGAGGAGGATGTGTCAGCGCCACGGGATGCACTGCTACCATCAAAAGAAGGCTGAGCTACTACCCCAGCCTAAGAAACCAAGGGGCTACTTAAAGAGTGAATAGTCGATATGGTCTATGACGCTGCCTCACAAATGATATCTGGATGTTGCACTAGAGGAGGAGGATCAATAGGAGGAGGGGGGACATATGGGTCCTGGACTACTTTGATTACCCCAGGTCTATCTTGGGACATACCTAGACCCACACCCTGGAAAGGTTGGATGTCAAAGTAGTTCACATGTTTTCCTAAAACAAACTCAGCATACAATTTTTTGATGAAGTAGAAGGGGACATCAAGATTGTTGTTGGTTGGTTTATCGAAAACCATCCACCAACGATCCCAAAAATTTTCACAATATCATCATTTGTGCACCATTTAATAGAAAGTTTTATTTTTTGGGGGTCTATGGGTTGACCAGCGCGGGGATTCACAAACAATGTGGTGATATCGGCTTTGGATATCTCAAGATCCTTGATCTCCTTATAGGACAAGTCATCTGCATATTTTTCCCTCATAGAATCTCGCCACAAAAGAGCGGCATTGTGCTCCTCAATGATAGTTTATATACTCTTTATGATGGATGTGAGGGGATCAAACATTGGGTTCAAGTGAGAGATCCTACGATAGACATGGGAAATCCCCCTCAATTGGTTCAAATTTTGTGCAATTAAATCTTGAATTGAGGGGGGGTTTGGCGAAGGAGGGTTTTGTGCAAGAGGGTTTGGTTGTTGTGATTGTGGTTGATTAATATTTTCACTACTATCCCCCATTTTTAACCTAATTGAATGTAAACTATTGAATTTAGTTAACAAATTTGAATAATTTAGTATTTGATTTTAAAAAACCTAGTTTTCATGAAAAAAAACATATTTTGAATGAAAAAACAAATAAAGATTAAAAAAAATGCAAAAATTTGAATGAAAATGATGAAAAACAATAAAAATCCTACATTTTATTGGATTTTTTTGCAAATTTGGGTCACAAAATTGGATATCAGGTCCTCTTGTGGGTTTTTAATCAAATTAATTTTCAAATATTCATTTAATTAAATTGGACAGATTTATGTGACTACATTTGCCCCTCTTTGAGACGGTGTGGTTTATCGCATCGTTTCAAAGAAAGAAAAATAGGTGTGAAAAAATATGCCCCATAAAATGTTAATTTAATGGGTGGTATACCCCCTCGAGAGATAGGCCAAAAATTTTAGAAAAGCGGACAATCTCTCGAAAAAGAATGAAAATTGGCAGGGAGGTAGAAGAGGAGAATTTAGCAATACTGGTGAAAAATTTGAAGAAATTGAAGATAAAACGGAGAAATGGGAGGTGCTGGAAGTTCACAGGGACCACGGCGGTGAGCGGGATAAAATTAGGTTTAGGGCGAAGGGTATATATGGGGGTGAAGGGGTAAAAACAGGGTCATTTGCATTCATCTCCATAGTGATTTTAGAGCTCTGATAGGGACCTTTTCGAAAGAGTGAGCAGTAGTCAGGATGTCGGTACCGATAGCAGATCATCGGCTAGAGCGGGTTCGTCGATTTCAGCGGCCACATGACTACGGACCGGCAGTATGTAAATTTGAAATTTTGCTTTTCATGCATTTTTAATATCTGTTTTGAAGGGTCCAAGTTGAGTCAGAACAATAGCGCTAAAACTATGTTTTGGCATTGTTGGCAATTAAACTAGCGCTATTGTGGCGCTATAGCGCTATTGCATAGTGGTTTTAGTGCTTTTGCAAGTTGTAGCATAGTTGCATAGTTGTTTTAGTGCTAATGTAGTTTGAGCGCTATTGAGTCCTTCTTGTACCACTTTTGATTTGAAATGACGCTATTGAGTAGTTGTTCTAGCGCTATTGGGTTTTTAGCGCTAGTGCGTAGTTGTTTTAGCGCGATTGTTAGCAGAGTAGCACTATTGTCTGAAAAATATATGCCCCAATGTTTAAAAAGAATCTCCTGATGCCAATGATGGATGGATGGAAAGGTTAGTTGTTTTGAACCATAGCAGCCCCATTGAGACTTAGGTCATGAAGATAAATGTCTGTTATAGTCTAGGTGTGCCATGATTGCTTACCTGTTGAGACCCGAAGATACTTGATCAAAGTATCGAATGATAGTCTAAGTTTAAACTTAAAAAACTTTGAAACAAAACAACTGATGATGATGGTTGATGTGCGTGTGTAGGAGGATCTTCCCATCTTATAGATGCAGGAGAGGCATCCAGCCACATAGGTGTTGAGAGATCGATTGACAGAGGCCGAGGTTGATTGCATTGTAGCGACAGGCATGTATGATGTGATGTATATGCTTGTGATTCGGACGAATCGCGGTTTGATGACAGCATTGGCAAAGTGGTGGCATAGTG
Organism: Cryptomeria japonica; assembly: GCF_030272615.1. Classification (NCBI taxonomy): domain Eukaryota; kingdom Viridiplantae; phylum Streptophyta; class Pinopsida; order Cupressales; family Cupressaceae; genus Cryptomeria; species Cryptomeria japonica. The sequence continues at coordinate 256,932,905 of NC_081413.1, forward strand.
AGACTTGTACGTTTCACCTAGCACAGGGGGAGATGACTATGACACTGGAGGATGTGTGGCGGATTTTACACATCCCTATCCGAGGGGATCTGGTGACATATCACTGAGCCTGGGGGACACCAATGGTACAATGATTTTTTTGATGAGGATGTGCTTATTTACGATGGCTCGATAGCGTGGGAGGATATAGTTGCATTATATGAGCCACTACCAGTTGTACTATCAGGGATTGTTGGGGGCCTGCTATGCCCGGATCGATGATCTCATGGACTGGTCATGGGTTGGGGCCAGGTTAGAGAGTAGATGATGACTGAGGGGACTCGCTTTGCATGGGGACCGTGCATTTTGTTGCACCTATATTGTTAGTTGTTGTTTATGTTGCTTGATGTAGCTTTTCTTTTCATGGTTCTTCTTTAGGGATTGCTTTCTTTCACCACTTTGGATGTTGATAATTGTGGTGTCTTTGCTTTGATTTAGGAAACCCAAGTTCTTATTTATCTTCCTTAGATTGTGTATGAGGACAAATAGGTTCTGAAATACCTTCTTGTTGCTTGTCAATTAATCATTTTCCTTCATATCCCATCTTTTGCATGATCTTTTAACCATTGCCATATTGTTTTGTGGGAATATTAACTTTTATAGTTGTTGCTATGGTTTCATTGTCATCTCTGTACAACCAACTAAGGATGTCCTTGTCTTTAGTTTCCTCTACAAGTGTTCCAGCTCTAACAAATGCTCCATTAAACATTTCAACTGATTTTTGTGGGATCTATGTTTGAGCATTTATAGGTTTTCCACATGATTTAGGTGAAAGTGGTAAATTATGCAAAGAATAATTTCCCACTCTTTCATCATTTAATTTAACCTTTTTCTCAAAGTTTTCACATGATTTTTCTTGAGTTTCTTTAGTGGGATACATTGCTTCTCTGTTGTGTGGAACTCTTACATCTTGTGTAGGTTTCAGATTATTGCAATATTGACTGGAGTCTGTTGCTATAGTGATTTCTTGTCCATTATGAGGAAATTTTACTCACTGAAGATAGATAGAAGGAATGGCTTGCATTTCATGAATCCATGGTCTTCCCAAAATAATGTTATAAGATAAATTCAAGTCTGCAACTTGGCACAATGTATCTCTCTCCATAGGTCCTATTTCATTGGTAAAACTACAGTCCCTTTAGAAGAATCCTCTTCCTCATCATAAGCCTTGATAGTTATTTTCTTCTTTGGATCCACTGCATTTTCTGAATATCTCTAAGCCTTTATTAAACTTAATGCACAAATGTTCAAGCTAGCTCCACCATCTATGAGTACGTGTTTGATATAGGTTTTATGAATGGTGACTTCAATATGTAGGAGAGCATTATGAGGGTGTTGCAAGGATGCATCATCATTTTTAGAAAAGGATAAGCAATGAGGGGCTATGAGGTGTCTCACCATGTTTTGGAATTGATCCACATCCGAGTCTTTTGAGACTGTTGTTTCTGCTAGAGCTTTCTCCAATATTTCCTTATGCATAGGTGAAACTTTTAGGAGCTCCAAAATTGAAATTTGAGCAGGTATCTTTTGCAATTGTTCCACGAAGTTGTATTTTCTTGAAGTGGATGTTGATTCATTTGTTATAACTGAAAATGTAACCTTCGCTTTACTTCTTGCAATGAAGTTGATTGATTCTGAAGGTGTTTTGTCTTTGACAATGATGACATTTACCACATCATCATATGTGTAAGTATAATTTACTTTAGATTTTCCCTTGTCATCTTTTGGGTTGGATTGTTCACCTTTTTCATAATTTGGGAGTGGAGTTTTGAATGCTAGATGTGATTCATTCATTTTATGACCATTCATTGTGATAGTTCCATTATCGATTAAATCTTGAATAAGGTGCTTCAATCTTTGACAATCATTGGTTTGGTGTCCTTTGTTTTGATGATAGTTGCAAAAATGATTGTCATTCCACCAATTTGGTTTGACTTGACGCTCATAATTTCTTGATTCTAGTAAGGTAATCAATTTATTTGCAAGAAGAGTCTTCAAAGCTGATTCCAATGGTTCCCCAATGTTTGTGAATTTCCTGCGAGGATTGGAGAAGAAAGACTTGGATTTACTGTTCTCTTGATTGTTGTTATTTGGTACTTGACTTGATAAGTTGAAGATCAGTTGTTGTTTGGTAGCATTGTTATTGTCATTTCCTCCATTGGTAACATTCCTATTATTTGACCAAAATTTAGGTTTGTCATTGTTATTATTATCATTGTTGTTGTTGTTGTTGTAATTGTTGTTATTGTTGTAATTGTTATTGTAGAAACTGTTGTAGAGTTTTAACTCTCCTTTATTTAACATTGCATCCTCTATCTTTAGACCATTTTCAATCATTTTAGCAAAAGAAGGAGGACTTTGCATTTTAAGATGGTAACTCATTTCACTGGTAAGGTTGTCAATGAATATATCCTTTTTCTCTTGATCGAGTATATCTCTTGGATATCTATCGAACATTCATTTCTATCGTTGTAAAAAGACCATGAAAGGTTCACCATTCTTTTGCTTGATGTTGCATAGATCTAGCATTTCTATCTCATGCCTTATGTTGTAGGAATATTGTGAGATAAATATGTTCACAAGTTCTTCAAAATATTTAATCCCATATGGTAGTCTTGAGAACCATTCCATTGATTGTTTGCTTAAGCTTATAGAAAATAGACGCATTAAGTAAGTTTCATTGTGTGCAAACTCCATACTCAAGGTGCAAGATTCCCTAATGTGATCCTAAGGATGAGATTTCCCATCATATTTATCGTACTTAGGGATTTAACAATGTTGTGGGAATGGTATCATGTTTAAATTTTTGTCAAAAGGATATGGAGAGATGTCCTCCAATGAATATTACTTAGAACTTATTCCATTTTGCATATCATGTTTTTGTTTTTGCAAGGTTTGCATTTGTTGAGCGAGAGTTAACAAAGGATTATTAACATGAGTTCTTCTATCACCATGCTCTCTTCTTGTTTCATCTTGGTTCCTTGCATCATCATGGTATTTTCTTGTTCTATCCCCTCTTGTTTCCTCATGATTTACTCAATTTACATCCTCATTATTGAGTTCATCAATGTTTTGATTGTTACGTGTTCCTGCATCTTGTTTCAAAACTTCTACATTAAAATCTTGTGGCAATTTACCTCCTCAATTTGTCAACATTAGGATGTACTTTTACTTTTGTTTTTCCAATAACTTTTCCATTAGTTTGTCAAATTTATACTCTTGTTCTAGGTCTCTAATGGTGTTATTTACTGCTTCATCAACATCTTTGTATCCAAATTGATGAAACATTGGATTTTCCTCTTCCATTTGTTTTTGTTATTTTCTGAATTTCTCGTATTGAGCACTAGTCCAAATTGGCATGTGATTGATTTGAACTTCCCAATTTTTTTAATTTCTAAATGCAACTCAAAAGGTAATGCGACGTAAAAGCGTTACACTAAGGTGTAAAAACATTATTTTAGTTGTAAAAGCATTGTTTTGTTGAGCAAGGGCATGATTTTAAAGGTCAAAAGTCCTATACTATTGATCAAAAGCGATGTTCTGTGCAACAAATGCGCTATTTTATGAAACAAATGCTTGATTCTGACTGTGTTTAAATAATTTCTCAGTTTTTCCAGCAAGTTCTCAGATTTTTGTTTCATTTTAGGATGATGATTTTTTTTAAGTTTTTGACCATTTTGAGAATATTTTGCAAACACAAAAGACACAATGTTTACAAAGTAAAGTGTACAAGCAAACACAAGTCTTATGGTAGGCCGAGACAATAATTGTTGAATTTCACATAGGGTTTCCCCTGAGGCTACGCTATTCAGAGCAGATATTTAGGTGCTTGACCCCACTGGCTCCACCCTCAGCACTCACTTCTCTGGGGCAACCAAGCACCAGTTTCCATGAAAACTCCCCATGGAAAACTTCATATCTCTACTAAGAACCATATGAGTGTAAGCTGCTTCAGAGGTCTGACCTCCTACGCCAACAATTAGAAGGATTTTGGTAGCTAATACAAATGGGTTTTAGTAAGGGCTTTTGGTCACATGGTCATATATGCAGCACTCTGCACTCTATAAATACAGAAGGTTCCCAACCTATAAAGGTTACGCTCCATAGGGTTTATGCAGAAACATAGTGTTGGTATGAACTAATTAGCACATGTTGTCCATGACTTTCATCATAGACACGATTTATTTAGAGTAGATCGGAAGGACTCGGTATTAGCATATTTCCACTTGGGTCATTCCCCTCTCATTGGCCCCCTCAAGGCAGCTCGGGAAGGCAGGCCCTCTAAAGGTAAAACATGAAAAATGAAAGCTGGTCTAGTTTTCTGATCACCGTATTAGGGTGAGAGCATACTCACATACTACTTTCAAACTAGCATGGTAGACAATGGTTCTTTTACCCTTTAGATTACCTATGTGCAACTACCTTACTGAAAACACACAATGCAAGTTGCATGCTATTCATTTACCTCATAGTTAAGCTAGGTGAAACATGTATGATTTTTTACATCCCAAAGTACTCCTAGTTAAACTAAGTGAGGAAATGCATGGAAAATTGTTCAAAATAAACACTGCATGCACACAAGTCAGTAGTTTTCCAAAATCTGGTCTTGGACGGTCAAACCTGCAAAAGTATGTTAGCTGAGAAATTGTAAAATTTCAAAAATTTTGCAATTTGACAGAACATAAGCACTAAAACTATAAATGCGTTATTCTAAACTTTAGAAGTGCTATTCTACTGAATAAATGTGTTGTCCTGCATCATAAATGTGTTAACCAACTTCTTTAATGCATGATTTCAACATCAAAAGTGCTAACCTATTTAACATATGTGTTAACTAGAGCAGTAAAAGCGCTATCCTATTAAGTAAATGTGATGTCAGATTGCGCATAGGCGTGAATCTGAGTTATGCGTTAAATTGATTTCTATGAGAATAAGATATGATATTAGAAGGATAGGTGTGAGGCCTGAGCCCCATGGTGGGCAACAAAAATGTATCCACTTAAGTTTCACCTCAAAGATTAAACATGCAAACTCATTAGTCTATCATGCAAATATAACTCAAGTTTCAACCAATGAAACAACATGAAATAGAAAAGCAAATGAAATTGTAATACCTTCATGAATTATGTCTCATTGTGTTATAACCCCATTGTTCTTGGTTGCAGATGATTTTGCTCTCAGACAAGCACCAGTAGCTTCCAAGATGGCATATGAAGAATGGACAGATAACTAGTTGTTGATTGATATGCTAAATGATATTAAGCTAATATGCAGAGATAATTATATGCTATGATAAAACTCCTAAAATGCTAAATTGTTTTAAATTCAAAACTCACGGATGCAAAATGAAGACTATGTGATTAGCTATTAGTTTCAAAAATGGCTTAGGAGACCTCTATTTATAGATTTTTGAGTACATAAGCTTAGGTGGCAGAGATCAACGGTCATGATTAAATCTTGCAATTTGGATGGCTATGAGCAAGAGGTTGAGATGTGACAGAGAAAGGTGGAAATTGTTCCTCCTACACCTACAGGATGGAGGAAAAGGTGGAAGGAAAAGCCAACTATTAGAAGGCTCACCTTGACTAAGAATGAAGACTAAGAGAATATAGGATAGTTGGAGAAGATTTAGGGATAAGAGAACAAGTGGAGTCAACTTCCTCCAAAGATTTAGGAAGATTGGAGAGAATATAGGGAGGTTGAGGAATGTGTGTATGTACACATTATTTGAAGAATAGAATGAATGATGAAGATAATGATGCATATTAATATTAAAAGTATTAATATCTTTAGCCATATGATTGATGAGTTGGCAAAGAAGAAGTGATGTGGAGATGAGGGGATTTGGAAAAGGGAGATTAAATAATTAAGAAATTATTTAATTGATGAGACCATGGGATAGTGGATAAAGGAATAATTAAATATAAGATATTTAATTAATTGATTAGAAGAAAGAAATATGAATTAATTAATAAAATATTTAAATTAAATAAATTAATAGAAGAATATGAAATGAATTAAATAAATTAATCTTTTTGAAATAACTATTTAATAGAAGAATAATTATTAAATAAATATAAAATATTTATTTAATTGCTCATAGCCAATTTTATGTGTATACAAGAAGTTTAAGAGATATTTATGAGCAAAATTAATGTGGAAATAATGTAGGTTAGACTTCTCTTTTTGCTTTATACTCACATGCAGATGATCCAATTCACTTTGAATATGTTATTAAAGAAAAAAAATGGGTACATGCTATAAATGAAGAAATAGATGCTATAGAAAAGAATGAAACATGGGAGTTAGTTAGTCATCCACAATGAAAAGAAGTGATAGGAGTAAAGTGGATTTACAAAACAAAATTGAATGCAAATGGTGATGTGCAAAAACATAAAGCGAGACTTGTAGAAAAAGGCTAATCACAATAACTCGGGATATACTACAATGAGACATTTGCACCGGTAGCCCGTCTAGACACTATGAGGACAATATTAGCCATAGCAGCTCAAAACAAGTGGGTAGTATATCAAATGGATGTAAAATAAACTTTCTTGATTGGCATATTAGAAGAAGAGGTCTATGTGGAGCAGCCACCTAGGTATGAGATTTTGGACCATGAAAATAAGGTTTACAAGCTCAAGAAGGCACTCTATGGACTCAAACAAGTCCCAAGAGCATGGTATAGCAAAATTGACTCTAATCTTTTACAAAATGGATTCAATAGGTGCAGCAGTGAGCCTACATTTTATTACAACATGAATGAGAAAGGTGAGATCATAATTGTTTGTTTATATGTTGATGATTTGATATTCTTTGGTGATTCATCAATTGACATGTTCAAATCAGCTATGAAGAAGGAATTTGAGATGACTGATTTGGGTTTAATGAAGTACTTTCTTGGCATTGAAGTAATTCAACATGATAAAGGCATTTTCATTTCACAATCTAAGTATACAAATGATATTTAGAAGAGGTTCAATATGATGAATTGCAAATCAGTCCCAACACCAATAGTGATAATTTTGAAGTTGAGTAAAGATGACAAAGGAGTTGATGTAAATCCAACTTTGTATAAAAAACTTGGTGGTAGTCTCATCTATTTAATAGCCACAAGGCTATATATAATGTTTGGAATTAGTCTTATTTCAAGGTTCATGGAGTCTCCAAAAGTTTCGCATTGGCAAGTGGCAAAAAGAATTTTAAAATACATTAGTGGAACAAGGAACTATGAAATTCTCTACTCAAGGACAAATGATTTCAAGTTGATAGCTTACATTGACAGCGATTGTGCATGGAGTATAGATGATAGGAAAAGTACTTCAGACTATATTTTTTATTTTGGATTAGGTGTAGTATCTTGGACATCAAAGAAACAACCAATAGTCACTCTTTCATCAGCTGAAGCTGGGTATGTAGCAGCCATAGGGGCAACATGTCTAGTGGTTTGGATGAGAAGAATGTTGAAAAAATTGAGGTATGGACAAGAAGAGGCAAAAAAAATATATTGTGACAACAACTCAACTATAGCATTGTCAAAGAATCCAGTCTTTCATAAGAGAAGCAAGCATATAGATACATGATATCATTTCATTAGGGATCTTATCAACAATGGAGAAATTGTTTTGGAACATTGAAGGTCAGAGGATCAATTTGTTAATATCTTCACCAAAGCATTGAGAAAAGACAATTTTGTGCATCAATGAAACAATTTAGGTAGATCATAGAAGGCAGTTGTGATTAAGGGGGAGTGTTGGAGTTAATCTCAACCTGCCCAATTTATTATTCTATTGTAGCTTTCTTCATTCTACTGTCTATTGTCTGTACCAAGACCACCAACTCATATCTACCTCCATTTTGAATGCAAAAATGATAGTTGTGAATTTAAAATTACTTCAAATTTGTTTTGCAGATTCACTATATATATATATATAATGGCTCTGTTTTCTATTGTCCTTAGTATTCTTGGGCATTCGAATAGAGGGCAGACTTTATGTTTTTTTTGAGTATGTAAAGGAAGACACAGCTGTATAATGGCCCCAAAATCATAGGCATTTTGGTATGGGTGTAAAAGAGAAGTCTTTAGAAAATGTGGGTCTGGCTGTAGCATATGAATAACAGTCTAAAAACAGGGGACTGACTTTTTGAACAACAACTCTTTCATGAAGTCAGATTTTGTGAATGTATTGAAATTTATATGAATATAGATGATATTTTGAGTGCAATTTTTATTAGTCTTTGTTTCTATATCTGTTTTGTTCTCTATTATGGTATATGCATTCTCCTCTGCCTCTCTCTATCAAATATTAGAGATTGAGCCTGCTCGGGCTACTGACCCATTTGCGGGTCTTTGCTTCCTCATATCTGAAATTTAGTTAGGAACAAATTGTATATCTTTGACATAGTTAATGTCACATAAGATCATCTAGGTATCCTCTAGTTTATGACCTTTGCAGACTGTATACAAGGTTAAGATTTATACGCTTATATTTCTTCAAGTTTTTTCTACTTTTTATACCTTTATCTTTACATCTGTTTATCAATCCATAATATATACATATTTATAATGGATATTTAAATTTTTTTCTACTAATTTCCTTGCATTATATTAATATGTCTATTTCGGCAATTCTTCTAAACGAAGTCTAATACCATGCAACGATTTACTCAAGAACTCAACATTGGTTTCCAACTAGGTTATGCATTTACTTCTTGCAATGCCCATTAATATCTATGATGATCTACGTTATCTTTACTCTGTGTTTATTTTGACCTGCCGTTGCATTCCTTCTAAACCATACTTTCATTATAAGCACATACTTAACTATGACGTAATTCAAAATTACACAGTTCCACCGCCTAATGCATCACAACCACACAACTTAGAGGCTGGGAATTCGTCTATTGAATGAATGGTAAAATCCCAATAACATCATGTTTCTCTGCCTTAACGAATTCTGACACAAGCAATATTGCAAGAAATGACAAGGCAGCTAAATTCTTTTGGTCTCCTAAGCAACAACTTTATTTCTTAGAGTACAAGGCAGCTATGAGATAAAGTTAAAATTTTGCATCCCACCAAACACTACAAGAGTCCCCCATGCCTCTAAAAAGATAAGTTATAAAATAAAAAAATTTCCCTTATTATTTTTATGTATTCATAGCGTTTCCAAACAATAGTAAATTAAATATTTCTATCATTAAATCTACATAACTACTTAAAAATCTGTCGACAGGAGCTCGACACTTTGTGTCACTTTGCGTCTCTTGTTGTATATGTAACTAGACATCGTGAAGGAAATTAATTTTGATATGAAAAATGGTGATAATTTTTTTTCAGTGTTATTTTATGTTGTAGTAGCCAACATATACCCTTAAAGTCACGACCAACTCAATTACGTCTTCCTGACGAGAATAGTTATTACTCGCTGAACAATGCCGCACACTGTCTCTCATTCATCCGCCCTTCCCCATTTTCATTCAATTTGAAATATGTAAATTGTAGAGGGGTTTCAATAAAGACAATACTTGTACATAAACTATTAGTAAAATAGGAGTCCACGTTTAATAGCATAGTAAATTTTGTCAGCTGCTGTTTGAAAATTTGTTTATACGTTTTTTTAGGTTTTTAATTAATACGTTGACTATACTTTGGGATTTATTCATCTTAAATGAATAGGATATAGATGTTATGATTTCTATGATATTATGTAATATTAGAATGTAATAATGATAGATAAGTTTATTAAAAAAAATAAACCATTTTTTCATCATATTTAATGTTCTAGGTGTAAGTATTGCATGTATCATGTGAGTCTAAGTATTTAATGCTTTTACAATTCTAAATGCATATTTCAAGACTTTCAGAAAATATTAAATACATTCACCTAATGACTCTAATTGACCATGTGCTTATGAAATTTATATTAAATTACATAAAAATTATAGAGAAACCAGGCTGTGAAAATCAAAATCAATTGAAATTTCAAAATTTTATTGGTTATAGACAAAAGAAATGATCTACGAGTTCTTATTGCAAGTGTAGAACAAACAAAAAACTTGTACAACAGTCATAACAAGCAACACTGTGGCTGCGAGAGCGGAGATAAAAACCCATGGTTTTGAGCAATGCGTCTCCAGAAATTCACTCCACAGGACTTTCGATTTGCTTCCTTTGTAGTAAGTTTTGAGGCTTTTCCTCACATCTTTAACAGGTTTAAAGTATGGTTTAATCCATGTTAATCTGCTCAACTTTCTCACAATCTCCACAATCTCATCATCGCTCACGCCCAAGATCACAAAGATTTCTTTCGTTCTCAACACCTCAGCATCTTTGGCGTCTTGCATCAGCTCCTTCAACAGACGAGTAAAACCAATAACGGTGTTTTCTTCAATCTTTGGTGAGCACAACTCGAAGGCTATCAAGTTTCTAATGATCATCTCTGTCATTTGACCAATCCTCAACACAGGAAGATATAAAGTAGACTGGGACTTGTCAAACCGTATCTGCTCAATGCCTCCCTCGCAACGCTTGAATTTTACTCCGGCTTTCCTTAATTCTGAAGCACAGGGAACCGCAGACTTTCTATAATTGGGAAGGTGAACCTCTTTCCCTTGTAGTTGTGTGTAGCCTTCCTTACTCTTAATATCACTATTACTACCTCTATCCCAGACACAATTGTTTTTAAGCCATGTGAAAGGAGTCCAGCCATTAATAGGGTTTTGGCCACTAGGAGGGTTTTGTCCAACGCCCACAGGAGGCTTCCTATAAACTGTTGCATGGATGCAATGGAGGAGATGATGATTGCTAACTAAATCTGCGTCTTCACTCGGTTGAATCCACAATGGGGAGTACTCAGAACATACTTTTTCAAGAAAGGTCTCCTCGAGAGATTGGATGAAAATGTCTGAAAAGATTGCAGACAATCTCTCGATAAGAAAGAGAGGCTAGAATGGATTGACCGGATAAAGTGACAGAGTCACAAGATAATGAAGACTGACTCAAGAGGCGAGGGCTAGGGCTAGGGTAGTCTATAAGATAGACCATGGGGGAAAATACATCCTCATTGTCATCTACACACCCACGAGAGCAAAGTGCAGAGCGAAAATAGAGCAGCAGTAGTCAGCAGCGATGGCCTTCGTTCACAGATTCGACCACTGTTGAGAAACATGTGTCTCAACCTTGCAGTCTTTTTCTAGAAAATTCCAGAATTTGTTTGAGGTAGTTTTCCACATGTTTATGCATTGGAAAATGGTTAGTGAGTTGTTAAAAATGAGTCTTGTCCATAGTAGAATATAGGTGGGCCATTTTTAGAGCCTTAATGACTCATTTTGTGACTTTTAAGAGGGTCTAAACTAGGGGACAAAATTATGGACAGGATTACTATTTTAACCTGGTTGTTTTTCCATTTTGGAAATGTAAATGTCAAAAATGGGCACCATGTGGCATGGTGGTTAAGCCCATGGTTTTGTAAAACCACAAGTGGTTTCCAGGTTGTAAAATCACTATAAAAGGAGGGCTTGGGGAGGAGTTTGAAAATTGAGTTTTTTGCAAGACTAGATGCTAGAAGGAGTCTCTCTGAGTTCGAGTTGTGGTGATGCGCTCCTGTAAGAACTTGCATTGCAAGTGTATTGTAATCAGCTTGATTTGATAATACATTGTGCGAGTTTTGGAGGGTGGGGTTTTTCTCCCAGAAGGGTTTCCCCACGGTAATCACTGTGTTATGTGTTCATTGCTATTTTGTTTATGCTTTATTGTGCATTTCTTGATATCTTAGTAATATTTAAGTTGAAAGTTGCATAACCGTCCTCTCAAGATTAGCGTAGGAAGCGTTTCCGCACACCTTTGGTTCTTTACAGAATCCACAATAGGAAGTACTCAGAGCATACTTTTTCAAGAAAGGTCTTAAAAAATTGATTTGGATTACCAATAAAAGCATAAAGTGACTCTAAGGTGGATAGAGGAATTTGATTTTCCAATTTGAATATATCTTTCATGACACCTAACCACAGACCTGTACCTGACTTGAGATCATGGAATGGGTCGCCGTTATTTGAGGCTGGTGATTGTTGAGGCTGCAGCAATTTTTTCTTGTGTTGAGGATTGACTACATGGTATTCAAGGAAAAGGAGGAGGAAGGAAGCATCCCTAAACAGCATCCTGGCAAAAGCCTCCTGGTTCAGATTTTGAAGAAATTGAGCGTCCCCGTAGAATTCCCTGCAGCGAGGGACCACACTTTTTAAAAGGCTGCAGTCGTCCTGCAAATCTGAAAGGCTTTGATCCCCATCTTGAACTTTTTGAAGTGGAGCAAAGAAATCTTGGGGAAGCTTCCTCAGAACCTCCCGTTCAATGATTTGAGATTTATCGGATTCCATTTCAGCAAGGTGTGGTTTGAGGAAATGATAGGGCCCTATTGATATCGCCTGAGGAGTGAAGATGACGTCATTTTCTTTCAGCGTTATTGGCACCATGAAAATGCTTGCAAGCCTTTTATCTCTTCCCACTTCTGAAACGTGCGAATCTTTTCGGGTTTCTTCCAGCCATTGAACGACGAGAGTATTTTCCTTGTCCATTAGTTTTACTGAAAGATATGCAGACAATTTCCAATTAGCTCAGAAGAGAATCACAAGCTTTCCGATTTATACATTGTTCAGAAGTAAAATGGAATAATAGCAGCACAAATAAATAACAAGAATTCGAGAAAATAAATATCTTCCGAAAATCTACCTTTGAAAACTCTGGATTAAAATATTATTCAATAATCAAAAAGATTAACACACCTCTAAATTCTAAGCTCTTCAAAAAAAATCCAACGCCTACACTAAATAAGGAATCAAACACAAGATGGTGTGCAAAACCTTCTATCCATGTCATCTATTTATAGGAAATAAAGTAACAATGAGAGAAGTTAATTTCAAACATGCCAACTACTTTGCCACCATATTTAATGATCTAGGTGAAAGTATTGCATGCGTATTAAATACATGCACTCAATGAGTTAACTATCATATGGTCACTCAACAATAACCTTTCAAATGTGTCATCCACATTGAATATTCTTGTAATTGTATAGGTAAACTTTTAGTTAAAAAATTATCTAATCATGAAAAATTTATGGAAGGTGTACAACATCTTTCCAACATGGTACAACATATCATTATGGTTCATTCTTAAATAAAATGTAGGGTTGTTCACCAAGCATATGGCAACCTAATTATAGCCACATGATCACCACTATATTCTACCTCATCTTGATATTCGAGCACAATCTTTAAAGTCAAGTAGTTTGCTCACATACATGAATAGCTATTATATAGTCTAAATTTCTATAATAGAAGAATATCAAGACTTTTGTGTTCTCATTCAACTAACTACCTGACCAAGTATAATAAATAAATACATAATAATAGACCTTCTACTATCAATATCACTTGCTCAATAAATCTCACATTCAAGATGTGTCTTCATTAGGGGAAGAGCACCAGTAGCCATCATAGCTAACTTTCTGCACCCACAAATCCTAAATGGTACATCACATTTTGATTTTTTTTAAGTTGTCTTCGTATGCAACTTACCTGCTTATAGCTATTGATCTGGCTTTTGGGTAGTAACGATGCACATTGTGGAATTAGTTATGCGCACAAAAGTAAAAAAGTGCACATTTCAAAGTGTCGCCTGATACCTAACTAAAGATGTTCTAGTAACCGTCAACTCAAAATCGCTAGTACTTGTTGACAAATGTCCCAATAGTGGTGCACAAATGTTCCAATAGTGGTACACAAATGGGACAAATGTTCCAATAGTTGTGCACAAATGGGCCAATTAAATATAAAAAAATGATCGGCTATTGGTACAAAACAAATTTATTAATGGTGTTTTCACTATGACGGTTGTTGGGGGGTCAACATGACAATAAGGTGATGGTTATTGGAACTATGTTATCTATTGGTGCTCTTCCCCTAGTAATAAATCACACAATTTTCTATTTTTCTAAGACGTCCCAAAACTCTTAATTAGAATCCAAAATTCATTCCTTATATTTAATATAAATAGACTCAAAACTCACACTACTAAAAATAATATCGAATTTAGCAAAGACTACCAACAATATTAACTTAAAGACCTGACTAATATTCTCTCTTTAATTTGCTGTAAAAAAATATTGATTAACAAAGTACACTACTCTCATTAAAATATAAAAAAAAAATATTAATTAATTTGCAATCATACGTCCTAAACAACTACACATACATCCTCTAAATGACCAAAAGATTTTTATTCATTGTATCACTTCTGATCTCCATCCTTAAAAAAAATTTACTAAACTAAAAGTTGAGATTTTAAAGTCATAATAATATCCTCACTATTCTTAAATAACATTTTATCAAGCTATGCAAAATGGTGATAATATTGCACCTAAAAATTTAGGTTCCAATAACCAATATATATGATTAACATATACCCTTAAAGTCACAACCAGGTCAATTAAGTCTTCCGGACCATAATAACTATCACTGTCTGAATAATAGACTGCATTACATCTGATTCCTCCGCCCTTCCCAAATTTTTTAATTTAATTTAAAATGTCTTTATTCAGACTGCAATTTTATAGTCAATTCCAATGACAGGCCTGACATTTTACCCCTTGTACATACAATATTATTAGTTTGATTACTTATGCCATTTCTTTTGATTAGTCAGCCAATTCTGTTACAGAATTTCAAAAAGTTAACGTCATTTTTATTGTTTAAAAATATAAATATATTTTAGTAATTTAAAAATATTATTTAATCTTTTTTATTGGTTTATTATAAGAACAATTGTTTTTTCCTATCACTTGTCATTTTATTTTTTTACAAATCTTCCTTGTAGAATAAATGTGAAATGAGGGAGTTGGTAAGATATTCCATCATAAGATATCTTCAACCACATGTGAGTATCTAGAGGTAAGATAATTTCATTGTAATAAATCCTAATGACATTAATATATTATATTATTATTAAACTGATTTATATTTATCTCATGCATAAATAATTTGTATGTACAAATAATTACTGCGAGAGTGAGTGGGAAAAGCAAGCTAGTCCGGATGCAGTTATTACCTAGTTCCATCGGAAAAGACAGATAGGCAACAAAATCTATGGAGAAATCTTATCTCACTGAATATAAGAGTATATATTAAATTTCTTCGTCTGTAGATTATTAATTGAAGATGATACGAATTGAAAATTGCAGAGACTGGAGACAGTAAAGTGGGCAGGGAAACCCAATCCGTATGTTAATACTAGTATGTAGATAAGTGATGCTGAGCTCCTAGTTCCACCGTTATCGGCTTACTGGGAGTTCCACCAAAAAACACCACCATGCACCGAAATGCTTCAACTCAGCCATCCACTGATCATCGGTCAAGGCATACGTAGCTTGTTTGGGCTAATTTTAGTTTTTGCATGAGAACTAGTTGCTCCGAACTAGTCTTTGCATTGACATGTTCAATTGAGGTTTTTTTTGTTCTTGCAAATAAAGCATGTTGTGCATGCAGTTAGTTAAATATGGTGCATGTAACGCATGAAGTGCATGTTGATGATATAAATGGTTGTAGAGGTTGTACAACCTCTATAAAACTGCTTTAACTGTAAGGATTAATATAGACTACACAATGTAATAAGTTCTAGTTGAATTGAATAAAGAATTATTTATGTGTGTAAATTAGTGCTCTATTTTTCCTTCATTTATTGTCTTGTCTCTATTTATCCTCTGTTTTAAAATCTACAAATGGTATCAAAGCAGGTTAAAAAATTCTAGGTTAGAGGATCATGATTATTTGAAGAATTTGTGGAAAGATCAAAGATTGTCCTTGCTTCAAATTTGGATTTAGTGGAAATTAGAGCCAGCCATCAGCATGCAGATTAGAAGATTGTGATCGAAAGGAAGCACTAATAGTCACAGAGGTTGAAAGCCATAGAATAGCCCACAACTATTGGAAAAAGGAGAGTTGTTCAATTTAAGGTGAATTGTTGCATGAAAGAAGTCATTGCAGTTAAGTTGCCCCTATTGAAGCAAGGTTAAATTATTGAAGTGTGCAGAAATCATTGAAGAGGAATAAAGCCAATCACAACTACCGTATTTTGTTTGCAGTTGTTATAAAAAATAAAAAAGGCTGGTGCATGTTTGTCGAAGGTGCAAAATTGTGCCAAAAAATGCAATGTGTTAAGGTGTTGATTTGAGAAGCATAAAGTCGTCACTTGGTAATGAACCTACTGCTGATAGAGGAAGAGGAATACAAGTCCATTTGAAGAGTACTGTAGATTTGTCTCACAGTCAAGAAAGCCAACTACTAGAAGGAAAATAAATCAAAAAGATGAATTTAAATATTTTGCTTCAATGAGGAAGATTGGCAAAAAGGTGAAAAAAGAAAATGCAAATCTAATTTGAGAAAAGGATATTTTGCAAGATGAATTGGTGAAAGTCAATAAGTCTAATTCAGATTTGATAGAAAAGATAAGACAGTTAGGAAAATATATTTATGAAAGATCATGTGACAATGATATTCTTCAAAGGGAATTGGAGAAAGTTAAATAGGAAAATGGACACGTAAAAGAAAAGTTAAAGTTGTTTGATGAAGTCAAGAAGGAGAATGAAGATTTTGACAAACAGTTAGAAGTGTTGAAAAAAGAAAATGAGTGTTTGAAAGCAAAGCCATTAGTTTGTGATGTATTGTGTGGCATAGAAGATTTCTTTCGTATCGTTGATCAATCGACTGATATGCATGATTTACTGAAAATTTCTTCAGGTGAAGATGGTGAAGTTGAAAGTAAGATGTGTTTGCATGTACAGATGCAAGTTGTGATGTTAAAGACAAAGGTTGTTTTGAAAATAATGTTGGTTGGAAGATGATGCAGAAAATGGGTTATAAAGGAAGAGGAATTGGAAAGCATGAGCAAGGAATAAGAGAGCCCATTAGGTTAGTTATGAGACCAAAGAATGAAGGTCTTGGATATTGTAAGAAAGAGAGATTTGATGTTGCTAGTGTTACAAGCTCATGCAAATTAGTTGAAAGAATCCAGTGTTCACATTGCCATAGAGAAGGACATAAAGAAGATAAGTGTTGGGATCTTCACTCTTGTTCAATTTGTGGGTTGAAGAATCATTGTGAAAAGTCAAGTTGGAACAGAGAGATGAATGAACAATCTAAGAAATGTTTTATGCAGATTGATTATGGTTGGATCCTGTTGGCAAAAGTTAACATATATGTTCAGAAGGTTGTATAAGCCTAAATGTTTGCATGTGAACAAAAGAAGTGATTCAACACAGTTTCGATGTTCGAATCAAGTAGCAAATGACTGCTTGCTATGATTGGTGTTGCACAGTGAGTAGCAAGGGTTTAGACTTTTCCATGTCGAGTTATATTGTAAGGTCACATCGAGTTGCAAAGATCTAGTTTGTCAAAACTTAGAGATTATATTGTGAGTCTCAACATCAAGGAGAGTATGTAGATAAGTGATGTTGAGCTCCCAGTTCAACCGTTATTGGCTTACAGGGAGGTCCACTGTAAAACACCACCATGCACCGCAATGCTTCAACTCAACCATCCACCGATCATGCACAACCATCCATCGATCACCGATCAAGGAATACATAGATTGTTTAGGCTAATTTTAGTTTTTGCATGAGAACTAGTTGTTCTGAACTAGTCTTTGCATTCACATGTTCAGTTGAAGTTTTTTCTGTTCTTGCAAATAAAGCATGTTCTGCATGCAATTAGCTAAATATGGTGCATGTAATGTATGAAGTGCATGTTGATGATATAAACGGTTGTAGAGGCATCAACCTCTATAAAACTGCTTTAATTGTAAGGATGAACATAGACTGCACAATGTAATAAGTTCTGATTGAATTGAATAAAGAATTGTTTATGTCTGTAAATTAGTGCTCTATTTTTCCTTTGTTTATTGTCTTGTCTCTATTTATCCTCTATTTTAAAATCTACAGTATTACCAGAAAACAAAAATATACAAAAATCTAAAGAATTCTAATCGTATTGAACAAAAGCAAATATTAAAGGTATGTCTTTTAAATAATAATTGAAGAAGACATAAGTTGAAATCTTCAAAGACTGGATGAAGTTAACAGTATTCATTTTCAAGAACATAAGATTCTACCATGTTTTTTGTTGTCGTCTCTACAAGTTCATTTTTTTTTTTTGGTGTTTTTCTTTTCATGTATAAAAAATTAAGGTTTACATTTAGTAATCTAAAATTTAATAAATTAGTTAATTAAGCAAAAAATTATTTCCATCTAATTAAAATCAATACACTGAATATAATAAATGAACAAATGATGATAGATATTATTTCTAGAATAACTCTACATTAGTATCAGAGTGATGAACAATCTTGTGCCTGTGCCATTAAATTTGTGTTTTGCGTTTGAAATGTACTCTTCATTGTGTTAGAGAAAAGTCTTACAAACTCAAACAATATGGTTGTATAAAGAAATGTGGAAGGAGGTTTCAAATCTAGCATATCGTTTAAAACTAGTGCATTATCTTTCTTTTTTTATCTACTATAAGTGAGAAATGTAAAAAATGGGAGGCATGTTTCTTAGTGTTCGTAGCAAAATTAAAGATTGGTGTAGTTTGTGCTGGCCATTTGGTAAAAAGATACTTTGTAAAGGGCGTATGGGAGAAGAGAATAATTTTGTCAATCTGCTAAAGCATGAGGGAATGGAAAAGAACAACGTAGGGTTTCATTTGATGAAATATTTTTAAAAGAAAATTGCAATTGATTTCATTTGTTTATTTCATCATAATCAAGGTATGTGTTAGTAATCTCTCTATTGTAATAGGAAACTTAATATTAGTTAATATTAGTAAATAAAAATGCAATGATAAATATTTGGATTGATTTTTTCTTAACCAAAGAGAATAAAAATTTATTTAAAACAAAGAAGTTGGTAATACTTATAGAAGGCTACAACCCTGTCCAATAAGGGTCTTGAAAACCAACCACAACATTCATCAAGACAAATAAAAAGGAACCTCAAAATAAAGCACTACAATGCCAACCAATTAACCATGGATGTTCTCCTAAATCAACATCTTTAACCTACTAGAGCACTCGAGAGATAGCTTCTCACAATCAATAATGTGCCCATTAACTAAATGCTCAAAAGCCCATTTAACCCAACAATTGATCAACCACATCATTCCACTCTCATGAGCTTTGGAAGAAAGAGACAAAGTCTAAAGAGATACCCAACCTAAGAATATGTCAGGATACCAAAAACATTAGTGTAAGTTTTTCATACATTTGAGTGGTACATGAGGTCAATCAGTAGGCCATTTATCAAATAATGTTTTTTCAACAAAGGTATCAATGGAGAAATGAAAGCTTCAAATAAACCATGCACCAACTTATAGAGATTCAAACATGACTTAAACAAAACCTATGAATCAAGAAGATCATCTAACTCTACTACCAATAGGGTCATGTTATGTTTTCAATAGTGGTAGAAGGAAATAAATGAATAAGTATTCGTGGAAACAAATGATGAGGTGGAATTAGGAGTTGACATTGTAGAGAGTTAAATGTATGATATAGTAAGACACAAAAAATAGTGATGTCTATAGTAGGAAGATGGGTAGGTGAGTTAAGAGTATAAGTATCTCAAGGTCAATGAATTTAAGAGGTAGGCAATAAGGAAGAGGTAAGGTAGGGAAGAGGTGAAAACTAAGTAGCTGGACACTAGTAGAAATAGGAATAACACTATATGAAGATGAAAAATGGCAACAATATGAGTAATGGTCTAAGAGATAGAAGACGCAAATGCATTAGGTAAAAAAATAAATATCTATAAATTTTAGCACTAATATCTTGTAGATCTCTTAACCACTATGGCTTAGTGTTAAACATGTTATGAATCATATTAGGTAACAAGAGAGAGGGAGAGCATGTAAGGATATAAAAATGAAGATAAATATGGATATGGAGAATGGGAGAGAGTGGATAAAGGGAGAGGGAGAGGGAGGGAGATAGAGATAGTGGAAGAGACTAATTTAATAAGAAAGACAGAGGGCATGAGAGAGGAAGATAAAACTCAATAGATAGAGATGAACAGAGAGGGAAAGATATAGATAGATGAATATATATATATATATATATATATATATATATATATATAGAGAGAGAGAGAGAGAGAGAGAGAGAGAGAGAGTTGTATAAATATAGGGATATGGATCAAAAGAGATAAATAGACAAATGAGAGGGAGAGGGAGAGAGAGAGATGGATATATAGAGCAAGAGGAATAGAGTTATAGAGAGAGAGAAGGTGGTAGAGACAAATAATAGAGAGTTATATAGAGAGATGGAAAGAGAGAAATATAGATAGAGATTGAGATATGGAGGAAAAAACATGGAGAGTGTGTGTATAATATTGTGTGTGTGTGTGTGTGTGTGTGTGTGTGTGTGAGAGAGAGAGAGAGAGAGAGAGAGAGAGAAGTAGATAGATATAGAAAGAGAGAGAGAGGGAAAGAAGGAGATAGAATGGGATAGAAGGAGGGAGAGATGCGGATAAAAGGGACTTGGAACATATAGAGTGGGAGAGAAATATATAAATATATAAAGGAGAGATGGAAGTAGAGAGGGAGAGATGGAAAGATAGAAAGATGAAGATATAGGAAGTGATATATAGAGGTAGAGAGGGATATATAGAGAGACATAGGGGAGGAGATATAGAGTGAATAAGAAAGAGGGGGCCAAGAGTGAGAAATAAAGTTGGTGATAGAGACAAGTAATAGAGAGAAAAGGGAGCGGGGGAATATATAGAGTGGGGAGAAATAGAGAGATAGAGATCAAGATAGGATAAAGAAACAAGAACTTTGTGTATGAAAGAGAGGGAGAGAGATGGAGGTATAAATGAGGAGTGTGTGTGAGTGAGTGAAAAATATAGGGAGGGAGAAACAAGGAATGCATGTGTGTGTGTGTGTGTGTGAGAGAGAGAGAGAGAGAGAGGGGGGGGGGAGTGATAAGGAGAGAGGCAGAGGGAGAGAGAGGAAAAGATGGAGAGAAAAAGAGGGAGAGATATATAGTGATAGATATATATAGAGAGAGAGAGGGGGGGGAGATAAGTTATTTTATTATGTAAATTAAAATGAAAATTCAAAACACAAAATTTTACATTAATAAATAAATCAGTAAGACAAAAACTGGCAAAAAATAGACATTATAATAAATAATTTCTCTTAAAATTTTAAAAAAATACTATTAAAAACTAAACTATATATCAATTACATAATAAGAAATATAAATTAAGTTTTAAAATTTTAACCAAATTCATTGGTATGTAGCACAAGTCCTGGGAAGTGACTCCATATACGATTAAGAAAAAGGTATACAATAGTATATATTACAATAATTGTTTTCCATGAGAATCCATCTCAATAATTTAGCTTTTCCTTGGAGCTAACAACCAGTCAAGTAGACTCGAACCCAAGCCCTCCCATGTAGGAGGCTCCCAACTAACCACTGCGTTGTGGGGTCATCTCCAATATATAATATCAGATATTATATATCTTATATTCATTTTTCTCTTCGAATTGGTACCTAAACCCTCGTTAGTTTAACTAAATACTGAATTTGCAACTTATTAATATATTCAAAATTTATATTATAAATAATTTCTTTTAAGGAGAATTATAAGGGGATGATTTTTTTCTCATATTTTAAGTGTGTTGAAATGTAGTAGAGAATGTAGTTTTGAATTGTTCCAAACTTGTAATCATAATTGATTTTTTTATGTTAAAAAGCTTGTATTCAAAGATGTAAAAATTAGTGCAAATAAGAATGTGAACTTTCATGTTGCTTGGCAACTACTCAACATAAACTTTATAATGATCTTTCCATTTATTTGTCCTTTGTTATTATTTTGTATTGTATGATTAATTTTGAAAATAAAATAAATTTCTATGTCGAAATATGCATTAGTTTTGAAAATATAATGAATATATTGACGTTATATTCTCCATAGTCTTGCATTAGTATGAATTTTATTTAAACCGTTCATTTTTGTGTGATTCTCCATGACATTATTATCATGATGGTGGACGATGAACAATGGATGACAATAAAGTAGATTTAATGACATGCTTTTAAACCACATACGAACGCACAAGAAAATGAAGGGCCCAGATGACTTTGGTCTTCTTGAACCTTTAAGGAAGAGGTTCAACCGTTCATTATCAAAAGTCGATAGTGTATCCCAAATAAACAATGCCTTCTCTCATTTTACCTTTTTTACATATAATATTTGTAAAATAGGAGCCCACATTTAAAAATATAATATATATTTTGTTAGCTAGTGTTTGAAAATTTGTTTATATTTTTGTATGTTTTTAATTAATATGTTGACTATAGTTGGGAGTTTATTCATCTTATACTAATAAGATATGACTTTTAAAATATTAGAAAGTAATAATGATAGATAAGTTCGTTAGAAATTTCTTAAGTACTTTGTCTTTATATTTAATATTTTATGTGAAACTATTGCATGCGGGTATGTGTAGGATCATGGTGTGCCAAAACAAGCCCTTAAGTGGCAATGAAATTTCAGAAAATCAGAGTTATGCACCTTGACATGAAAATTTGAATAAGTTATGAACATTATTTTTAAAATATGTAAGAAGAGAATATATAGAAAATTGAATTTATTTTCTAAGCTACTAGTTGGTTTCTGGGGAAAAAAAATCCTATTTGATGAAAATTTCAAGTTTCAATGCAGTGGCACTAAAATTTCAGAAAAAAAGATAAGTAGGCATATGTCTGACCACCATAATCACAATAAAATCATACTATTTTTTTATAAGATTTATAATATAAGTATTATAATCATGTCCGGATGTGACACATATTTTTTTCTGTTTTTTTATAAAATAAATAATTATTTATGAACTTTTTACTACAGATTTTTAGAAGTTCAGAAACTCCTACGTCTGACCACTAACTTGGTTAAAACCTAATGAAATTCATTTTTATTTTATTTTTCCCTATAGTAGATGAAGCATAGGATGTGATGCATGTTTCAAATTCAAACAATGTTATACTATTTGAAAGTTGTGAGTGTTTTTCAATCAGTTTATCAATCAAGACTTTTGTCAGAATTCAATTAGAAAATAACTAATAATTATTTATTAAAGTCAAGATAAGACAAGCCTTATATTGTTGGAAATCTGAGAACGTCCTTAAAAAGTCATTTTCATTTTATCAATTATAGCTATAAAAAAAGTCGTCAGCCACCACTGTAAAGTTTGGAAAATCAAGGAATACTAAAAAACACATTTTTTCAGTTGACTTTCTAGGCTTGTCACTTCCAAACCAAATCCCAAAGCAAACCTGAGCCAAAAATTCAAATTTGAAATTTGTACAAAAGAAATTAGATATTCGATTTTAATAAGTAAATTCAATAACTAAATTTAGACATAATTAATCTATTGTTTATTAATATATTAATATATAATATATTAATTTATAAATATATTAGTATATGATACTAGAGAGAGAGAGAGGGAGGAGTGGGGAGTGGGGGAGAGAGAGAGAATGGGGGAGGGAGAGAGAGATAGAGATTTTAGGAGAGAGAGAGAGAGAGAGATTAGGAGAGAGAGAGGGGGGACAAGATAGAGAGATTAGGGGAGGGATAGGGGAGGAGAGAGAGAGAGGGGGGGAGGGAGAGAGTGAGGGGGAAGGGAGAGAGAGAGAGATTAGGGAAGAGGGAGGAAGAGGGAGAGGGAGAGGGAAAGGGGGGCAGGGGGAAGGGGTCATATTGTGTCCTATGACCCCTTAGGACACCATATGACCCCTTAGGTATCAAAATTTTGTAAGCAGTATTGGCACTACTTTTTATATTGTAATAATGGTTCATCTTGCCACCTTATGACACACTATGACCCATTATGACACCATACGATGTTGTTAGGGGTCATATGGTGTCCTAAGGGGTCATGCTTTTTATATTGTAATAATGGTTCATCTTGCCACCTTATGACACACTATGACCCATTAGGAGATGTTGTTAGGGGTCATATGGTGTCCTAAGGGGTCATGCTTTTTATATTGTAATAATGGTTCATCTTGCCACCTTATGACACACTATGACCCATTAGGAGATGTTGTTAGGGGTCATATGGTGTCCTAAGGGGTCAACCCCTTAGGACACCATATGACCCCTAACAACATCGTATGGTGTCCTAATGGGTCATAGTGTGTCATAAGGTGGCAAGATGAACCATTATTACAATATAAAAAGTAGTGCCAATACTGCTTACAAACATTTGATAACATATGACCCCTTATGACACCATATTGGCTCGTTATGGGTCCTATGGTGTCCTAAGGGGTCATATTATGTCCTATGACCCCTTATGACACCAAATTGTGTTGTTATGGGTCATATTGTGTTCTAAGGGGTCATATTGTGTCATATGACCCCTTAAGACATCAAATGACCCCTTAGGACAGAATATGACCCTTTACGACACTATATGGTGTCATTATGGGTCATATTGTATCCTATAGAGTCATATTGGTTCCTATGTCCCCTTAAGACAACATATGACCCCTTACGACACCAAACTATGTCGTTATGGGTCATATTGTATCCTAAGGGGTCTTATTATGTCATATGACCCCTTAAGACACCATATGACCCCTTATGACACCATATGATCCCTTTTGAGACCATATTGGATCATTATGGGTCCTAAGGGGTCATATGACCCCTCTCCCCTAATCTCTCTCTCCCGCTCTCCCCTAATCTCTCTCTCTCTCCCTCTCCCCTAATATTTCTATCTCTCCCCCTTTCCCCTAATCTCTCTCTCCCTCTCCCCTAATCTCTCTCCTTCTCCCCCCTAATCTCTCTCCCCTCCCCCCTTTGTCCCTCTACCCCCTCCCCCCTCTCTCCTAATCTCTCTCTCTCCCCCTCTCCCCTAATCTCTCTCTCTCTCTCTCTCTCTCTCTCTCTCTCTCTCTCTCTCTCTCTCTCTCCCCTAATCTCTCTCTCTATCTCCCCCTCTCCCCTAATATTTCTGTCTCTATCCCCCTTTCCCCTAATCTCTCTCCCCCTCACCCCTCCCCCTCTCTCTCCCCCTCTCCCCTAATCTTTATCTCTCTCCCCCTTTCCCCTAATCTAGCTTTCTCTCTCTCCTAATCTCTCTCTCTCTCTCTCTCCCTCTAATCTCTCTATCTCTCCCTCTCCCCTAATCTCTCTCTCCCTCCCCCCACTCTCCCCTAATCTCTCTCTCCCCCTCCCCTAATCTCTCTCTCTCTCAAATATGAGTACTCAAATTGGATATCTGATATAATTAGATATCCGATTTCTGCCACTGTTGTTAATGTGGTGACGGGAATTATTTTTGTGACCCCAAATTTATGCATTAAAATCGGCTATCCGATATCCAATTATATTGGATATTCGATTTCTGTAAATAAAAAAGAGCCTTGTGGGCCATTTTGTAGATTCCAATGGCCTACATTCTTCATATTTCTATTTTATGTTGACAATCACAGGTTGAGACAAATTTGTTCTTTTGAGAGATTCTTAGAGTCAAATCTTACATTGTCAATCACTTAGGAGCATCTTTGTGAAGGTAAATGGAGAGTAGTAGTCATTGGAAGTCTGAACGCAAAAGAAATCTTTCAAATGACCAAATTGAAGTGTATAGAGAAAGAGATAGAGAAGTTCATAGGAGGAGAGGACAAGGTATGTTAAATATTGCTAATGTTACTTCAAGTGAAGAGGAAATTGAATTTGAAAATGTTGAACAACTTATTAAAAATGAAAATGTAGATTTTGAAAGTGAAAATGTTGAACATGTTGAAAATGTTGAAAGTGATAATGAAAATGCTCAACATGACATGAGAATAGAAAGTGAAAATTTGGGAGTTGACAATGAAGGTGTCCATAATTTTGGTGTAAATATGAAAAAATTTGACATTGGAGGTGAAAATGTAGAAAATTTTGACATAGGTGGTGAACATGTGGAAAATTTTGACATTGGAGGTGAAAATATGGAAAACTTTGACATTGAAGGTGGAATTGCTCAACCAAGTGAACAATATGTAACACCTAATTACTTCAGAAATGAAGACCCTCTCATGGATGAAAGACAAATTCCAAATCCAAGAACTTCAAGAACCCCAAATGGTTACTTGAAATTGATGAGAACATTATTGTGAATCTTGAAGGCAAGAGGTCAATAAGAACCATTTGATTGTGGGCTACACAACTTTTCAACCAAAATTTTAGCAATAAGACATTGACCGAGCAATGCCAACTTTTTGTTCAATTGCTAAAGATGATAAAGATGAGACCATTGCTAAACAAATTGAAGATTCGTGTGAACAAGAAGCTAGAGAGAAATTCTATTATTGTAAAAAATATATTTAATGCTCTCAATTCTATTGGAAAGAATACCAAGGAAAGAGATAAGAGAGCCGCTCAAAGAGTGATTACAACTTCCTTAGTAAGCCATCAATTAAGGAAGGCTTGTCAAATGAGACAAAATTGTGTTCATTTGAACATAAGCCATAAAATTTTTGATAGATCACTTGCATGAAGACAAACACTTGATGAGAAAAATGAGAAATTGGCCATGTGACAACATTTGATTGAATGAGACTAACGATTTTTTCACCAACTGAAAAAATGTTGTCTTAATAAAACCATAGGCAATCTTGAAAAATCGAGATAGGCTTTTGTAGGGACCCCTCTCGTGGCCCCATAGGCTCAAATGGATTATTTGTAGGTATCATGGATTCTGAGATAGGGACCATCAAACTTTGACAATTTTTATCACTTAGGGCACTCAAGGGATGACGCCGGTAGGGTATGACCCTGAGCGTTCAGTCGAGTGGGGGGGGGGAATAGAAGCATACATAGGGTAATAATGCCTAACTAGACATGTCAGAACTGACAATTCATGATCACAACAAGTAAAATGAGACATTGGCCACGCGACAACATTTGATTGAATGAGACTGACGATTTTTTCACCAACTAAAAAAATATTTCCCTAATAAAACAGTAGGGAATCTTGAAAAACCAAGATAGGATTTTGTAGGGACCCCACTCATGGCCCCATAGGTTCAAATGAATCATTCACAGGTGCCACGGATTTTGTGTTAGGGCCCATCAAAGTTTGATCATTTTTAGCACTTAGGGCACTCAAGGGACAATGCTGGTAGGGTATGACCCTGAGCATTCGACCGAGTGGGTGGGGAAAAATAGGAGCATGCATAGGGTAATAGTTCCTAATTGGACATGTTGGAACACACGGTTTGTGATCACGATGAGCAAAACAAGAAATTAGCCACATGACAACATTTGATTGAATGAGACTGATGATTTTTTCACCAATTGAAAAAATGTTGCCCTAATAAAACCATAGGGAATATTGAAAAAATGAGATATTATTTTGTAGGGACCTCTCTTGTGGCCTCATAGGTTTAAATGGATTGTTTGTAGGTTCTGCAAATTCCAAGTTATGACCTGTCAAAGTTTGACAATTTTTAGCACTTAGGGCGCTCAAGGGACGACGTTGGTAGGGTATGACTCCAAGCATTCAACCAAGTGAGGGGGGAATAGGAGCATGCATACGGTAATAATTCCTAACTGGACATGTTGGAACGAACAATTCATGATCACAACAAGCAAAATGAGAAATTGGCCACACGACAACATTTGATTGAATGAGACTGACAATTTTTCGTAAAACCGTAGAAAATATTGAAAATTCAAGATAGGATTTTGTAGGGACCCCTCTCGTGGCCTTGTAGGTTCAAACAGATCATTCACAAGTGCAACAGATTCTGAGTTAGGGCTCGTCAAAGTTTGACAATTTTTAGCACTTAGAGCACTCAAAGGACA
The DNA here is from genome assembly GCF_030272615.1 of Cryptomeria japonica. Taxonomy (NCBI): domain Eukaryota; kingdom Viridiplantae; phylum Streptophyta; class Pinopsida; order Cupressales; family Cupressaceae; genus Cryptomeria; species Cryptomeria japonica. The sequence goes on from NC_081413.1 coordinate 256,960,858, forward strand.
ACGTTGGTAGGGTATGACTATAAGTGTTTGACCGAGTGGGGGGGAAAAATATGAGCATGCAGGGTAAGAATTCCTAACTAGACATGTCGTAACCGATGGTTCATGATCACGATGAGCAGAGTGACAATTTGGCCACATGACAACATTTGATTGAATGAGGCTGACAATTTTTTTGCCAACTGAAAAAATGATGCCCTAATAAAACTGTAGGGAATCTTGAAAAACTGAGATGAATCATTTTGACACATAAATCCCCCATTGACAATTTTTTGCAAATTTTGAGCAATTTTCGCAAAATGAGTAACCTATGACTAGACATAATAGCTATTGATCTAGATGACCTTATTACATAAAAAATGATTATATTTCACCTTATTTACATTGAGAATCCATCAAAACATTTGTCTTCCAAATTTGACCTCATGGAGGCCTGATGAGAAAGGAGTTCACTAAATTTGGTGAAGTTGTCAAAGGCAACCAAATTTAACACTTACGATTTAGATGAAGTGAATTATATATAATCTGAAGATTCTACAAACAACAATTGAGATGAAATGAAATGAATTGTATTGCTCATTAAATAACCATTATTAACCATTGTTAATTATTGGATTGAAGATTAAAGTTTAAAATGATAACACCATGCACACATGAGCAACAATTTATATGATCAAATATCAACTTCTGTATATATGAAAATGTCAAATGATTACAAGTGTATGTCCATACACAAATATGGTATAAATGCCAACTCAAACAAAATGTATGTCTATATACGTGAATTTATGTCCATACACAAAATATTAATGCCAACTAGACATGTAAGCATCCCAAAACTATCTATAACATCCTAAGCTACTGATGGATCATCAAAATTGATCCTCTTCACTGCATTGCTCAGCTTTGAAGGATCCTGCACAAGAAAAAACAAACCACAATTAAGATTAGTTATATTATATAACCCACATTCGAAAAGTTGACATAAAACTGAACTATAATTGAACTATTCTTGTCTACCTCATCTCCATGTTTTCTCTTCAGATTTGGAGAACTCTTGATGTATGTCTTTGATAGAGGAGGTATGTTTTCAATATTTTCATACACAAACTACATATGTTTACAAACATAACATTGATACAATTTAGTATATAATTGTCACTGATAATAGCGAATTATATCTACTAAGCACAAAATAAAATGAACACATATACCAGAGGCATCTCTTTTTCTTCTTCTTCTTCTTCATCTTCAAGTATAGTGGGTGTAGTCAACAAGCATGTGAAGCGAATAATTTTTTGTACATATACACAAGTATGTGAAACTATCAATCTATGTCTAGACATGTATAATCATTATAAGTTATTTAACCTATTAATTCAATCACATTTTCATTCAATTACCACTCTCTTGTCTTCAGCTGCACTACCAGATCCTGAATCGCACAGCCCCACAATTGCACTACTTATGCCCTACAAGAGTAAAATAAGATATACATGCAAGTTACTACATAATCTAATTAAGGTCAATATAAATGATAAGCATGTATGTACAATAAAATACAAATGACTAGGTGCAATAATATATGTAGCATAAAACTATCAAGGCCAAATGAAATGGTCGTCAAGGTGCCCTCCTGGATCTGTGTCAACTCCTCCTCTATCATCAACTGTTAAATAGACCATGTAAATAAACATTAGTACTTAATATTATCTAGATTATAAATATTCATTTAAAATATAGAATGAACTGTGAAAATACAAATCTTACCACTACATCATCAACGTATGATCAAGGTGCCTCCTTGCCTCTAGCATGTGAGGACTCTCCAGGGTATCCTCCAGTCTCTATCATAACATCTGGTGCATCGTCCATCTCCTGCACCTCATAATCTGCAGTGTGCATAGGAGGATCAATAGGTTGTCCAACTGGACCCAAGCATAGGTTCCCACACATGACACAACTATGGGGCATGCAAATTTGTGTAGCCAAGGAGGATGTGTTAGTGCCACAAGATGCACCGCTACCATCAGAAGAAGGCTAAGCTACTGCCCCAACCTGAGAAACCAAAAGGCTACTTAAAGAGTGAATAGTCGATATGGTCTATGGCACTGCCTCACAAATGATATCTGGATGTTGCAGTAGATGTGGGGGATCAACAGGAGAAAGGGGGACATATGGGTCCTAGACTACTTTGACTGCCCCAAGTCTATGTTGGGGCATACCTAAACCCACACCCTAGAAAGGTTGGATGTAAAAGTAGTTCACATGTTTTCCTAAAACAAACTTAGCATACAATTTTTTGATGAAGTAGAAGGGGACATCAAGATTTTTGTTGGGTGGCTTATCGAAAACCATCCACCAACGATCCCAAAAGTTTTTCACAATATCATCATTTGTGCACCATTTAATAGAAAGTGTTGTTTTTTGGAGGTCTATGGGTTGACCTGTGCGGGGATTCACAAACAATGTGGTGATATCGGCTTTGGATATCTCAAGTCCTTGATCTCCTTATAGGACAAGCTATCCGCATATTTTTTCCTCATAGAATCTCGCCACAAAAGAACGACATTGTGCTCCTCAATGACAGTTTCTATACTCTTTATGATGGATGTGAGGGGAACAAACATTGGGTTCAGGCAAGGGATCCTATGATAGACATCTGCAATCCCCCTCAATTGGTTCAAATTTTGTCTAATTAAATCTTGACTTGAGGGGGGGTTTGACAAAGGAGGGTTTTGTGCATGAGGGTTTGGTTGTTGTGATTGTGGTTAATTAATGTTTTCACTATTATCCCCCATTTTTAACCTAATTGAATGTAAACAATTGAATTTAGTTAACAAATTTGAATAATTTTGTATTTGATTTAAAAAAACCTAGTTTTCATGAAAAAACCATATTTTGAATGAAAAAACAAATAAACATTAAAAAACATGCAAAAATTTGAATGAAAATGATGAAAAACAATAAAAATCCTACCTTTTATTGGATTTTTTTGCAAATTTTGGTCACAAAATCAGATATCAGTCCCTCTTTTATTGTCTCGGAGAAATCGGATATCCGATTTTAATAGTTAAATTAATTTAAAATATTATTATATTATATAATATAACATAATAATATATTATATAATATAATAATATATTATTATAGTATATAATATAATAATATATATTATGTAATATATAATATATAATATAATATTATAATATATTATATATTATAGAATAAATAATATATTATAATAATATATTATATAATACATATTGTATAATATATAATATTAAGCTCTAGTTGTTAAAGTTAGGGAGGTAATGAACTAGAACTATAATAAGGTGGGAGGGAGGTAATGGAGATAGGGTCCGAGCAAGAACTAGTTTTCAGAGAGCCTGGGCAACCTTTAGATCATAGAGGAAATTTGAGCTCTGGCAATGGCTGTCAATTTTATGCGCTATAATATATAATATTATATTATATTATATATTATATAATATATAATATAATATAATAATATATTATATATTAGATATTATATAATATATAATATTATATTATATTATATATTATATAAAATATAATACCTTATATATTATATAATATATAATTTATTTTTTAATTTACAATTACCTATAAAAATTGGATATCCGATTTGCCTAGGTGTTTACCATGCCAAGGTGTATTGACACCTAGGCCAAGCAAAAAGTCAACACGAATTTTCGCATTTTCAGGCAAGTGGAAAAGGCTATTTTTTCACATCGCCACTTTTTGGCCCCCCATGATCCTACACTAACCCATGTATCATGTGAGCTTAACCACTTAATGCTTTTACAATTCTAAATGCATCTTTTAAGACCCTAAAAATATTAAATACATTCACCTAATGACTCAAATTGGCCATATTTTTACTGAACAATAGCCTTCAAAATGTGTGATCCACATTATATATTTTTGTAATAATACAACCTCTCATAGATAAATATTACCCAATTATGAAAATATGCGTAAGGTGTGCAACACATTCCTAACACTCTCCTACTTGTCTATATTATATAGTGGATAAGCCTAGTCAAAATGGACACTAGTAAGGGGAAGGATCCCCATAGAATATCTATAATATTTAATTATTTTTGCTCTCATAAGCCTCATCAAAATATGAGCAATATTCTCCACAGTGTCTAACTTATTGATCATGGCCCTCTTATCATCCATGTCATAAACAAAGTGATACAAAACATTAATGTACTTCTCAAAGAAAAAATAGGATATTTCACTGAGAAAATTGAAACTTAACTATAGAAATTGATCACCATCCTTAAACTTCAATTTTCCTATATGCATGAATAGCTACTACATACTCTAGAAAGTTTTTCATAAGAGAAAACCATGGCCTATTGTTAGTACATTCAATTAATTACACCACCAAATCTAGGCCAAATAGTTACCAAGTAGTAAAAATCTACTATCAAGATCAATTGCCCAATAAAAAATAATAAATCCTTCAATATCAAAATTTGGATTGAAGACTTTTCATCCCTATGAGAAAATCAAATACTTTGATATGTCTACAATATATAGAGAGGATTTCATAACCACAGTCGAATATTCATGCCCTAGATTAGCCATAAATTACATCAAGGCTCTTACTACTTAAGGCAATATTCAATTTGGTGCAAACTATAACACTCATAAGACTAGAAGTCTGTCATTAAAATAGGGGACATGTCGCATGTCATCTATAATAGCTAATGTGGAAGGGTATTGATTCATAAAGTGTTTTATTCCCATGGGAATGAGAGCAATAACTACTTTGCAATCCTACATCCTAAATCAATAAAATAAAAAGTTAACATAGATCCTCTAAGTAACCTAAAGTTCTTCGTTCTCTCACTTCTAATTTGCACACTTAAGATAACCTCTACTACCTTAAATCTTTCATATCACACTAAATTAAAAGTTCTTGTTGAGACATTGACCAGCTAGGACTCGAACCTAGGACCTTCCATATGTTGTTGGAGTGCTCTACCACTGAGCTATTGGCCCCTCTTGGGCCAGTCCATCGTCGGTCTGGGTGTGGCTTATTTCCAACATCAACACTTCTTTTAAGATCATAATCGTTTCGTCATTGTTATTAAATAATATTTCATCAACATACCAAAAATAAATGATAAAATGACCACATTCTTATTGAAATAAAGACAATAATTTAAAAGGCTCTAATATACCCCAACTCCATTGTCAAATTTGTTATACAACATTCTAAACAAGTGTTTTAAATCATAAATAGATTTTCTAATTTTATTTGCCAATGAAATATTTCTTAACCTCCAACATATACTTATTCAGTTGTTTCATGTAGATCTCCTCAAAGTCCTCAAGCAAAACATATCTTCACATCTATTTGTTCAACTTCAAAGTCATATAAAAATATAATAGATTATAAAAAATCACCAACTCTTTATATAAGCATGTCATTAAAATGGTAGAAACCTATAATATAATAAATATGCATACATCTAAAACAGAAATATATTTAAAATAAGTTACAACATACAAACTATTTAGTGAAAATCAGTCAAATGAAGTTTTGCTATTTCATTAGTTACAAACAAGAGAAATGTTCTATGAATCGTAGGTGTAGAACAAACAAAATATGCTTGTATGGTCTTGATAGCCTCCAGGAGGCATTATGCATATTGGCCACATTCCTAAATTAAACTTAGATCAGAGTTAACTATCTCCCCATACACAAGGCGAGACACTATTAGCATGATGAAATATATTCTACATCCTTTAAATTTAAAATATAAAGTCCGGCTTGCTATCACCCTGCATCCCACAAATGCAAACTCAGTTGGCCTGTTGGTTTCTTCATGGTGTTATGTTGTCACATCGGCCACATGACAATTCTGCAACACCAATCAAGAAATCCAAATCATGCAATTTATCATCCTACAATACACAATATTAATCGTAAGCCAGATTGGCCTCCTCAATTTTCATTTTGAGGGCCTCATGGGATCACTTGATTTCTTCCACCTCCAATTTAGTCAAATCATCTTGAGCTTGGCTTCCAAATTTTCAATCCTCCCATTCACCTTATCCCACTTTTCCGTAAGGCCAACAAATTCATTAGCAGATCTCCAAACTCTATCATCATCAATATCATCAATGTCCTCCAACCAGGTATTAGCCATAGCTTCAGCTCCAGCCACTGCCTCCAACTTGTTAATTTTCCATATCACCACATTCATCTGCCCAAAAAACCATTTCAACAAATCATCCTATCTTTGCACATCATCATGCAGGTCCTTCACAGTTTTGGTGAGGACCATAATCGAACTCGGGGGCTTGGTATTTGCGGGGAAGAAGAGTTTGTGGGAGGAATGCTAAGGTTAACATCATCCATAAAAAAGAGAGATTTTTTTGATATCCCATAAAATTATAACAAAACAAATATGCATACATCTAAAACAGAATTACATTTAAAATAGGTTACGATAAACAGAGAAACTAGTCTGTGAAAATCAGTCAAATGAATTTTCACTATTTCATTAGTTACACACAAAGAGAAATGATCTACGAGCCGCAGGTGTAGAACAAACAAAAAACTTGCAAAGTAGTCATAATAAGCAACGCTATGGCTGCGAGGGCGGAGATTAAAACCCATGGTTTTGAGCAATACGTGTCAAGAAATTCAATCCACAGGACTTTCAATTTGCTTCCTTTGTAATAAGTCTTGAGGCTTCTCCTGGCATCATTAACAGGTTTACAGTATGGTTTCCATGTTAAACTGCTCAAAATTTTCACAATCTCCACAATCTTATCATCACCCACGCCCAAGTTCACAAAGATTTCATTCGTTCTCAACACCTCAGCGTCTTTGGCGTCTTGTGTCAGCTCCTTCAACAGACGAGTAAAACCAATAACGGCGTTTTCTTCAATCTTTGGTGAGCACAACTCGAAGGCTATCAAGTTTCTAATGATCGTCTCTGTCATTTGACCAATTTTCAACTGAGGAAGATATAAGGTAGACTGGGCCTCGTCAAATCGTATCTGGTCAATGCCTCCCTCACAACGCCTGAATTTTACTCCGGCCTGCCTTAATTTTAAAGCAGAGGGAAGCGCAGTCTTTCCATAATTGCGAAATCGAACCTCAAGCTGTGCATAGCCCTCCTTATTATTACAATTACTTCCTCTGACCCAGAGACAATTGTTTTTAAGCCATGTAAAAGGAAACCAGCCATTAGTAGGGCGTTGGGCAGCTTGGTCAGCGCCCACAGGAGGCTTCCTATAAACTGTTGAATGGATGCAATGGAGGAGATGAAGATTGCAAACTAAATCTTGGTTTTCACTGCGTTCAATCCACAGTGTGGAGTACTCAGAGCATACTTTTGCAAGAAAGGCCTTAAAACATTGATTTGGATTACCAATAAAAGCATAAAGTGACTCTAAGGTGGATAAGGGGATCTGATTCTCCAATTTGAATACATCTTTCATGACACCCAACCACAGACCTGTACCTGACTTGAGATCATGGAATGGGTCGCCGTTATCTGAGGCTGATGGTCTTTGAGACTGCATTGATTTTTTCTCTTGTTGACGATTGACTACATGGTGTTTAAGGAAAAGGAGGAGGAAGGAAGCATCCCTAAACAGCATCATGGCGAAAGCCTCCTCGTTCAGATTTTGGAGAAATTGAGCGTCCCCATAGTAGTCCCTGTAGCGAAGGACAGCACTTCCAAAAAAGGTATCGTCCTGCAAATCTGAAAGGCTCCCCCCATCTCGAATTTTTTGAAGTGGAGCAAAGAAATCTGAGGGAAGCTTTTCCATAACCGCCCGTACAATGATCAGAGATTTCTCGGTTTCCATCTCAGCAAGGTGTGGTTTGAGGAAGTGATAGGGCCCTATCGACACCGCCTGAGGAGTGACGATGCAATCATTTTCTTTCAGCGTTATTGGCACCATGAAAATGCTTGCAAGTCTTTTATCGCTTCCTAATTCTGAAATGTATGAATTTTCTCGGTTTTCTTCCAACCACTGAATAACGTGAGTATTTTCATTGTACATGATGATTTTTTCAGGTTAGATATGCTATAACTCTACCGGGCTGGAGTATCGTCAAGGTTCTCGCTTCTTTACAAATATTGTAGACGCCTTCCCACCCAGTAATCATTCGCTCATCACCATTCATCTCCGGTGAATTCTTATTTGTCCATTAAATCACCTTATCATCTAATACTCTCTATCATTCATTCATAAGTTTATCACTTACAAATCTTATCGTCTATTCATCATCTAGGATGCACCTTAACATCAATTGGGATAGTGTGATGGTTTGAAAGTGGCAGTGTTGTGAGGATGGCGAACTTTCGGGGTGCGTGAAGTTTAGGGTTTGATGCAAATGGTAGGCAGAAGGCTCCGCGTTGGGGGGATGAGACGGTGTCTGATCCACTTCCCCCAAAGGACCCTTTTGGCGCTCAAGCTGGACACGTGCCGCAATGGGTTTTTCATGAAGGCAGATGGGTAGATGTGTTGGCTTCGCCCGCTCGGTTGTCGGAGGAAAAGACATTTCAATTTGTCCCTTCTTCTGCTTACTTCGGAGGGTTTTTCTGGCAAGATCAAAGATGGGCTCAAAATCAGGGAGCTCAACATAAGGGCAAACAGAAGTGGAGGGTTTCTAAAATAAGGCACATAATCATTTGGCGAATGCCCCTGCGAACTTGGTTAAGGATTTGGGGGTTCATGGTCAGAGTTTGGTTTTGCCCTCGCAGCCTGCTCCGATTTCGATCCCATTGATTGATGCTTCGGATGCCGTGTTGGGAAAGAAAGCTATAGATCTTCAAGGTCTTGCGGTTGTGATTCAGGTCTAGGGTGATCCTATTTCCCTTTTCAAGCTTCACCGTAAAATTCACACTCTATGGTATGGTACTTTGTTTTTTCATGTGCTTTCTGTAAGCTCTTTTCTTGTTATATTCGACTCAACATCTGCTAGGGATAAGGCTCTTAGTACTTCATTTTTTTGGCTTGGAAAAAATTTGATTTTTGTGGAAAGTTGGAAACCGTTTTTGGCAGTTTCTAGAGTTGGTCCAAAACAGGTCCCTATGTGGTTTAAACTTCCACTCTTACCATCTGAATTTATTGAATCTGATATATTATCAAAAATTGGGGATTCTTTGGGTAAATTCTTGATGTCTTGCTCATTGCTTGAGGGTGGGGTTCTGGTTGTTAAAATTTGTGTGTTAACTTGCCCTAACACTCAGCTACCAAATTTTTGTATTATTAGGTCTCCCTTTGGTTTATGGCGGCAAAATTTGGTTAAAGACTCGGGGGTTTTTGGTCCATCTATTGTGGCTATGGATTCCCCAATGTTTTTTCACATGAAATCCATCCATTTTGGTTCGGGGAAATCTGATTCTCCATTTGTGGAAAATGTGGAACCTCATACCTGGGAGAAAATACAATTGTCTGGTCCTGCTTTCAACCCTCCTCCCCTTGTGAATAAACCCATCTTTGCTATGGATTCTGAAGTGGCTTTCAATAATTATGTTCCTTCCACGAGGATTGGCTGTTCTAATACTCTTCAGTTAAACAAACCTACTATCTCTAATTTGGTCCCATCTTCTGAGACCAGGGTGGATCTGGGCATCTATGAGCCTGCGGTTGACTTGGGCATTAGCTTAGGGGCAGATATAGGTGCCCCTGGTTTTCTGTATAAAGTTATAGGTGTTGTAGCTACATCAACTAAGGGGACTTTATTAGAGCATGCTGAGGGTGAAAATGCTAATTCGGTGGACATTGTCCCAGATGACCTTCTTATTGCTCAAGTTCAGGATTTAGCCAATACTAATAAGACTCTTTTGGATTCCCCTTAGGCTAATAAGGTTATCTCGTCGATTTCAGTGGATTTAGGTGTTTTGGAGAATGATTTGGCTACTTTTCCCTTCAATAACCCTTTTGATCTCCTTGATAGGCATAAGGCGTTGGTGGTTCCAGGACTTGTGTCACCATTACCTCCTGTGGTCTCAGACAAAGAGGAGAATGGGGGAGATATGACGAATGTGGTGGCTACTTCAGGGCTTCCTTTGGTTCAAACTCCTCTGTTTCCTTTCTCACCCTTGTCTACTCCAGGGAAAAGGGGGCGTAAGCCTAAACATGTTAAAACAAATTTAGAAATTGTTGTGAGGATTCAATCTACTATTTTGTCTTCCTTAGAAACTTCGAAGAAGAAGAGGTCGAAGAAACCTTTTAGTCCCCCTATTACAAGAGCTCTAGCTACTAAACGTAGTCTTCATAAGGTTTTTTCGGTTGGGGTGCTTTCTCCAGTCTTGTTGAATGCTTTGAGGGGAGCTGAGGCCTCCCCTCAGGAAACATGAGGTTAATATCCTGGAATGTTAGGGGCTTAAATGCCCCTAACAAACGATGCTTGATTAAGTCACAATTAGACTTAATGAAGTGTGATTTGGTGCTGTTACAAGAAACTAAACTTAATTTGCAATCGGTAGATAGATTATTCTCCTCTTGGAAAGTTTGGAATTTTTGTTCATCTCCCTCTTTAGGGGCGTTGGGTGGGTTGGTTATTATTTGGAAGGATTCTTCTGTTCACTTCTCATTAGTTGTGTTATCATCTAATTGGATGCTTGGAATAGTTAAGAGTATAATGTCAAACTTAAAGTTTTGGCTTTGTAATGTTTATGGCCCTTCTAGGATTATAGAGAAAAGAATGCTTTGGAATTCCTTGATTACTCTCGCTACTCCTTTGTAGAATGTTTTTCTGATTTTTAGGGGTGATTTCAATGCAATTGCAAGTTTGAATGAAAAGGTTGGAGGAATTATTCCTAACAAACGCGTCATTTCAAATTTTTGCAACTTCATTCGGTCCTTGAGTCTAGTTGATTGTATGCCTTTTAATGGTTCATTTACTTGGACTAATATGCGTAGGGATTTTTCTCAAATTTCAGAAAGGCTAGATCATTATTTGGTTTCAGATAATTGGTTTAGTTCGGGATAGGATTTTGTATCCTCAATCCTTCCCTTTACCGGCTATGATCATTTTCCTATCCAGTTTGATATTTTTGAGGATAGGGCTCCTAAAAAGTTACCTTTCAAGTTTGAGCCAATGTGGTTTAGGGATCAATCATTTTTGCCTTCCTTAAAATCTTGGTGGAATTCAGCCCCTTATTTTCCTGGGTCTAGGATGTTTCAGCTAGTTAAAAAATTGGGCTTCTTGAAGACAAGAATAAAGGATTGGAACGTTCAACATTTTACGAATGTCTTTGGGGAAAAGGCTAGGATTCAAGAGGAGATTGAGCAACTTAACAATAAAGTCGTTGCTTTTGGTATGTCTGCTGCAATGTATGACGACCTTAAATCATTGAATGCTTAGTTGAGTGAGATTCTAGCTAGGGAAGAATCTTATTGGAGACAGAAATCTAGGGATCTCTGGCTCTCTGAAGGCGATTGAAATACCAAAATCTTCCATTCCTTCTCTAAGCTCAAGAGACTTCGTAGTCGAATCTCTTGTATTGTTGATTCCAAAGGGAATACTCTGCTAGAGGAAGATGAAATAGCTTTTGAAGCTGTTAGGTTTTTTAAATCCCTTCTCTCAGTAGAGCCAATGGTGGTTGATGAGGAATTTGTAAATTTGATCCCTCCCCTTTTCTCTCAAGAAGATAATAAGATGTTGATGGCCCCTTTTTCCTTGGCTGAATTAAAAGAGGTAGTCTTATCCATGCACCCGGAAAAGGCACCGGGACCGGATGGATTTATGGTATTATTCTTCTAGAAAAGTTGGGACTTTATAGGTAAAGATGTGTTGTTAGCCTTGGAGGAGTCTAGAAGAAATAGGGCGATTCTAAGAGAAATAAATACTACTCTTATTGCGATCATCCCTAAGGTAGATAATCCTACATCTTTTTCAGACTTTCATCCAATTGCCTTGTGTACCACTCTATACAAAATTTTTACTAAGGCAATTTCAGTTAGATTATCTAAACTCCTTCCTCGGATTATTTCGGTAGAGTAGGGTGGTTTTGTGCCTAGTCGGGAGACCCCTGAAGGAGCCATTGTTGCTCACGAAATTCTGCATTCTATTTCTCAGCAAAAGGTGTCAGCAATGATCCTTAAATTAGACATGCTTAAAGCGTATGATCGTGTCAATTGGCAGTCCTTGCTTGCTGTTTTGAACTGGTTTGGGTTCTCAAGGAGTTGGGTTAAGTGGGTTTATTCATGCATATCCTCCGCCTGCTTCTTAGTATTGATTAATGGGACTCCCTTGGGTTTTTTTGCTTCCTCCCGAGGTATTAGGCAAGGAGATCCCTTGTCCCCTTTTTTGTTTGTTATTCTGGCGGAAGCATTAAGTAGGGCTATTTCTAATACTATGGCTGTGGGTCGGTGGTTAGGTATTAGAATAGATGGCCTCCCTTCCTCACAATCTCAATGCTTATTCGCTGATGATACGCTTTTGTTTGGGAAGGCCACTATGACAGAAGCACGAGCTATTGAGAAAGTTATCTCTGACTATTCAGCGTTTTCTAGCTAAAAGGTTAATAAGGGAAAGTCCAAAATCTTTTTTGTCAATGTCCCCACTTTAGTTAGGGATAAGCTTATCCACTTTTGGAACTTTCAAGTTGGGTCTTTCCCTTGCATGTATTTAGGCATTCCCTTCTTTCTTGGGGCAAATAAGAACTCTTTTTGGGACAAAATTGTTCATTTATCTCCTCTAGAATTTCCTCCTGGAATCGTAAATGGTTAACATTGGCAGGCAAAATTCTTCTAATTAAATCAGCCTTGAGTGCTATACCTACATATCTAATGTCTATTCTACAGGCTCCCTCTCAAGCTGTTAAGCGTTTAAAGGTATCCCTCAGGTCCTTCCTTTGGAATGATAATTTAAGAGGTAGGAATAAGATTCCTCTTTTAGCATGGGATAAAGTTTGACGTCCCAAGGAGCTGGGGGGGGCGGGTATTCATGATTTGGCTATTCAAAATAAGGCTTTGGGGGCTAAGTTGATTTGGAAATTATACACAACTCCTAGTTGTAAATGGGCCTCCATTGTGCTTGCTAAATATTTAAGGGGTTCACCAAGAGAAAGGATTTTTATTGCAACTTCCCTTCCGAAGGGCTTTGCGTTCTAGAATTTTCTGATTTCATGTAGAGAGGTGATTTTGCTTCATTTATCCTGGGTTGTCCATAATGGGAGAAAGGCCCATTTTTTGGATGAAGTTTGGAATGGGCACCCATCTCTCTCATCTATCTGGGATTGGTCCCCTTTGCCGGAAATCCTTTCATCTCTTTGGGGACCTTTTGTTGCAGATTATTTTATCATTGACACTTGAGGACCTTGTGAAATTGTCAAATGGAAGAAATCCCTCCCTTGGCTATTAACATTAATATTGTTTTAGATTTTATTGAAGAACTTCATAAGAGACCTCTAGTTTTTCAATATAAAGAGGATTCATTGCTTTGGATTAAAAATGCGGCTAGCTCCTATTCGGTGAAAGAGGGGTACAATTCTTTGATCTAGACCCCTGTACCTTCCTGCTAGCCTACTAAGTTATATTGGAATTCTGTGTGTCTTCCAAAAGCAGGGGCTTTTGCCTGGTTAGCCATTCAAGATAGAATCCTCACTGGAATGCGTCTAGATAGGCTTGGGATTATGGTAGTTTTCCCATGTGTTTTTTGTGGTTATTGTATGGAATCGGTGGACCACCTCTTCCTGCTTTGTCCCTTTGCCTCTGAGTGTTGGTACTGGTTGTTTGGTATGTTAGGGTGGTCTTCTACTCTTTGCTCAACTCTTCTTTCACAATTTCAATCCTGGCCCTTGTTGTTTCCTGCTTCGTTCTATTCATCTTTGTGGATAGTTGCTCTATCTTTGATGATTTGGAATCTATGGCTAGAAAGGAATTCAAGAACTTTTAATCATAAGTTGACGTCTTTGTCAGACATCATAGGGAAAATCCAAGCCTCCATTAGTGAAGTAGTGCTTTCTTTCATTTATAAAAATTTAGGGCGACTAACAACCTTTTCTCATTGGGATAACTGGGTTACTTCGAAGTGCCCCTCTCTGCATTTATTGCCTTGTCATGGGGCTATTTCAGATGCTTTTTCTTCGCATCTTAAGTGAAAGATGGCTAAATGGAGCCCTCCCCTTTTTCCTTCCTTCAAACTTCAATTTGATGGGGCCACTAAGGGCAATCCGGGAAAGTCTAGGATTGGGGTAATTATCTTTGACCATTCTTCTAATATCGTCATGGCAGTTGGCAAATACATTGGTTATGGCACTAACAACATGGCTGAATTTCAGGCTCTATCTTTTGGACTTGATCTGGCTCATTCTCTAAATATCAAGGATATTGTTATTGAAGGGGATTCAATGCTTGTCTGTCAGGCGGTTGCTGCCAAAAAATGCATCTCTTGGCATATGCAGTACCTTCTGGAGAACATTCTTCTTCAACTTAATGGCTTCTCCACTTTCTCAATTTCCCACTATTTTAGAGAAATTAATGTGTTCGTGGATTTTCTTACAAGTAAGGTTATTAGTGATGGTGTAGACCGCATTTAACTTGCATCCTCGAACTTTCCTATCTCATGTATGAAAATTCTATCTTAAAATGCCTTCTTGATGTGGTTGTTCTTTCATAAGTGCCTATAATGAGGGTGTTTTGGAATAATACCATTGTTATTGACATTTATTGGGAGAATCTCCCCATTATTGAAGGGATATTTTTTGGTGGTAGCCTTGGAAATTCTCCTCACCTTATGGGGTATTTACTTCTTTGAATGTCTATAAGGGGGGTGTTGTCTTGCCTTATGATAGCACCTTTGTTATAGTCATCCCTGGAAGTGGAGCCGCTTTTAAGGATGGAGGGTGTTAGTCTCTGGGATCAGTTGACATTGATTTGATAGTTTTTTGTACTTTGGGTGATGTGGGTTGCTTGGTTTTGATTTCCTTTTTCTCGTTTGGTGGTTGAGGCTATGTTATTAGCTCTTTCATCATGATAGCTGGTGACATTGTTTCTTTTCGGTTTTTTGAGGCTGGTTTATATTGCTTTTTGGGATAATCATTAGATGATGTGGTTCAGCTTAAGTACTCTATCTGTTTTGCCAATCATGTTTTCTTAAGCGCAGTGGTGGCCGATTGTGTCATGATTTTTGGATCTCACATTCTGCGCATTGGTTTAGTAATTAAATCATTATGCTTTGCGGCTATAACGTTGGTGTGTTTCATTGATTGAGTTTTGTTGTATGTGAAGCATTTTCCATCATTCAGAGGTGTTATTTGGCTAGATATTCTCTTCGTATGATATTCTGATAATCATATCATGACAACCCCTGCTCTGTTATATATCTTTGATAGATATACAAGTATGGTTCATATTTGTCTGTTTCTTTTTCGGAGTATACAATGCTCAGCAGGATGTGGAATCTATTGGGCAAAATTGGTGGGTTGTGGATTATTCTGAGAAGTTGGAAAATGCAGTGTTTTGGATGGGGTAAATGGCTTCTTGTCATGTTGTTACTCGTTTGGCTATTCTTATGGACCATTATATGGATTGGTTTCACCCTGTTTTTTGAAGGTTGTCTCCATCTTCCGTTACTTCTTGTGTGGATAGGATTATGTATGCTAACCATTTTTATGTTGTCAGGACTACTTCTCCTTGGTTCCCTCTTCATTGTGTTTTTTGTTCTCTGCAAATATCTAGACTCATGTGGTGCATAAGGGGATTAATGTTTGGGGATGTTATTGATCTTGGCTCCATTTTTTGAGATGATATCCTCTCTATAGAATTACTAGTACAAACTTGTTGTAAAAGCTTCCTTTATATCTAATGTAATTGAAATTGTAATCAGGGTTTATTGGGCTATATATGGGTTATTGTATTGGGTAGGTAGGCTTATGTTTTTTAGCAAAACTGAGGGGTTTTCTTATTGGTTCTTTCCCCTCAGTGCTCTCTGAACCAGTCACCATGTAAAAAATAAATATAATTAATATAATTTTAGTGGTATCATCCACTTTTATCAAAAAAAATATATATATTACACATCAATTTAATAAATGATTATATATTTTTTTATTCACATCATTTATTTATACAATATTCACTGATGTTACTATCATAATAAAATTTTATTCATTTTATTAAGAAAATAAAATATTAACTAGCATAACTATATTTTAAAAAATTTATGTAAAGTACACCAAGATATATCAAGTTAAAGATAATTGTCGAAGATTAATATAATCTAATTAAATGTAGTATGGATGGCTAGACAATATTTTAAGTTCCATCATGGTAGTGGTAGAGGTGAGTTGTTGGACTTTTTAGCTATGATTAGCATCATATGATGGAGGTGAAGAGGATAAACATAACACATTTTGAGCTTCCGAATTAGGAATGAAACATTGTTCTTAGTTGTTGGACATTTTAGCAAACTTCATCTCCTGCATTGCTTCCATGCCACTGTTTATAGAAAGTATCTTAAGGGCGTTGACCAACGCTCTGCTAATGGCTGGTCTCCTTTCACATGGCTTAAAAACCAGTGTCTCTGTCTTACAAGTAGAAATAGAAATGGTTAGAAGGATGATAAAAAGAGACAGGATCCCAGTCGCCTGTTTGGATCGAATGTTCTTCCCTCTGCTTTAAAATTGAGCAAAGACGGAGTAAAATTCAGGCATTACGAGGGAGGCATTGAGTAGATACGATTTGACAAGGCCCACTCTACTTTATATCTTCCTATGTTGAAGATTGGTATTATGATAGAGACGATCATTAGAAACTTTAAAATTGAGCAAAGACAGAGTAAAATTCAGATATTACGAGGGAGGCATTGAGTAGATACGGTTTGACAAGGCCCACTCTACTTTATACCTTCCTGTGTTGAAGATTGGTATTATGACAGAGACGATCGTTAGAAACTTTATAGTCTTTGAGTTGTTCTCATCAGAGAGTGAAGAAGATGTTGTTACTAGTTTTGCTCGTTTGTTGGAGGAGCTAACTCACGACGCCAAAGACGCTAAGGTATTTTGAAAGAAATGGAATCCTTGTCAACTGGGTTGGGAGCGATGATAAGATGGTGGAGATTGTGAAAAGCTTGACCAGCTCAATTACATTACAATACGATTCCAAGATCCAAAATGGAACTATCGATTCTTCATCATCTTCCCTCTTCATTAAACTACTTTTCATTGATAATGAGAAATGTCATATAACACCTTCAAGTAATAGGAATGATCTTGGTCAATTGTAACATTGTGCAAAGCTCAATGCCTTACGAAAATGTAGAAAAAATCTTCTAGTGAGGATGGATCGATGAAACTTGATGTAGTTTATACCATAAGTTCTCTAGGTCCAATGAATTTGGAACCATGATCTTTTATTACTATAAACTTTGGAGGGTTACTCCGAAGATCAAATAGTAAAATGGACTATTATTTTAGTAGTGGGTCTATAAGGTTATTCAAATCTTCTATAAATTGAATGTAACATTTTAGAATCTTATGAAATATGCATTTACAATTATAAGAAATATGGAAGGATTTATAATGATTGGTTAATAAATAAAAACAAAAAAAATCTAAAAAAATAAATTTTGGATGATGTAAGATTGTTTTTATACTGTGATGTTCCTACATTAGACAACTATGATTATTTGAAAAGTGATTTCTCAACATTCTAATAACTAGAAAAAACTAGGATGGTCTACCTCAACCTTAAAAATTCAAGATGAATCTTCTTCACTTCACTAAATACTCCTTAATCTATCTAGCTCAAGAAAGCTTAAAAGAGGCAGAGAGTTTTATTGGGAAGAGAGATGCTCGACGTTACTCTAACCTGGCCGCCAAGTTATAGAAGATCTAAGCTGTAAAAATCATGGACACTGAAGATACTCGTGTTGTTCAATGGTTGGAAGAAAATCAAGAAGATTCATACCGTTTAGAAGTGAGAGGAGATGGAAAGCTTGCGAGTATTTTCATGGTGCCAAAGACAATGAAAGGAAATGATGTCATCTACACTCCTCGGGTAATATCGATGGGTCTTTATCACTTTCTCACACCTCACCTTGCTGAAATGGAATCCGAGAAATCTAAAATCATTGCACGGGCAGTTATGAATAAGCTTCCTCCTAATTTCTTTACACCACTCCAAATGATTCGACAAGGCGGCGGCCTTTCACATTTGCAGGAGGACAATTTCTTCGGAGGGGTGATCCATGGCGCTAGGGACTACTATGGGGACGCAAAGTTTCTCAAAAAACTGAACGAGGAGACTTTCGCCATGATGCTGTTTAGGGATTCTTCCTTCCTCCTTGTTTTCCTCGCACACTATGTAGCCAATAAGAATGGCCGACCTTATCAACAACAATCGCATTCACATGGCGGCAGCCCCTTCCACGGTCTAAAGTCAGGTAAAGGTGTGTATTTAGATGTCATCAAATTGGAAAATCAAATCCCACTTTCAGCCTTAAAGTCACTCCATGATTTTATTGGTGATCCAAATCAAAGATTTGAGGATTTTGTTGCTCAAATATGTTCTTATTATTCTCCATTCTGGATCCAACCCAGTGAAGATTCAGATTTAGTTAGCAAATTTCATCTACTGCATTGCCTCCATGCCACAGTTTATAGCAAGTCCCGTAAGGCCGTTGGCAAACGCCTTACTAATGGCTGGTTTCCTTTTACATGGCTTAAAAACCATAGTCTCTGTCTCAGAAGAAATAGTAGTTATAGAAATAGTAAGAGGGTTTACAAAAAGAAACAGGATCCCAGTCGCCTGTTTGGATCTAATGTTCTTCCCTCTACTTTAAGATTAAGCAAAGCCGGAGTAAAATTCAGGCATTACGAGGGAGGCATTGAGCAGATAAGGTTTGACAAGGCCCGGTCTACTTTATATCTTCCTGTGTTGAAGATTGGTATTATGACAGAGACGATCATTAGAAACTTGATAGTCTTTGAGTTGTGCTCATCAGAGAGTGAAGAAAATGCTGTTACTAGTTTTGTTCGTTTGTTGGAGGAGCTGACGGTAGACGCTAAAGACGCTGAGTTGTTGAGAAGAAATGGAATCCTTGTCAACTGGGTTGGGGGCGATGATAAGATGGTGGAGATTGTGAAGAGCTTGAGCAGCTCAACATGGAAGCCATACTTCAAACCTGTTAACGATGCCAGAAGCAGCCTCAAGACTTATTACTCAACAAGGACCTGGAAAATCCTGTGGAGTGAATTTCTGGACACTTCTTGCTCAAAACCATGGGTTTTGATATCCGCTGTCGCAGCCGCTGTTTTGCTTGTTATGACTGCTCTGCAGATTTTATGTTTGTTCTACACATGCAATAAAAACGCCTAGATCATTTGTTCTGTTTACCACAATCAAATTGTGAAACTTCTTTTATTACAACAAGTTTTCTCTAATAGTGAGAGATATTTCAGTTATTACTGCGTCAGCTGTAATTATGTGATCTGTTTTTAATTTGACTTATATTCCCATGAGACATCACGAATACTGTGAATTTGTCCTAAGTTTTTTTAATCCCAGGACTGTAATCATAAGCTATAAAAACGAATTAATTGTTTCCATCTATTGATGTCAAAATTAAGTGAAAGTGAAAGTGTAAGTGTATGTGTATGTGTATGTGTATGTGTATGTGTATGTGTATGTCGATTTCATTAGTAAGTATATCTAATTAAGATTTTTGAAGTGTATAATTGTAGCTTCTCTTGATAAAGTTCTTTATATGCGATGATTTATAAAAAAATTCCTTTTGGTGATTAGTGTTGTCAACTCACTTTAATGTATCTATTTGTTGTGTGATCTATATCCTTCTTGTGTATTTGACCCTATTTACCTAATGTATTAACAACCAATTTGAGACATTTCCCTATTTGGGTCTCTCTTGGTCAAGGCATGCATTAATGTGGGTTCTCATTCCCCCATGAGCTTTTCATTTGTTTGGAGTTGCCAAAATCAAAGAAAATTCATAATGGCTCATTTTTTGGTCATTTCCTAAGTTCAAGTAAGTTGTCAAACTTTTGAACTTTTGAGGTTTCCCTTGTTGATATGCTTTTTTGCTCATCTATGTCATTTCATTTACCCTTGTTGGGATATTAGACTTTCCAATCCTAGCATACCTTTCACTCGTTCCTTACCATTGTCATTTTTATTTCTTTTGGATTTTTGGACTTTTTCCTACCAACATGTCTTCTAACAAAACTCTAATTAATCAAGAGAGCATTTCTGGATTCGATTGTGTGAAAACTGTAATTCCTCAATCCTTGTATTAAGTCTTTCAACATTGGAGTTTCAAGCATATATTTACGTTAGTAGAGATTCCTTGGTACCCACAAAGCCAAAACTCTTTGGCTTTTTCACTAAATTAATTTGTGAAGCCAATGGTTCAAACTTATTTTTATCTTAGTAAATGTTCCTTTTCATCCCCAAACCCTAAACTCTGACAATTTCTTTACTACATCTTTTCCAAAAAGAGATACATTTGCTCATCTATATAGTTGAGTACTTCCTCCTCGGCATCTCTAATGCCTAACTCTTGACAACTCCTTGCATATATACTATCAGAGTCAAAAGTGTGGGCATACCATTAATGTAGTACATGGTATGTGGGATCCTCAAACTCTAATCCTAAATGCTTTTTGTGACATTATCTTATTGAGACCATGAGTTCCAACTTATCATTTTTTAGGTGCCTTGTATGAGGTCCTCCAAACCTTCGATTACCTATATCTCACTCTATGTCATCTTTTAGGATTGTGAGTTTAGAGCTCCCTCAATATGCATACCTTAAGGGATGAATTCCTTGCTACCCTTGATCTCTGACTCCAAATAACTTTCTCCATTTTCCATTTTGAGATAAGGGTTGTAATTATCCATCCACCTATTTGATTGAAGCATAAAGCATGTCTTACTCTTGACTCCCAACACCCTAACAAAGGCATGACTCATGAAACAATCTCAACCGCTAACCCCTAAAACTTCCAAAGTGTTCCCAACTACCTCTTAGCTCATCCTAGGACATCATTACTAACCCAATAAGTGTTGATGATAGAATAGCTATGGCCATAATCTATTAGGACCGACAGAGACAATGTAATTGTCTAATTGGCCTATCAGCCTTAGACAATTACGTATACCAGCTATTAATGAAAACCGATATTAAATGCCTAATATATTAAACAATATTAAAATTGATATTAGTTAATGTCTATATATATAATCAATATGAAAAACATTAGCAAATGATTATTGTCGATATGTATAATCGACTATCGATATCTATATTACATTATTCATCTTTATTATCACCGTATTGTTTAACTATCGGTGATGTGTGTTATTGCACATAACTAATTATGTTTAAAATTGGTTCATTATAAATACCGATTACATTAATGTATCAGTTTGCCTCCAAAGGTATCATGTCCCTACGTGTAGAGTCATGACCTCGAGTATCTTATATCATACAATGCAATTCCTTTGGGAGGAATATATATAGGATATGATAAGGCAGAGATATAATAAGCAGACAACAATATATACATGATACGATAAGGCGGAGATATAATCAGTAGCTAGCAATAAATACATTGTCCGTATAGAGAACTATAAGCAATAAAAGGTGGATACATATACAATAGTCTTTGACATATACACATATAGTTTGTGATATCCACTTGCAGTGAATTCGATATACATTCTGCAGATTGGATCTCCATCGTATATGTTTTGAATTCACATCAAATGGAGATTAAAGTTCAAATAAAATTTAAAATTACCTACCTATTACAATCTAATCAAAACTTAACATGGTATGGGTATGTGCACACTAGTACATTCGGGTCAAAATTTCGATGGCAAATAGTCAGAATTCCAACAAAATTTCATCGCACTACCGACAAAAAAAGTTGTCGAAAACTTTGTGATGGAAGTTCTAACTTCCTTGTGGTCATCGCAATTCCGACATCACCTCCAACCTTTCCGATGGCTAGCATGGATGCTCATACCCCGAAAGAATACCATCACGATCTCGGCCTACCGTCGGAATTCCAACACCAAAGGGTAAAATTCCGACAGAGGAGTGTCGTCGAATGAACAACATCCTCGTTGGAACTCTCCTGGAGGCCATCATAATTATGACGACCTCCAAGAGAGTTCTGACAAGGATGCTATTCATTCGATGGCACTCCTCTGTCGAAATTTTACCCTTTGATGTCAGAATTCTGACGGTAAGCCGATTTTTCAGAAAAAAAATATTTTATAGAAAAAGATTGACATTGGTATCTCTCTTCTATCTCTCTTCTCTATCCCTCTCTACTATCTCTCTCCTCTCTCCCCTCTCTAGGTCTCTTTCTCCATCCCTCTCTTCTTCTCTCACTCTCTACTTCTCTTTCTCTACCCTCTCCAGGTCATTATCTCTTCCTCTCATCCTCTCTCTCTCTCTCACCTTTATAGGTCTCACCTTCCATTCCTCCATCATTACCCATGTTGTCAAGTTGCAAGATATTTCCCAAAGTACTTGGTTGCTAGGGTTGATTTGCTTAAGTGCCGGATTCAGAGTTAGATGAGACTTGCATGATTAAGCTATATTAAGTGATCAAGTCACCAAGATCTCAATTGTAAACATGACTAGGTTCTAGGGTTTTATGGTAGCATAGGTCAAGATTGAGGTATGGTGGTCAAGAATTACCTTCCAATGAAAAAAGACATCCAAATGATGAAGAATGAAGGCGATGAACTCATAGAAGTTTGGAGGAGATAATTTGACTAAGTTAAAATTTTCTTTAAGTCATGGTCATAATACTAGCTTTCTCATCAAGAGCAATTTGTGCGAATGAACCCTAGAAATGTGCCCATGCTAGAGAAGCAAGAATTCCAATAAAACCTAAGGCAATGCTAGTAAGGGGTCAAAATTAAAGAATTAGGGTACAAAAAACAAAATTTGGCTAAGTCGAGATGTTGCTCAAGGATGACCTAAATCATGGAGTGTAAATCAATCATGAAACATGAGAATGGATAGGTCTTGACCCAAGCAACATAAGTCTCCCTTGTGATTCCAATAGATATCACATCAGAATCATTGAGTCTATCTACAATATGAAGTCAAGACTTGACTATTGGAATCTTGGAGTCATCCCATTTGATCACGTATTAGCACTTGGGAGGATTTTGTTCAAGAGAGGATAGAATACTTAGTATTTTATTTTGTGTTGCATAGTGCATAAAAAACACATCAACAGAAACCATTGAAAGGTTTGGTTAAAGCCTTCGAATCACAATCTCTATGAGAAACTATCAAGAGTGCCTAGAATTTGGAAACTTTAGTATACAAGAACATAATTCATAAGGCACCACTTTTAGAGCAACCAAAGAATACTATCAATGTAATATTTTATTTACCTTGGATATTTTTTATCCTAAGAGTGATACTCCACTATTAAAAAGCTTAATTAGGTAATATTTTTACTTAGGTAGAATAAGATAATGAGTTGCACATTCTCCTTCTTTGAATGAGATTCTACTTTTTCCTTGTCACAAAATTGGAAACTTGGATAAGCAATTTCTTTTTTTGGTTTTCTACCTCTTCATGATCCTCATGGATTTGGAATCTTGGAAGCTATATATTGTAGGTTTTTCCTCGATTAACATATCAAATGAAACTATTGTGAGCTTTCATATCTTAACATACCAAGGGCTTAAGTTTGGGGACGACAGGGGGATGACGAAGGGGGCAGGGTGGGATGCAAATATATATACAACTTAAAAAATTAATTATAAAAGGATGTGTATAGAATAAGTATAACAATTGTAAATAAAACTTTGCCACACTATGTAAATTTTATAATAAGCATTAAAAATATGTCAATGATTGCAGAAAGAAGGTTTTGTAGAAAAGTGGCTAATAATTAAAGCCTGATGAAAGCATAAATCCATTATTGTACATTATGAAATGTCATCATGCAAACAAACTGTTATTTGATCTGAGACAACGAGTTAATTTTGCATATAGTGTATATGATAGAAAGAAAGCTAATACAAGTGCAATGCTTATGCTATACAAAAACTAGTTGAAGAAATTTGATATCAGCTTTCTCTCTTTTCCATCATTCTCATCGAATTGTTCTACCCCATGAACAGGCAAAGAGCTCTTAATGCCTCCAACACCAAGAGCCATGACATACAGACCAGTGTAGAGTATTATAGTTTGTCCACCTTCCACCTGCTTCCAAATCCCAGCTTTGTATGCACTTCCCATGTCACATGCTGGAGGCTTTAGTGAAGGAAAATGTGCTTGTACTATTAATAACACCCAACCCTACATATTTCATGAACATCAGAATCTAAACAAGTCAGGAAGAATTTTTGTAAACTTTGGAAACAACGGTATTGCAAGTTGAATTCCACTGTCATTTTTGAGTATAAAACAATAGGTTCTATGTTATCACATTCTTTTATTTGTTCAGGGCTAATTAATTACAACAAAAACATAGGTTCTATATGATCCTAGTTTTCTATTGTACAGAACAGATTGCTTATAGTTGTTTATTTTCCTTGTCCTTAGAGCTTAGTTTACATATTTGCATGCTAGCGGGAAAGGTTTAAACATGGGATGTCAGATGGTTGTTCGTTCAAATTATTGCAATTATTCATCTTATAAGTGAAATCCAGTGTTTGCTTTTGGATAGTTCTGTAATGACGTTAGTAAATTATTTGATTGCTTTGAAGGGTTCCTCTGGAGACGAGGAGTTCCGCTAGTTTGTTTGCCAACTTTGCCTATTCATAACAATATGCAAAAGTTATGTCTTTGCTTAGCACTAATACTGTTCTAATATTATATAACCTCCTACAGGTCACTCCCTTCTTTTGCATTCCTTTGATCACAAGGAGTGAGCGTTCTTCTATCTCTAGTCCCCTAATGCCAAAGTGGAGGGCTAAATCTTAATAATGCGAGGGGCTTTACATTCACTATCCATAATGAGTCCTCCACTTCCTGCAATACCTGGGTTGTCCTTTAGAGCAATGTCAAAATTGAATCTGCCTTTCTGTTGTGGAGCACATTTTCTATAGGCTTCTACCATGGATCCATTTATTAGGGAAATTAATGATCTCAGGATTTGAATGTCTATCCTATGATTTGGACAAGATTTAAGACTTTTAACTATCGAATGCTTGGCAAGAGGTCAAGGCATTTTAGTTACAGTGTTTCTCAGGCTTCTCTGGAGAGAGTTTTACGTTACATGTTTGTGTGCTTTTGTTAAGATGTCAGTGGTAGTAAGTAGCATAGTATAAGAATTTGTAGGTCAATGAGGTTTCTTGAGATAAGAAAGAATTGACCTTGTAAGAACACACTAACATAGAAGGACAAGCAAATGTCTACATCTAATCTTTGTTATTAAAAAGGCATAATAGAAACTATCATTAAACTTGACTAAAAGATTGAATCAAACTAAAATGAATTAAAATGGAAAAGGTGGGGTAAGATAATAATCTGAAGAGAACAGTATGCATAGTTAAGGCTTTGACCATGTCAATGTTAAAAAAAAAATTCATAAAATTCATAATAATGGTTTCAACTAAAAAAACAAGCACGAACCATAATTGTCTTCAGTATGTCTCTGTATTTTGTTGACAATCAGACATAACAGACAAAGTCACAAAAGCAAAACCGAGCAAGGAACTTCACTATCTGCAACCATTCTTTATTTAAAGATAAGTATAATAACACACAGTACTAAAAATAAGCTTTTGAGTCTATTTTGAAGATGTCAACCAAATTGAGAAACACGTAAATTATAGATCACAAATTCAACATTTTTTTGAATGCTTACAGAGAACAAAAGTTGCAGCAAGGATTCCGCCATGTTTGGATTTATCCATAGGTTTGTTTCTCTAGTCCACATATTCCTCTAGCTGGTGTGCTTCACCTCATTCAGATTTTTATCAATAAAACATTTTCATCAAGATAAAACCTGCAATCATGTTAGACAAGTATTGAAAGTATAATTCATAGAGAAACCATTTCAACTAGGTTTAGATAGCATATATTCATAGCTATTTCAATTTTATGTGAACTACACAATATCTATAATGTATAATTGGAGTTAAACCATAATAGGGCTTGGATGAGAAACATGATAGGGCACACGAAGCTATCCACGTGCTAAGCCCAAGAGCGGATATACCATTCCTCTTGGCCCCATGCGGCAGTCTGCCATCCATATGAGGTGGTGTGCTTAGTGGGTAAACTTGTACCTGGCCTCCCTATCCATGCTACCTTATCCACCCTTCTATGATTGAGATCCCTTTAATCACAATGGTAGGGGTTGATGGGGAAACCACAATAGGGTGTCCTGAGCATCCCTCCCTTCTAAGTCCAAGGGCAGGATACACCTTTGCCCCCCTTGGCCAACATGTGGCAGACACATCATTCATCCACCATGGGGTAGTGTACTTAGAAGAGGACCTCGTCAGAGTTTCCACTCCTTGTATTCCCCTATTAACCCCCTCATGATTGATTGTAGCAATTTAAGAATCAGATATTCAATATTATTTCTCATATCCAATGTAGGGGAGGTTATGTATCAAGTATAATATTGCATTGCATATTATTATCTATGTCTATATGAGAATAATTAATCATAAGAGTACTATTATGCTGCATACCACAAATGGAGTAAGATTACTATTGCCTACAGTAAACAATAATTTCATATTTGATCTGTTTGCCTGATTGCTGATATATATATTAGGAGTTGATCTGCTCTTATGAGTGTTGATGCTGATTGAACTACTTTCCTTGATGCAGATGTAATTATCCTTGATGTCCTATCTATTAATGCATGATAGCTTCGGTAAGATAAAACTTATTATAAGAAAGAATAGATAATCAACTTATTGATAAGAAAGAGTAAGTGAGTCAACCTCAGCACTATGAAGTTTATTTCCATGACATGTTATGAATATATAAACATTTCCAGTACCTTGCCTAAAGTCTGTATGATGTAAACTTTTATGAGCATCAATCTTGTGCAATCATGTTGCACAGTAGTGCTTTAAATATAGAATTTAATCTCAGAAATTAAGAAACAAAACATCAAAGTTTAAAAAAGTGCAGCAATTGTGTTACCTCAAATGTTGATAAAATCCTAGAGTTTGAGGGAATTCTTAACTTAATAGTAAAGATAACCTATGAACATTGAAACCATAATATTTGTTAGTTACAAATTCAATTTTCTATCTTAAAACAAAATAAAATACCAAGAGATTTTCTAGCTGGAAGAGAGTTTTCAAGCTCGAGTTGGAAGATTCGCAAAGATAATAATGTTGTGAAATATTCAAACCATAGAAGTCAATTTTACAAAGAACTCACAAAAAATTAAAAAACTGAGCAACATAGACAAAAAGATCAGATCTGAAAGCTGGAACATGGGGGCAAAGTATCTTTAAGAACATCATTAAAGTAGATGAGTACGGTGCTTAACATGGGCAATCCTCCCACATGAATAGTCAGAATGTGCAGATGATTTAACTTTTAACTTTTCCACACAAAGATACATTGTTTTATTTATATAACAGTAACCTAGATTTAACCCAAATCATGGATTTATATTTTCCTCCATCTAACCTATTCTTTTTCTTTTTTTCTCTAAATTGAAGAAAGCTGAGAAAAACTAAATGTCAAAGACATAATTTAGCTACCCGAGAAGACATAAATAAAATCATAGAACCAGTGGCTTTATGTAATAGATGAAAACACAAGAAAAGATGTGGATCCCAGTGATCTCAGCTATATTCCCTTATGCTTAAATGAATGTCCATTCCCTATTCCAAAGGTTCCCATTTTGGCATAGGTGGGGAGGATGCTGGCAAAGGTTGTAAAATTTTTCAACAAGTCCAAATTTTGCATATCCAACAACCATGAAAGTCCATGAGATAGATTTCTCAGAGGAATTTTGTCAAATAGTTCACGTACCTTGTCTCTGCTTCCACATGTTGCATACATGTTTGCCCATTGAAATTTGAACATTAACAATGGTGATAGAGTTTTGGAACTTTGGGAACAAACTAAGAATAAGTATAAGAATTGCAAATGAAACTTTGGCATACTAAGTGTTTAAACTAGTCAACATAAAAAAAATGGAAATGATTGCATTAACAATAAGAATGGTGGGTAGAGGTTTAGGGTCAATGGGTAGTTCCCCTTGTGGGGGGTTTGGGGTAGAGCCCCCATCAAGGTTAGGGGGCATTGCCAAACCTTTAATACGGATGACATTTTGACAATAATTTCACCATTTTTGTTTAGAATTGGAGTTTCTAATTGGGGGCCATGGGAGACTCATAGGCATCCTCAAGATGGTCAAGAGACTCCTTGGAGTCCCTAGGATGTCCCTAAGTGGTGTGGCAAGGGGATGTTTCCCCTAAGTATTGCATCCTGAAAAAATAGGGATTTTGGAGGTGGGGAAGGGGTCCCCATGTTTCAATGGTTTCAAAAGATTCTAAGTTTTTTTTTATCTTGTCATAACAAAATATACTCCTCTTGCATCCTTGGATGATTTGAAAATTGAAAACAATTGGACAAGAAAAAACTAACTTCTAAAGTTTAGACTTAGTTTTCTTTTTTTATCCAAGTCACTACAACATTTCAATGATCAAAGTAGCTTTTTATTGGTGGTTTTGAAGCATCCAAAAGGCTTGAGAAATTCAATATTATCTTTCATTCCACCAAAATTGGATATCAAGAAGCATTCTCACAAACAAGGATTTGTTTATAACTTAAGGCAATCGACTACTTGTTGGGGCATTTTCAGGTCTAAAGAACCTACCATTGTGTCAAAAAGGCCCATAAGACCCCATTTTCATCTAAAACATGTCTCTTTTGGTCATAGAAGCATTTAAGGGGAAAAAAAATCACACAACCAATGGTACGCCTATACCATACATATTTGAGTTAAAATAAAAATAAAAAATTCACAAGGTTTGGAGACCATTGAACAATTTGGGAGATTGCTAATACATACATTCAATTTATAAAGTCTCAATTTGATGTACTTAATCTTTGAGAGGCCTATACAAAAGCATTTTGTAATTGAGAACTAAGATAAATTTCCATTTTTGGCAGTTTTCATCATGGATTATGGTATTAAATTCCGACATTCTATTGTCAAGATAAATTTAGAGAACCATTTGTACTCGAAACAAGGGATAGTGAAAAATTACATTATGTAGGATCTCCTACCCTATCTCATTGAATTCATTCCTACACCAAGTGACTATGAACAAAAGTGTAGGTATTTAACAACAATGACATGGTCCATGGACTAGTGATCCTCCTCTTGATACTCCATCTACAAATGAGAACATCTCTTATACACGTTGCTACTTCAGAATTAAAAGTCATTTCTTCTAGAACTTTCCATGATTCTTTGCAATAGGATTATATGTCTTCTAGATTCACCCCACTAGGACACATTCATATCAAGCATCTTTACTTTTTTGAAAAGTAGACCACATTTCAAATCTAGATGATACCATAATGACTTTGATTTCCTCTTGCGAGATATTCCTCCATCATGTATTGCTTCATCGAAGTTCAAATTTGCTTCTTCAAGGGCTCTCAATGATTCTCTATATAGGATTCTTCATGTCTATGAGATCCACTTCATTGGGAGGCCTACTTAAACATTTCACATCTGTTTGTGGACTCTCACCTTTCAAATATGTTATGAAATCAACTATGTTATGCTATTTTGATTTTATTATCATTTATATTTAACAATTTTAAAAATGTTATCACTTACATTAATTTCTAGGTTAATATTTATTTTGCCGATTATAATAGAATTGAATACCATACCCAAACAATATCTAGTATGAACTAGTTAGTTACAGGCTAGGTTCCAAGCGTACTTGGTAACATAAATTTTGAGCTTGTGTTTGTTTATGATTTAACGATTGATGCATCTAGCTTTGCTATGCATCTACTTTGAATACAATGAGAGGGTGATTTTATCTAAGCCAAGAGACCCTGCTATCTAATATCACCCAAGAAAGATACTGATATTTTACCTTGGAAATATAAGCCTTTTGTAAGTATAATTCAATGAATTGTGATAATAACTTAAAACGAAGTGAATTAAAATTTGATTGAGTTCCCCATTGTATTTTAACAAATCATCTAGGAAGATGTTCATTCCTAACAATTTCCAATTCTCTTTCCAAAAGGATGAAAAAGAAGAGAAAGGAACTAATTAATGTTGGGATAGAATTTAGAAGACCTATGTTTTGTGTTTGAAAGCTACAAGCCTAGAGAGCATGGAAACAATCTGAAGTCATGGGAGAGAGTTTCAGTTCTATCTCCAGAAATTATGTCTAGTACTCTTGTATTGAATTTCTAAATACTTCTAAGTTTAAATGTTCACAAGGAAACTCTAAAATTTTAATAAAATACATAAATGAAAACCAATTTTGTTTTCATTGGAATACTTTTGAAAATCACATCACCTCAGTAATTGAACTGTAACAATAAGATTGCATACAGAGCGCAGGTTTGCTATGAAACATGTTAAAAGGGTTAAACTGTTTCAACTAATACAAACACTAGAACTATTAAACAACAATAGCTTGTTGGTAATCAAGATTTTGGACTATACCCACATTTTACACCTTTTCATACAGTTACAATGAACATAGAAAACATGTACGTGGAACTACAGATTCCAACATATGTAAAAATACAACAATCTAAATAAAAATGGGAAGCATGTGGAGAATGGTTAAGACATGCATAAATAAAAGGAAAACAAAAATCTCTCAATGTGTATCACAAACAAATCAAGGAAAAAAGCTTTTAGGCAGGGGACTGATATGATCATAAAAATTTCAAAACTTCCAAAGTATAGAGCATTTGAGATTTTACAGAGAATGCACTAATTCAGCTTTATTCATGATGAGGTATGTTCACAAATTTTGCAGTCGCACCATGGTGTTGTTCGTGTTGGCTCTATTGGATCCTGCAATTAAGATTTAATATACATACATTATTCAATAAGATTAATTGTGCAACATAATGAAATATTGAAAAGTGTGTTATCTTATTGAGCTTCGCTTTGTTTTGAGAATAGTTTAATATTCTCTACTTAACAGGGCCAACCACTTGAAGGTGGAAGCTCATTTGGCCCCTCCCCCCCCCTAACATCACTCTAAATTCCCCATTAACATCTAACATTCATTCATTCTTTCATTCATTCTTTCATCCATTATTAAAATATATCATTCATTCATTATCACATAATGTTAATTAACACATAAAATTCATTAACTTTCATTAAAACACAACATTCATCAATAATCATCAACACATATCATTCATGAACATTCATCAGCACATAATTACATTCATTAACACATAAAAATCAGTCATTATCAAATAAGGTAGATTACAATCATTTCTTTCTTTGTTTTTTCTTTGAAGCTATGAAAAGACTAAGTTGAACATCGGTTTCTTCATCATTTCCCCCATCTTTGGATGTTCTACCCTCTTCTCGTGCTCTTTATGTATGCCTAGTCCTATACAAAGGACGAGGATGCTGAACCAAAGGGGGGTCCTCTGCAATAACAAAGAATTGGGTTAAATTCAAAACAATTTTTTATTATTGTTACAAGTATTTCATTAATTTAAAGAAGACAACCATTACACTCTTTACCTGATGGGGCCACATCATCTTCCACATCATTTTGTCTAGCCTCAACCTCGATATGTTGAACACCCTCTAGATCCTCTAGAGTTGAAATACAAAATGTTACATTAATCAATACACCAATTGCAATCAAATTTGTTTAATGGAATAACAGTGGTCCTCTTTACCTAATTGGGGAACATCACGTTCCTGATGTTGTCTACCCGGATCATGCTCCACTTGGTCACCACCAACTACATGCTCTAAAATATTAACAATAAAGGTTACATTAATTACTACACTAATTTTCAATTTAAGATGTTTAATTGTATTAATAATTACATAAAAAATTTTGAATAGCAAATGAATACCTCCACTACTAGGATGCACATCTGGACCTTCATGTATAGGTTTTGTTCCATGATTATCATGCTGCATTCCAATGTCACGCACAGTGTTATCATTGCTTGCTTATTTAAAAAAAATATAGTCACTTTATGTTGAAACTTAACATCAAATAGATTATTCGTTAAGTATTCAATTTGAAATAATTTTCATTTAGCTTAATTACCATTATGACAGCTGCATCAGAATCTCATGTTTGCCCACTCAATTCTCATAGCCGTTCAGCCACAGCTATATAGCCTTGCTGGTAGCCAATTCTCTTGTCATCTTCTGTGGGCGCTCTATTGAATTCAGAGCCCTGCATTTTTGCTTAGTATTGCAAATTTTGCTTGTATTGTTTGATAAAAAAAAAATTGTTTACAATTTATAAATATTTTGATGTGATACTTAATTTACCGATTCTTACAATTCATGTGGCAAGTTTCATATAACCACCATAGCTGAGTTTGTGTTGCCCATGCTTTTCTTGTCTTGCCTTGGTTGCCTTTGACGTGTCATTCAATCTATGAAAAGTTTGAAATATGTTAGATTATATAAATATAATGAATAATTATTACATATTCACATTCTTAATAGTATCGCATACCTTCTTCTGGCATCTAGTGGTGTATTTCCTTTTTTCCTTTCAATTCTCTCCTTTGCATCCAAAATCAGGTCCTTCCACTCCCTCTCTGGAATCATGGGGGGACGCTCATACTTTATGTTCTTCTCTAAATGTGTCCTATATTGGTCCCTCACATACTTTAGATTTGTGCCAGTTTTTTCCAAGAGCTTAGTCTTGTCGAATGTGTCATTTCCAAACAACCCTACCATACGGTTTGTGAGTTCATCTTTTAACTTTTTTTCTTGGTCATTCCACCTTTAAAGCAAAAACAAACCTGTTAGATTTAGAAAGAAACTAAAGCTACCTTTGATATAGTTCAAGAAATGGATAAAAGGAAAACTATTCTAGCAATGATATGAAATCAAAATAGTGGATAAGGGTTAGTTCACGTATGATGTTCCACCTTTTACATATGGTGGGCCCAAATATCTACAATGTAATGTCATTAAGATTTTTATAAAAAATATCATTTCTTGCAAAAAAAACACATGATCATTAGTCCAAAATGAGTGATCAGTAAGTAAATTACAATTAGACTATATATAATAA
The DNA here is from genome assembly GCF_030272615.1 of Cryptomeria japonica. Lineage (NCBI taxonomy): Eukaryota > Viridiplantae > Streptophyta > Pinopsida > Cupressales > Cupressaceae > Cryptomeria > Cryptomeria japonica. The sequence goes on from NC_081413.1 coordinate 256,994,092, forward strand.
TAAGTTTAAAGTACCTGGAACCTTCTGTATCTTCAAGGGAATCAATTCTTCGTCGCTCACCACCAATGTGGCCTGCAACGTTCCCATACTAGCAATATGGGAAGATCCAGGAAATGATGGTATGTTATCACCAGTAGTCACCTCTGGTGCATCATCATGTGCATCTCCTACCACAGTAAATGAATCCACTATGAAATGCCTCGAAGAAAGAACACTTCAAGGGTAATAAACACATAATGAAAGAGAGAGAAAAAGAGGGATCTACCACCAGTGGGTGGGTCAACACGAGCTGGTGCAACAGATGATGTCTGCATGCTACGTGTTGCTGACATTGCAGTCGGCAATACAGTTGGGGTCGACCTCGGACCCATGTCAGCACCTGAAGAGTAATATATTAAATATGTAAAACATTAAAAAAGCAAGTTCACAAGTCCAAAGGAGTGGTTTTAATATATAGAACATGGTCATCACCTGAACTACCCACAATACCCTAATCATCGCCACCAGGATGATGCGGCCTTATAAATTTTTGTAAAAACAACACATACATATTTTAGTTAATGACATAAAAGAGAAAAAAATATAAACCATTATTGAACTTTTGTTATGATTAAATCTTTCATTACTGCTTACTTGCAAGTTTTCCAGTGTTTGCAACAATAGTTACACCCTCTCTATTATCTCATCAATCTAAGGGCTTATGGTTGCCAAATCAACAATCTCTTGGCACATTTTTCGGATATTCTTTTGTACCAATTGTATAGGGTTTGTGCTAAGTGCGATGTCATTAGCGCATAACACTGTCGAGTGCCCCACATCCGTATGGAGGTGCTAAGGTACTACAGGTTCCTTTCCCTTATCCTGAACATCCGTCTGTGACAAGAATATAATTAACACTATCAAAATTACTTCAAAACACTCAAGAAAAGATCATAATGTAACAGTTTGCTTCTATCTAATTTGTACAATTACAATGAGGTTTACCTTCTCCGTAGAAGTGTTGGGACTTACACCCCTATCTGTGCTATGTGGTGGATCCATGTGGCCTTGTGACAAAGAAAAAATATAAAAACGTTAGCGAAATGAAACCAATAGACTTAGCAAAAAAACTTAATAATACAATGGTTTATTGGATTCATTAATTGGAAGTTGGCTTAAATGGTATATATATAGTACGTACCACCCCCATGATAGTAACTTTGTTTGTATCTATATGATTCAAATTGTAATTGATTAGCAGCTCTTCCCCTACACTTATTGATTTTATCGCACATACAAACACACAATTTCCCTCACGTGCCTCAAATATGCAATTGGGTTGCTTATTAGTTGACCCAGGTTGTGTACTATTTATAAAACCTGCAATATTCCCTGGTGCTTTTGGCCTTCCATCAATGTATACAACCACTCATTTACTTTGATCATTATCTTTTTGTTGTATATAATTGGCTAACAGTGCATACCTATGCATACTTTTTTTATATCGAACAATCTGCATCCAATCATTATAATTGTAACAAGGTCCAACAAACTCCATCAATTCAACAACTTTGTTGTAAGAGACCTTTATGCTGTCCATGGAAAATAGGCCCAAACCATGTAATGATGAAGGTGCTATGTGATATATCCTCTCATTAACACAAAAATTAGTGTTTATTGGAGGAAGTTCATTGGGTACACATTGTTTCAGTAGATGTTTGTACCTCAAGGGCACCTCAATGTCGCCTTTGGTCTCATCATCATAAGAACATGACCCCCCTTGAGCAAGAAAAATTCCATGCGTTTATTGAGTTTTCTTCTAATCTTTTGACCTCTAGTTGATCTCCCTATTTGAGATCTACTACATGTCTCACTTTCCTCTTCTATTCCTGCATTTCCCTCACTCTAGGAAGACACATTTGACAAATACCTATTTGGTGATACCTGTGCACCATCAAATGAGAGAGTTAGTTGGTAATGAGAGAGACATTTTGCAAATGAGGGTAATATTGATGAAGAAGTCGGCCATAAAGTTGATGTTGAGACTAAAATTTGAGTAAGTCCAACTGGGGCCTCAAGTGTTGATAACTGTATTAGATTTGCTATTAATGTTCAGGTTTGAAAAACTGAGGAAGTTTGTTTTTCTTGTAATTTTTAAAAAATATATTATTTCTATAAGGTGTATTGACTTATACCTGTCAATCCATGAGACTATGCAGGATCCTTGTCAAAGGGGTTCAGGTTCCTACACCAACAATTGAGCATCATAAGCATTACATTTGTAATTTGATAAACAATAAATACTACAGTATCATAAGCATCATAAGCATCACATATGTATCATCATATATGTAATTGAGCATCATAAGAATCACATATGTATCATCATAAACATGTAATCCATCACATACGTATCATAAATCACCATCCATCACATAGCTAATAAGTATTCCACATTCCATAAATAAACACAAAGTTCAAAAAATGTCACATGTATCATCATAAGCATGTAATCCATCACATATGTATTTTAAATCACCATCTATCACATAGCTAGAGGTCCATCATGAATTAATTAAGTAATGGCATTAGAATTCAAAACATATGAATTATTTATGTAACAATATAAGTCAAATCAATTTCTATCAAGATATCAATATTAAATAGATAATATAATAATCACATCTCATACATTTCATTCATGTCATTGATCTTCTTCTTCATCCAACTCATCATCATGACCATCATCATCATCATCATCATCATCATCATCATCATCATCATCATCATCAACGTCATCGTCATCATCATCATCATTGTGTTCGTCATCGTCATCGTCATCACCATCACCATCACCGTCACCATCACCATCACCATCACCATCACCATCACCATCACCATCACCATCATCAGCAGCAGCATCATCATCATTAGCTTCTTCTTCATGTACATTTCCATTAGGAACATCATTGACTAACTGTCGATCGTGATCATCATCTATATCATCTTCTACTTCTTCGGTATCTTCTTCTTCCATCACATTATACATTATCAGCCTTCCTCTTGGATCATGTCTAACAACAAATGACCAACCCAGTTTATGTGGAACCTCCGAGTAAAATACCTGCTCACATTGACTTGGAAGAACATAGGGCTCATCTCCAACTCGTTCAAACGACCTTGTATTAACAATTGTAAATCCATTATCATGTTCGATAATAGTTCTATCAAGATCATTTTTATTCAGTTGTAGCCTATACCATTTGATGATGAACATAACTAATTTGAACGAATTAAAGTCACACTCAAGTATATCATCCAAAATGCCATAGTATCGATTTTGAGACTCTTGAGGACGTATGTCATTTCTAGATGAAATATTGGTCACCTCAAAGACTGCAATTATCCCAGAATCACAAGTTTTCTTCGTGTCATCCAACTGTTTGATACGAAATTTATGACCATTGCAGTACATAGCCTTGTGGTGTTTGACCTGCAATATGTCTAACATATTAAAATTATTGCATCATGAGTTGATAAACATACAGGTGATTATTAAAAGTATACGTACCTATTGATCTATTAAACCATATGCTAAATCAATTTCCCTATGTGTAACATTGGAATCTCCATTATGATGAGCTTCTTTAACCAATGAAGTGACACCATCCCATGTTAATGTGCAACCAAAATGTTGACATCGTTCAATCCACACCATCATCCAATCAAGATTGTTTGCAATATACAAATGTAGCGCATCCCACTCTTGACCAACTGTACAAATAATTAATAGACCACTTACAACTAATTTATTTAGAATATGAAGAATTAATTTACTACAATAACATCTTATAATTACCTCTCACTTTTTCAATCTACCTTTCCCCATCAAGTGCTCCCCTTCAAATTTATTAATGGGGTTGGGATCCCAAATGCGATCTACATGGATTTTTGCTGCAAACTTAGGAAGATATTCAGTAATGTACACCATAGCTTGGTATACCATATATCCCTCCACCATAGAACCCTCAGTATGTGCTCTTTGTTGAACCAAAGCCTTCAAAAATTTCAAGTGCCTCTCAACCATCTACATTGACCTAGTGTGTACAGGTCCACACAATTCGATCTCCTCAACTTTGTGTATGAGGCAGTGTTCTTGTGCATTGAAAAAAAAAGAAGGTAGACACTTTTGCATTTCACACATTAGATGAGGGATTTTTCTCTTCCAATATTTTATATCTTCCTTGTGGATTTCTTTAGATGACAACCACCTAAAAGAGATTGAAGACGTAAAATATATAAACGAGACTTCACAAAATAATATGCAATATTACATAACAAGTAAAACAAATGGCAAATATAATATCTATACAACAAATTAAACAAACATCACTACTTACCTCATGTATTTTCCAAGATCATATATGACTTGCTTGATATTATTGTCGAAGTGGTCTGGAAGAGATAGAGGTAGAATGTATTGCAACAATTATAAAATGATCTTTTCATTATTTTCTAGCATAATACAATGAAAAGTACATGCACAGTATACAAATATATAGTAAATACACAAGAACATGAATTACCTTAATGAAGGTATGCCAATCATGCATTTTCATCCCTAGCCCAAATTCACTCTTCTTTGTTATGAGATTGTTTATGTTCGCAGCAAATCCTGTGGGAAATCGAATTTTTCATATGACTTCTTTTATAGAATTGCTTTGCTGCTCCATTAATAACCAAGGAAGGGCACTTATATTAATTTGATCTCCATTGCTATTTGATTGAATGACATTTTTCATTGCATGATTGGATTCCACAATGTCACTACAAATTTTGACAATTTTTTCTTTGTCACACCTTCCATCCAATATTTTCCATAATGTCTCTGTTATATTCTTTCCAATATGCATTGTATCAAACAAATTCACAATTTGTAGCTGCTCGTAGTAAGGCAACCTACTGAATTGTCTGGGATAACTTTTTAGTCCCTTTGGAAGGTGGCCATCCATGCCTTGACGACCTTCAGTATCATCAATTACATCATCAGTAAACAAAACATGATAGAAATATTCAAATTCCAAACATAAACCATTAGATGGAATGACATTACCTTGATGATTAATTCTATTATATTCCAACTTCCATAAGTGAGGAGTCATTCTTCGTGGCTTTCATGTAGTCTCTTCTTTCCCATTGAAAAGATGTTTTTCCATATTTCGGTACTTATGATTTTTGTGAAGGAAGTGCCTATACTCATCAAACACCTACTTTCCTAAACTTTTTGAATGATGGGATTTCATCTTTGGACCACAAACTGGACATACAAATTTTCCCTTTGTTTAAAGACCTACAAGATAATGTATAATTCTATTAAATCTATTAATTTTTATAATTATAATTATCATGCATAACTTGAACACTATAACGTACCACAAAAATGTGTTAGCCCTGGGGCATCATGTATTGTCCATACAAGCATTGCATGGAATTGAAATTGTCTTTTTCCTATTGGTCTAGAGATGTCATACATGGTCACACCAATCCATAACTCCAGCAACTCATCGATAAGAGGCTCAATATATACATTCATATCTTTAACTTGGTACTTGCCTAGTGGATTGAACAAAAACATTACATAATTATTATGACCATTTTACTGCAATATTTATAATTAAATGTAGATGACTATTAGATGATAAAATACCTGGAACAATCATTGCCAACATTATGTGCTCCCTCTTTATTGACATCCATGGAGGAATATTATTGTTGATAACAAAAATAGGCCACACCGAGTAAACAAATCTCAACTCTCCAAATGGAATGACACCGTCTGCTGCCAATGAAAGCCTGAGATTATGAGGTTCTTCTTTAAAGTGTGGCCACTTTTCCTCTATGTCCATAAATGATGAACCATCCGCAGGCATTTGAATAATGTCATCTTGACTTCTATTGCGTGCATGGTAATCCATAAATTGTGCCAAGCTAGTGCACCTGAATAATCGTTGCATATGTGGAATAATGGGAATATAACGAAGAACCTTGCGAGGCACCTTTTTTGTTATTTGATCTGTTTGATATCTACTGATATGACATTCAGGGCATTTTGTTCCAAATTCATGTTGTTTATGATATATAATATGATCATTGGGACAAACATCTATTGTTTGATACTCCATTCCAATATCTTTCATAATGGCAGATAATTCTCAGTATGAGCAAGGTAGAATATTTGATGGTGGTAAGAAAAACTCACCTATCAATCTACAGAAAAAAAAAATGTTTGAGGTGTTAATATAAAGAATATTAATGGTACATGATTTACCATTTATTAATTGTAATGACATGTATGACACACCTTAACATACGTGAGATTTTTATGTTGGATAAACCATTTATAACCTTCAATTTCACCAACAACAATACAGCAGAGAGAAGAGTTGTTTGGGAGCCTTTGTAAAGGGGCTCATATGCCTTCTCAAGAAGAGGCAAATCATGAACATCAAGGTCATCCTAATCATCATGATCAGCTGTGCCAGTACTAAATGTGTCATGGATCAATGTATTTGTACCATCATCTTCAATTGTGTTTTCTGGTGCATGATTGTCATCTTCCATGGGATCATTATCTTCATCTTCGATATTCACACCTCCATGTTCCTCCACTTTGAAAACCATATTCTCAGGGTTTTCTTGATCCATACCATGTGCTCCGGGGTGCTCCACCTATATAAAATTGATATACATAAATAAACCGTGATCATGATCTCATTATCAAGTGATTTCTTATGTATATAAATTGTTAAAACGATATAATGAACAACTTACCAGTGGATGATAATCATGTCCCCCTTCAATGTGACCATGCTGCCTCCAATGTTTCTTAGCTATTTTGATTAGAAGTCTTCTAGTCTTTAAGCCTATACAAATTTTGCAGGGACAATAACATTTCCCATTACCTTTTCTTTTCAAGTTAGACCATAATCTAGCAATTGTCTCCTTATTTTGTTCTTCACTGATATTATCTGACATGGTCTTTCTTCACAGGTAAAAAAATCAGGCTATGGAAACTTCAGTGCAAAAGCTTCACAAAAATTGCAAATCGAACCAAAACCATTTAACTCTTCTTTTTCATCTTAAAACATTGAACTTAATAGAGAATGTATTTAATGTAGCTGATTTGTGAATTTCTGAGCACTGTGTCTGCAAATTCTTACTAAAAGTTTGCCTGTTGTAGACTTTCTGAGAGACATTTTTGAGTATTCTAAGCCTTGGTTCTTGTATTTTCACTGGTGATAAGTTGGAAAATTTATGGTAGACCTGTAGCCAATCAATCTAATTTTGACAAGTTATACACCAAGCAAACAAGCATCTAGAACTAGCATTGTTTGCAAGCCACCCCTACCCTATGCCATGGATATATGACTACCCAGAACTCCAGCTTAAGCATCAATCCTAGAAATGATCGGTATAGGACTACCCAGAACTCCAATTTAAGAATTAAGTTACATCATTATTGACCTTACTTTGGGATGCTATGTATGAGATTGGAACCTTTTGTAAGGCGTGATCAATGTGCTATCATAAATGCAAAGCCAAAATGATTTTGATGAGATCATGATCCCACTAATACTATTTTGTCTTGTTAATTTTGCACCCACAAAAATGATAGAACCAAATATAATATGCCATCAATGCCCATATACCAACAATGCTCAAGATGAGCCACTTAGAGGTAGAGTTTAACCACTTTCCATATAGCTAGATTATCTCTAACCTCATTTTCCCTATAGGTAACTGATTAGGTTCATTTTAGAGTCTTATTTCCAAATATGTACCTCTATATTAGCTTTTTGCTTTATTATTTGCCTGTTTATGCTTAATCTTGTCAATTTTGCATAATTTTACTTAGTTCTTGCATCTTCAATGAAATTATATCTAATCATATCCAATCACATCAAAATGGAACAATTAATCATATTCCTGGTCTCTCCTAGAGGAATTAAATTGAACTAAATTGACTATTCCCCAATAAAATGTTTTGAAATGGTGAATGTATAAGTTTGTAGTTTACTTTCCTAGACTAGGACCCCATTTCGTCAACATTTCACTATGAAAGCATAAATATTTTTTCTTGAAGAGAACATCTTACAGATTATGCTTCAATGTATAACACATTTTCATAATCAATCATTCGACTTCACATGGATAAAAGAATTCACATATTCTAAATCATGATTTGATGATGTGAACAACTCATATGCAACTATATGGCATGCAAAGCATTTATTTTAACATACACTTATTCATCCACATTGTAGGGATAACAATACAAGGCTCACATATTGGTCTAAGAGGATGCCATGGTCTCATAAAGTAACCAAGAACCAAGAGTTTCACTAAACTACCAAAGATCATAAATATTGAAAGAAAGAAAAAATAGTACCAATAATAAGTCAAATAAATGTGTTCAATTCCAATAGCAAATCAAACATAGCCACAATAACTACACAATAGAGAAAACATTTGAGTGAGTTTGACTCCATAAGTCGGTTTTGTAGCACTTGTGAAGGATTACTAAAATAATGGAGTTGAAGCCCTTGAGCAACCAGGGAGTGTTTGACTTAGGGAGGTGGAACAAGGAGAGTTGCTAGGTTGCCTATAAGCTTGTTGCACTATGATTTTGGTGACTACACCTTGAAATAGCAAAGGACCTATCACTTAGTAAACATTCTAGCCACTTGGCAACCCCCTTGCCCTACCTCCCTATCACTACATGCCCAAAAAACATGACTATAATAATAGTCCCTCATGCATGCATTTGTGGCCTGCACACTACAAATCCTAACATATCATGGCAATACACCTCATAGAGAAGACACACCTAGGGCCACATTGCACATAGCAACGTGCCTCACAAAGAAGACATGCATAGGGCACATGCCACATAGCAATGTGTCTTATGGAAAAAAGTGCATGCATGTCACACACCAAATCTATATGTATACATCATGAGGCACATTCATATGTTATCAAACACAACCTATTGTATCTAACATGAGTTCCTCTCTACATGTGTGCAAATCTTCCAACACTAATCGCCACTAAGAAGGAATAATATAAAATGCATCTTCAAATATTTGTGTGTGTGTGTGGAATTGTGTCTTTGAACCCAAATTGCTACCATCAACAACATGTAACCATCACCTACACTATATCAAAACATAAGTATGGTGTGACATCATATCTATTTGCATAATGTCAAAACACATGCAAACATGAAAATCATCATAGCATGACAAAAATCAATCTCCACATGTTGGAACAAAGATATAAATAAGATAATAGGGTAAGAGGAAACCCGTACCAAGAACCACATACCAACTATCGACAATGCCATCAAGATAAATGTAGGATAGGATACCACTATGAGCCATCCAATGGTCCATTCTATGAGGAGAACTAGGGGATACTATCTTTGAAAAGTGTGGTCAATAGAGATAATCCCTACTAATGCCACAATATGTCACCATAGCTTCTTGAGTTTTCCATTCTTCTACTTAACACCACATTTATTGAGTTCCTCAACAGCGAGGTTGGTTCTCAATAGGATGCACAAACATGTAAACACACAAGCATGGTTTCATCATACTTGTACAACAATACAAATTCATTTTTATAGCTAATTACTTAGTGTAAAAATAAATCCATTACATAACATAGGGCAATAATCACCATAAGTTTTCAAATAAACTGCCCAAACATCAATTGGAGTTACCCTTTCTAATGTACAAACATAATTTATTTATAACTTCAAAATTAAAATAATCACAATACATCCAAATAAGTTCAATAGTGCATGGAAATAGACAACATGATCCATAATTAAACCCATAAATTACCCTAATTGGATATGCTAATAAAATGGTGTCTCAAATAATAGAGATCTAGACTTTGTTTCATCATACACAAGCATGGTTTCATCATACTTGTATCCAAATACACCATCCATAGATAGGTACTCAGTACCACAATCTCATGGGTACCCTTTTAGCTGAATTTACCCTATATTTAGGTGAATCTACCCTTGTATCATTCCTTGATCTAGTATGTCATTCCACCAATCAATAATTTTTCCATATTCTTGGGAGAATACACTATCCCTTAGGTGAATATGCCATATCCTTAAATGAATCCTCCTTGTCATCATCCTAAGTCCTCTTTTTGTTAAGTCTTATCCCTTCATCTTTAGGAAAATCCACCTATCCTTATGTGAATCTACTTTCTCTTAGGTGAATCTATTTCACATAAATCATTTATCTTATCCATCTTTCTTATGCAAATGGTGAATTTTTCCTATGCTTAGATGACTACACTCACAGACAAGAATAAGCTATATTTTATCAATGAATGCAAATAAAAATGAGATTATAAAGGAAACCCCTTGGTTATATAGGCCAAGATGAGGAGTAAGATATCATAAGATTATGACAAGTGTACTAATCTTATGATATGAGAAATAAAGTGATAAGATAAGATCGCATGTAAAGTGATAAGTATCCCATGTGAAACCTAAGTAAACTTAAGTGATAAGGCATAAATAGGACCTAATCATCAAACTAGTTAGGTAATGCCCCCTTTTAACTTGAATAGGAAGCCTAAATTTAGTATGATCACATTTGATAATTCTATAAAGTTGTTATAATTTCAAAAGACTATCTAGATTTTGTAATATGAGGAAGCTTGCAATATTAATCATTCATGATTGGCCTAGGATCAACCTTGAGAAGCTATGAAGGTTTAATTAAAAAATTAATTGCAATATATAATATTTAGAGAAAACAACATGTTGTCTACACCTTTTAGTTTTATTGTTTGGCCATATTAGTCATCCTTGTCTCCATTCATTCTATTGTATTTTCTTCTTTCTTTGTACAAGTGAAGTCTATTATAGCATCAAAAGCATGCAAGGGTAGATATCCTACTAAAAATTATAAAATTTAATTTATAATATTTTTACCATTATAAGGGCCATTTGAATTAGATCCATGTGGAGGCATGAAATTTGTAGTTGAAGTAATTATATATGTGAAATAGATAATATTAATCAAAGAGATCATTGATAAATATAAAAAGTTGTAGCATTGACTGTAAAGAATGTTGCTAAATCCAAAAAAATTGTAGCTCGATCGCATAGATTGGTGGTAAATCTAAAAAAATATTGTGTTGGTTGTAGGGATCATTGTTAACTCTAAAAACTTGTAGCATTGATCATAAAGATTATTGTTAAATCTAAGATTTTTTATTACACTAATCATTCCAAATGGTGAATAGTATATTGATTGTTATCGCTACAAAGTTGATTGGTGGTGACAACTTTGAAGAAAGCCATCATTGGATGAAAAGTACTTTTCTCTTGTCAAATATCATGTCCTTTATTGATGAAACTATGAAAGACATATTTTTATGAATAATTGACGAGCAAAGAAAAAGAAAGGCTTTATAGTATTATAATTATTTTGGTCATTTTGAAAGACAATGTTCTGAAAGGAAAGATATGAAAACACATAATCAAGGGTGTTAAAACAAGATTACGTTTGTATACTTTGGAGAAGGTTTTTTTTCTTAAATGTTCTCCATTCATACATGGGAATCTAATAAAACTATTTTTCACAGATGGCATCCATCATCTAGTTAAGTTGTGTAATAAAATAAAGTTTATGGGAGAGCGTTAACAAATGTAAACTACTTTTAATCACACACCCTAAATAATTTGTCATATACAATCATGTCTCATATAAGAGACATGTTTGTTCATGCATACATTATTCATTTAAGTATCTTTGGATCCATAAACTTGAAATAGAGAAAATCTATTCAAGCTCTCCAATTTCAACAAATCTAAGCATGATCAATCTAAAATCTATTCAAGCTCTCCAATTTCAACAAATCTCTACCCTAAACCTCATACTACTAATCTCCCTCATTCCCCTCGCATACACATCCTTTCCTCCCTCCTCGGCCCTCACCCTAACTCTGAGGCACAGACCCAACTCAAACACCACACACAATCCCCACAACAAGCAATTCCAATCCCAAATCCACTCCACCATCAAATGAGCCCGATATTTGGCCTCAACATCCACAGCCCAAACACCCATACACCTAGAATTCAACGACCTACTCTTCATAGAAGTCCAAGAATCAAAGCATAATCGAAGGGGGTTTTTTATGAGAGTTATCACAAGGACAAGACAACTCCTGGCTATTTCTTATCCTACTCTAACGGGAGGGCAAGGACCATTCATTATACTACTGTTACCATCCTCCTCTTCCCATGCAAAATGAAGGTAGGCTTCAGCCTCATTAATTAGGGGAGGGGATTTTATTGGACTCGAACCGGGGGTGCTCCATCGGGGTTAACTGCTTTCTTTCTCATTGAAACCCCGTGAGCAAGAACAGAAGCCCCTTCGGATGCAGCTGCAAACCCGGTGAGCGAGAACAGAAGCCCTCCCTACTATCAACTATACTAGTTGGTGTGGGTCAATCCATATCCCAACCACATTACTCCTCGATCGGCCATCCAGCGGTGAGGATAGGTAATTTTGGGTGGGAGCAAACATAGCAATACACTGGGAAAGAAAGAAAATGAAATTGCAAAAAAATTAGTTAAGAAAGAAATTGAAAAACAAAGAGTTCTTACCTTGCTTGTGCAGAGATCGCTCTGATGGGGGGGGCAGGGAGGTAAGATTTGCTTTCAAAATGAAAATGCGTTGTGTTTTTTTTATTTAATAAAATGCCCGAGGTCGTTGGAATTCTGACGAACACAGGCATTTTTTTAAAAAAAAATCAAATTTTCATACAATGCTCCTTGTCCGTCAGAAACCTCCGTCGGAATTTGACCCCAAATGTATTAGTGGCAGGATCATGGTGTGCCAAAACAGGCCCTTAAGTGGCAATCAAATTTTAGAAAATCAGAGTTATGCAACTTGACATGAAAATTTTATTAAGTTGTGAACATTATTTTTAAAATATGTAACAAGAAAATCTATAGAAAATTGAATGCAGTTTCTAAGCTACTAGTTGTTTTTTGAAAAAAAAAATCCTATTTGATGAAAATTTCAAATTTCAATGCAATGGTACTAAAATTTCAGGAAAAAGATAAGAAGTAGGCGTATGTATAACCACCCTAATCACAATTAAATCATAATATTTTTTTATAATATTTATAATATAAGTATTAGACACATGTCCGGGTGTGAGAGATTTTTTTTATAATTTTTTATAAAGTAAATAATTATTTATGAAATTTTTACTACAGCTTTTCAGAAATTTAGAAACTCCTACGTCTGACCACCTTAACTTGGTCAAAAACTTATGAATTTTTTTTCTTTTTAATTTTTCCCTATAGTAGACAAAGCAGAAGATGTGATGCATGTTTCGGATTCAAAAAATGTTATACCATTTGAAAGTTATGAGTGTTTTTCAATCAGGACTATTGTTAGAATTCAATTAGAAAATAAATAATAATTATTTATTAAAGTCGAAATAAGACAAGCCTTAGATTGTTGGAAAGTTGAGAATGTCCTTTAAAAACCTTTTCATTTTATCAATTTTGGCTACAAAAAAAGTCGTCAGCCACCAGTGTAAAGTCTAGAAAATCAAGGATTATTGAAAAAACACGTTTTTTCAGTTGACTTTCTAGGATTGTCTCTTCCAAGCCAAATCCTAAAGCATTCCGGAGCCAAAATTTGAAATTTGAAAATTGTACAACAAAAATTGGATATCCAGTTTTAATAAGTAAATTCACTAACTAAATTTGCACATAATTAATCTATTGTTTATTAATATATTAATATATAATACTTTAATATATTAATTTATAAATAAATTAGTATATGATATTAGGGAGAGGGAGAGAGAGAGAGAGAGAGAGAGAGAGAGAGATTAGGGGAAGGGAGAGAGAAATAAATAGGTTAGCGAAGAGAGAGAGAGAGAGAGAGAGAGATGGGGAGAGGGAAGAGAGAGAGATAGAGAGATTAGGGGGAGATAGAGAAAGATAGAGAGAGATATGACCCTTTATGAATCTATACGGTGTCATTATGGGTCATATGACCCCTTATGACACCATATGGTGTCGTTAGGGGTCCTATGGTGTTCTAAGGGGTCATATTGTGTCCTATGACCCCTTAAGATGCCATATGACCCCTAACAACACATTTTGGTGTCTTAAGGGGTCATATGGTGTCCTAAGGGGTCATATTGTGTCCTATGACCCCTTAGGACACCATATGACCCCTTAAGACACCAAACTGTGTTGTTATGGGTCATATGGTGTCCTAAGGGGTCATGGGACATCATATGACCTCTAAGGACAACATACGACCCCTTATGACACCATGTGGTGTCATTAGGGGTCATATGGTGTCCTAAGGGGTCAGATTGTGTCCTCCAACACCATAGGACACCATATGACCCCTTATGACACCATATTGGGTCGTTATGGGTCCTATGGTGTCCTAAGGGGTCATATTCTATCCTACGACCCCTTAGGACACCATATGACCCCTTAAGACACCAAATTGTGTTGTTATGGGTCATATTGTGTTCTAATGGGTCATATTGTGTGATATGACCCCTTTAAGACCCCATATGACCCCTTAGGACACAATATGACCCTTTACGACTCTATACAGTGTCATTATGGCTCATATGACCCCTTATGACACCATATGGTGTTGTTAGGGGTCCTATGGTGTCCTAAGGGGCTATATTATGTCATACAACCCCTTAGGACACCATATTGGGTCATTATGGGTCCTATGGTGTCCATAGGGGTCATATTGTGTCCTACGACCCCTTAGGACACCATATGACCCCTTAAGACATAATTTTATGTCTTAAGGGATCATATGGTGTCCTAAGGGGTCGTAGGACACAATATGACCCCTAAGGACAACATACGACCCCTTATGACACCATATTGGGTTGTTATAGGTCCTATGGTGTCCTAAGGGGTCATATTGTGTCTTACAACCCCTAACAACACAATTTGGTGTCTTAAGGGGTCATATGGTGTCCTAAGGGGTCATATTGTGTCCTATGACCCTTTAGGACACCATATGACCCCTTAAGACACCAAATTGTGTCATTATGGGTCATATGGTGTCCTAAGGGGTCATAGAACACTATATGACCCCTAAGGACAACATACGACCCCTTATGACAGCATATGGTGTCGTTAGGGGTCATATAGTTTCCTAAGGGGTCATATTGTGTCCTACGACCCCTTAGGACACCATATGACCCCTTAAGACACCAAATTATGTTGTTATGGGTCATATTGTGTCCTAAGGCATCATGGGACACCATATGACCCCTAAGGACAATATACAACCCCTTATGACACCATATTGGGTCGTTATGGGTCCTATGGTGTCCTAAGGGGTCATATTGTGTCCTACAACCCCTTAGGACACTATATGACCCCTTAAGACACCATATTGAGTCATTATGGGTCCTATGGTATCCTAAGGGGTCATATTGTGTCCTATGACCCCTTAGGACACAATATGACCCCTTGAGACACCAAATTGTATCGTTATGCATCATATTGTGTCATATGACCCCTTTAAGACACCATATGACTCCTTAGGACACAATATGACCCTTTACGACTCTATACGGTCTCGTTATGGGTCATATGACACCATATGGTGTCGTTAGGGGTCATATGGTGTCTTAAGGGGTCATATTATGTCCTACGACCCCTTGGGACACCATATTGGGTCCTTATGGGTCCTATGGTGTCCATAGGGGTCATATTGTGTCCTACGACCCCTTAGGACACCATATGACCCCTTAAGACACCAAATTGTGTCGTTAGGGGTCATATGGGGTCCTAATGGGTCATATTCTCTCTCTCTCTCTCTCTCTCTCTCTAAAATATGAGTAATAAAATCGGATATCAAATATCCGATTCTTATACTTAAATTATTTTAAAATAATATTATATTATATAATACGTATTATATAATAATATAATAATATATTATATATTATATAAAATATAATATAATATAATAATATATTATATAATACGTATTATATAATATATATAATTATATTATATTATATATTATAATATATAATTATATTATATTATATATTATAATATATTATTATATTATATAATACGTATTATATAGTATAATATTAGATAATATATATAATTTAATATATTATTATATTATTATATTATATAATATAGTAATATAATATATAATATAATAATATATTATATAATATAATATAATATTATATAATATGTAATATGTAATATAATATAATAATATATTATATATTATATAATGTGTAATATATAATATATTATTATATTACATTATATATTATATAATTTATTTTTTAATTTAAAATTACAAATAAAAATCGGATATTCGATTTTATCCGATATCCGATTTGCTTAGGTGTTTACCATGCTAAGGTGTACTAACACCCTGGCCAAGCAAAGAGTCAACATGGATTTTCGCGTTTTTAGGCGAGTCGAGAAGGCTATTTTTTTCAAATCGCCACTTTTTGGCCCCCCATGATCCTGCACTAACCCATATTAGAGCCAGCGTAAGAAAAATATCAGATCAAATTTATATAGGAGAGACTATTCTTTATATATCCTCAAATTCTTCTACTCCCTTCACTAGATCAAAATTTTGAATGGTGTTAGATTTGAGGATCAACTTGAAGGAGCATTAAACTTCATATCTTGGAAGTTTAGAGTTATGCTTTCCTTAGGGGAAAATGAATTAGATGAATTCGTGAAAGATTTCATACCGGATCCAAAAGAAGAGGATGAGAAGCTTCAATGGAAGAGAAAGAACAACAAAGCAATGAAAATGTTGGTTGACTCTGTGAAAGATCATATTGTACCAATTATCTCAAAATTGAAAATGGCCTATGACATGTTCAAATCATTAGAAATTATGTATGAGATGAATAACACTAGTAGAGCTCTTGCATTAAAGCAACAACTCCATCACGTAAAAATGATCAAGGGCGAATCTATCACCTCATAAGTTTCATGAGGATAACAAAACTGAGAGACCAGCTCTCCATCATTGGTCACACAATTGAAAGTAAAGAGTTAACCATGTTGGCCCTCAATTGTCTCCTTTCTTCTTGGGAATCATTCATTCAAGGGATAAGTGCATGATCTAAACTTCCTAAGTTTGATTGATTAAAGACAGACTGCATTCAAGAAGAGTCAAGATTGGCTACAAGAGGTATTGGTCAAAGCTCCACAAATGAAGATATTCATGTTCTTGCCGCACACTCCTCAAAGAAGAACGGTAAGAAAGGACACTCCAAAAGAAAGAAAGATGAGGAATCAAATGGTGCTCCTACGCATAAAAGAAGGAAGGACATTACATAAATTCAATGCTTTAGATGTGACAAAATATGGTCACTACGCAATGAAATGTCCAACCAAGACTATGCCCCAAGGCTCCATTGTGGATGTTGGTGAGACTATTCCACAAAAGGATTTAGATGGATTCATATTTTGATTTGAAAGAGATAAGTTTTCTTTTTGGTTAAATAATGTTCACGAATTTAATATGTAGTTTTTTTTTGTTAATTCATGCAATTACATTATGCGTGCTATTTATGAAACAACTTTGTCAGTAAATGTTCGCTTATGACAACTGCATTTGGATATCTTGTGTTTTAATTTCCTTCAATTTACTATGAGAAATTTGTCCCTTACATTTAGGACATCTTTAGAATCACAGTCTATTGCTTTTCAGGCTCTAGAGTTTTGAAGTTCTATTTGTGATGAAGAGATTAAAATTCAAGAGGAATATGCAGAGGACTTTAGTGGAGATTCTGAGATTTTGCATTTTCATTTTTTATAAAACAAATATCTACCTGCAGAGGTGCAACAATTCACTTGTGAAATCCATAGAAGCACTTGTCCTAGTAATGATAGCATCTAGGATTACAAAGCCAAGATTGAGACAAGAGGGCTCTCTTAGTGAGAGGGAGCATACTGAAAGGGGATTTTGTTCTAAATCTCAAGATGATCATATTCTTGCCTAGGGATTGATCTTATGATAGTAGATCCATGGTGGTTTTGGATCTAGCACTTCCAACTATATGAGGATCATACCAAATGATAAGAGTCTCCTAAAGAAAGATATCTTCCATGATTGGGACCATGTGAGCAGGGTATGCTTCTGTGATAGAGGGAGCAGCTAAGAGGATGTGCTTCTATTGATATCTGAGGATCTTAGTTATATTGGTTCAGAGGGAGTGGACCATGTCAAGATGGTTTATCTAGTGATCAGTCAAAGGACTATGATTCATGAGATGGAGTCCCATTTATGTAGTCTGGAAGGCCTTTATACTGACTTCTAGGTCACGATATTCCTGGATAGATGAATACTTGGTGAGCTTGGAATACATAAAGAGTGACGCAGACTCCAACCTTGTATTTCATGAAAGGTTAAAGCATGTGGAGATCAAGTATCACTATATTAGATACATGGTGGAAAGGTATGCTATTCACTAATGTATTCTTCTTTTCAAAAGATGTTTTGAAGTGTAAACTCTTGTGATTGTATTTCTCTTTGAGAGAGACTTAAGGAGAAAGCCCTTATCTACACCCTCTGATATGGTTCATGGTGGATGTCATGTGTGTGACTCCATGACAATTTTGGTTCAGTACTTGATGAGCCCTTGTGAACATTATTGTGAGGTGATGATCTCTCAATAGTGAACACTTGTACATCTGATCATTATTGTAAGGTGATGATCGTACGATATTGATTGATCATACCAATGTGATGGATATCATGGGATGTGATATCTATGGATATTCCATAATGGTTTATATCTCTAGTAGTAATCTATGGATATGCCATAATGGTTGATATCATGAGACGTGATATCCATGGATAAGCCATAATGGTGGATATTACATAAAGAGATATTCATGTTGGATTTTATGTGACATGAAATCTATGGACATGTCATGTAGTAATATCTTTAGATATACCATAATGGTTGATATCACGTGAGGTGATATCTATGGATAAACCATAATGGTGGATGTCACATGAGGTGATATCTATGGATATGTCATAATGGTGGATGTCACATGAGGTGATATCTATGGATATGCCATAATGGTTGGTATCATGTGAGGTGTTATCTATGGATAAACCATAATGGTGGATGTCACGTGAGGTGATATCTATGGATATGCCATAATGGTTGATATCTTGAGAGGTAATATCTATGGATATGCCATAATGGTGGATATCATGTGAAGTGATATCCGTGGACAAGCCATAATGGTGGATATTACACAAGGAGATATCTATGGTAGATATCATGAGAAGTAATATCTGTGGATATGCCATAATGCTTGATATCACTATGAGGTGATGTCTTTCTCTTCCACAAATAGATGTAGCTATTGTGATATATCATCACAAGAGGTGATGCAAATTATAAAGGTTAAGAAGGATTCCTCCCTAGCTAAGAGGGAGTGTTGATGATAGAATAGCTATGGTCAGAATCTATTAGGACCGACAAAGACAATGTAATTGTCTAATTGGCCTATCGGCCTTAGACAATTACGTATACCAGCTATTAATGAAAACCGATATTAAATGCCTAAAATATTAAACAATATTAAAATCAATATTAGTTAATGTCTATATATATAATCAATATGAAAAACATTAGCAAATGATTGTTGTCAATATGTATAATAGACTATTGATATGTATATTACATTATCAATCTTTATTATCACTGTATTGTCTAATTATCAGTGATGTGTGTTATTGCGCATAACTAATTATGTTTAAAATTGGTTTAGTCATAAAAACCGATTACAATAATGTATCGGTTTGCCTCCAAAGGTATCATGTCCCTACGTGTAGAGTCACGACCTCGGGTATCCTATATGATATAATGCATTTCCTTTGGGAGGAATATATATAGGATATGATAAGGCAAAGATATAATAAGCAGACAACGATATATACATGATACAATAAGGTATAGATATAATCAATAGCTAGCAATAAATACACTGTTTGTATAGAGAACTATAAGAAATAAAAGGTGGATACATATACAACAATCTTTGACATATACACATTTAGTTTGTGATATTCACTTGCAGTGAATTCGATATACATTCTGCAAATTGGATCTCCGTCATCTATGTTTTGAATTGACATCAAACGAAGATTAAAGTTCAAATAAAATTTAAAATTACCTACTTATTATAATTTGATCAAAACTTAACAATAAGGCCTTGCAACTACTCACTCAAAAATAATTGTTCATCTTAATGGAATAGATTTATATGTATTTCCAACTATGGGAAGAGGAAGGTGAACCATGAAACCATTAATGCATAAATTCACATTTCAACCCCTAGGAATCCTCGTGAAACCTATAGACTACATTCTAGTGGATTTTATGGGTTGTTTCTTGGCTTGTACATCAAAACTTTGTGACTCGGTTAATGTAGATAACATATACATAATAGAAGAACATTCGTCCATGTCTTGTAAGTGCATCAAAGAATAGTTTTAATGTGATTTCAAGTGTGATTCAAGGGGAAAATGGTGTATAAATGTGAGGGCATTCTCTACATTGTAGCAATCATGAGTCATATAAGTCAATACAAATTTTGACGATCTTCCTTGGGATATTGAGGACCCAAAGGAATTTATTTGAATGAGATCAAAATTTTAAAACTGAGCAATTGCAGAGCCAACAAAAAGCAACACAAGAAGCCCTAGGTTTTAATTTTCAATTTTGGGGTATCACATCTTTTATACTATTTTGATGTGGGTTCATTTATAATTTGTAATAGAACCCTTTTAATTTTCAAAGAGTGAATATAACTAGAAGAGGTAACATTGTTTAAGTGTCTCTAGTAGTATTTTGTACATTTTCTAAGCATGTTCTTGATTAGTTGATTAGTTAAAATAATATAAAATTATTTAAAGCTCTTGTAATGTATCTTCTTACCACAAATAAATAAATATACAAGTTATTTCTAGATTCCTAAGTTGAATCTTATAATTACAATAAATTTGAGTAAGAAAAATAGGCGTCAATCTGACATATATTCTTCTAGACCAAATTTAATTTAAACAACTCAAAAATAAAGACTCAAAATTATATAAAATATAAATTAAATGTCACTCCTACATAACATATTTATTTAAAAACAAAATTATTTATTTTAAGGATAAATAAAGACTAATAGATGCATCTTGCAAATGTGCACCTTGTCATTACTTAATACTTTTCAATTTTCTAGTATTATTATGTGTGAAAAAATCATCAGTCTCAATCAATCGAATGTTGTCGCATGGTCAATTTCTCATTCTTCTCGTCGTTATGATGAATAGTCACCACCGACATGTCTAGTTAGGCATTATTACCCTATGCATGCTCCTATTTCCCCCCTCCCCCCCACTTGATCGAACGCTTGGGGTCATACCCTACTAGCGTCGTCCCTTGAGCATCCTAAGTCCTCAAAATTGTCAAACTTTGACAAGCCCTAACTTGGAATATATGGCACCTGTGAATGATCTATTTGAAACTACGGGGCCATGAGAGGGGTCCCTACAAAAGCCTATCTCATTTTTTCAATTTGTCCTATGGTTTTATTAGGGCAGCAATTTTTCGGTTGGTGAAAAAATCATCAGTCTTACTCAATCGACTGTTGTCGCGTGGCCAATTTCTCGTTCTTCTCATCATGATGATGAACTGCCAGCTCTGACATCTCTAGTTAGGCACTATTACCCTATGCATGCTCCTATTCCCCCCCCCCCCATTGATCGAATACTCGGGGTCATACCCTACTGGCGTCGTCCCTTGATCACCCTAAGTGCTCAAAATTGTCAAACTTTGATGGGCCCTGACTTAGAATCCATGGCACTTGCGAATGATCCATTTGAATCTATGGGGCCACGAGAGGGGTTCTTAAAAAATCCTATTTCAGTTTTTCAAGTTTCCCCATGGTTTTATTAGGGCAGCAATTTTTCGGTTGGTGAAAAAATTGTCAGTCTCACTCAATCGAATATTGTCGCGTGGCCAATTTCTTGTTCAGCTCATCGTGATGATGAACCATCAGCTATGACATGTCTAGTTAGGCATTATTACCCTATGCATGCTCCTATTTTGCCTGCCCACTCGGTCAAACGCTCGGGGTCATACCCTACCGGCATCGTCCCTCGAGTGCTCTAAGTGTTCAAAATTGTCAAATTTTGACGGGCCCTAACTCGGAATCCGTGGCCCTTGCAAATGATTTGTTTGAACCTACGAGGCCATGAGAGGGGTCCCTACAAAATCCTATCTCAGTTTTTCGATTTTCCCTACGGTTTTATTAGGGTAGCAATTTTTTGGTTGGCAAAAAAATCGTCAGTCTCACTCAATCGAATGTTGTTGCATGGCCAATTTCTCGTTCATCTCGTCGTGATGATGAACCGTTAGCTTTGACATGTCTAGTTAGGCATTATTACCCTATGCATGCCCCTATTTTTCCCCCAACTCAGTTGAACGCTCAGTGTCATACCCTATCGGCATCGTCACTTGACCGCCCTAAGTGCTCAAAATTGTCAAACTTTGATGGGCCCTAACTCAGAATCCGTAGCACTTGCAAATGATCCGTTTGAACCTACAGGGCCACAAAAGGGGTTCCTACAAAAGCCCATCTCGGTTTTTCAAGTTTCCCAATGGTTTTATTAGGGCGGCAATTTTTTAGTTGCCAAAAAAATCATCAATCTCACTCAATCGAATGTTGTCGCATGGCCAATTTCTCGTTCTTCTCATTGCAATGATGAACCATCGGCTCCAACATGTCTAGTTAGGAATTATTACCCTATGCATGCTTGTACTTTTCCCCACCCACTTGATCGAACGCTCAGGGTCATACCCTACCAGCCTCGTCCCTTGAGCGCCCTAAGTGCTCAAAATTGTCAAACTTTGACGGGCCCTAACTCAGAATCCGTGGCACCTACGAATGATTCATTTGAATGTATAGGGCCACAAGAGGGGTCACTACAAAATCATATCTTAGTTTTTCAAGTTGCCCTATGGTTTTATTAGGGTAGCAATTTTTCGGTTGGCAAAAAAATCGTTAGTCTCACCCAATCGAATGTTGTTGCGTGGCCAATTTCTCGTTCTTCTCATCGCGATGATGAACCATTAGCTCCGACATGTCTAGTTAGGCATTATTACCCTATGCATGCTCCTATTTTCCCCACCCACTCGATCGAACGCTCGGGGTCATATGCCACCAACGTCGTCCCTTGATCACCCTAAGTGCTCAAAATTGTCAAACTTTGATGGGCCCTAACTCAGAATCCATGGCACCTATGAATGATCCATTTAAACCTACAGGGCCACGAGAGGGGTCCCTACAAAATCCTGTCTTGGTTTTTCAAATTACCCTATGATTTTATTAGGGCAGCAATTTTTTAGTTGGCAAAAAAATCGTCAGTCTCACTCAATCAAATGTTGTCGTCTGGCCAATTTCTTGTTCAACTTGTCATGATGAAAAACTGTCAACTTCGACATGTCTAGTTAGGCATTATTACCCTATGCATGCTCCTATTTTTCCCCCCCACTCAATCAAACACTCGGGGTCATACCCTACCGGCGTCGTCCCTTGAGCGCCCTAAGTGCTCAAAATTGTCAAACTTTGATGGGCCCTAACTCAGAATCCATGGCACCTGCGAACAATCCATTTGAACCTATGAGGCCATGAGAGGGATCCCTACAAAAGCCTATCTCAATTTTTTAAGTTTCCCTATGGTTTTATTAGGGTAGCAATTTTTTGGTTGGCAAAAAAATCATCAGTCTCACTCCATCGAATGTTGTCATGTGGCCAATTTCTCATTCTTCTCGTCATGATGACAAACCATTGGCTTTGACATGTCTAGTTAGGCATTATTACCCTATACATGTTCCTATTTTGCCCGCCCACTCGATGGAACGCTCAGGGTCATACCCTACCGGCGTCATCCCTGGAGCGCCCTAAGTGCTCAAAATTGTCAAACTTTGATGGGCCCTAGCTCGGAATTTGTGGCACCTACGAATGACCGTTTGAACTGATGGGGCCACGAGAGGGGTCCCTACAAAAGGCTATCTCAGTTTTTCAAGTTGCCCTACGATTTTATTAGGGCCGGAATTTTTTGGTTGGCGAAAAAATCGTCAGTCTCACTCAATCAAATGTTGTCGCGTGGCCAATTTCTTGTTCTTCTCATCACGATGACGAACCGTCGGCTCCAACATGTCTAGTTAGGCATTATTACCCTATGTATGCTCCTATTTTTTCCCCCACACTCGATCGAACACTCGGGGTCATACCCTACCGACGTCGTCCCTTAAGTGCCATAAGTGCTCAAATTATATATAAACAAGCATTACACTGTAGACACATAATGATCATCAATATTTCCATTTATTGTATATAGATAATTACCATTACACTTGCATGTGACATCCTTTAAGGGATATGCAAACATGATTTTTTTTTCATTATCAGTACAACTACACCAATGTACTCATGTACAGATACATGGACATTATCATCAATATAACTAAACCAAGAGAGGGTCTTGTCAATACAACTACACCAATGTACTCATGTATAGATATATGGTACATTATCATCAATATGTACCATCACTAAGAGAGGGTCTTGTCAATGGTGAATGATATAGTATGAACCTGTATTTTTAAGAATTGTTAGTCTATACATAAAATGCATGGATGAACATAAAGGCTTCATGATAATCACTTCAACTGAAATGCATGATAATAAATGAAAAGGTCGGATTATATACCACAAAAATACATCCCTTTGAATTATATCAACAGAACCCACTATGTTGATGAAAAAATCATAATGTGATACTATTGAATATCATCAAAAAAGACCTGCATGAGCATAAAGGTTTTGCGATAATTATATCATCAAAAATTTTCAGATAGTGTTCTCTAATAACAAAAATTGTAAAGCTCATCAAATTCATGATAATAAGTCATGTTGCAAAAATACGTCCCTTTTGATTATATCGTGTACCCCTATGTGCATGCAAAAATTGTGTTGCCAAAAAAAAAAATTCATCAATAGACCTACATTTTCAACACATCCTTAATATACATGTAACAAACTTGATCATTAAGGTTTAATGATCATTGTTTGAAATGAAATGCATGATAAAAAAAATAAGGCACCATTAAAGACCTACTACTCAAGTGTGCCTGAAGGGTCATCTCTTTGCTTAAGAGTATCCAGTATTGCTTTATGATCAGCAGTAGTCACTTTCCATAGCTCTTTGGTCTTCGGTTTTGCTTGATGCTTCAACAACTTGACATTTGTAGCTATAATAAGGTGTGAATACATTATAATGGCTTTGTGTCTCTCATAGTCTTCAAATGTAGGTATGCCATTCTTTCTAATCATGTGTGTTCGCAACCAAGTTCCCACAACAACAACTGAACCTGTAGGATATGTAAACTTGTCATCATCTATCACTGGTTGTGCTAGCTTTTATTTTCCATGTACACATCATGCCAGCAAATATTTTGATCTCTCTTCATTCCCTTGCAGTGCGACAATTGCAAAAACATGTCCTAGTTGTACAAGATCTGATAGACGATCATACTCAAGTGAACTTTCCATGTCATCATTTGACAAGGATGTTGTTTGAGATAAAGGAGTTAGATAGTGGGGAACCCACGTATCAACCCACTCACTTGACTCCCACTAATCCCAATCGCACTGAAGACAACTCTGACAAAAACAAGCCAACACTCGTGTCCAAATGGTCCATGTACTTGCACCTGAGTTGAGAAATGAATGCATCTTTGAAGAATATTTAATTGTTTGACAATCCAATCTATCTCCCACTATTCCCTCCTCAACCAACCAAAAGAATCTGCTCACTATTGAATCAAGAGTACCTCCATGTGACAATGTTGAAATACACCAATCAACAATAGAACGTGCATCAGAGAAATTTGCACTGGAAATCCTCAATTGCTCCTTAACTAGAGCTCTCTTCAAGCATGCACCTGCTCCATCATGATCTCCCTTACCATGCCCTACCTCAAAAAAACACCAAATATGAGGTATACGCCTCTCTACATGTATTCTACTCAACCAATAAAACATATGGGCATTCTTGAATTGACCCGTATAGTTATCTGACCATATTATATGTCGATCAATTGCAATATCTTTCTCATGCAAGAACTCAAAAAAATTCTCAAAAGAATGTTGTACATACTCGGAGGAGTGTGATCTATCATCACTCATATAAAAAATGACACTCCCTGATTATCTTCCTATCCTCTTCTGTACTATTAGGAGCATGTCTATATGTAATGTGAACAAAACTAGCAATCTGGACTGAATTTTAGTACAGAGACTATACCTCATTCTGTGGTTGCAATGTATAGTTCTCTGCAAAATCAACCACCAATACAATAGTGCCAATCGGGAAAGAGTTCTTACACATCCTGAACTGTTGCTCCAACCACTGAGACCTATGGGTGTGCCTTCCATACTTGTAGAAAATATTTTCCTTAAAATCCAAAATAAAATCAGCAATACTCACTTCTTTTGAGACTAATTCGCATCTAGAACCTTCACCTCCATTCTTCAAAGTATATTTCATTGTCTCGTATCTTTTTTTCTCAACATAATTCTTTCCAAACTCGTGTTCGCTGCCCTCATGAAAACATGAAACAAACTTTGACAACCCACCACATTTTGAGCACTTCTCATTCAAACAATCATTTCTATAGAAATATCAGCCATCATCTCTAGGGCATAAAAATAGATCTTGCAAGTCTCTTGATGATCTTGGAAATAGCATTGCACCACACTACTGCAACATCTCATTAGTATGCATCATAGAACGAATATGACATAAAATTTCATGGTACATTGAAAACTCCACATGGTACTTCCAACAACAAGTATTGCGAATCTTAAGAGGAACACAATAAAATGATTTTAAATATTCAAAGGCCCTTTGTGATATTTGCAAAGTTGGATGTAATTCACAAAAAAATTTGTACATTGTTTGGCTTGGTTCCAAGAAATGTTTGGGATGCATTGTGCGGTCTCGGTTGCCGATTCTTAATTTCAAAACATCCTTTACATTGGGTGACACTCTAGAATTAGAGTGCCAAAATTGTTGAATCTCCTCCTTCACATTGTCAGTCAACTTTCTATCGACATGTGGAATGCTCCCACCAAATGCCCATGTATCTTGTTGAAGTGGATCGTCAAGTCTTTGTCTTCGTGTAAGTGCTATATCCAAAGTTTTACAGTTTATGTTAAAATCAACACAAGTTTGTCTCATTTGACAAGCCTTCCTCAATTGGTGGCTTACTAAGGAGGTTGTAATCACTCTTCGAGTGGCTCTCTTATCTCTTTCTTTGGTATTCTTTCCAATAGAATTGAGAGCGTCAAATAGATTTTTTCCAATAATAGAATTTCTCTCCATATTCTTGTTCATACAAATATTCAACTTGTTTAGGAATGGTCTCATCTTTATCATCTTTAGCAATTGAACAAAGAGTTGGCATTGCTCGATCAATGTCTTATTGCTAAAATTTTGGTTGAAAAGTTGTGTAGCCCACAACTGAATGGTTCTTGTTGACCTCTTGCCTTCAAGATTCACAATAATGATCTCATCGATTTCAAATAACCATTTAGGGGTTCTTGAAGGTCTTGGATTTGGAATTTGTCTTTCATCCATGAGAGGGTCTTCATTTCTAAAGTAATTAGGTGTTACATATGGTTCACTTGGTTGAGCAATTCCACCTTCAATGTTAAAGTTTTCCACATTTTCACCTCCTATGTCAAAATTTTCCACATATTGAGCATTTTCATTATCACTTTCAACATTTTCAAAATTTTCAATATTTTCACTTTCAAAATCTACATTTTCATTTTCAATAACTTGTGGCACATTTTCAAATTCAATTTCCTCTTCAGTTGAAGTAACATTACCAATATTTAACATACCTTGTCTTCTCCTCCTATGACATTCTCTATCTCTTTCTCTATACACTTCAATTTGGTCATTTGAAAGTTTTCTTTTGTGTTTAGACTTCCAACGACTACTACTCCCCATTTCCCTCCACACATATCCTCCTACGTGATTGACAATGTAAGTTTTAACTTTAAAAATCTCCCAAAAGCACAAATTTGTCTTTAGTTGTCTGAAAACCTGTGATCCTCAATAGAAAACAGAATATGCAGACTATGGGCTGTTGGAATCCACAAAATGGCCCGCAAGGCTTTTTTTTGTACTAAAATCAGCTATCCAATTTTAATGTATAAGTTTGTGGTCACCAAAAAATTTCTTGTTGCCACCTTTTATTTACTAAACTGACACATTAATAGCAATGGCAAAAATCTGATATCCAATATCGGATTTTATTAGTCATATTTTAGAGAGATAGATAGAGAGAGAGAGAGAGAAGAGGAGGAGAGAGAGAGAGATTATGGGAGAGGGAGAGAGAGAGAGAGATTAGGGGAGAGAGAGAGAGGGAGAGAAAGAGAGAGAGAGAGAGAGAGAGAGAGAGAGGGTCATATGGTATCCCATGAACCCTTATGACCTCTTAGGAAACCATATGACCCCTAAGGACAACATACAACCCCTTATGACACCATATGGTGTCATTAGGAGTCATATGGTGTCCATAGGTGTCATATGGTGTCCTACGACACCATATGACCCCTTAAGACACCAAATTGTGTCATTATGGGTCATATGTTGTCCTAAGGGGTCGTAACACCATAGGACCCCTTAAGACACCAAATCATGTTGTTGGGGGTAATATGGTGTCCTAAGGGGTCATATGGTGTCCCATGAACCCTTGTGACCTCTTAGAATACCATATGACCCCTAATGACACCATATTGGGTTGCTTTGGGTCATATTGTGTCCTAAGGGGTCATATTATGTCCTACAACCCCTTAGGACACCATATGACCCTTAACGACATGATTTGGTGTCTTAAGGGGCCCTATGGTGTCGTTAGGGGTCACATGGTGTCCATAGGGGTCATATGGTGTCTTGGGACACCATAGGACCCCTAATGACACCATATTGTGTCATATTGTGTCCTAAGGGGTCATAAGACACAATATGACCCAAAGTGACCCAATATGGTGTCATTAGGGGTCATATGGTGTCCTAAGAGGTCATAAGGGTTCATGGAACACCATATAACCCCTTAGGACACCATATGACCCCTAACGACACGATTTGGTGTCTTAAGGGGTCCAAGACACCATATGCCCCCTATGGACACCATATGACCCCTAACAACACCATACGACCCCTTAAGGCACCAAATCATGTCATTAGGGGTCATATGGTGTCCTAAGGGGTCGTAAGACACAATATGACCCCTTAGGACACAATATGACCCAAAGCGACCCAATATGGTGTCCCAAGACACCATATGACCCCTATGGACACCATATGACCCCTAACGACACCATAGGACCCCTTAAGACACCAAATCATGTCATTAGGGGTCATATGGTGTCCTAAGGCGTTATATGGTGTCCCATGAACCCTTATGACCTCTTAGGACACCATATGATCCCTAATGACACCATATTGGGTCACTTTGGGTCATATTGTATCCTAAGGGGTCATATTGTGTCTTACAACCCCTTAGGACACAATATGACCCAAAGTGGCCCAATATGGTGTCATTAGGGGTCATATGGTGTCCCAAGACACCATATGACCCCTATGGACACCATATGACCCCTAACGACACCATAGGACCCCTTAAGATACCAAATCATGTTGCTATGGTTCATATGGTGTCCTAAGGGGTCGTAGGACACAATATGACCCCTCAGGACACAATATGACCCAAAGCGGCCTAATATGGTGTCATTAGGGGTCATATGGTGTCCTAAGAGGTCATAAGGGTTAATGGGACACCATATGACCCCTTAGGACACCATATGACCCCTAACGACATGATTTGGTGTCTTAAGCGGTCCTATGGTGTCGTTAGGGGTTATATGGTGTCCATAGGGGTCATATGGTGTCTTGGGACACCATATTGGGTTGCTTTGGGTCATATGGTGTTCTAAGGGGTCATATGGTGTCCCAAGACACCATATGACCCCTATGGACACCATATGACCCCTGACGACATGATTTGGTGTCTTAAGGGGTCCTATGGTGTCGTTAGGGGTCATATGGTGTCTTGGGACACCATAGGACCCCTTAAGACACCAAATCATGTTGTTAGGGGTCATATGGTGTCCTAAGGGGTTATATGATGTCCCATGAACCCTTATGACCTCTTAGGACACCATATGACCCCTAATGACACCATATTGGGTTGTTTTGGGTCATATTGTGTCCTAAGGGGTCATATTATGTCTTACGACCCCTTAGGACACAATATGACCCAAGGGTATGTGGAGGATCATGGTGTGCCAAAACAGTCCCTTAAGTGGCAATGAAATTTCAGAAAATCAGAGTTATGCAACTTGACATGAAAATTTGAATAAGTTGTGAACATTATTTTTAAAATATGCAAGAAGAGAATATATATAAAATTGAATGTTGTTTCTAAGCTACTAGTTGTTTTTTGAAAAAAAAAATCCTATATGATGAAAATTTCAAATTTCAATGCAGTGGTACTAAAATTTCAGGAAAAAAATAAGAAGTAGATGTATGTCTGACGACCCTAATCACAATCAAATCTTAATATTTTTTTATAATGTTTATAATATAAGTATTAGACTCATATCCGGATGTGACACCTATTTTTTTTTAATTTTTTATAAATTAAATAATTATTTATGAATTGTTTGCTATAGCTTTTTAGAAATTTAGAAACTCCTACATCTGACCACCTTAACTTGGTCAAAACCTTATGAAATTTAAATTTTTTTAATTTTTATCTATAGTAGACGAAGCATAGGATGTGACGCATGTTTCGGTTTCAAAAAATGTTATACCGTTTGAAAGTTATGAGTGTTTTTCAATCAGTATATCAATCAAGACTATTGTCAGAATTCAATTAGAAAATAAATAATAATTATTTATTAAAGTCGAAATAACACAAGCCTTTTATTGTTGGAAAGTTGGGAACGTCCTTAAAAAACCCTTTTCATTTTATCAATTTTGGCTACAAAAAAAGTCATCAGCCACCAGTGTAAAGTCTGCAAAATCAAGGAATACTGAAAAACATGTTTTTTCAGTTGACTTTCCAGGCTTGTCACTTCCAAGCCAAATACCAAAGCATTCATGAGCCGAAATTCGAAATTTGAAAATTTGACTGCAAAAATTGAATATCCGATAAAATATGATGTCCAATTTTATCGGATATCTGATTTTATTACAA
Organism: Cryptomeria japonica; assembly: GCF_030272615.1. Taxonomy (NCBI): domain Eukaryota; kingdom Viridiplantae; phylum Streptophyta; class Pinopsida; order Cupressales; family Cupressaceae; genus Cryptomeria; species Cryptomeria japonica. Next base: position 257,025,538 of record NC_081413.1, read on the forward strand.
AAATGTGTGGTCCCCAAAGAATTTCCCATTGCCGCCATTTATCTAGTAAACTGCCACATGGCAGAAATCTGATATCTGATTAAATCGGATATCGGATTTTATTAGTTATATTTTAGAGAGAGAGAGAGAGAGAGAGAGAGAGAGAGAGAGAGAGAGAGAGAGAGAGAGAGAGAGAGAGAGAGAGAGAGAGAGAGAGAGAGAGAGAGAAGGAGAAAGAGAGAGAGAGGAGGATAGGGAGAGAGAGAGAGAGAGAGAGAGAGAGAGAGAGGGAGAGAGAGAGAGAGAGAGGGAGAGGGAGAGAGGGAGAGGGGAGAGGGGAGAGGGAGAGAGAGACAGAGAGGAGAGGGAGGGAGAGAGAGAGAGAGAAGGAGAGGGAGGGAGAGAGAGAGAGAGAGGAGAGAGAGGGGGAGAGAGAGAGGAGGATAGGGAGGGAGAGAGAGAGAGGAGGAGAGGGAGAGAGAGACAAAGACAAAGACAGAGACCATATGACCCCTACCGACATAATTTGGTGTCTTAAGGGGTCCTATGGTGTTGTTAGGGGTCATATGGTGTCCTAAAGGGTCATATGGTGTCCCATGAACCCTTATGACCTCTTAAGACACCATATGACCCCTAGTGACACCATATTGGGTCGCTTTGGATCATATTGTGTCCTAAGGGGTCATATTGTGTCCTACGACCCCGTAAGACACAATATGACCCTGAACGACATGATTTGGTGTCTTATGGGGTCCTATGGTGTCGTTAGGGGTCATATGGTGTCCGTAGGGGTCATATGGTGTCTTGGGACACTATAGGACCCCTTAGGACATAATATGACCCCTTAGGACACAATATGACCCAAAGCAACCCAATATGGTGTCATTAGGGGTCATATGGTGTCCTAAGAGGTCATAAGGGTTCATGGGACACCATATGACCCCTATGAACACCATATGACCCCTAACAACACCATAGGACCCCTTAAGACACCAAATCATGTCGTCAGAGCTCATATTGTGTCTTATAGGATCGTAGGACATAATATGACCCCTAACAACTTGATTTGGTCTATTATGGGGTCCTATGGTGTCCCAAGACACCATACGACCCCTACGGACACCATATGACCCCTAACAACACTATAGCACCCCTTAAGACACCAAATCATGTCGTTAGGGATCATATTGTGGCTTACGGGGTCGCAGGACACCATATGACCCCTAACGACATGATTCGGTGTCTTAAGAAGTCCTATGGTGTCCTTAGGGGTCATATGGTGTCCGTAGGGGTCATATGGTGTCTTGGGACACCATAGGACCCCTTAAGACACCAAATCATGTCGTTAGGAGTCATATTGTGTCTTACAGAGTCGTTAGGAGCTGAAACTTAAATCATGTCATTAGGGGTCATATTGTCTCTCTCTCTCTCTCTTTCTCCCTCTCTCCCTCTCCTCCTCTCTCTCTCTCCCTCTCTCTCTCTCTCTCTCTCTCCCTCTCCTTCTCTCCCTCTCTCTCTCTCTCTTCCTCTCTCTCTCTCCTCCTCTCTCTCTGTGTCCTCTCTCTCTCTCTCTCTCTCTTTCTCCCTCTCCTTCTCTCTCTCTCTCTCTCTCTCTCTCTCTCTCTCTCTCTCTCTCTCTCTCTCTCCTCCTCTTTCTCTCTCTCCCTCCCTACCTCTCCTCTTCTCTCTCTCTATCTCTCTCTCTCTCTCTAAAATATGACTAATAAAATCCGATATCCGATTTAATCGGATATCAAATTTTTGCCATGTGGTAGTTTACTTAATAAATGGCGGCAACGGTAATTTGTTTGGGGACAAAAAAAAAATTTGTAATAAAATGGAATATCGGATTTTATTGGATATCCGATTTTAGTACAAAAAACCAAGAAAAAAAGGGTTTGTGGGCCATTTTGTAGATTCCAATAGCCTACAGTCTACATATTCTATTTTCTGTCGAGGATCATGGGTTTTCAGATAGCTAGAGACAAATTTTTGCTTTTGGGAGATTCTTAAAGTGAAAACTTACATTGCCAATCATGAAGGAGCATATGCGTGGAGGGAAATGGGGAGTAGTAGTCATTGGAAGTCTAAACGCAAAAGAAAACTTTCAAATGACCAAATTGAAGTGTATAGAGAAAGAGATAGAGAATGTCATAGGAGGAGAAGACAAGGTATGTTAAATATTGCTAATGTTACTTCAACTGAAGAGGAAATTGAATTTGAAAATGTGCCACAAGTTATTGAAAATGAAAATGTAGATTTTGAAAGTGAAAATATTGAAAATTTTGAAAATGTTGAAAGTGATAATGAAAATACTCAACATGTGGAAAATTTTGACATAGGAGGTGAAAATGTGGAAAAATTTAACATTGAAGGTGGAATTGCTCAACCAAGTGAACCATATGTAACACCTAATTACTTTAGAAATGAAGACCCTCTCATGGATGAAAGACAAATTCCAAATCCAAGACCTTCAAGAACCCCAAAATGGTTATTTGAAATCAATGAGAACATTATTGTGAATCTTGAAGGCAAGAGGTCAACAAGAACCATTCGGTTGTGGGCTACACAACTTTTCAACCAAAATTTTAGCAATAAGACAATGATCGAGCAATGCCAACTCTTTGTTCAATTGCTAAAGATGATAAAGATGAGACCATTGCTAAACAAATTGAAGATTCGTATGAACAAGAAGACGGAGAGAAATTCTATTATTACAAAAAATCTATTTGACGCTCTCAATTCTATTTGAAAGAATACCAAAGAAAGAGATAAGAGAGCCACTTGAAGAGTGATTACAACCTCCTTAGTAAGCCATCAATTGAGGAAGGCTCATCAAATGAGACAAACTTGTATTGATTTTAACATAAACCGTAAAACTTTGGATAGAGCACTTGCACGAAGACAAAGACTTGACGATCCACTTCAACATGATACATGGGCATTTGGTGGGAGGCTTCCACATGTTGATAGAAATTTGACTGACAATGTGAAGGAAGAGATTCAACAATTTTGGAACTCTAATTCTAGAGTTTCACCCAATGTAAAGGATGTTTTGAAATTAAGAATCAACAACCGAGACCACACACCGCATCCCAAACATTTCTTGGAATCAAGCCAAACAATGTTGTACAAAATTTTTTGTGGATTACATCCAACTTTGCAAATATCAAAAAGGGCCTTTGAATCTTTGAAGCCATTTTATTGTGTTCCTCTTAAGATTCACAATACCTATTGTTGCAAGTACCATGTGGTGTTTTCAATGTACCATGAACTTTTATGTCATATTCATTCTATGATGCATACTAATGAGATGTTTCAGGAGTGTGGTGCAATGCTATTTCCGAGATCATCAAGAGACTTGCAAGATCTATTTTTATGCCCTAGAGATGATGGCTGCTATTTCTATAGAAATGATTGTTTGAATGAGAAGTGCTCAGAATGTGGTGGGTTGTCAAAGTTTGTTTCATGTTTTCATGAGGGAAGAGAACATGAGTTTGGAAATAATTATGTGGAGAAAAAAAGATACGAGACAGTGAAATATACTTTGAGAGTGGAGGTGAAGGTTCTAGATGCGAATTAGTCTCAAGAGAAGTGAGTATTGCTGATTTTATTTTGGATTTTAAGGAAAATCTTTTATAGAAGTATGCAAGGCACACCCATAGGTCTCAGTGGTTGGATCAACAGTTCAAGATGTGTAAGAACTCTTTCTTGATTGGCACTATTGTATCAGTGGTTGATTTTGCAGAGAACTATACATTGCAACCACATAATGAGGTACAGTCTTAGTACTACAATTCAGTCCAGATTGCTATTTTTGATCACATTACATATAGACATGCTCCTAATAGTACAGAAGAGGAGAGAAAGATAGTCAGGGAGTATCATTTTTATATGAGTGATGATAGATCACACTCCTCCGAGTACGTGCAACATTCTTTCGAGAATTTTTTTGAGTTCTTGCATGAGAAAGATATTGCAATTGATCAACATATAATATGGTCAGATAACTGTATGGGTCAATTCAAGAATGCCTATATGTTTTATTGGTTGAGTAGAATGCATGTGGAGAGGCGTATACCTCATATTTGGTGTTTTTTTGAGGCAGGGCATGGGAAGGGAGATCATGATGGAGCAGGTGCATGTTTGAAGAGAGCTCTAGTTAAGGAGCAATTGAGGATTTTAGGTGCAAATTTCTCTGATGCACATTCTATTCTTGATTGGTGTAGTTCAACATTGTCACATGGAGATACTCTTGATTCAGCAATGAGGAGATTCTTTTGGTTGGTTGAGGAGGGAACAATGGGAGATAGATTGGATTGTCAAACAATTAAAGATTCTTCAAAAATGCATTCATTTCTTAGCTCAGATGCAAGTACATGGACCATTTGGACACGAGCCTTGGCTTGTTTTTGTCAGAGTTGTCTTTGGTGTTATTGGGATTAGTGCGAGTCAAGTGAGTGGGTTGATACATGGGTTCCCCACTATCTAACTCCTTTATCTCAAACAATATCCTTGTCAATAGATGACATGGAAAGTTCACTTGAGTATGATCGTCTATCAGATCTTGTATAGCCAGGACATGTTTTTGCATTTGTTACACCGCAAGGGAATGAAGAGAGAACATAATATTGGTTGGCACGGTGTGTATAGGGAAAACAAAAGCTAACACAACCAGTGATAGATGATGATGGGTTCACATATCCTACAGGTTCAGTTGTTGTTGTGGGAACTTGGTTGCGAACATACATGATTAGAAAGAATGGCATACCTGCATTTGAAGACTATGAGAGACACAAAACCATTATAATGTATTCACACCTTATTATAGCTACAAATGTCAAGTTGTTGAAACATCAAGCAAAACAACTGGATACTCTTAAACAAAGAGATGACCCTTCAGGAACACTTGAGTAGTAGGCCTTTAATGGTGTCTTTTTTTTTTATCATGCATTTGATTTCAAACAATGATCATTAAACCTTAATGTTCAAGTTTGTGACGTGTATATTAAGGATGTGTTCAAAATGCAGGTCTATTGATGAACATTTTTTGGCAACACGGTTTTTGCATGCACATAGCAAGTACACTGGATATAATTGGAAGGGACATATTTTTTCAACACAACTTATTATCATGCATTTGATGAGCTTTACAATTTTTGTTATTAGACAACACTATTTGATAATTTTTTATGATATAATTATCGCATAACCTTTATGCTCATGAAGGTCTATTTTGATGATATACAATAGTATCACATTACGATTTTTGTGTCAACATAGTGGGTTCTATTGATATAATTCGAAGGGACGTATTTTTATGGTATATAATCCCACCTTTTCATTTATTATCATACATTTTAGTTGAAGTGATTATCATAAATCCTTTATGTTCATCCATGCATTTTATGTGTAGACTAACAATTCTTAAAAATATAGGTTCATGCTAGATCATTTGTCGTTGATGAGACCCTCTCTTGGTGATGGTACATATTCCTTTTGCATTAATGAGATTAAATTGTGGGTCTTGTTGTGTTTATTATCATGAAGATGATTCAAATGCATGTGGCCAGGACACATCTGCAGTGGATCAAATTGTCATGACATATGATCTATTGAATCAAACATTTGACATTGATAGTTAGGTAAATAGGTTAATGTTGGGCCTTCAACATCAACACCTACTAGTCAAAGTGGTCATCGAACTTTCACTCAGGTAACCTTGTCTATTTTTATTCATTAATGGTTTATAAAATAAAGTCAGTTAGATTTTGGCAATTGAATAACATTGTTTCATTTTCAGATGCTGACATCAGATGCACCTAATATTCTCTCCACAATGGAGCATGGTGTTCTCTAGCAGTAGCATCTTTGATGCTTTTGATAGTAGTATGAGTCAGACTAGTAAATTTCTAATTTGATGCTTCCCACAGGGCTTTGCAACTTCAAATTGTGAGTGTGCCCCTGTTACAAATGAATAGTACTTTAATCGACATAGATGGTCTATGATGGCTTTTTTGTAAGACTATATGGTTTTATTACATATATTGTACTTTAATCAACATATAACAATATCCAAGTGGTGGTTGGGATGAGCTTGAATATGGTAAGTTGTATGCACCTTGAAGTTGAATATGATATGTTGTATACATCTTGAAGTTAAACTTTGATTAGACTTTGTCAGCATTTGATGAATCATAAATGTCATTTCATTATTAATCTTGTGAGTGTCAGGTGTAGGAATAAATATCAATTACTTTGAAAGTCATCGATGGTTGTCTTGATATGATAACCACCAGATGGTTGTGCCTTATGAAGAAAAGTTGAACACATAATAACTAATTGAGAACATCAATTGAAATCCATAATATAGAGGATACTAATAACAGATCTTTGTATATTTATTTTTTCTAATAATGAAATAGGTACAACTGTATTGAGATAAAATGAAGCTTTTCTCTCATATGAAGATGTCACATTGGCAAATTGGTCTTTATTATAATACACAAGACATAAGTAAAATAAAAACGCTCTCGTCAAATCCTTCCAGATTCTACATTAACTTGTGACTCATTAGTGTATGCTGGGAGAGGGAAGAGTGTGTGGCTTTAGGGTACAGTTTTGGACTTGAACCGTATTGCATAAATCTCAAAGCTTCAACTTGATTATCATTAAAGGTTTCTGATTGTTTACAAAATATCCCTTCATATCCCTTCATGGATGTCACATGCGTAGGGTATGACCCCAAGTGTTGGATCGACTGGGGGGGCAAAATAGGAGCATGCGTACGGTAATAATGCCTAACTAGACATGTCGGAGACGACGGTTCATCATCGCGATGAGCAGAACAAGAAATCAGCCACACGACAACATTCCATTGAGTGAGACTGACGATATTTTTGCCAATCAAAAAATTGCTACCCTAATAAAACCGTAGGGAAAATTGAAAACTAAGATAGGCTTTTGTAGGGACCCCTCTCATGGCCTCGTAGGTTCAGATGGATTGTTCACAGGTGCCATGGATTCTGACTTAGGGCCCGTCAAATTTTGACAATTTTGAGCACTTAGGGCACTCAAGGGACGACGTCGGTAGGGTATGACCCCAAGTGTTGGATCGAGTGGGGGGGCAAAATAGGAGCATGTGTAGGGTAATAATGCCTAATTGGACATGTCGGAGCCGACGGTTCATCATTGCGATGAGTAGAATGATAAATCGACCATGCGACAACATTCCATTGAGTGAGACTGGCGATTTTTTTCCCAACCGAAAAATTGCTACCCTAATAAAACTGTAGGGAAACTTGAAAAAATGAGCTAGGCTATTGTAGGGACCCCTCTCATGGCCTCGTAGGTTTAGATGAATCATTTGCAGGTGCCATAGATTCCAAGTTAGGGCCCGTCAAGGTTTGAGAATTTTGAGCAATTAGGGTGCTCAAGGGACGACGCCGGTAGGGTATGACCCCTAGCATTCAATCGAGTTGGGGGGAAAAATAGGAGCATACGTAGGGTAATAATGCCTAACTGGACATGTCAGAGCAAAAAAGTTCATCATTGTGATTAGCAGAACGAGAAATCGGCCACGCGACAACATTCCATTGAGTGAGACTGACGATTTTTTTGCCAACCGAAAAATTGCGGCCCTAACAAAACCGTAGGGCAACTTGAAAAACTGAGATAGGATTTTGTAGGGACTCCTCTCATGGCCCCATAGGTTCAAACAGATCATTCACAAGTGCCACGGATTCTAACTTAGGGCCCATCAAAGTTTGACAATTTTGAGCACTTAGGGCGCTCAAGGGATGACGCCGGTAGGGTATGACCCCGAGCATTGGATCAAGTGGGGGGGGAAAATAGGAGCATGCGTAGGGTAATAATGCCTAACTAGACATGTTAGAGCCGACAGTTCATCATCACGACAAGAAGAACAAGAAATCGGCAACGCGACAACATTCCATTGAGTGAGACTAACAATTTTTTCGCCAACCAAAAAATTGCTGCCCTAATAAAACCATAGGGAAAATTGAAAAACCGAGATAGGTTTTTGTAGGGACCCCTCTCATGGCCTTGTAGGTTCAAATGAATTATTTGCAGGTGCCACAGATTCCAAGTTAGGGCTTGTCAAAGTTTGATAATTTTGAGCACTTAGGGTGCTCAAGGGATGATGCCGGTAGGGTATCACCCCGAGCGTTCGATCGAGTGGGGGGGTAGAATAGGAGAATGCATAGGGTAATAATGCATAACTAGACATGTCAGAGCTGACAGTTTGTCATCGCGAGGAGCAGAATGAGAAATCGGCAATGCAACAACATTCCATTAAGTGAGACTGACTATTTTTTCGCCAACCGAAAAATTGCTGCCCTAATAAAACCATAGGGCAACTTGAAAAACTGAGATAGGCTTCTATAGGGACCCCTCTCATGGCCCCGTAGGTTTAGACAGATTATTTATAGGTACCATGGATTCTGACTTAGGGCCTATCAAAGTTTGACAATTTTGAGCACTTAGGATGCTCAAGGGACAATGCCAGTAGGGTATGACCCCGAGTGTTGGATCAAGTGGGGGGGAAAAATAGGAGCATTCATAGGTTAATAATGCCTAACTGGACATGTCAGAGCTGATGGTTCGTCATCACAACAAGCAGAACGAGAAATTGGCAACGTGACAACATTCCATTGAGTGAGACTTACGTTATTTTTGCCAACTGAAAAATTACTGCCCTAATAAAACCGTAGGGCAACTTGAAAAACCGAGATAGGATTTTGTAGGGACCCCTCTCATGGCCTCGTAGCTTTGGATAGATCATTCATAGGTGCCATGGATTTCAATTTAGGGCTGATCAAAGTTTGACAATTTTGAGCACTTAGGGCGCTCAAGGGACAACGTCGGTAGGGTATGACCCCAAGCGTTCGATTGAGTGGGGGGGGAAAATAGGAGCATGCGTAGGGTAATAATGCCTAACTAGACATGTTGGGGCTGATGGTTCATCATTGCAACAAGTAGAACGAGAAATCGGCCATGCGACAACATTCCATTAGTTGAGATTGATGATTTTTTTGCCAACTGAAAAATTGTTGCCCTAATAAAACCGTAGGGCAACTTGAAAAACTGAGATAGGCTTTTGTAGGGACGCCTCTTGTAGCCCCATAGGTTTAGATGGATCATTCACAGGTGCCACATATTCTAACTTAGGGATAGTCAAAGTTTGACAATTTTGAGCACTTAGGGCGTTCAAGGGATGACGCTTGTAGGGTATGACCCCGAGCGTTGGATTGAGTGGGGGGGAAAAATAGGAGCATGCGTAGGGTAATAATGAATTGTATCAAGTATTTTTCATTAAATGAATTGTATTGTATTGTTCATTAAATGAATTGTATTGTATTGTTCATTAAATGAAATGAAATGAATTGTATTGTTCATTAAATAGCCATTATTAACCATTGTTAATTATTGGAATGAAGATTAAAGATTTCCATGATAACACCACGCACAAATGAGCAACAATTTATATGATTGAATATCAACTTCTGTATATATAAAAATGTCAAATGATTACAAATGTATGTCCATACACAAATATGGCATAAACGCTAACTGAAATAAAATGTATGTCTAAATACGTGAATGTATGTCCATATACAAAATATACATGCCAACTAGACATGTAAGCATCCCAAAACTATCTATAACATCCTAAGATGCTGATGGATCATCAAAATCGATCCTCTTCGCTGCACTGCTCGACTCTGAAGGATGCTGCACAAGAAAAACAAACCATGATTAATATTAGTTATATTATATAATTCACATTTGAAAAGTTAACCTAAAAATGAACTATAATTGAACTACTCATGTTTAACTCATCTCCACATTTTCTCTTCAGCTTTGCAGGACTCTTGATGTATGTCTTCGAAAGAGGAGGTATGTTTTGAATATTTTCATACACAACCTACATGTTGGCATATGGACACTCCAATGAGACATTGAAGGTGATTGAAGGTTTTGTCATTGATGGAAACCTTACAATCCTATGGCTCCGGCAAGGCATTTCACCGGTATCAGCAGAACACACTCTACACCGGCACTCAGGACACCGGCACCGGCACAGAGAAAGCAAGTATACCAGCACAGAGGCCGATGGGATTTTGTTATAATATATTTTGTTTATTATTTAATAAACTTTGTAAGCTGACTCAATATCATTGTAAAATGACTTGTATATATTAGAAGTCATTGTAGGACATTTTGTAAGGAGGTGATAAATGTAATAAGGTAGACCTAATATTATGCGAAATATAGGTTAGAGGTATATGTAAAGAATAGAGCAACAACCGGTACTAAATCTGGCATTGAAGATGCTATTGTAAAGCAGTACAAGATATTGGATTTATATAATCCACATTGAAAGTCAGTGAGACTTCCCATTGAGCAGTGAGCTCTAGGAAATTGGCCTTCCTGCATGTGCAGGCCCCCTATTGTAAGTAATATTTTCTTATTGGCCAGTAAGATAATATTGTGGGTCACAAATCCCACCGAGCTTTTTCCCACACCGGGTTTCCTCATTAAATCATTGTATTATGGTGTGCTTTTCATGTGGATGTTCTTAATTCTGTTTATTACATTATTTCTTGCATATGGGTACACTGTTATAATATGTTCTGCATGTTTCAATATAAGAAAATTCAATAACTAGTTAGATACTGATTCACCCCCCCCTCTCAGTATCTGTGGGAATCCTAACACTACATATGTTCAAAAACATGACATTGATACAAGTTAGCATATAATTGTCACTGATAATAACAAACTATATCTACTAATCAAAAAATAAAATAAACACACATATACTCAAGGCATCTCTTCTTCTTCTTCTTCTTCAGGTATACTGGGTGTAGTCATCAAGGATGTGAAGCCAAGAATTCTCTGTATATATACACAACAAGTATATGAAACTATTAATCTATGTCTAGACATGTATAATCACTATAAGTTATTTAAACTATTCATTCAATTACCTTGCCCTTGTCTCCAACTGCACTACCAGATCCTAAATCACACTGCCCCGCACTCGTGCTGCTTGTGCCCTACAAGAGTAAAATAAGATATACATGCAAGTTACTACACAATCTAATTAATACCAATATAAATGATGAGCATGTATGTACAATAAAATACAAACGACTAGGTGCAATAATATATGTACCGTCAAGCTATCAAGGCCAAATGAAATGGCTAACAAGGTGCCCTCCTGAATCTATCTCAACTCATCCTTGGTCATCAACTGTTAAATAAACCATGTAAATAAAAATTAGTACTTAATATTATCTAATTTATAAATATTTAATTAAAATATAACATGAACTATGAAAATACAAATCTTACCACTACATCATCAATGTATGATGACAGTGCCTCCTCGCCTCTAGCATGTGAGGACTCCCCAGGGTATCCTCCAGTCTATGTAATAA